>NW_024429184.1:100692058-101409558 GCF_017639785.1 Mesocricetus auratus | reverse complement strand
AAATCATGAAACAGTTTAAATAATAAAAGATCACGGGCTGAGGGGGTAGGGGGTGGCTCCATGGGTAATAGTGTTTGGTCTGTAAGCGTAGAGACATGAGTTCAAATCCCTAGCAAGCATGCAATAGACAGGCATGACTGCATATGTTTATAGTCCTAGCACTGAGGAATGGGACCCAGGCATGGAGATATGGAAACCCGGAGAGCAAACTGGAAAGCCAGCCTAGTATAATTGCACATTTCTGGTTTAGTAAGACCTTGTCTCAAATCAATAAGACCGAGAATAATGGAGAAGGATGTCCTGCTTTTACTCCATCCTCCACAGGGTATGTTCCTGCACACACATGCTACACACATGCACACACACACACACACACACACACTTCTTATAGGACAGGGCTTATGACAACAATATTGGAGACTGATAGTTATTCGATATCTCATAGAGGAAAACAAACTATCCAGTCCTTTAAGGGCATATCCATTTAAATTGATTTGTGAAAAATATATATGCTTTATGGTGTATGGAGTTCCTTTTGGCCACAGTGAGAGGGGGACTTACATAGAATTAAAATAATAAATAATTTTCAGCTGTGACCATTGTTTGGATGCCAAAGATAAGTAAGGCTCTATACAGTGATATAATCCAAAATCTGAAATTTCCTGACTGCCAATGATAGCAGAAAGGGAACATGCCACACCCAGTTTTGTGAGATGGACTGAAGTCACAAATGCTGGTGCACTAAAAGTTTGTATGAGTTACGTTCAAGCTGTACAGGCATTTATGAAACCTAAAGATTTTGGTTTATAAACATGAGCCCCATCATGAAGATATCCCATTTGTAGATTAAAGTAGTCCAAAAAAATTTTTAAACCTCTGGTTCGGAAGATGATGGGGACCAGTGGGAGTGGGAGATGGACAGGAGGGTAACGGAAAAAAACTATGACATCATATAATGAATAAAATATTATAATGAAACTGTTTCGTGCATAATTAGCATATGCCAATAAAACAATCCTAAATGAACTCAGTAAAGAAAATGATGACATCACATACCCAGATGAAAACATTATAATGAAACTGCTCTTATGCATGACTAGTATATGCTAATAAAGCAATTGAAAACTAACCAAGTCTCTAGAGCTAATATGTCAGTTACCCGTAATATTTATTCTTGTGAGTTAAGTTAGCATCTCTAAGCCTTGACTTCCTCACCTGTGAAATGGGCCTAAAAACCAAATCAAAGGGATTCTACAAGGATTAGTGATAACAAATGTTCATCTCATAGCACAAAAACAATTAGTTTGAGGACTCTGAAACATTCCTGGCTCCAAGCCATTTCAGATAAGGAGTTCTCAATCTGAACAGTCCAAGTTTGGGGTGAATATGTGACCAATCTGTTCTCAATCACATATTCTGGTATCTTTGGAGATAGGAAATGAAGTCTCAGTGATGTCTCCCATAAGCCTCTGGGGCTTTCGAAGAGGAAACAGACATTTCTTTGTAGCTGCACAAATTACAGTACACGGGATTGGGATGAAGCAAATTAATTTTATTGAAGAGAAATTACTTACATGAGAAACCGGTATCCCAGGGTCAGCACTCAGATCATGCAGTCTCAGCTCTCTCCGAGACCTGAGACCTGACTGGAACCCCAAAAAGCTTGACCTGCCTCTTCCCAGGTCTTTAACCCACAGCCCATGTATGCAATTTGGGCGTGGTCAGAACCACAGGTGCCTGGTAAGATCTCTCCCTACATATCTTAGCTACAATTCTAAGAAACAGGAGCTAAGGAGATGGGGAGACGTGGCTTTCTTTCTTAGGAATCACATGACACTCAAAAGGCAGCTTTTCCTCCCTTCCTAGGAGTGTCTTTTTCCTCCTGCTTCCCCAAAGGACTAGCCTAGGCCCAAGAGAAAGCAGGTATACAGCTGACTACAGCATAGGCCTGGCTTTGGCTAAGGATTAGCTAGGCTTCTTGGTAGCAAGATACAAAGCTCACAAGATTTGATTATCTCCAGAGGAATGGGACTTCTGGGATGGTCCACAGATTCTTGAAGGATAGAAGAGGAGAGGTAACATTCCTGTCTGCAGGAACTGAGGTAGCTGCGAGGCATTGAGAAGTGCAAATCACCTGAACTATCACTTCAGCAAGAGAATTCTGGCCAGAAGAGTTCAAAGCTAAGCCTTGTGGACTGGCTGAGCAAACACTGGCTAGGTCATACTGTCTCCTCAAGGTACTAAATAAAGTCATTTCTACCAGTCAGCTCAGACATAAACCAGCCCAAGTCAGCAGTAGGAGATAAACTGTGAGGATATAATTTGGGGAATTAGAACATACTTCCTCCAGACAGGAATGGAGTACTTGGAGTGCTCTTGGCTAAGAATTTAATCAATCATGTATTAATGTAATCTCAAAGCCTTGATTGGGTCTTCATATAGACGAAGAAGAGGTCAGTACTGGGAAAGGGCTGAATGGAGGGTCCTTTGCCTATGACTCGAAGGCCTCTAGTGTAGTCATTTGAAAATGGGGGCAGGAAAGACAAGAAAATTGTTCTCCTTTGTTGTGTAAAGCACTGACTCTGTTGGTGGAGAGTCTCCTTGGAGATGTGGTAGCTGTGGGTGTGTGCTCCACAGTTTAGCTCCTCTGCCTCTACACCCTCTGCTCTGAGTGAGTATGCCTGCTAGTTCTGTAGCTGGGTTGTCTCCACATCTGTCCCTTATAGAGGTGTCTTTGATTAATATGTTCTTCACCAAAGGTACCCACAAAGTAATCACTGGAGAAGCTTTTAGGAAGCAAGAAAATGTGCAAGGAAAACAATGCTCTTGGAGTTATAGTAACAAAATCAGCATAGCATAAAAGCAGACTCATTGATCAATGGAATTGAATTGGAGACGCAGACATAAATTTACACAGCTATGAACACCTTATTTTTTATATAAATAAGATAGAAATAAGCACTGGGAATAATCAGTATCTCAACAAATGGTCAAATTTGATTGATTCATGTAGAAGCATGCAAATAGATCCATATTTATCACCCTGTATAAAACTCAGCTCCATAGTCTATCACTAAAGGCAGAAGTTAAGACAGGAACTCAAACAGGGCAGGAAATTGAAGGCAAGAGTTGATGCAAAGGCTATTGAGCTGCTTACTGACTTGCTCCTCATGCCTTGCTAAGTCTGCTTTCTTATAGAACCCATCACTAGCCCAAGCTTGGCCCCATCAACAATGACTGGACCCTCCACCATCAATCACTAGTTAAGGAAATATCCTAAAGGTTTGCCTATAGCCTAACTTTATGGATGTATTTTCTCAAGGCCCCCTCCTCTCAGGTAATTATAGCTTGTGTTAAGTAAAAGCAGCCAACACAATGGACCCCTTGCTAACCTGACACACAAATACCTCACTGCTAAGCTATAACCTTTCCTTTCTTTTTCATCCCAAAGATCACACATTAATATTATTGATATTTTACAAACTTACAATGTTCCACAGTCTTTAAAAGTTAAAAATTAAATCTCTTTAAAATATCGAATTTCTTCTAAAAATTCCAAAGTTTTAAAAAAATCAATGTCTCTACTTGGGCTCCTATAAAATGAAAAATGAGTTAAATACTTTCTTATTTCAGGTGGGAAGACCTGGGGCACAGTCACAATCGGAATGAAGCAAAACTAAAATCTAACTGCAAATAACTCAGTATCCAATGTCTGCGATCCACTCATTACCTTCTGGGTTCCTCCAAAGAGCTTTGATAACGTCTATGGCTTCATTCTCTGCAGCGCACACAGCTTGCCTTCTAGGATCCAACTGGCTCTACTCCACTGCTGCTGTGGTTCTTGATAGTCATTCCAGGGTAGTGGCATCTCCAAAATACTCGAGTTTCTATCTGCAGCTGGGTGCACTTTCACCAGTAGCCTTTCCCAGTCTCTTTTCAAGGTGCCAAGCCTCAACTTCTCTCCTTGATCCTTTCATGCCTTCAAAACCAGTCCTACCTAGATGACTCATCCACTACTTAGTTCAGTTGCCAGTCTAAGAGTCTAGGTTGTGTCTCGTTGACATAAAACTAGCAAGCACACCCAGTGATGTATTGATGACTTAGAATTCCTCCTAAGGGATATGATTTTGGAATTGCCTGGAGCTCAGAATAACATGTTTGCTCATAGGATTCCTATGGTGACTTAAGTAGGAATGACCCCACAGAGTCACGTGTTTGAGTGCTTGGTCATAGGAAACGGCATTTTTAGGAGATGTGACCTTGTTGGAGGAAGTGTGTCACTGGGGGCAGGCTTCGAAATCTAAAATCCTCATGTCAGGCCATGAGTGACAGTCTCTTCCTGCTGCCTGCAGATCCAGGTGCAGAACTCTTAGCTGCCTCTCCAATACCGTGCCTGCTTGCATACCACAGTGTTTCTTGCTATGACAATAATGGACTAAACCTCTGAAATTGTAATCCAGGCCCATTAAAGTTTTATTTTCCTCTATGAGAGTTGCCATAGTCATGGTGTCTCTTCAGAGCAATATCAGCCATAACTAAGACATTTCTCAAGGTCAAGGGTTCCACCCTCCTCTCTCATTGAAATATTGCTTAATACTTTTGAATCAAATGCCAAAAGTTCATTTTTTAAAGTTAAAGCAACATGGAAAGAATGGACTGAAAATAAATAAAAATAATTATAGTTTTTCCCACACAATTGGAGCCAAAAACTATGGCTCTAGCTGTAACCCATGAATACTGAAATCCCAAAGTCACTATCTCTCATGTCAGGTGTCTTTCTGAATTGCTCGCCCTCTTATTTTCGGGACAGTCTCTCACCGAAGCTGGGGCTCACTGATTCAGTTAGACTAGTTGTTTAGCGTGTTCCAACAACGAACGTCTACCTCCCCGGTACTAGAATTACTAATAACTGCTGATGTACCCTGCATTTTTCACATCGGTTCTGGGATTCAAATTCAGGTTGTCATGCTAGTGTGCCAAGCATTTTACCAACTGAGCCATCATCTCCCAAGCCCCCACAGTTGTTTTTCTAAGACTGAAATTAACACCAAGCAGTAATCATGTGGACATGTTAGGAACATAAGAGGCTAACTCAGCTGCACAATCACTTGAGGGTAAGCATGAATAAACATGAGGATAAAAGAGGGCAGGTACATGCTTTGTTGACTCCCATGGGAGGCTTCACCCTTTCTGAATGGAGATGGAGGAGAAATGGATTGGGGGGATTGAAGGGAGAAGGAAGGGAGTAAGGGGAGAGGAGAGGAGGGAGGGGAAACTGTGGGGTTGGCAAGTAAAATAAATTTTAAAAATTGATTTAAATAAAACGGCAGGTAGGTCCAAAATACTCTAGGGCCCATCAAAAGTGTGTAAGCTCCTGCCATATTTGTATACTACTAAGAGATAACATCCTGTCTGGCAAGGTCTTCAGATGAAAGTCATCATGTGACAGGCAAATACAAGCGCAGATATAGTGTACCACGAGCACATCACAGGACAATCTCTATAAAACACAGATTTGATGTTGACTAGGGCTTGACAGCAGCTTGTTGTGTGTAACTGCGACCACTAAAGTGTCCTTCAGGGCCATGGTGAGTACTGTGTCTCAGCTCCCACTCCCAATAATCGGTTTCCTAGCACCTTGTCTCTTTGCTTCTGTTAGGAATACTCACAGGGTTCTCCTGGGAGTCCTACCTTCCTGGGAGTGTGTGTTTAGAAGAGAGCTCATATACTTAAAAGCTCAATGAATATGAGCTTTCATGGGTAATGATGTATAAAATCCTTGGTATTTGCTTATACACTCATTTCTTGATTGAACTATAAAAGATTACCTAATTTTCAGATTATCCATGCTCGCTGTCTGTTTTTAGAAGGACCATTTCAGCAGAAGCAAGAAAAAGAGATACATCTTTTGGAAGTTGGCTCTTCAATTTGTTAGCAGTTATATTGTATGGAATGGGATTTTTACTTGTGCCAATAGCTAAAGCTCTCTTTTGAAAATATTAGCAACAGCTATATGCTTCCTCATCTTCACTGAAATTGAAAATTTATTTTTCCCTATTTTTATTCAAATTAATCCCAGTTTCCTCTCCCTCCCCTCCTCCCCTGCCCCCCACTGGCCCCCTATCCCATCCCATTTCTGCTCCCCAGGGAGGGCGAGGACTTTCATGGGGTATCTTCAAAGTCTGTCATAGCATTTGGAGTAGGGCATAGACCCTCCCCAATGTGTCTTGGCTGAGAGAATATCCCTCTATATGGATTCGGCTCCCAAGTCCATGCATATACTAGGGATAAAGACTGATCAACTTCCAGAGGCCCCAAAGATTCAGCAGACCTCCAAACTGACATCCTCGTTCAGGGGGTCTGGAACAGTCCTGTGCTGGTTTCCCAGTTATCAGTCTGGGGTCCATAAGCTCCCTCTTGTTCAGGTCAGCTGATTCTATGGGGGTTTCTCCAGCGTGGTCTTGACCCCTTTGCTCATCATTCTTCCCTCTCTGCAACTGGTTTCCAGAGTTCAGCTCAGTGTTTGGCTGTGTGTGTCTGCTTCTGCTTCTGTCATGAAGTCTATAGGATGGCATATAATGTAGTCATCAATCTCATTTTTGGAGAAGGACATTTAAGGTAGCCTCTCCCCTATTGCTTAGATTGTTATTTGGGGTCAACCTTGTAGATCTCTGGACATTTCCCTAGTGCCAAATTTCTCTTTAAACCTATAATGGCTCTATTATGGTATCTATCTTCCTGCTCTAAAGCATATTGATAAAATGAACAGGCTGTTTGATATTTGTGTGTGTGTGCTTCAAGTATATGTGTGTGCACCATGAGTGCACATGTGAAGGCCAGAATCAAATACTAAATGTCTTCTTCTATTGTTCTACACTTGTTTTGTTCATTTTTGTATTTAGTTCATGTGCATTGATGTTTTACCTGCACAAATGTGTACGTGCTGGTGTTGGATCCTCTGGAGCTGGAGTTACACACAGTTGTAAGCTGCTATGAAGGTGCAAGATAAGCCAGTACTCTTAAGCGCTGAACTATCTCTCAGAGCCCTCTGCACTTTGTTTTAAGAGAGTCTTTCACTAAGCATGGAGCTTATCGATTGGTTAGACTGGCTGTCAGTCAGCCCCTCGGTTTGCCAGACTCTACCTCCAAGTGCTGGTTTCACAGGTGTGAGCAGCCACACCCAGCCTTTATGCGGGTGCTGAGTATACGAACTCTCTGATCATATGTTTGCACAGAAAACCATACACACTGAGGCATTGACTCCTTCCCTTTCTATGAAACAAGAACTCACTATGCAGTCAGATGCCCTTGAACTCAGGCTGGCCTCAAACATGAAATTCGTCTCAGCCTCCCAAGTGCTAAAATATGCCACCATATGTAGATAATCTTTAAAATATATATAAAGAAAGCTATTAGTGAATAGCACATGACATAAACAGCTGTAAGAATGCAGTAGAATTGAGCCATTGAGTCTTACCTAGGCAATGACCTAGACATTTGAATGACCAGGGTTAAAAGTGGCTGGCAGTAAACTGAGGTAAAACCTTCCCACAGTGTTTTCTCAGGTAATTTCGTTCACAGTCAAGTCACAAGTTTTATATATCTCTTATATGCAAGTTCTCTCTCTCTCTTTCTCTCTCTTCCTTTCTCTCTCCCTCTCTCTCTCCATTGAAACAGAAGGTTAGGCTTTTGAATGCCTCCATTCTGCAAGGAAATAAAGGGACCTTCGCCAGTTAAAAGGCTCATCTCAATTTCTTCAAACTTCATTCAGCAAAATCAAGACTCTGCAAAACGCATTAAAGTAAGCAAGACAGACCTGTGAGAAGCATCTAATGAAACACAGGTCTGGAAAGAGGACAGGGGCCCACATGTGGGCTGACCTCACAGGAGCTGCAGGAGAGGAGAGCTGCCAGGCATTTGCAAGCACCCACACAATTTGTCACAGTTTATGATTTTTGTCTTCTGAAGATTGTTTTCTGTCAGACCTCATGATGTATAGCTGTGCATTATGACATTCATGTTCCTCATTGCTTTCCAACTGGAACCCCGGCATCTCCACCTAGATGCCCCAATGATATCCACCACATTCAAAACCAAAACCAGGAACTTTCTTCAAAGCTTGCCTTCAGGTCTCTTTCATAGTGACTGACACAGTTTGCCCTACTCAGTTCATGACCAGGTCCTATGGATGCATGTATGTTCTCCAAACATATAGTTGGAATCATTCCATACTTCCTGTGCTCTGGATATAGGAATACAGACTCTGAGGTGGACATCACAAACTTGAGCTTTGCCTTGGTATAAGACTTGTCACCTACCTCTCTGCCGGAGACCCTCTGTCCCACATGACTTCTTTATTCTACAGAGATATGCTGCTTCCTGCTTCTATATCATTGTCTATCCACACATGGTCTTCTTCGAGTTCTGTCTGTACAGAGGAGATCCCTCACATGGAATTTTATAAAGACAGCATTATTTCTTGGCAAAATCTGGATTATATCTAGAAAAATGAGCCAACCAGAACCAATTCAGTAGGAAGTTAATTTAAACACTAGAATACACATAGTTTTATATGCTATAGCTACCAAGGATCTACAGTAATCTTTCATCTATTAAAGTGTGGCTGGCTGTGGTTTTGAGATAGGTAGCTTTACATTTTATACCCAAATTCTGAAATGTGCTATTTGTCATCTTATTTGCAGGCATTTATGGAAATGGTCTAGCCTATACAACAGACATTTGGTGGGAAAGCTGTCAGTGTAGTAGTCCCAGAAGATCACAGCTCCCAAGTATCTGGAAAGAAATGGAGATGTGAGGAAGGTTGACAGTATTCTAGAGCTGTGTAACCTTGGAACAGGAGATCTTGTGGAACTTTTACATATTTTAGCATTTCCTCAAAGACTATTCTTTTAGGAGATATGAATCTTTTTTTTCAAATTAGAATAGTTTGGAGGCTGTGAATTCTTGGACAGAACTGTTATAGAAGAGTATGGGCATATTTCCAAATGTATGGGTTTTTCCCCCAAAACAAAGCACAAATGTACAGATGAGATGCAAAAAATGATGAAGATAATGCCACACAGGGCTCTGAACTGTATGAACTGCTGAACTGAATCACCAATCAAGAGCATCGCCACAGCCAAGGGAGATGTGTGTCACCTTTTCTTTGCTGTGCTGACCCCTTCATGCTGGCCAAGCAAGTGATTCTGGCTTTGGTTCCTAATACACTCCTTTCCTACATTTTTTTTAGATTTACTCATGTTATTTTTATGTTTATGAGTGTTTTGCCTGTTTTATAGACAGTTGTAAGCTGCCATGTTGATACTGGGAACTGAATTCAGGTCCTCCGCAAGAGCAACAAGTGCTCTCAACACCTGAGCCTTATCTGCAAACCTCCCATGTAAGGTTTACTTATTTTATATTTTATGGTATGAATGTTTGCTTGCAGGGTTATATGTACCAAGTATAACTAGTATCCTCAGAAGCCACGTGGTATTCAATCTCCATGAAACTGGAGTTACAGGTGGTTGTAAGCCACCACGTGGGTACTAGGATGCCAACAAGAGTCTTCCACATTGTTTATTTTTTTAACCAATAAGTCATCTCTCAAGCCCCTAGGCCCTGAAAATAAATTTATTTTTAATTTGGTGTATATGTGTGCCTCTGTGTCTCTCTCTGTATGCATGCCATGTGTATGATGGTACCTATGGAGGCTGGAAGAGGACATTTGTGCCTGTGGAACTGAAGTTACAGGCAGTTGTGAGCCCTTTCACCAATGTGAGTTCTGGGAACTGAAGTCAGATTCTCTGCAAGAGCAGCAAGCCTTCTTGACCACTCAACCATCTCTCTGGCCCTGGTTCCTCATCCCAACCACTCAGGTTTAATTCCTCTGATATTAGACCAAGGTAAGCCTCCACTCTGGAAGACAAGAGATTTTCAGCAAGATCTTCTCATTGTGAAAAGGCCTTCCCTATGTGGCAAAGGAAAACGCCCCATCTCACCCTGGTGCTTCCCCTCTGATCACCTTTCCTTGTGTGTTCTGAGTCATATGCCTTCCCCGTGCTAGCAAACTGAGCATAAGCAATGATTCCCGGTCACCTTTTTGTGCAGTTGCTCTAAGTTGACTAAAAGGCAAAGTCTCAGGGACTAACATGGTTTCTGCAGGGATTTCTATGAGGGCAGGAATTTAAAAGCTAAGCTCTTAAAATTCTGGTTAAGGTCTCTCTCATGACCTTGAAAATGCCAGTCTTTCTTTCTACATATAAGTCGGCATATTTTAGGGGGGACTCTCATCTCTGAGTGTTAGACACAGCCCATGAGAGAATTTTACATTAACCTCTGGCTCTTGGATAACTGTATAGCTTCTCAGTTTGTTTAGTCAGAATAAAATGTCCCAATTTCCCAGAATCATGTTTTTTTTATTATACTTTGTTTCTAACATGTTTAGATCACATGACATTTGTTCTCTATTCTCCAACCAAAATAACCTAGAGTTTGATTTTTCTTTTTAACCATTCATATCCAAATATGGACATCATCATCTATTTATCACTGAAATAATTAATTTATAATGTCCAGGAGTCCACTGCTTGCTCTCCAGCTGTGCTTCTTCCCATGACAGTGGTGAGTCACACAGCCGCGGTGGCATCCCTGTCTTGCTGAGTGCACAGATGGCTAATTAATCTGGAATTCAGGATGAGAAGACACTTCTGTGCTGTCTGTGAATTGTGTTTACCCTCTCTTAGCTCTGCTTCTTGGCATGGGTTTCTTAAACCTAACATCCTTCCTTTGTGTGGGATGGTAGTCATTATGCAGTAAGTAAAGAAAACATTCTTCACGTTAGCTTTCCCCTAAAACCAACTGCTTATTCTCTTCAAGATTAAGGTATATAATGCTGTGTTAAAGGAGCAAAGGGGCCTATATGTTGGCACATGCCTGCAATCCAAGCACTGGGAAGATGGAGGCAGGGGAATTATGAAATTGAGGGTCATCCTAGGCCACATAGTATGGCACTGTCTCAGGGAAAAGAAAGTAGATATAAAGAACTTATCGCTTTTTTTCTGTAATTAACCAATAAGCCCATTGTCCTTTTTGTAAGCTTCTCAAATGAAACCTGTGATTAAACTCTCTGCTAATTTGAATATGCAATGTCCTAAAAAAAGGGGTTGTATTTATTAGCTTTATCTTACAGCAAGGAAGAGTCTGAGTCACAGGCTGAGGATATCTCTCTGATAACTCTGGTTGTGTGATCTAATGATGCCTTTGCTTTTTCAGGCTTGGAGACCTACGGAGATTATTCATTGGCCAAGGCTTTGGATTAACATTGGAGGGCCCCGAGAGAATGGCTTTGTCAGAGGCCTGCAGCATCCCGAATGAAGTACTTTGTGAGTTTTCTTAGGATCAAGTAGATGCCGGCATTTCTGCTTTGCCTGGCTTGAATACTCACAAAGGACTTTTCTACTCTGTGTCCAATGGGCTTTGCTCTGAAAACCCTTAGCCCTTGCTCCCTCAGTTGTGGCTCATGCCATGTCCACTGTACAGCAGGTATATTCAAGAGTAAACATCCCCCAATCCCCAGTTGGTGACGTTGTCCTTAGATAATGCCCGAGCTTTTGTGCTTGCACCTCCAAATCCGGGCTGAGCCTGATCATTAGCCAGTTAGTTCTGTGTGTGGCCAGTCAGTGCCCGCCTCTCCTCAGAGTGCAACGCGGGGGTGTGACGTGAGACACTGACAGCAGCTGGAGAAGGTCAACATTACATATTCATTTTATTTTAAATAATTGATGATGTTTCCTGTCTCTGCTTACATTAATTGCTCTCAGGTGTTAGAAAATGCCTCGGTGAGCTGCCTTTTAATGTGCTTCTTTAGAAAGAGAGTGTGGCTGCTCTTTGGAATTCAAAAAGCAATGTGTACTGTGCAGAACTTTCTAAGTGGGGGTTAATGAGAGGAAATTGAACATATGCATTGATGCTCTCCACCGCGTGGAAGGGAAGAATGAGCCAAGCGCATTTTTCCCCAATCCTGGTAGAAAAGCATGTTTATCCAGATTCTCCTAGTCAGAGCCTGGGGAAATCCATCCCATGTGTTCAGAGATGTCTCTGACAATGAAGAATGAAATGCGTCATCAATCCATCCACAGGAAGATGCTTTTCATGCCATACAACCCAAAAGTAATCTCCTATGAAAGAGCTAGTTCTTGCAACTGAACAGGGCCTTGGTAGTTTAAAAACTGATGCAAACACATGGAAGGTTCCTGGGACAATATTGATGTTGTTTCCTATTGAACCATGAACAGATTTACCTAAAACCAGGGACTGAAAGATGTTGCTTATGTTTAACCATAGTTTTAATAAATGAAGAAAATGACGGACGACTCTAGGTCACAGTCCCGTTCACACACTATGCACCGATGCCTCTCTACTAGATATTTACTTAAAGAAGAAAACTTACTTCTAAAATTCACACTGTAATGTGTGTTTTCAGAGTAGACTCTAATCGAGTTTTGTAAACTCAAAATCATGAGTACCAGGAACATGAATTGCTTCTTAGGAAGGGCTGGTGGCTTTGGGGAATGTCTCAGGGGATGCCATCTAAACACAGTGTATGTGTCTGACCTTGGCAGTCTCAAGTCCCATCGCAAAGGACTATGAGGGAAATTCTTCTTTTCTCAAAACCCACGCAGAAGAGAGAACAAGGGAGTCACAGGCAGCACTTAAATGTAGGGTTTGTATGCCTTTTAAATTTTAAAAAAGCCAATCCAATCAGAACAGTTTTGTTGTCAGTCATCTCAATTTTGACTCCTTATGAAGCAAGTTATTGTAAAGCAAATTATTGTAAGGCACAAAGCAGTTAGTGACTTTGCAAAGTTAATCTACAGGATGTCGTCTTATGAGCACCTACACAACAACTGCAATATGCACAAACCGCGCGTGCAATATTCAAAGACACTGCTAGGTGCGTGGCTGAGTGCAGATAGACGCGCTCACAGAGCCATCAAGTCAACACGCCAGCTGTTCAGCATTATTTACAATATATTGGCATCAACACTGACCTAAAGAGCTGAAGAAAATAACAGGCCATATTTTCAGCTCGGTAAAAGCCTACAGTGGGGAGCCCTTTCGGAACAATTACAAGCATTTGCTGGGAATGCATTTGCTGATTTAACAAACTGAAGAGGACAAATGTTTAACATGCTGTCGTAATGATGTTCAGATGCTTTTCTTGGTATCCGTTGATCTGAGATAATGTGTTCTTGCCCAATCATGCTACAAAGAAGCAGCGGAAATAAATAAATAAATAGATGTAATGTGATGCGGTCCCACAATAGCGGAGCTGCTGACTGCCCCTGACAGATGGAAAAAAAAAGTCAATATGATGTCTGAGACAGCCCAGGCTCCACATTGCAGAATAAATTACATGATTCGCCGAATGCTTGGGCCTCGCTCAGACATTCAAAAAAAAAATGGAAAGATAAAAGCTTGCATTGGCTTCAGATGATATTTACTGCTTGATGGATTTACTAGCAGCCCCAGTACAGTCGTACTGTATTGAATTATTGGCCTCTATTTAGCTGTGTGTCCGTCGGCGCTCGAGTGTCCATTTAAGCATAAGTGAGCTGGAGGCCTGCCAAGCCCCTCTGAGGCTCTGGGTGCAGAAAAAGACGCAAGCTAATGGCCACCAGCTTGAATAACAGGGAGTGTAAGGACATTGGGGGAGGCAACAAAGCCCGGCTACAAAGTACTTGCTTATCAATATTAATGCCAAAATAAATATTAATGGAGGCTACCCGGCACAGCAGTTCTGAATGCGCCTTGTTTTCTTTGTGTTTTAACACAAATGGCTGGAAATGACTGTGTGATTTCTCTCTCATTCTCTCTTTCACACCTTCTCTCTTGCTTTGAATCTCAGAAGGAATTTGGAAAAGCCCATTAGCTTTACTTCCACCCATCATCACAGCGGCAGGCTTTTCTAGAAGGCGAAGGAGGCAAATGAAATGCCGGCTTTGAGAGGTGTGCGGCGTCCAATAAAATATATGATTAGAATAGCAATGTACAGCGCAGCCGCTATTGTCACGGATTCTGTACTGTGCTGTGCTCAGGATGTTCAATTGAGAAGGAGCAGTTCATGCAGGAAAATGTAGGGAAGCCTTGTTAACATAGCTTCACAAAAGAAGGTGTCGGCGTGGGGATAGACACAGATAGAACACTGTACTTTCTGCTCAGTTTTACCATGTACCCAAAATTTCTCCAAAGAGTACATTTTTTTAATGAAATGAAAACTTGTAATACACAAAGGAAGTAAAGATGAGTTGGGGGTGTAGCCAGGGAGGGTGGAACAACAAGCCCACTACATTGCTGCTATCTATATATAGCCTTATATGCAGGTCACCTGTGGGTTCCCCACTGTGCGCACTGCGAGAAAGAGAGGCCTACTGGGAAAGACCACAGTCAAAGGGCTGGTGAGGGTCTGGCGATTATGTGTAGACACATTGCTTTTTGTGGAAGATCGGGGGAGGGTGAAATCACAGGCCTCCAGTGAGAGCCACAGAGACAGTGTGTGGGCAACTGCTTCCATTAGCAGTACAAATGAGCCGAATGCTTTGGGAGGGGCTGGAGGGAGCATACCAGGTGACTGAATGTGCAATGTGGGGCTCATGGGGGTCTCCATGGTCTGGCAGGAGCAAGCATAGGCATCCCCATCGAGAAAACAGCTGCAACCGAACCGCTCTGCTTTAGCTTTCATGGGACCCCGAAGAAATCCCTGAAATTCTTTGGCTCTATTGCTTACCCTGTTAAAAAAAAAAAAAACAGCAATAAAGAACTAGTTTAAAAAGGTAGTGGATCAGGTGAGTGTGAGGAAGTTAAGATATGCATGAGCTCAGTGATTTGAGTGCTTTCATACTTCTACACATATGTTCTCCCCATGACACAGTGATACAGTCCAGCTCTGCCCACTTAGTAGAAGAAACTGAGACATACTTGCTTACCCCAGGCCACATAGACAGTGTAGAAAGATTATAGGAACCGTTAAGAGTGATCTTCCTGCCATTCCTCAAGTACCTTTTTAGGGCTACACAACTTGAACAATAAACATCATCCTCTCTTGGGGCAGCAGGAGTAATTTGTACCTTAGAGGATTAAGTAGCTTACCATAAACTTAAACTCAACTTGCTATGGGCACTCTGTTCAGGTCCCCAGAGTTCCTTGCCACTGTCTCTCTATCAGATGTGTCCCTGCAAGAGGCTTGTGGACCCTGTAACTTTTGCATAGACAACCTGTGGATTGGGGAGCCCAGGGCTCTGAGTGTCAGGGGTGAAATTCTTCCTTTATCCTTAGGCAAATCAGTCTACATGAGGCTGGAGGGTAGGGGATGCCAGAGACAGATGATCTTGCTGTTTTCTGCTGGGTGATACTCCCATACAGTCTATTTCAGCATGATCAGTTCTGCCACAAGACACTTAAGCACATTCTTGTATTGCTGTCCCAGAACAAAAGAATCCATAAGGCAAATGGAAATAATCACTGTAGCTCAGATTGACAATAATGGAGAGTAATTGTTATTTTCATCTTGGGGCTTGACATACATTATCTCCCTTCTTTGTCGGAATAGCATCACAGAGTTGCTGGCATTGTTTCCAGTTTCCACAGATAAGTGAATGGGGATTCTAGGAGGTTAAATCAACTTGGTCAGGGTCACACAATGGGTAAGTCAGTAAGATCAGCTTCAAAGCCTAGATTTGGCTAGTCTCAAAGCCAGGTTTCTCCAACTGGCCTGATGTCTCTGTGGCAGCCCTGAGAAATGTTGGCTCCATTATACAAGACAGCCGAAACTTACAGCCAACAACTTTTTCTAACCATACTTTCAGAAAGAAAAGATGAACAACACTGCTTCTTATTGCTCATCAATTCACATTTTTCTAAAAGTTCAAAGTTGATTAGTGGCTTTTCTACATAGAATGACTTAAGAACAGAGCGACCAGTATTTCAGGCCCCACCCCATTAAGGGCTGTTGTTCAGACTTGGCATACATTAATAAACCTTCCCATTCCTCAATAGACTCAATGCAAATAACGAAAACACCACTGCTTTGTTTGTAAAGTTGATATTAATAATATTGAAGCCATATCCAGAAATCTGGTCCATAAACCTCAATATTTAATGATTATGATTATCCATATCAAGATAATAAAATCCACTATTCACTCTATAGCCATGTAACTATGGGACATCTGACAGCTAGTGGCCTATAATCTAGAGCAGATTGGAATAGACAAATGCATTCATGGTACTTACGAAAAGTACGAAAAATGCTATTGTTAGTGGCTAGAATAATCTTCAGATTATAAAAATGTCAGAACTTCACACACACATGGGAACCCACCCCCTTTCAATGGAGTAAAAATGGCTTTGATTCTGTCAATATCTATGACATCTACTGGATCCAAAAGACGCCTTGTTTCTTGGCCAGAGTGATAGAAGTTCCAATGTGTGCTTCTTATGGTCCCAGAGCTAAGCAAGCAGAGGACCTCTGAATGGAAGTCATAGCATCACCATGGCACAAACCACATCATGCATCTTGGCAACAGCATGATTTCATGCAGGAACAAGTGTGTGTTGCCTCTGTATATAGCATGGAAAAGTCAGGTTTGCATTCTATTGATGTGTTCATTTCTTCACTGTGAAGGTCTGTGTTACTACAGAGAGATTAACTAATCATTTTCATAAGCACTTCTATAAAAAAGCAAAGCACTGCATAGCAGCTACGGCTGCCTTAATCCCATGTTTTACGTGTCTATTGTTCATGCATATATTTGAGCAGTCAGCTTAGGACCTTCAACTTGTTTTCTTCTGTGTGCTTCTGTGAAAGTGGACTGAGGCTTACCCTTCAGCATGTGTGATGTATGTCAAATGAACTACACTATCACTTATCACCAGGCACTTTAGGGAGTAGAGCTCAGTTAGAATCTACCTGTGATTAACAGTGAACACTAAGTGTGTTAATGGGATCTAAGTTAATGGAGACAGTAATCAGTCTTCTCTATGATGGGCCCGGGTACTTGTTTGATAACTAGCTGAGACAAAAATAGATTCTAGAATGTTATATAGAGAAAGGACATCAAGGTCAAAGCTTCATCCTACACAGGCATAACTTTGGCCACCTAGATGGGAATCAACTGTAGATGCCCTAGGTCAGAAGAAATGTTAAACTATTTTTTTAATAAAGCACTGTGGTATGGATATTTAAAATCCACACATAGAGGAGTTAGTCAGGAGAACACAAAGAAGTGGGATAAATGGTCAAACTTCAGACTGAAGTGATTGATAGGAAGTCTCCCTTGGGATCAATCAATACTGGGGCTCCTATTGTCTGGTGTATTTATTAACAACCTGGAAGATGGATAGAGTGACAAGTAGTTGAATTTGTCGATGACAAAATTGAAAGATTAAGGAAGATAGTGGATTACTGTAGAAAAATAACCTAGAAAACCATGTATCAAACAAAGATAAAAAATCAAAATGAAGAAGAAAAAACAACTTGGATATACTGAAGCATCTTGTATTTTAAGAAAAAGAAAGAAGAGAAAGAAAAGAAAGAATGAGAGGCACCATATTAATTCAGGAAGTATCCTTTTTGAATATTCAAGAGCAGACTAAATTTGATTAAGGACTTTGAGTATTGCTGTGAATAATTTTGTTAATCAGTCAGTACTAAATTAATATGTTCTCAATCTGGAAAGAAAAAAAAAGGAAGCTAGTTCCAGCAATGCTATGATCAGACTATCCCAAGTCTCAGTGTCTGTCTCCTCTACCATGTGATAACTCTCCTGCAGCTTTTCCATCACTCTCAAACTCATTTTTTCCCTCTGGCCTCCCTAATTTGAGCCTAGGCATGAGATATCTAGAACCAGATGTGGCTAAAGGCCTTCAAAGGTGTACTCCTAAACATAATTTTTGTACATAAAATATTTTTAAGAGATTTAGAACCAAGGAATTGCATTACCCATTTCATTGCTTTTCATTTGAAATGTTCCCTAAAATCTTCAAGGTGTAACTACATGTGAAATGGAAATCACTTGTTTTGCTGCTATGACTAAGTATCTGAGAAAGTCAACTCAAAGTGGGGATATTTATTTTGGCTCATGGTTTTAGAGGTGTTGGTCCATGGCTTTGTTGCTTCTGAGGCAGAACATCATAGTTGGAGCAAATCATGGCACAGGGATGCTCACCAATGGCAGGCACGAGACAAGGCATGGCAGAGACAAGATATACTCTCCACAGGCAAAGCCCAGTGACCTACTTCCTCCACTGAGTTTCACTTCTTCATATCCTAGTCCACTATGAACTCCTCAGGTTACTCCACTCCTGAAGCTGACACAGTCATGATCCATCAGCTCTCATTAGTGCCTCCTCAACACCAGAGCCTTGGAGGGTTCTTCATACCTAAACCATAACATGGTCGAAGCTGTAGCATTTGTCAACAGGGCAGGAGATCCCCTTTCCTTTATTAACCCTGGGGACCATCAGGTCTGTAAGCCACTTTATTTTCCTTGTTCCACTGTGTCATTGGCAAAGCATGACGATGACTCTATCATAACACCATGGGCTCCTAACATGGTATGTAAGGAAGGATTTTGGGTTTTGAGAAAATGAACAAGTTCAGAGAAAAGGTGATAAAGCCCAGGTAGCATTCGGAAAGAAGTAGGGATCTCTCATGTAATATCTGCTTTTCAAAGGACCTGTGACCCAGCTCCCAATGCCTCTCTAGGTACAATGAGCCAGTGTTGTTTCTAAATGTTGACTTCCCAAACAGCCTGTTGTGGCAAGGGCTCTGTACTTTCTAGATTAAAAACCCATTATTTCTTTACAAAAGAGAGCAAAAGATTAAGATCTGTTACAAAGTAATTTAAGAATAATAGAATCTTAACATCTCCAGCTTCGTCTTTTAGATATGTGTATGTGCACATGTTACATTGCATTTCATAGGTAGCTTTAGTCAGTTCAAGTGGCTATAATAAGATTGGTTGGCTTCAACAATAGTCACTGGTTTCTTATGAAAGTCAGGAATCTGAAATTGCAATGCTGGTGTGATTGGGTTCTGGTAAGAGCCTGTTCTCTTGGTGTCCCTACATTGTAGGAAAAGAGAGAGAGGAGGCAATCTTTCTCATTTGTTTTCATAATGGAACTAATTCCATTAGGGGGACTCCACTCTCATTACCTACTTACCTACAAAGATGCCCTCACCAAATAACTGTAGAGATTAGAGTTCCCACTATGTGAATATCAGAGAGACAGAAATGTTCCACACAGCATTTTATATGTATATATGTATACATGTGCATATATACATACAGTCTTGCAGAAGATGAATCCATACCGTTGAAAAACCTGTTAGCTTGGTTATTTCTATATAGAGATCACTATGTTGGATAGTGTTGTATCAACTTGACACAAGCTAAAGTCATCTCAGAGGAGGGAATCTCAATTAAAAAATGTCTCCATAAGATAAGGCTGTATGCAAGCCTGTAAGGCATTGTCTTAATTAGTGAGCCATGAGGGAGGGCTCAGCCCATTGTGGATGGGGCAATTTCTGGACTGGTGGTTCTGGGTTCTATAAGAAAGCAGGCTGAACAAGCCATGGAGAACAAGTCTGTAAGCAGAAGCCCTCCATGGGCTCTGCATCAGCTCCTGTCTCCAGGTTCCTGCTCTGCTTGAGTTCCTGTCCTGCCTTCTTTTGATGATGAACTGCGAGGTGGAAATGTAAAATGAATAAACCCTTTCCTCCCCAACTTGTTTTATGGTCATGGTGTTTCAATGCAGCAATAGAAACCCTGTCTACGAAATAAGATAAACATCCTTTCTTCTTAAAACATGATCTATAACATTTACCATTATCCAAATACCAGCATAGATAGTAACTAAAGTTAGAGTCTATATCATTACAGTAATGGCAGGAATAATGAACTCTTGTCCATATTTCATCCATGAAGCCATGTGTACAAGCTATGTTGCACATGATGAAGGCAACCATGGTAGTTCAATGAAGGCACAAGGATGCCAACTTCTCTAAACTTTGTTAATATTACTCATAGATACCCAAAAAGATACTGTGTAAAAACAAAAGAGACCATAATCATGAATATTTATGACTGTAGTCTTCATGATATCCATAGCAACTGCATATGTGTACCTGCTTTTGTTAAGGGAGGGTCATACTTCTGATGTTCTAGGTATTATAATTAGATTGGAAGCCTCTTGGTATTGGTGATTTTTAATGATTCCCCTGGATTGCTACCTATAGCTTCCTAATGAATTGTCAACTATAAATAAACTTGAAGTTTTGCTTATTAAGTGGGAGTAATTATTTAAAATAAGAACTGTGATCATAAAAATGAGAATAGATATATACAAACATTTCAGACTTTATAAGTTGTATCTTATATATGTATATAAATGGATATGTGCACTCACACACACACATTGAAATTCTGTATGAGTAGCAGAGGGGTTTTATAAAGTGGGTCTTGATTGCATCTTGCTGAAGAAATTCCTCAAAATTAGAGGACAGAGGGAGTTGAAGAGGTCCCCTTGGCATCTTAGGAGGTGTGCCCTGGCTGTGGGGCTTCGACATGAAAAGTACCTCTATGATCAAGTATAAGCCATACAGATACTTGAAGTGGATGTTATAAAGGGGAAAACCAACCCCAGCAGAATTGTTCACAGTTAAGAAACTAATGAGATCATCCGCCAAAGATAATGAATCCATTAGTTGTAAGAGAAATCAAATTGTCAATCTATAGCATATATTTATGCTGTTACATATAAATATTGAATTAAATTAATAAGGAAAATACCTCCTCTTATCTACCATGCATCCAACTGAATGACTTCCAAAGTAAGCAAACAAACGAACAAAAA
Source organism: Mesocricetus auratus (assembly GCF_017639785.1). Taxonomy (NCBI): domain Eukaryota; kingdom Metazoa; phylum Chordata; class Mammalia; order Rodentia; family Cricetidae; genus Mesocricetus; species Mesocricetus auratus. The sequence continues at coordinate 101,388,642 of NW_024429184.1, read as the reverse complement.
ACTCACTGAAATTGTTTCCCGTTTCCGTGATCCCACTGGGAAGAGAGTGGCTTTCCTTCAATGGTCTTCTGGGGAGCTGTCCCTGTGCTGCAGTGAGGTAATTCACTCAAACAGCTGCCTGTAATGAGGAAACCTTTCCATCTGGCACATCCAATGCAGACACAAGCAATCTCCCCACAGTGGGAAAGGGGAAAAGCACCCTTCCATGGGAAAAAGAACTCTGCTTCAGATAAAGGGTCTCCCTAACTGCACAAGGGCTGACATGCGTTTTGGGGCAATGGCCAATTTTGTTTCTTTTGGTCTACTTGTTGGGCTTGTTCTCAAGCTAAAAGCACAAAAACTTGGTGCCCACTTTTAGTAATGCTCACAACTCATTGCCTCTGGGTATATTATACAACAATTCTGTACATAGTTAAAATTCAAACATCTCTCTCTCTCTCTCTCTCTCTCTCTCTCTCTCTCTCTCTCTCTCTCTGGACAAAAGGAATGTGGTTGTAACATATCCTGAAACAGGAATCAGTCAGATAAACATGGTTTGCATAATGTCTGTATTCTTAAACTTTTCTTTCATTGAGAGAAATTACTAGGCTGTTCATGTAAAATGTCATGTTCCATTCAGAAATACTTGATGCCTAACAAGCACTCAAAGAAAGCACAATTTGAATAATGGGGTGGAGGAAACTGCATCACATAATAATGTTCTTAACTACTGATTATTTGGGAGTTTTGTAAAATAAGAACTGTTTCCCTTTACCAAGTGATGGTTGCTATTTTCCAGCACACACCTGGGCTTAGATTTGGGTGCCATAAATACAGATAACCTTCATTTTTAATGTTTTGGTTTCTGATGAATTAAACATATCTTGATCAAATTTTCTTTTTCATGAAGTTGATTCATCTAGTATGAGCCTTATAGATCTGGTCATTGTGATTCCTCAAGTTCTTCCTATGGTATGCTTCTTAAATTATAATGAAATGTAGACACATTTGAGACTCTATTTAAGAAGTAACAAGGATTAAGTCAGAACTGGGATTCCCCAGCTCTGATTTTACTGAAATGTTACATAACCAAAAGCTAAAGAAATGCACATTACAATGGAAATCATTAAAATGGAGATAAACATGCGAGGGACTTGTAATTCAAGTGCTGGCACTCTGGCTCATAGATCAATAGGAGATAGATGATGATGATGGTACTGTCTTGGCATACCTGAACCTTGCACCAGAAGGTTACCAGCTCTTCTGGGGAGATAATAGCAGGAACTTTAATTTTCTCTATGACTACAGGGCATAATGCAACATTAATGTACTTCATGCCAAGGTTATGGCAAGACATTGTTGGCTAGAAGGGAGAACTGTTTGTTCCCGCCCCCAAACACTTGCACATACCATGCTAACACATTACCGAGAAGCAAATGTCTTTGTCATTGTCAACAGCGGCAAGGTGTGATGAGTGCTTTCCAGCTCTAGTTACACAGGGTGGGAGTTCACAGGCCTGAAGACAACATAGAAGTATGCTCAATCATAAATCAAAAAATGGCCTTGCTATTTAGTTGTTTAACATTGGTGTGTTAGTACATCCAAAGGGAATTCAGACACACCATTTATAAGCCTTGTTCTCTACATTGCAGAGGTACATGGAACAGTAAACACAAAGACAACAGTCTTCTGAGCTGGGAGTCACTTACTCCATGATCCTAGTCTTAACTTGCAGGCATTTGAAAACGAGCTATACTATCTGTTGGGTTTTTATTTGTTTGTTTTTTTATGTTTTTATGCTGGGGACTAAAATAAGAGATTTTCTGTACAAGTACGCTTCTGGTGAGCTAAATCCCCAACCTTTCAAATTTTCCCTTTTTATTAAACAGAGATTCTTTTCTCATACAGTGTAATCTACTCCTACTTCTTCCAGTTCCTCCAGACTTATACTCCCCTCCAGATCCATTCTCTTCCTGCCTCTTATTAAAAAAGAACAAGTTTCTAAGAGATAACACCAAAATATAACAAAATAAAATATAACAAGATAAAACAAGAACCATTATATCGAAATTGGGTAAGACAAACCAACAGAAAAATAAAGAAGGCCCAAGAGAAGGCACAGAATTCAGAGACCCACTCATTCACACACTCAGGAGTCCCATAAAAGCACTAAACTGAAAGCTTTAGTGTATACACGGGGACCTGGTGCAGACCCATGCAGGCCCTGTGATTGTTGCTTCAGTCTCTGTGAGTTCATTTGAGTTTTACTCAGTTGTTTGAGAGGGCTGTACCAGGATTTTTCTTTGGGGCCACCAACCAGTTCCCAAATCATGACAGAGACTTTTTATCAGTTTTGAATGCTCGGCCCAGCTTAGGCTCATGTCTGGCTAGCTCTTTAATTTAAATTAACCTGTTTCTCTTTTTCTACCTTTTGCCTCAGGGCTTTTTACTCTTCTTTCCTTCTGTATATCGTACTTTCACTGCTTCTCATGTCTGCTGGCTGCTGGCTGCCTGGTTTCCTACCCAGAAGCATCTCTCATTGTCTTCTCCTTCTTTTCTTGTCTTTCTTCTCTTATCTGAAGCCTAGATTTCTCCTATTTATTCTCTCTACTTCCTAGGCCTGCCTATCTTTCTCTGCCCCGCTATTGAAGCTCTTTATTAGACCAATCAGGTGCCTTAGGCAGGCAAGGTGAAGCAGCAACACATCTTTATCTAATTAAACACACATCCTTACATCATTAAACAAATGCAGCATAAGCAAAAGCAACACACCTTTATACAGTTGTAGTAGTATCTCATAGCATAAACGAATGTAACACATCTCTGTCTGATTAAAATAACATTTGACAACAGAGGGCCTTGTTCTCCTGGTGTCCCAGCCCTTCCTCCTTTTTCTCTAGGTTCCCTTAGCTCCCAGGGGAGGAATTTGATGGGTAAACCTCATTTAGATCTGTGTGTTCTGAGGTCTCTCTCTTTGCATAATGACAGACTCTGGGTCTCTGTATTTGTTCCCATCTGCCTGGCACTGTGTAGCACACCCCATATTCCTTCATTCTGTGAATGTTCTGACATGTCTAACCTCAGGGCACAAGCCCAAAGTGGGAGAGGATCCCCAAGATTCTAATGAGAACACAATATGTTCCTTGGGCACAGCATGTAGGACTGATAACATTTCCTAATAAGATGAATTTTAAATGGTGATCCCAGTGCCCACCTTGAGAAGGAGAGAAGCCTGCGGAGAAAAAGAGGCAAGTAGAGTCCAATGTGGAACACTGACCTAGCATATGTAAGGTCTTGGATTCAACCCACCAGCACCAACTTAGAGAAACTACGAAGAGGGCTAGAACTAAAGGGAATACTAAAAGACTAGTGTGGGAAATAAATATTTGCTGAATAAACTTCACGAAACTGGGACTAGCTGAAAGAAGGAGAATTGTAAACATGAAACTATGGTAAAATGGCTGATGTACAAACCAGTGCCCAACTGAGATTTCTGAGCAGTCACAGAAGGAGAAGGGTCAACTTGCCCTGGGATATTACTCAAAATGTTGAATGATGAATAAAGAAGGATATCTTGTCCCCAACATGCTATTTGTAAAAGTAGTTCACTAAGAAATAACAACTTGTGGGGGCTGGAGAGATGGCTCAGAGATTAAGAACACCGGTTGCTCTTTCAGAGGTCATGAGTTCAATTCCCAGCAACCACTTGGTGGCTCACAACCATCTATAATGAGATCTGGGTGCCCTCTTCTGATGCATAGGTATACATTCAGGCAGAACACTGTATAAATAACAAAATAAATAAATCTTGTGATAAATAAAAAAATAACCAATTGTAACTGCTTCCACATCTTCTGTACTTTGTAACTAATGATGTATAATATTAATAGGTTAGTCATAATTCCAGAGCTTTGGGGAGAAGACAGTGGTGATGGTTTCGATGTGCAACATCCTCCAGAAGCTCTGGTATTTGAACACTTGGTCCCCAGGGATTGTGACCTTGCTGGACGAAACAGATCACTATTGGTGAGCTCTGGAGTTTTATATCCTTGCTTCATTTCCAGTTCACTCTTCCTACTCTGGGTTTGGAAAATGTGATCTCTCGGCTTCCTGCTCCAGACACCTGCTGCCATGCCTCTCCTATTATAGACTCATGATAAGTCACAACAAATCCTTTCTTCCATGAGTCACTTTCAGTCATGGTATTTTATCAGAGCAAAAAAATGTAATAATACAGTAGGCCTTTAGAAATAAGACACATGAGAATCTTCTAGATGTTTACCTAGATGTTTTTAAAAAGCAAATATGAAAGAAGGCACAAAGTAAGCTTAATTAGGACTTTTGTTAATAAGGAAACAGGACAGGTTCATAGCCTTCTCCCTTTGCTCCCTTTGCCACATTTATTGTTCTCCAACAGCAGATATCTAGGGAATTCCTGCCAGGGTCATTTGACCTTGCCTCCATGGGAGCAGTGTATATTAGCCTTCTTGGGTGACTGCAACAGAATGCCACCAACTGAGTATTTATATAATCGACTTATAGTTTGGAAGGTTAAAGTCAATGGTTAAGGTGTTGGCAAAGTTGAATTTGGTGAGGGTTCCATGTATTAAGGAATGCCCTTTCACTGTCCCTGTCCTCTCTGATTACTAAGAAAAATGACAATCTCAATGTCTCTATCTCTTATTTTTAAGGACACCATTTGTATCAGATTAGAACTCCACCCTTATTATCTTATGTAGATTTTATTACATCCTCAGACTCTCTCTAAAAATAGTCACCTTGGGGTTTAGGCTTCCTATATGAGTTTTACTCAGACATGAAACATTTCAATCAAAGTGCAGTTTTAGGATGGTTTAGTATGAATAAAGCTAGGATCAACCATGCATCACTCATGAGCTCTCTGTACCTGTCCTACAGCAAGGTCTGCCTCTTCTCTACAATACGGCTTTGTACATTAGAGGGTAAATACAAGCAATATCTGGGGTGAAACTCATTTCTGGCCCATAATTACTCTATAAATCAATCATGCATTCTCCATAGGGTATAATTTGTTCAAGCAAGATTATATTGAAACATCTAACAGGGAATATGGGACACTATTGATGGCAAACAGGGCCCTCAGTACAGATAATGAGGAGCCAGCTTCCAAATACAGATATACTAAAAACCCATTTAGAGTATCTTCTTTCATGTTAGACAGCTGTTAGGTAATCAGGCACATTAGACACAGAAGGAGAGTCCATCATACATGGGTTCAGATGACAATAAACTCCTTCAATACCCTACTTTCTACCTGAAGGACATGAAGGACTTTCCATCTTATAGGCAAGAGTTGACCTAGGAACCAAGCCAAATACATGTTTATACACACCCAAATGGTGAAGGCACAGAAAGATTAAAAGGAAAGCCAGTCTAGTCCTAAAGAAGCCATTTGATATGAAATACACAGGGTCAGGTTAGATTTCCTTGATTGTCCTGACGTCTGGAGGTTCCTCAAATAGAGGCAGAATCTGGGTTCCAAGGCACTCACATATGCCCACACTCGTGAACACACAGACACGTGCATACACACATATCTGGACATATCCATGCACAAGAAAGAAAAATAAACCAACTAACTCATGTAAGGATTTGCAGTCATTACAAGACAGGTTCCATGTTCCATTGCTACCCTGGCCTTGGAACCCAGGCTTTCTAGGTCAACCTTAGGAGCCATGCTCAGTAACACAATCGATCTCCTTTTAAACCGGAGCTTTTAGGGGCCTGGAGTTCGATTAGGCTTGATAGGTTGGGGAACTAGACCTAGAGACCCTCATGTCTCCATCTCCCTAGTGCTGGATTATAAACCCATGCCATCATACCCAGGATATTTACATGGGTTCTAGAGAGTGAGCTCTGGTCCCTTATACTTGGAAAGCCATTGTCCCAGTCTACTAGCTCGCTTTCTCTGCTTTATTTCCCCGTTTGCAAAGTGGTCATCATTATTTTGCCTATTTCAATTTAATTATGAGGCCTGAATTGGTATGTTCATATACTTTCTAATGCAAAATAATTCTCAAACAAAACCGTTGAAGATAGAACAGGTTTCTGTGCTCTTTTAGAGATACAGACTGACAGAGTTATTTGGCAGCGAAAGTTGAACTGAAATGAAGCTGTTTAACTTATTAAGTATTAATATTCATATTTTGCTGCAGAAATGTAAAAGTGCATTTGATTGCAGAGTGCTGCCATAGGGCTAATGCAGAGTGCTGCCTAGGGCTGAGCTTGGGACGTACAGTTATAATGGGATTAATATACATTTCTAAAACAGGAAAACACAAAATTGTCTCCCAGGGTTTCAGATAAGGGATTACGGGCTCAGAACACTAACTAGCACTTAGCAATTCTCTTTAAGTATTAGCACTTAAAAGACTACCCTGTGACTAAGTGTTCCATATATGCGAAAGTGAAATCATGACCATATCTACTCTATAGCCTTGAACTTCAAATTATAGAGTTTTCCTATAATTTTCTTCTAGAGGTAGAGGCAGAGAGGTGGTTTATTCTAGTCACATATTGTGGAGATATCAAAACATAAAATGAATTTTCAGTAATAAAAGAGTGACAGTTTCCCAGGTTTTCCCTCTCACCAATATAATTAAAAATACGTAAAACAATAATTTCACTAGGATATCAGTCATGAAAATCAGTGATCTAGAAAGGTAGCAAACATGCAAAGTAACCCTATCCTTACCATGCCTTCCTACCTTAAGAGAGCTCCAGAACCCTTGAGTTGTAGGTGTATAGCTGAGAGGTGAAGATGACTAGCATATGCTATAGGAAGCTTGCATAGATACAACACTTTGGAGATCAGCAGAGGATCCTCCCAAAGCATAGCCGAGCATTGTCTACACATGCGCATTAAGAAATTGCCTGACGCAGGGAAAAGGAATGCCTAAAAGAATAAGAGAGAACAGTACAGAGAGTTATACAAAGCTCAGAATTGAGCCTGTTCTCATGAGCTTGGACAGGGGAAAGAAAATCAAGACTTACAGGGACAGAGTGCACAGAAGGCTCTTTCCTCACAAGGGAGGAATGATTATCTTAGACTAAGCAGTCCTCTCATCCTGCCCAAAATGTTTTGAAAGCAATACCCAAAAGACTGAAACTCTTTCTAAGCAACTTAATTAAGTCTCAGAACAAAGCTTCAGAATAAATACAAGAACGTAATGTATCTGGCAATCTTAAAGTTAGAAATCGCCAAATGATTTCTATGATATCTGCACATAAGGCATTAGATATATCAAGAAGAGGGAAATATAGCCCATAAAAAGATGCAGCCAATGAAAGCTTACATAGACTTTTCCCCATTTCTCCTTCTGTGGATAATTACAAACCTTAGATTTTATATACAAGAACATCCATAAGGGGCCAAAAAGACAGAGAGGATGACAGACCACTTAAGGAACTTGGAACTCAATGAATAATATATTGGTGCATTCCTTGGGTTTCCTTTGTTTTACATATCCTAGACTTGCAGCTGAACAAGTTGGCAAGCAAAAATTCCCAACGTCTGCAGGCCAAAATCTAGGGTTGCTGCAAAAGCCTACTCTGTCTAAAGAACCATGCAAGGAGCAGCAAAGCAGGCCAGAAAATGCTTGGCAAGTGCCTTTACCCTCCAGCCAGACGTCACAGAACAACACTGTAGCCTCAGCCTACTGATTCCAGCAAAGAGCACTTGAGGAGCCTTATTTCTTTCCCTGTCAGACTCTGCTGTTGTCAAGATTATTGCATGGTGGTCTCAGAGAAGGGCAAGGCTTTTATCACTGCAAACTAGTAATGAGTTCCCATTTTCCTATGTCATCAGTGGAGACAGTGAAGAGTCATGTAGCCCACCTCCCATGGTGGTGATATAGCATAATCCCTGCCAGACTGGTGCCAAAGAAAGCTTGAAAACCAGAAATGTTAAATAATGATCAAAATCTAACGACAACATGAGAAATCCAAATTTCAACTGAAAATTGTTCAACTAACCAAGAACGATCTTCAGTTAATGAAATGAAGGCAACCAGAAGGTGATGATGTAAGTTAATTGCCAGGATAAAATTTTAAAGCAGTCCGGATGAAAGTCTTTTTATTTCAATTTTTTTCATACAATATTTTTGGACATATTCTTCCTTCTCCCTGAACTATTCCCAGATCCTCCCAAACTCTCTACCCACCCAACTTCATGTTCTTTCACAGCCTTTGTGAAAAACAAAAAGAAAGAGAGAGAGAGAGAGAGAGAAGGAAGGAGAGAAAGAAAGAAAGAGAAAAACAAGACAAACAAACACAGCTAATAAGACAAAATAAAAATTCCAAAACAGAACCAAAAGAACACACACAAAATCCTGGAGTCTGTTTTGTGTTGACCAACTGCTCCAGAACATGGGACCTTCCATGGACTGTGGTTGATATACCCAGTGACATTTCATTGGAGAAAACTTAGTTTCTTTTTCCCATAGATATCAACTATAAATAGATTCATAAATCTATTTTATTTTTCATTCATAGATATGTATGTGTTTGGGTATGTATGTTTGCACACATATGTGATTGCCCACAGAGGCCAGAAGAGTGTATCACATGCTCTAACGCTGAAGTTACAGGCTGCTGTGAACAGCCCATCGTGGGTGCTGACAACCAAGCATGGGTCCCCAGGAAGAGAACACTTCACCCCTTAGCCATCTCTCTGGCCTCCAAAGCATTTTAAAAGAGTAATCAGAAATAAACTTATCACTGGTAAAAATTAGAGAGCACCACTCCCTAAATAGAAAATTTCAGTGAGGAAAAAGAAGACAAAGAAAAATAAAAATTTAGAAGTGGAAAAATTCTAGTAGGTTGAATCAAAAGAAGAATGGATGAACATTTTTAAAAAAATCAACAGACTAGAATATAGGCATTATATAATTTAAATAATAAAGGGAGATAGTCTAAAAATTAGGAATAGAAAACCCTCAGTGACTAAGGAGATTGCAGTTGAAGACTCATGTACCAGAAGGATGGGAGAAAAAGTTCAAGCTAAATGCTCAGGGGGAAAATTGCTGAAGCTTAGCAAATGGCATCTCCATCATGACTAATAAAGAAAAGAAGAAGTGAAGAAATAATTTATTATCTATGTCAGGAACGAAAACAAACATTATTAATACAGATGCTAAAGGTAGTAGAAGGAGAATAAATACAACTGAGTGGTGTTGTGGAAAATTATTTTAAAGTGTGTTACATTTTTTATGCTCTGAAACATTTGTTTAATATAAAGATGGGTTGCTTTTGTTTATGCTGCATTTGTTCAGCTCTGTGAAGCTGTGATTCTTTCTTTGCCTGTCTAAAATGCCTGATGGTCTAATAAAGAGCTGAGCAGTCAATAGCGAGGCTGTAGAAGGAATAGGCGGGCCTGGAAGGCAAAGACAGTAAATAGGAGGAGAAATCTGGGGGAAAAGAAGAGCAAGAGAAGAGAGGAGCAAGACAGAACCAGGAGAGGAGGACACTAGGGGCCGGCCAGCCATCCCGCCACACAGCCAGCCACAGAGTAAGAGTGAATGTAAGATATACAGAAGGAAGAAACAGAAAAAGCCAGAGGCAAAGGTAGATGGAATAATTCAAGAAAAGCTGGCTAGACACAAGCCAAGGTAAGGCCTGACATTTATAAGTAATAATAAGCCTCCATGTGTGTTTATTAGGGAGCTGTGGGGCGAGCCCCCCGAAGAGTCCAAAGAGCCAAAGACTAAAAACAAACAACTATAGAGGGGCAAGAAACACAATGCATGAAGAATTCTGCCTGATTTCTTACATCACTATAGCAACAAAAGTTAAAAGGTATTTGTCAAGAGGTAGTCATAGAAGGTCAACGAGCAGACCCCATAATAAGAATCCATAAATAAACTCATGCAAACATCAGCAACTGATCTTTTTAAATGTACAGAAGCCAATCTATAGAAGGAAAGACTTTCCAGAATGGTGCTGGGGTGGTGGAGTACCCACAAACAAAAGTGCACACGATGGTCAGCCTCAGTCTCACAGCTCATTCAGAAGCAAGGTAAAACAAATCAACAACTCAAATGTAGTATGGAGAGCTGTTAAGCTTTTAGGGAAAAAAAGGATGAGAAAATCTTCTGGATTTATACCATTAAGAGACTTTTAAGAATTACCACTAAAAGCATGATTCCTAAAATGAAAAATTGATAAATCCATCTTTAGAATTTAAAATGGTTTACCAAAAGTGCTAGGTACACAAAGATATTTTAGAAAAAAAGCTACAAAATGTGAGACAATATTTGCAAGCTACATATCTGAGAAAGGACTAGTATGTGCAAATAATTAAGTACATAAATACTCAATAATGAAAAACCAAGGGTAGATAGACATTTTAAAGTAAAATTTGGCTCAATGACTTCATACCTGCCTACATGAATCACAGAAATGTCAAGGGGAGATCTGTAGGTAGGGCAAGGGATATGGTGCTCATGAAATATATAGAAATGTCAAGGGGAGATCTTTAGGTAGGGCAAGGGATATGGTGCTCATGAAATATATAGCTAAACAAATGAAGACTGGAATGGATAAAATAGACTTTTCTCTCATCATTTAAGATTCTGTAGCAAGCCAGGCAGTGGTGGCGCACGCCTTTACTCCAGGACTTGGGAGGCAGAGGCAGGTGGATCTCTGTGAGTTCAAGACCAGCCTGATCTACAAGAGCTACTTCCAGGACACCCTCCAAAGCTGCACAGGGAAACCCTGTCTCGAAAAAACAACAACAACAACAAGAACAAACAACCAGACGAAAACAAATAAAAATACCATGTAGCACATTATTATTCAAATATGGTTTATGTCCAATGTAAACATAAGATACACTCTGAAAGTGGCATAACATTTAGATGGAAGAAATTAACCTGCGATGATGCTTATTGCAAGAAAGATAAACTGCAAAGCCACTGTGCTGAGTGAAAGAAGCCGAGGTCCATCCTCAAAAGCAGGCTATGCATCTTATTCCATGTTCACATCACCTTAGGGAATACAGATTAAAGTGTTGAGACAGAAAGCAGTGGAACGAGTAGAGCAGGAGGAACGATGGCAACATGTGCAGGGTGACTTCAGGTGATGCTGGGTGTGTGCATAACTTTGTGAGACTTGTACCTTTGTGTCATGGATTATCAAATTATTAACGCACAGTTGGTTTTGCACCGGTTACTCCAGGATGGCTTTAAAAATGTTTTTGTAGACCGTAACAGTGAGATATACTAAAATAACTATAAGACAACTTCCTATTTCTTATACATGTGTTCGCTTATTCAGTTACTTTTGTTAAGTTAAATTATTTCAGCATTTTTAAAGCAATTTTGTTTTTCCATTTCTCTCAAATTATAATTTATAGTGGCTCTTGCAATTATGTCCAGTGGTTCTAGACAAGCTGGTGGGCACAAACTAGACTGAGTGTCAACAAAGGACATGCCACCAGGAACCCACATGAACCCACATTCTTCTGCTGTTATTTTTAGGTAAGCAAAATGAATGTGAGTGTTGAAGTCGCTCCTGTCTTTGAAAGTGGCTCTTCAATGTGGATGGGAAACTTTCATCCAGTGCCAGGCAGTGAAGTGGAAACTGGCTGCCTGAGCTGTTTTCACTTGTGAGATTGCAAGCAGATACATTTCCATGGTTCTGAAGCACCAGCTTCCAGGCACACTGCCATAATTCAAAGGCAGCTAAGAAATGAGTCTTGAAAGTGTGGTCCACTGCAGATCTTCAGTTCGGTTCAGAAAGTCGCAGGCAGGACAAGTCACAAGAAGCTGCTGGCATGTAAGTGTTCTTCTCAACTGCCTATTTAGAACTACGTTAATAATTACAAAAACCATCATACTCTTCCATGATCAATCTAACGTAGTTGGAAAATGAAGGGCTGCTTAATTTTAAGGAGCAGTGTTCAGTTTTTCCCTGCAAGTGTTAGTCAGTCCTCCAGAATCATATGTGGAAGTTATAGAGACTGTAGACACATCCATGCTTCTCACCCCATATTATCTATGACAGCAGTCTACATTTTTCAAGATACACAATAGTGATGCTTATGTAGAATTAAGATTTGAATGTGGCTGTGTTCCCATCTGTATGTAGCCTTACACAGATAGCAAGACCCAGTGTGTACCACTGCTGCCCTGTTTGTAGACAGCTTTATGCACAGCAAGATCTTGTAATTTTGGCTTATCTTTTACTGGGGTAAATGGAGTCATGGGCAAAGCCATAAGGTCACCATCCAAGATGACCAGGAAAATTGAGACTTCTGAGAACTGATTGGAAGCATAAATAAAGAAGCCTTCAGATTTACTTTTGCCAGTTTCAATGAACTAAACTATTATTTTTTTAGTGCCAATAACAAAATTCACTTCTACTGATAAAGTAAATAATAATAATTGTAGGTTGGTAACCCTAAATTAAATATAAACTTAGTACTCTTGAGTTAAGAAGAAATAGCATAAAATTCTGTTGAGTTAAAATGTACTATTAGCATAAATGGAGTCTGTCTTTACCATAAGGAGAAGGAAGACACCCATTGCTTATCTTTCTGTCAGTTTTAGAGTTGCTTCATCTTCTAGCCCACTATTACACTACAACCAGTGAGGGGAGAAGAGTGTGCGAGCTTGAGGGGAATATGCCTGGATTCCAGAGATCGATCAACTTGTCCACACCTAAACTCCCAAGGATTGCGATTGTCTGGTTATGGCCCATTCTAGCCACATCCATGAGTAACCATGCTAGTGCCTTGCTGCTGACAGTCTTTGTAGCTATACACATTTCACGATTGAGTTATTCCATGTCTGCCCCCTTGGTTAACGTCCCAAGTGATAAAAATACATGTCTGGTTCCCTTTGTGTCTTCACAGCATGGAGCATAGCAACTTGCAGGGAACTGGCATTGGTAATGTTTAGTCTATTGAATTTAAAGGACTCATAAAAATGATCATGGGATTTTTTTAAGTACATAGATTTAGCCAGATAAAACAACATGTATTTGGTCTGGTTCTAAAAATCATAGAAACAACCTGAGAAGAAGATAGCAGAATTGCCCAATTTCTAACCAAACTGAGGCCCAGCCAATGCTTCCAGCACAGCAGTGTGGGGATATTCAAACAACTCAAAAAGGCAAAATTTAAGGACATCATTCTCTCCATCCTGAAAGGTCAGGGTTTATTCCCTTGCTTACATGGAGCAGCCACATACCTTTCTACAATTGCTCTCAGGTTTTGTAGATTTTTCCAATTTGCTTTATTCTATTCCTTATCTGCTAGGAAAACCCAAGTTTAGATAGAGATTTATTTATGTATACATTTTACTACTAGGAACACATAACTGAAAATATATCTCTTAATATATAATATTTAAACCAAACAAAATAAAATGAACAGTATTTTTAAATGTTTGTTAACGATCTATTCTGGAAGACTATTAAATTGTGCCATTATTTTGGTCTGCTTTACAATTTTTCCCAAAGTATCTAAGTATATAGATTTAGCCCCATTTTGATATGCCATCTAGTAATGGTTGTTAATTTTGACCATAAGGCGATCTGTGTTCATTTTGTACACAAGTGTATAGTGCATACCTGCTGTGTATAGAATAAGCCTCTGGGGAAGCCATTTATTCTTATTTCCAAATGTAAATATCAGCCAGACAACTTTGAGGTCAGCAGTGAGCAGCTTGTAATTGAGGAATGATTAATGGTATCTTCAGCTTTAATTTCAAAATCTGAAAACTGCCAGGATCTAGGGAGCAATGTTAGTAACGATTGTAATGTTTTCAAGACTGTTACATGAAGTCTGTACTGATGGATAAAGCTACTAATGGTCAGCTCACTGGTAAACACATCCAAATACATTCATATTCCTAGTAAATATTTTATTATATATGCTGGTAACAAAACAGTAATTCTGCAGCCTTGAGTTGTCTGGGCTTAATTAATGCCTCAGGAGACTTGGTGACTTTGAGTGGCTGCTTCTTCTAGGCTGGAGTTGTAATATACTTAGGGTCTTTGTTTCTTGCAAGCTAAGCCATGTGTAAATCCAATAACTTCAGGTCAGGCACCCACAATTTAGTAGGCACACCCCAGAAGATTAGCCAGACAGGGCAAAGATAAACAGTGTACCATTACCTTTGTTTTGCTGATTTCATACTCCAGGACAGCTGTAAGTTAGTTTATATATCTTTATCTCAATTTTCTCATCTAAAAAATGGGTGTTACTCCAGCTCAAAGTAGACAGTAAACCTAAAGAAAATAACTCAAAGTCTTTTAAGTCTTAAAGGCTTCATGTGGACAGGCCTAGTGACTATTTACTAATTCATTATGATCTGAAAGAAAGTTTTGGTTTTGAGTTTTCAAGATGAGAACAACACAACTCCTTCCCCCTTAAAATGAGGCAACTCTGCTTGTCAGGCAAGGGATCCTAATGTGATGCTTTCCATAACCCCAGCTGGCTGACTACCAAATGACAATGATCAGAGATGTGTACTTTAGACTTCAGACTTATACCATTCCCCTCTCGTGGATGTGCGATTTTTGTTGCTTTCTCAGTTGAGAAAATTCGGTCTTAAAGAAAGGATTAATTTGAATAAAGGCTTAAGGAGAAATAACTTCTCAGCTGATGTCCAGTCGACCCTCCAGAGGAGAGCATGCTCTGGGAATTGCTTTCTCTAGTCTGTTCTGGCTGTAATTGGTTTTCAAGTATTGCTGATCCCTCTCACCAGAAAGTGGCTGGAAAACAATAATTCATTTCTAGCTCCTTCCTGCTTGAGATGAAATTTGAATTGATGTGTTCAAATTTAAAAGGTCCATACCCATTTCTAGACCAACATATCTTTTCATCTCTAAGAAAAGCCGTTACTTTTTAATTTCTAGCAAGCTAGTAGCCTGCTAAATTACACCATCAGTTTTACAATAATTGCCTTTGGATCCAGCCCTACATCAGGCACAGGTCAAAGATGAGCTTTTGCATGACTTTGGAATTGTTTAAATTTGCCTTTTCCCTTGAATTCTAACTTTGTCTCTTTCCGTGGTACGAATCCAAGTGTAGCTAGCTTGGGTTAAACAAAGAGAAGTTGCCAGCTTACATTAAAAATCACGTGGGGGGTAGAAAAGATGGCTCAGCAGCTAAAAGCACTGGCTGTTCTTCCAGAGGATCTAGGTTCAATTCCCAACACATACACGGTGGCTCACAACCATCTGTAACTCCAGTCCCAGTAGGCATCCTCTACTGGTGTCTACAGGCTCCAGGCATGCATATGGTACCAGACAACATACAAGCAAAATACCCACACACATAGAATAAAGTAATAATAGCTTTAAAAACTCTGAACAACTATTGAGATAAGTTGGATTCTAGGGCTGGTTTAGCTGAACTCAATAAATATCATCAGGGTTCCATTTCTGTCAATCATAGGAACCTTGTCCTTGGACAACACAGAAGTCTCATCATGCAGGCTGTGCGTCTCTCTGCTCATCCCTACTTCCTTCTCCTGGGACACATGTCCAGTGCTGGACTAATTTCTGTACGGAGAGGACTGTGTGAGAGGAATCCTCTTACCTGGAGAGTAGCAAGCACTCTGGTGAACTATATGCTGACAAAGCCTGGAGATGCAGTGCCCTGACGTGGCTCTTCCTTCTCCCACTTAAGCATGCAACGCTAAGCTAACCCATCATCTTTTATTTCTGTGTCTGAGAAATGGAAGTGGCTACTAACTGAAGCCAGGCATGGGCACATGCCCGTAATCCCAGCACTCGGGAGGCTGAGACAAGAGGCTTGTCAGTCCAAGGCCAGCCTGAGCTACCTAGCAAGATCCTGTATAAGCAACAAAAAATTGTGCTTAGTTCATAAGTGTGCTGTGTGAGATTACTGAGCTAGCACAGGTAAGGCATACTGAACAATGTTCACCGTTTAGCATCTCCTCGGCAAGCCTTGGTGGTCATGAGGATTTGGAGTATGGGTGTGGGGAAACAGAAAAGGAAGAGAGATTGATGCCCACAATATGCATAAGGAGTAAATAGAACTAGTCTAAAGGAAATCAAGGGTTCCTGTAGAACAGTGACCATAAAGTTCTGCACTAACCAGCAGGCTTTCCTACTCTATATCAACCTACTCTACTCTGCTTTGTCCTCTAATAAGGTCCAAAGACTTCAGCACTAGGTGGGATACGATCTGGATTGAAGTAAGTCCATCTCTGTGGATACCCGGCCTGAAGTGGTCTGGCAAGAAAGGGGTGTGGCTTGAGACATCAGACAATATTCAACTTAGAGAACTTAAGGATGCATCTCTGACTGAATAACGATTGTGATAAAAGTGAGGAAACCCCACATAAGGCACATATTCTTTCATCATGTTTTCCCTTAAAAGGTTCTTTTCTGTGGCAAATTGAATAGTTTAGGGGTACAAGCAGGGGCTTGGGGGTGGAGGATGCCTAGGAGCAAGAAAAGAAGGGGGGAGCCAAAATAAGCCCAGCCCTGAGCAGAATCTGGAAACGTGGCACTAACAAAGACTTCCTGTTAGGCATAGAGTCGGTGCTGGCAGAGGCGGCGTGCGGGGCTGTGGGTGTACTCAGCTGTGCAGAGCTGATTATAGAAGATGAAAGGGCTTGGCAATTCATTTCATCTCACGCTGAAACACTGCTGGCAACTGAAAGTGAGGACAGAAGGATTCATTTGTTCAACTTCTGTTTTAAAAAGCAGACTTCAAACGATACCACGGAGAAAAAGAGGAGAGGCTGTGCTGCAATGCAATGTCTGTTTTTTGTTTTTTGTTGTTGTTGTTGTTGGGGTTTTTTTTTAACACTAGCGGCAGCATTCATGTTTTGTTGATGGTTTTGGAAGGCAAAGGGGTTGCCTTTTTTGTGTGTGGCTCTCATCAATTGCAAGGGACAGGATAGATGAATGGATGCATGTTCAATGACTAGTTAGATAGACCATGTCTCCCTAACCTAACAGGGGCTATCGTGTCCACTCATATCTAAGACCCACAATAAGTCAGAATGAAAAACTATAATATCATGGTGCTTAAATGCTTTTTAGGAGCGTTGAAAAGGGAAAAGACTTTATGGAGGACCACTGTGTTGAATATGGATAACTATGCCACATAATAAACAATCTATTTCAGATTTATAATTATGGCTATTTCAAGTTTTAGCTCACAAATCCAGATTTCATCACTTATCTACATTTGCTTAGATTTTTGTAAGACGATGTTATATTTTGTTTTAAATGAAATGTACAGCTAAATCAGCATATTTAAGGTTTGAAAATGAGGAGTATTTATATCAGTTCGAAGGCTCATTAATTGTTATGAAATCTGATCTATCTGAGAAAGTGGTCTTATCCCAAAAGATTTATAAACGTGGGTAATCTACCATCCTGGTAAATTATTAGTTATTTACGATTAATGCGCAAATGAAGATCCAACTGTTAATGGAAGAGATAAAGAGGTAAAGGCTGCCTGCAATCATTAACATTAAAGTATTCATAACCTGAGCACGTCCTTCTCAAGCAATTGCTTTCTTAAGCAATCAGCTCAGTGATTGATGCTTGCCTCCATCATCTGTATGAAGACTTCAGTTATTTTCTCTTTCCTTAATGTGGGTTTCCCCCCCAAGCAATGGAAATAGAAAATATTATGGCTCAAATAAACTCCTTGGATCTCATCACACTCTCAGATTTTTTGGTTTTCCAACAATATTTTGGGAGCACCTGCCGTGTGCCAGGCACTATATGAGGGAGTAAGCAGGAACTAGTGCCACGGACTGCTGGGTGAGGTTGGGTGGACTCTCTCTCGGTGCTTCACTCATCCACATGACTCATCGTATACAGGATACCCTGGAAATGCCCAAGGAATCATGTATATTGGATATCCCCAACTGCAGGTGTTTTTTAAAAGACTAACTATGGGTAAGAAAAGGGGCCATATTATATGGAACTTCTAGGGAACTGAAATGGAAATATGAAATATCTAGTCTTGTAGTCCTGTGAAGATCGGGTTTTAAAAATATGAGCTCCAGAATGAGTTGGCAAATTCGTTGCCACAAAGATGGCTAGAGTGATCTGGGAATGTAGTTCAATAACAGAGCACTTTCTGAGTATGCCGAATGCCCTGGATTTATTCTCTAGCCAAGAACAGGAGACTTAGAGAAGCAGAAGCAAGACCAAGGATACAGGGATGGCTCAGCAACTCTTTAGAGATTCTGATAGGTCAAAACGCTTGTCATTTTTCTATAGACCAATGGAAAACTTGGGCAGGTGCTTCCAATCTGGAGAGTGAGGCTGAGTTTGGGGAGGGCAGGAAGGCAAGGCAGCACTGAGGCTCGGGGTTCTGTGTTGGACAGCGCAGAGCACCCCTGATGGGAACTCGAGGGAGGACAACGATGCGATTATTATACTAGGTTTCTAATTGGAAGATCACCATCCAAACTAAAAAAAAGTAAGCTCAAGCCATGAATGTTAAATATTTTGTTTGTTTGAGTAACTATCAAAAGCTCTCAGATGCCAAATTATACACTTTTGTTTTCCAAAATTAACGATAAAACCAAGCGTTCCACGTGAGCACACGTGGGAAAGAAGCAAGCGTTACAAGCGGTGACCCATGTACCAGTGGGCTCTGATTTCAACACCCTCTATTCAGGTACTATATAAGCTTAATACAGAGTACAACACTGATTGTTACCAAGTATTCAATCATATTCCAAGATTGAGTACAGTTCAATTGTATGTAGCTTTACACTGAATTGTGTATGTCACACAAAAATTTAAAGTATAATCACTTTTCCATGTAAACCGATATTTACTATAAAAAACAACAAATATATTCATGGATAAGTAAAATACAAAACCTCATTCCTTCTATTACAACAATCAGAAGATGTTTAAATGACTAAGTTAATATCTTGACTTCAATCATGTGACATTCAATGAGTTCATTGAAGTATTTTTATCTTTGTAATAAAGTTTAATTCTAAGGGATGAATACTGTTGATATTAAGCTGTATAAAATTATAACTTTGGGGACTGCAGAGATAGCTCAGTGATTAAAAACATTTCATGTGCTTGCAGAGAACCCAGGTTCTGGTTTCAGCATCCATGCAGTGGGTCCCAACCATCTATAACTCCAATTCTCAGGCATCAGACTCCCTCCTTGCGGACACCAAGCATGCTTGTTATGCACATACATCCATGCAAGTAAAACACTTATACACATAAAGTAAAATAGAAAATAAATCTTAAAATTCTGTTCTTTTTATTACTGGGTAGTATGCAATTTCTTTATCCATTTTCTCATTAATAGACCATGATTGGTTTCATATTTTGCTACAAGGAATAAAATTTGCTATGACCATTGTTATCTATGTTTTCCTTTGGACATATGTTTTAATTTCTCCCAGCTGAATACCTAGAAATGGAAATGCTAATGCTGAGGTTAGATGAATATTTCATTTTATTACCAGCTTTCTGCATGGTACATGCTTTCTGCTTTATATTTAATTTATTGGTGTGTTTAGATGTCATAGTACATTTCTCATAAACAAAATGTAGATGCATCTTCCCTTTTATTAAATTATAGTTTCTTTCGAATGAACCATTTAACTTCTTTATATTTAGACCTAATTATGGCTTTATTAAGTTCCATTTAATACTGCTATATTGGTATTTGGTATTTGTTCTCTGTTTCCCATCAACTATTTGTTCCAGTATTCATCCATGCCTCTCTTCTTTGGGGTACTTATATATTACATTAGAAAATATTCATAGTCCATATTTATTATCCAATTTTATGTACTTTATTGGCTTTTAGCAGTACTTATTTGTATGCATGTTTGTTTCTGCATGGCTTAGCAGTAAATGCAAGATATGCATGTTTACCACAACATCACTTTAAATAGGATTATACTGAAGAACAATCTACAAATTATATAGTAATAGAATGTCACTTCGTGTAGTGTGATGTTTTACTCTTTTGGCCTTTTGAGAGGCCCACCACCCAGATCCCAAATAAATCACACATGGAGGCTTATTCTTAGTTATAAATGCCTAACCTTAACTTGACTTGTTTCTTGCCAGTTTTTCTTAACTTAAATTATCCCTAATACCGTTTGCCACTGGGCTTTTTCCTTTTCCTACTTCTGCATATTTTACTGTAACTCTTACTCTGTGACTGTCTGGACCCTGACATCCTCTTTTCCTTGCTCAGCCTCTTTCTCCTTTCTCCTATCTATCCTCTCTGCCTGCCAGCAATGCCTCTCCTTGCTCCTGCCTCACTATTATTCAGCTCTTTATTAGACCATCAGGTGTTTTAGACAGGCAAACAGTCACAGCTTCAGAGTTAAACACATGCAGCATAAACAAAAGCAACACATCTTTACATCATTAAACAAATGTTTCACAACATAAACAAAAGTAGCACACCTTAAAATAATATTCCCTAGCAACTTAGTCTATGTTCCATTCACTGTATTTCATCAGATATTTTAATTATCCATATCCTATAAATCTCAAGGTCCAAGAGACTCAAATTCTAGTAAGACAAGTTCAAAGAAATGACGTGGGTATGGGCTTTCTCCCTCACCCCCACCATTTGCCATCTTGCAATCAGCGTCGGCTTGAAGATAGACAGGCAAAGCCAAAAGCTGTGGTGAGATTAAAAACCTAAGGAAGCTTGTTAGTTGCCTGACCCCAGAGAGATTGAAAATGGAGTTAAAATATGGGTGGGCTTCAGATAAAATGCTCACACATTCAGGTGAACCTCAAAAAGCCAACAGCCTGCTTGAGATGAAACTGGAACTACACCCACCTCACAAGGACTAAAACTCAGTGATGACTAGCTTCAGTCCTTGGGTTCATGCTTATGGTGATTAGATGAAGTCAGCATCTAAGGAAGATGAGCCTTTTCTGGAAATAAAGCTCTGACATTTTTACAAACATTTTTCATGGCTCACTAAACAACATATATATATATAATTTAAAACATGGGGGCGGGGAGGCAGGAGAAATCCCGGACAGAAGATCTGGGTACTAGAGATGGACTGAATATTCACTCTGAGTAACACATGAAGGGTGGAGGGCCAGAGTAGGAGGAGATAACCCAGAAAAATTAAAGTTTACACCAAAATTATACCATAGAAATGATAGCATTTATAATGAATATCTGAAATCAATGTGACAATAGAGGCCACCCTCGAATCCACCAGAAACTAAAATTAAAGTGACTTAGGTGCAATGGCAATGTTGTGACAGTGCCCATACAGGGCAGCAGACACGTTCCTGGGTGGTTAATGGTTACTTAAGGCACATAACCACTTTGGAAAGCAGATAGAGCAATTTCTTAGAAAACTAAATGTGCAATTTTTCTTAAGACTCGATATCGTAGCAACTTTGTTCACAGTGGCTCAAAATAGGCATTTAGTTGTCTGTGACTATAATAGATAAAAATTAATCTGTGAAAAGTTTATGTAACATTCAATATTAACAGTAATAAGCTGTTAATATGAGGTGAACTGTGTCCTCTAAACAGAGACAGGGAGGTTCTATTCATAGTACAACTAAATGTGGCCTGGATTAGAAATATAGTTGTTAAGAGGTAATCAATTTATAATTGTAGAGTGACTCCTCAGCCATTAAAATTGATGTCCCTATAAAAGGTAGAAATCAGGCCTTGGCTCAAACCCAAGTACTAAACAGAAAAAAAAAAAAAAAGAAACAGCAAACAAATAAAACCAGTTACAACAGCAATAACAAAGCAGGAAAAGGCAGCAGAAATTTGGACAAAAGTATAGGCACAGAGAAAAGGGAAACTGGGAGGCAGGAAGTAGACCCCGATGCAACTGTACAAACCAAGAAATGCCAAGAGTGATGGCAAACACCGGAAACTGGAAGGAGGCGGGATTCCACCTGGACTTAGGCGTCTGCTCTAGTCCGGGAAGACAGATTTCTAATGTGTTTGAAACTTGTGTGTCCCAGCTGTGCTACTTTGTTTTAAACGCCCTGAGAAACTAATACAGCTTCTTAGGTGTTTAATAACATAAGGTAATTTCAAAAGCACAACGATGGGTAAAAATGTCTTCTGGTTGAAGAATGCCCATGTGTGGTTTACTTTATAGGAAGTCTAGAATAGCAGTTTTTGCATTTTCCAAATCCTGCAAATGATTTTGCAATTTGTATTTTGGTGTATGTGAATTCTTCCCTAACAATAAACTCTGTAAAAGAAATACTGAACTCTAGACAATGATACTGATGTATGTAGGGGGAAGTGATTTGATGTTAGAAATGTAACTATTATAAAAATGACTGGTGGGATCTAGTTGGCAGATATATAGGTGTATGTAAAACTCCTTCCACTTGTATATATTTATTTTCATGGTTAAATATGAAGTATAAAAGAGTGTATACTTACCTGGCAGGAGATATACCATGGTCACGAAGGTGGTTTTCCCAGAGTGAGACTTACCCACTGCACTCTGGATGTGCTGGCCCCTGAGATTTCCCCAAATGAGGGAAACTTGACTGCATAATTTGTGGTAGTGGGAGACTGCATTCACACTCTCCGCTGGGGAAAATGTAAGACAGATACTTAGAAGCAAATTAGATACGACTGAAAGAGTTTAGTCAACTTGAAATATGGAATTCGAGACAGAACAAAAACTATAGAAAGGAGGCTGGGTATGGTGGTACACACATCTAATTCCAGTACTCAGGATTCAGAGGCAGGGACATCTCTGAGTTCAAGGCCAGCATGGTCTACAGAGGTCTCTCTCTCTCTCTCTCTCTCTCTCTCTCTCTCTCTCTCTCTCTCTCTCTCTCTCTGTGTGTGTGTGTGTGTGTGTGTGTGTGTGTGTGTGTGTGTGTGTTGCTGTATTGCTCTGGCTGGCCTAGAACTCACTATGTACACCAACATGGCTTCAAGCTTACAATACTCTCTTGTCTACCTCCCAAGTGCAGGGATTGCCGGCATGCAACACCACATCTGGATCCAGATGCACTTTTTAAAAAGAAGATAGCTAAGGTTACTGCAAGGCGATGAAATACTTTACAGGGTGAACAAAAGTCTAAGTAGGTGCACTTAAACTGTCGAGAACAAAGGCAAAAAGAACTCCAAGCTTTTGGCAAAGCTGAACCAACTTCTCCACAGAGGAAAAGAAATGAAACACCAACAGAAGAACCCTCCAAAGTGAGATGCGTGGCTATTGCTAGGTTTCTGTTATCTGTGAGACCCTGGGGCAAGTCCTGTCCAAGCATCATGCAAATCTCTTTAGGAAACAGAGGGTTGGAAAGAATTGTTTGCATGAAATCAACCAGCTAATCAGCTGATAGAGATCTAAACTTCACACATAAGTCTCTAAACATAGTCATCCTATATATCTTGTTGCTCCTTGTCTGCCCCCCCCAGGTCTGTGTGTCCAGTGAGGTTGTGAGTCCCAGTGTTCCCAGTTTGACAATCTCCTTGCCAACTCTCTTACTCATAACAATATTTTTGGGTTACATTGAAAAGGGAAAGAGAGGCACCTGTGATAGAGTACCAGCGACTAATATTGGATAACAAGAGTACAGATCACACTGTTGTAGATATGAGAATGTGACTGCAGATAGAATCCATGTAATTGGCCCCTTTCCTCAGTACACGCCAATCATGTGCTCTCCATCTTGACACTAGAGTGCAGGACTGGAATGCTTCTGGCTGGCTTGTTAGCACCATATTCTAAAGTATATATCACTCTAGGAAATTGACAAGGTGACGAGTTGTCACTTTAGCTAAAAGAATATCATACTTTTAATGAATATTATTTTCTAAAGAAATGTGCTGATGACAGCTACTTTTGGTGAAAACAGCATGTGTGTGACCTTTTGTTAAACAACAAACACTACGTCAGCAATGATGATTCTCAAATTCTGTACCAGATGCTAAAACATTTCCTGAAAAATGAGGTCGGTCTAAGGACAAGTACATAAGGCTTGATAAACTATTTTAGTATACTGTGTTAACATAAAGATCCTGGGATAGTTTATGAGTGATAAAGTAGGTATTTATAGCCCAATAATATTTTGCTTTTTATACAGTTTTTCTTTAAATCTGTGTTATTTCAATAAAATAAATAATACGAGTTTATTTAAATAAAACTAAATTTTATTAGTATCCTTGAGGGAAAACATTTGAATATGGCTCCTTAGGAGTATCTAAGTTATGAATAATAAATCATTTTCTGACACTAGCTTAGGGCTTTAATATTCCAGGATTTTATATTAGATGAAAATAAATATTAATTGGAATACTATTTATATTTTTGAACTTCCTCATAGTTGCTTAAATAAGCAAATATTTATTTCTTGATAAACTTGAAAGGGTGTCTTACTACATAACAGTGGAGAATATAATTTCTTTGACAGCTTTTTCTTTTTCTTCATATCTAAGTCGCATAAGTCTTGACCAAATAGTCCTGGTTACTACTATCAATTTGACATCTGAGTGGATACTCTCAGGTGATAAATCGGTTAGCTCACACTGATCTTGGGCATGTCTGTGGGAGCTTTCCGTTGTGGATTGATATGGGAGGGCCCAGCCTGTGTGGACAGCATCGTCACAAGGCAGGTGATCCTCGACTATAGAAGGAAGTTAGCTGAGTATATGATGGCCCATGAGCCCCCAAGCAACATTCCTCTGTGGCTTCTACTGTGCTCTTTTTGCTGTGAGTTCCTTGGTTAGAGGTAAAGCCCTGTGGAGCAGCAAGCAGACCAGCCTCCAAGTTCCTGACTGAGTTCGGGCCCTGACCTCCCTTAATGATGGGCTATAACCTGAATAGCTAAGGTAAATAAATCCCTTCTTCCTCTATGTTGCCTTTAGTCACAGTGTTTTATCACAGCAACAGAAATGAAACCAGAACCCAAATTTCCTGGAAGCTTTTCAGATAAATCTATGCCACATTTGAAAATCATTTGTTTCAAATTTGTATGTGCATACATTATACATATGTTGTACTATGTATATACATACATATGTTCAGGCACACCTACCTATCTATAAACATATATACACTTGTATACTGGTGCATAAATTTATATACATTCAGACATATATATTCATGCACACCTATCTATAAATATATATACATTTGTAGACCTATGCATCAATTCATATATAAAAACACAGCACACACCCGTGTGTTTCTAGACTATTTCATGATTGAGCTGAAAGTCACAACTTCATTGCACATTTGTTGTTTCTCCCAGATGCCATGTTAGCTAGAGCTGAACACATAGTGACCGGCTGGACCATTTCCCCCGTCCTCACAGTGTTTCCCAAAAGGAGCACTACTGGAGTTAATGTTCATATTTGAGGCTGAGTCAGGGTGCTGTGTGAGTCATATCATGCTCCTCCCTATAGGTGAGGTATAGTTGCTACCTTCTCCTTTAATTATGTTTTACATTTTTCTTCACTTTGTCCAATTTGCAAAACTGACTACAAAGTTTTTCCTAAATCTCATCACAAATTCTTACCCAAAACAACCAAAATTCAAGTAAGTTGCAGAAGAAAGCTTAATAACATATAACTTATTATACTTTCAGGGCATCTCTTGGAGCTACAATGATAAATTAAATTATATTAGATTCCTCAATAAAGAGGAAACTATGTTCTCAAAAGCACATAAAATTATTTCTAAAATTAAAAATTCAGAAGTTAGGCTTAAATGAATGCCATCAATTAATTTTTATAAAAGAACTAGAGACATTTTGAAAAAAAAGTTCAGTTATGTTCAAAATGAAAATTATATAAATAGCTTTATATTATTGAGAAAAATTATTATGATCTGAGAGACAGATCTAGCAGGCTTTTTAGCCTTCAATTAAAAGTATCAATTCTCTAGCGTCACCCTTAAATCATTACCCACAAAGGAGCAGAGCTCAGAGAAGACTTCTCCTAGAGACTTGATGGTAACCGGTGAAGGATGCTCCTTGCTGCTTGTGGTTTCATGGACCTCACAGATAATGAGATTTGAACAAAATACTGTCTTAATGAAATAGTTAAGTTTTTCAAAGTGCAAGGTGCCATCTTGTCCAGTGATCCCGATGGAACTTTAACAAGGTGTCTCCCATGTGCAGTAGACCTTCCTGGATTTCACATGCAATGGCAAGCCTCTCAGTGAGGCTCTTCTTGCTCAATTCTTTACAATGTGAATGAGCAGAGAGCCGCCTCTGGGTTGCCAGGTGTTTCCAGGGAATCCACAAAGTGCTGTATCCATGCCTGACTGCTCTATGACAGTCTGGCCAGTAATGAAAAAAGAAAGCTGCAGCTTTTTCTGGTTTTCTTTTTTACTATTTACCTGGGAGTTGCTTAGAAGGAAGTGAACTAGAAGGCACCCCTGTGTCCCTGGCCATCCTGCTCACTCAGCCTGTGTCTTCGCTCACCCCAAAAGCATTTGCCACTCACTGCACATTGAACTGATGTAAGCAGCTAGAAATACGGGAGCCTTGTGGGGAACTTTTACGAGCGAGCTGAAAGTGGCCAACTCATTTGTTCCAATCTTCTCAATGGTGCAAATGGTCTGCAGAATCCCAAATACCATAATCGACCTGAAACAAGATGAAATGGACCATTTTCTGTGTAGTTTCCCTTTTTATATATAAAGATGGGGGTGGCGGTGAAAGGATTTGCTGAAATGTGATAGTTGAAATAACAGAGCCGTGGAGAGGGGGGGGGAATCAAAACATGCCTGCACAGCGATGGCATCCCCTACACTCCGAGCACCACACAAATTGGTCCCAGCAGTTTTCTCTTTAATTCAGGATTTATGGAAACATCTGAGATTATAAAATTAACTGAACAAAAACAGATGTTATAATTGTGAGGGGGCCCAATTCTTGGATGAATACCAGAGCTAAACATTAGTATATGAAGTGGAAACATTTTAATTCGGGTTCCTATCTATCAGTTTGCAGGCTGATGTAAATATTCTACAGGAAGATAGCCATCTAAACAGCTTGGAAAAATGAAATTATGTTCACACGAATGGCTCATTTCTCTCCCTTTGAAAAAAGAAGGCAATGACGATTAAAAAGATAATTTCCTGGTTTCTTAATCAATATTATACAATCCTCCACCTATATTCACAACTCTGAGGAAAGAGACATACCTCAGATTTCTCTTCCACACTGGCCTTTCATGTTACTCTGGGGTGACAGGGAATAGCTCTGTTGTTCTCTACTTTGAATATTTGTTGGGAAGGAGCAGTTCTGGGCAGCGTTTAGCTTTTGGTCAGAGATGGCTCCAAATAAAAAGAGGAAATGACACTCTGCTGTTGGAAGGAGCTATCTAAAGGTACAAGAAAACATCCTTTCCCACTAGACTGAAACCAGACATTGTAAAATCCTGGAAATTGTCCCTGGAGAAACAGCAACAACAATTCCATTACAAAAGCAGTTTTCTGGTTATAGTTCCACACAAAGGCTGGGTGTGATTGTGCAGGTGCTGCACTTTTAGCCTGCCTTTGCACAGAGTGTTCAAAAGAGTGACAGAAATGAGACTTAAGACCCGCTAAACAGTGTGTTCTTTTTAGCAACGAAGGGCCTTCAAATGATCTAAAATGCCTTTTCTGTAAAGCAAGAGGTTTCACTGAGAAAAGGGCACATGCCCAAGGCTGTGGTTCTAAGCCTGGGTAGAAGGAGTTTGTAAACACACCCAGAGAAATGTCAGGATAATACCTCCGGGGGACCTCGGCCAAGATTTGTTTATTGGATTTACACAATTGAACTAATCATGATTAAATTGCCTCAGGGCCAAAGTTCAAAGGGATAACAATCAGAATGCATACAAAGTGAAATGACAACTGGCATGTATTAAAATAAATAAGATGTCAACGTAAAGTGCCATGGCTTTCAGTGCTTTCCAGTTGGGCTTGTAGAAGGTCATTAGGCAAGGATTGGGCTAAATTACACTGAACAAAGGATCCCACAAATAAGGGTCTTCCACAGAAATCTAATTTCTCCGTGAGTTCTTTGCAGACACAATGTGGTAACTGTTAGCAGGAGCCCTCCAGCTGATTCATATTTCTATGAAGCTGAATGAGCCAAGCTTCCCACGCTGTGTTCCAGGGTATGTGGAGTCCATAAAACGTTAGTGGTAGGCGACCATTTGTTTTACTTACCATGATGATTCATCCAGGAAATATGTATTTAAACCTATTCACAATATTCCTATAATCTAGGGGGTTTTTCAAACTTATTAGATCAGAGAGCTCTTTTCTAAGTAGAGTCTTGCAGAGAGAGTGGTCCTTTGGAACACACTTTTTGTTTGGTTCACACTATCCTCCGATCCCAGGCAGTGCATTTTCCCTTCACAACAGGAAGTCTCCCTTCCATC
This sequence comes from Mesocricetus auratus, assembly GCF_017639785.1. NCBI lineage: Eukaryota > Metazoa > Chordata > Mammalia > Rodentia > Cricetidae > Mesocricetus > Mesocricetus auratus. Next base: position 101,360,282 of record NW_024429184.1, on the reverse strand, counting down.
TTTGTGGCCTATTGCCTTAACATGCTTTTCTCTCAAATGCTGATGTGACTCAGGTTAAAGGAAGATTAATTAAAACCTTGATAATGGAATAGCTTGTTGTTTCCTCTCACCAATACATTTGCCCTATGAAAGTACAGAAACACCGATGTGAAAGAATGAAGTTCTTATTGAGATATTTGGGATTAATGTAGTACTTGAATGAGAATTGGCTCCATAGGCTCACATATTAGAATGCTGGACTCACAGTTGGTGGCACTGTTTAGGAATAATTAGGAGGTGTGGTCTTGTTGGAGGAGGTGTGTCACCGGGGGTGAACTTCAAGGTTTCAAACATCCAAGCTGTTCCCAGGTAGCTCTCTTTGCTTCCTGCTGGTGGGTCAATATGTAAGCTCTCAGCTATCGCTCTGGTGCTCCGCAGTCCTTCCTGTCACCATGCTTCCCACCATTGATGATCATGGACTCCTCTGGAAGCTCCTGAAGGTCTGGGAAGCCACTTATTATTTTGAACTGGACCCAAAGTTCTTTGAAGCGCCTTGTTTTCAAGTTCCTTGTCTATGTGAAAGTTCTTGAGTCATCTTGAAAACAAAGCAGCTATAATTTCCACTCAACTTTCTAATTGTTCACCCCGGAATAGAACAGCAGTCTGGGTACAGTACAGCATCCTTAAGAAGCGCCTACCATAACTTCCTATGCGATGGCTTCCTAGTGATTTCCTGTTATCTCCCACCTAAACTGTACTCTATCCACACAAATATTGTAGAAAAGAGAGATCAAATCTCATTTCATTTTCTCCAAGCTCAAGGTTTCCTTCTTTGAACCTGCCCCCATACTTCCAGATGCTTTGTTTCAGGGAGTAACTTGACTGTCAGTGCCATTTTTAAATTCAGGTCTCACAACCAAATCTTGCACCAGCCTCAGAAGTGAGACTTCACCATCCTAAGACCCAAGTTCATATCTGTAATTAGCTGGAACAATTTTCAGTGTCCAGAAGTATATACATCTATTACATAGAGATGTCTTTCCTAATAATTTCCTTTTCAAATCGCAGCATTATTTAATGTTTATGTTCCTCAAGGATGCCAAAGAATTGACTGACAGAAAGAAAGTAATATCACTGCAGAACTAGAACATAATGGCAGGAATTAGGCAGAAAATAAATTCCTTGTGCATTGAAAGGAGGGTTTTAAGGAATTTAAGGAATGGTTGGTTTAAGGTTATACAAAGATTAGAGAGAACACTAGTGACTACTTAAAATTATTGATATTGATCATAAACCACTTCCCTAAAATGTGATTTGAGAGATAAAAAAACATGTATCAATGACACATGCAGACATTTCATGTGGTAGAGGACATTCATTACAATAAAAAATATAATCTAGTGACATGACTGCAGTGATAGGGTTACAAGGCCAGTGTTCAAAGACGTGAGTATTCATAACTAAGAATGGCAAGTACAAGGCACGGTCTTAGAAGGACATGGAGGTATCTAGGGGGATATTGGAACATTGGCCAGGGTACAATAAAAGGCATTGGATTTGGGGTACCACACTTTTAAGAAGAGTTGGTCCATTGAGTAAGCAAAATCTTTTCCAGCATGTTACAATTTGCTCTTCTGCTATGGCTAAGATCAGTGTGGGGTAACACAGACCTACTGTGTGGGGAGATGCCAAAAGAGAAGAGGTAAACACTTGACATTTTCTAATTATTGGATCTTGCAGCAATATCCTGAAGACTCATTTGCATCCAGAAGTCAGCTAAGTTGTCTAACTGGGAATTTACACTCTGTCTTTACATGCTTGATTCCTTTCCCAGGATAACATAAGAAATGGCAACTCTTTGCTCCAGCTGCAGGGAGAATGTCATGTGTGACAAATTAACCAAGCAAATGATTGACAAGATATGATGCATTTCCTATTTATATATAATCCCTGGTATTCTAATTTTGTTGTTAGCAGCTATTTTCAACAATCATTTATATACATACATATATACATGTATATATGTATGTGTGTGTATTTCTACATTTTGTAACTATTGTGAAGCACAAAGAGTCACAAATAACCTTTCTACATGCAAATTTTTCCAAACTATTTTTCCAACTGACAAGAGACAATATGTATACAGATAATTTTTCACAAATACTTAAAAGTGTATGATATTAAATATTGCCTTGGAACTCCTACTTGTATCAAAGAATTCAGACTACAGATGAAAGCAAGAATATGATAATTGACTTAGAAATTGCAACCCATTGGGCTCATCTGTAAAAAGCCCAGTAAAATACTAGCAAAATTAAGTGATATAAGTGATTAAACATGAGTTAAAAATGTCTTTGAGGAATCTCCATACTGATCTCCAAAGTGACTGGACAAGTTGGCACTCCCACCAGCAGTGGAGGAGTGTATCCCTTTCTCCACATTCTCTCCAGCATAAACTGTCATTAGTGTTTTTTATTTTAGCCATTCTGAAGGGAGTGAGATGGTATCTCAGAGTTGTTTTGATTTGCATTTCCCTAATGGCTAAGGAGGTTGAGCACTTTCTCAAGTGTCTCTTGGCCATTTTGGATTCCTCTATTGAGAATTTTCTATTTAGTTCTGTACCCCATTTTTTAATTGGATCCTTTGGTGTTCTGGAGACTTGCTTCTTGAGTTCTTTGTAAATTTTGGAGATCAGCCCTCTGTCAGATGTGGGGTTTTCCCAATCTGCGGGGTGTCTTTTTGTCTTGTTGACAGTGTCCTTTGCCCTGCAGACACTCCTCAGTTTCAGGAGGTCCCATTTATTAATTGTCGATCTCAGTGTCTGTGCTACTAGGCTCCTGTACCAATTCCTTCAAGGGTACCTCCCACTTTCTCTTCTAAGAGATTCAGTGTGGCTGGATTGATATTGAGGTCTTTGATCCATTTGGACTTAAGTTTTGTGCATGGTGATAGATATGGATCTATCCCCTGTTTTTTACATGCCAGCATCCAATTACTCCAGCACCATTTGTTGAAGATGCTTTCTTTTGTCCATTGTATAGTTTTAGCTTTTTTGTCAAAGATCAGGTGTTCAAAGGTGTGTGAGTTGATAACAGGGTCTTCGATTTGATTCCATTGTTCTGTTTTATGCCAATACCAGGCTGTTTTCAGGACTATAGCTCTACAATAGAGATCGGTATGGAGATTCCTCAGGAAAATGGAAATCAATATACTACAAGACCCAGCAATTCCACTCTTAGGCATATGCCCAAAAGATGTACCCTCATACAATAAGGACATCTGCTCAACTATGTTCATAGCAGCATTATTTGTAATAGCCAGAACCTGGAAAGAACCTAGATGTCCCTCAACTGAAGAGTGGATAGAGAAAATGTGGTACATTTACACAGTGGAATATTACTTGGCAGAAAAAAAATGGAATCTTGAAATTTGCAGGCAAATGGATGGCACTAGAAGAAACCATCCTGAATGAGGTAACCCAGTCAAAAAAAGACAAGCATGGTATGTACTCAGTCATATATGGATTTTAGATACAAAGCAGGGCATTGCCAGCCCACAATCCCACTGCCAGAGAGTCTGGGGTGCAGGGAGGACCCTAAGAGAGATATGCATGGTAACCCAAAGAAGGGTTATGGGATGAGATCTCCTAATTGGATTGGGGGGGAAGAAGGGGAGGGTAGAAGGAGATTGGAGAAAGAGAGGGAGAAAAGAGGAGGGGAGAGGAGGACATGGGAGAGCAGGAAGGTTGAGCCAGGGTAACACTAGAGGAGAAAGGGATGGGAGATACCAGAAAAGAGGGAGCCAGTATAAGTTGGAGGAGGGATCTGGCACTAGTGAGATCTTCACAGATCTACAAGAATGACACCAACTGGCATTAAGGCTACCTTAAATGCCCTCCCATGATAATGAGAATGATGACTGCCTTATATGCCATCCCAGAACTCTCATCCAGTGGCTGATGGAGGCAGAGACAGACACCCACAGCTGTGAACCGAATTGAACTCCTAGAACCCAGTTGCAAAGAGGAGTGATGACCAAAGGAATCAAGGGCAGGCTGGTGAAACCCACAGAGGCAGCTGACCTAAACAAGGTGGAACACATGGACCCCAGACTGATGACTGAGGGGCCAGCATGGGACTGATCCAGACATCCCTCCCACTGAACCTGGGTGACAGAGAGGAGGCCTTGGCAATCTGTGGGACCTTGGAGAGTAGAGCAGTGTTTATTCCAGGCATACAGAGGGACTCTGGGAACCCATACCTGGGTGGAGGGATGCTCTCTCAGCCTGGACACATGGGGAAGAACCTAGGCCCTTCCAGGGTGATGTGACAGACTCTGAAAATCCCTCATGGAAGCCCTTGCCCTCCCTGGGGAGTGGAGGGGGGGATAGAAGAGGGCTGAGGGATTGGGAGGATTGGGGTGGGGGAGGAGTGGAGGGAGAGGGAACTGAGAGTGACATGTGTAAAAAGTTAACTAAAAAAATCTCTTTGAGACATGTTTCTGCCACTCTTAGAGTGAGTTACAATGGAAGGAAGGGAGGAAGGAAGGAAGGGAGGGAGGGAGAGAGGGAGGGAGGCAAGGAGAGAGGGAGGGAGAGAGGGAGGGAGGGAGGGAACATTGTTCCTAATCCATGTATCAGGAGAACATGGAACAATATGATTTTGAAACTCGGGACATCATGCCTAAAACATTATTATAAATGTCCGTTTTTAGAACCTTCTCTTTTTTTAGAAGAGAAAAATAGGTCAATGTAAGAAAAGAAAAAGAAAACAGTTTTAGGACTTGCTCAGAAACTCCACTACTATTGAAGCTGTCTGTATGCCAAGAGAGATCAGTGTTTACAATATTCGATTGTGGGTTATTTTCTATTTTTAGTAAACACATACTACTTATGTGTGGCACATAATATTATGTAATGTTCTATGAAGTATAAAATGACCAAACCCCTCCAAGTTCTGAAAAAGACCTTTTGTGTATATTTTGTAACGAGGCATAAAAGACACAGGAAAACTAAAACAAAATCACTCTCTATGCATGGCCAAGTGTGCTTTGAGGAGCTTTGACTTCTCCAAGATAAGTCTGTTGGCTTTGGAAGCATCTCCACTGGGGTCCATCTCACAAGCAGTAATCCTCAGGGTGCTCATCCACACAAATTCCATGGCCAGAATTCCTAGCATGGCCCCTATCACCTTCTTAGTTCCCAAAGAATCCTCGTTGAAGTCATTTTGTCAGCATTATTCCAATCGAAAACAGGCCTGGCATCCAACCTCAGCAGAGCCCAAGTAAAACCAGTCCTGACCCACATCACAGGGACCTTCATGGCTGTGATTTAGTGTGTGTCAGTTTGAATCTCACAGCAACCAAGCAGAACACAGTAGGTAGCAAGACTGACATACACAGGACAGGACAGGACAGGGCAGGACAGGACAGGACAGGACAGGACAGGACAGGACAGGACAGGACAGGACAGGACAGCAAGAAGAGAATCCATAGGCTTGCAGAGGTAGGGTGAATATGGGTCGCCAGACCAGTGGTTCTCAACCTTCCTAGTGCTGTTACACTTTAATACAGTTCCTCACGTGGTAGTGACCCCCGACCAAAAAATTATTTCATTGCTACTTCATAACTGTAATTTTACTACTGTTATGAATTGTAATGTAAGTATCTGATATGAGACCCAAGGGATCGTGACCCACAGTTTGAGAACCACTGATCTTGAGCAACCCCGAATTTCCTCAAGGAGAAGGTAGGGAGGGAATTCTTTAACATTTGACTGACCATTCTGTTTCAACCAACAAACAAGTGACATTTCCGTGACTGCACTGACAGTCTCACGGTGGCACTGGTTTCTGATTTTTGCTTTAAGATAATTCACCATTTACAGCACCTCAAGCTCCTCAACCGTAGATCATAATATTGATTGCTCCCTCATGGTTTACACTCGAGAAGAAGAAAATAAAAGCTCTTTCTGAATAGAAAGGAGTCTGTAAAAGCTAAATAATGGTGCCATCCCCTCCAGGCTGTGTATATCCGTGAACGCTTTTTGGCTTTGCTATCTTTCTTGGGGGACTATTCAGGGAGACTTGTATGTATGTGTCTTTTTCTATTGCTTCATTTGTCTTTCTCCTTCTACTGTAATAGCCCTGTCTCTAGTTCTCACTTCCACTGGTATCAGAAAAATGTCTCCCAGTTGCTGGGTCTGCAGCTTCCTTCCCACGGATCTCTCCATCTCTCTTAGTCCATCTTATTTAATTTCATGCTCTCCACAGACCTTCCCTTATTCTGTCATAGATCTTACTTTGAAAAATCTATTGTGCCTTTTAGGTTTTCTCCTCGACTCTGCCTTGTCCACCTCTCTGACATCTCATTTTCTTTCTGTGCTCTCCCATGAACCTCACTCTGCCTTTATTTAATACTCCAGAAAGGGAAAGGTTGGAAGAGGTGAGCTTATAAATTATAGAAAGAGCCAATCTTTCTACTACCAAAATGCTGTTCTGCTGCTCTAATTTGTCAATATATTGTTTAGTACCTCACAAAATCAGACATGCACAATACGTAGTAAAAATTGACCAGATTGGAAGATATAGATTCCCTCTGATTGCAGGACTAGGAAGCAGAAATCTATATGCCAGTGGCATATTGAGAGTGGTGTGTTTGCTTAAGGGCTTAGAATCACATTACTGCCGTTTCAAGGCAGTATCTGGTCCCAACTGCTCAGGCCCGTTTTGGAGGATATGCAGTGTAGTTGCAATAGGATGGAATAATTAAACACTCCAGTTCAGGGCCTTCTCTGTGTAGGTGTCTACCCAGTGTGTGATGTATGAACGGCAGAGAAACACAAAGACACAATGTAAACCAAATACTAAACAACTAAAACGTAGCATATGAGGTTTGAAAATTGGTAGTTTTTAACAACAAAAACACGTACATAGGTATTCACCTCAGGAGTTGCTGATAATACTAGTGAGCTGGAGCCCTAGGTTGTTTTGTTTTTAACATGTATTTCTCTGGATGTAAACATGAATCTTTACTATAAAAAGGCATTTTGATAGCTTTGTGGGATAGTTAGTGACTTCCCCAAAGAAAGGATGTCAAAGACAAGTTATAAAATGTTATGATAAGGATAATTATCATAACTGTAACTTGGATACAACTAAACTGTTGTTAGGCTGTGGTTACCCATGCAAATGTTTATCATTTTTAAATGACTTGCAAGCCCCAGGGCATCTGAAACCCACATGATGAGAACAGAAACAATTTGCAATGAGAAATATCTCATCCATCCATTTCTTCAAGTCTTCATGGGGTTCTTTATTGGGATAAAATTCTCATTTTTCTCCCTTCTATTATTTTATAGTTTCTTGATCAAATCTGTTTAATGATGTTGGTTCAATTTACTGGTCTTCAATTAATAATTCTTAGGTCTTTTCTTGGTAGATATTTCTGAAAACTGTGTAAAGCAGTTGCTTGCTGCTCCTATGGAACATGTTGATGGTGTCAATGTTTTCCTCTTGTCAGTTACAACTGCTCAGTGAGTTATCAGATTAACCGTGCTGGAGACATATGCTTCCTAAGTTTCCCTGTTTCTAGGGAAGATTAGAGCACATCCCTGGGATGACATCATCCGGTCTTCTTGAGGTGATGGATTACAAAAGAAAACTATAGACAAACATAGAAAAAAATGAAGGGGTATTTCACGAGAAAACAAGAGAAGTAAATATATCACACAATAAATTGTTCTCCCACACACTTCTTTTGTTCATATAATTTCTCCTAGTTCCTAAGTGTATGAAGGCAGAATTCATAAGAGAAACAGACTACAACCTGGCGTTAATGGTGCACGCCTTTAATCCCAGTACTCAGGGAGGCAGGGGAGGGTGGATCTCTACGAGTTTGAGGCCACTCTAATCTACAGAGTGAATTCCAGGATAGTCAAGGCTACACAGAGAAACTCTGTCTCAAAATACCAAAACAAACAAACAAAAACTGACCACTATTGAGAGATGACTTAGAACACGGAACAGTCAGGACTCCCGTACAGAACAGAAGCATCTCTGACAAAAATTGAGATAAGTGAGAGCTGACAGTGCATGTGTATAGACAGGGTGTGGGTGCTTCTCACACGGTGATGGTTATGCATCTGATTTTTCTTCATGGTTGAGCGACTGATGCTTCCTGCTTAAGAGTGTTCTCTGCCTAATGTGCTGTAATTGCAGCAGAGCCTGTGGAGCAGCAGCACCGACACTGCTCTGTGGTGTATGTGGGTCAAGCGGAGATCATCAAGCAGTCCTTGGCATCAAGTGATAAGGTGCCGGCCAGTGCCCCTCCAGCTCAAATTGTCCATGTCCCGGGCCCTTCCCTTCCTATTGTTTACATGATATTTCTTCTCTAGGAAATGTTCTTTTGAACAGTAAAAAGTGTAGAAGTGTGAGCTGCCAAGAAAAAAGCAAAAATTCCATTTTTTCTTTTTTCCCTCTTTTGTGAAATCAGTGTTTTAAAATCTTGGGTCTGGAGAGATGGCTGGGTAGAGGTACCAGCTTTCGTATCTGAAAAACTAGGTTTGACCTCTGCAACCCATGTGGTGGAAGTAGAAAATTGACTCTCACACGTTGTCTTCTAACCTCCATATGCACACACTACACTGGCACAATAAATTCAAATGTAAAATGATACAGTGAGAGAAGATCAGTGAGAACTCCGTTTAGGATTTTCCAAAGAGAACTCAGTGTGGTATTTTTCCAATGAGAACTCAGTATAGGTTTTACAAAGAGCCAATTGCAATAGCTGTGTTCACATGAACTTAGCAGGCACTTTTTTTGAAAAATGATTTTTGCTCTTCATTCTGCTTCCCCCTCAGAGTGTCTTATTTACGCATTACTATTTGCAAGAATGGAATTTTGTAGCCAATAAATGTGTTTTGCAGAGGTAAGGGTGAGGTTTAACCATTTTGAGTTGGCACAGCTTTCTACACACTCCTCTCTAGATTCTTCTACCATAATATCTCTGTCTGTCCCTGTCTTTCTCTCCTGCTCTCCTTCCCTCTCCCTCCCTCTCTTTCCCTCTCCCCTTCCCTTTTCTCTGTACCTGCCTCTCTCCCTTCCTCCCTCCTTCCCTCTTCTGTCCCATCTCCTGCTCTACACTGAAAAATCCAACATCCACTCATTCTCAAACCCAGTTCAGTACAACTTTTTAAAGTCGTTGTTTCAATCGAATTTGAGAGGGTGGGTGATACAACAAAAAGAACTCAAGCAACAGAGCAGACATGAGAACTGGAAAAACGGGTGGCTGGCTTGTTTTAAAGCACTGTGCCATATTAAAATCAGTGAACTCTGTGCAGTGGGCTTCAGATTGACAGCTAAGACTTGTGCTCCGCTTTTGAAGATGCTCGCCTTAGAACGCTCTTGAAGCATTAATAAGTGAGTTAGGACTGTGTAAATCTTGTTAACGTGCATGGACATGAAGAGCACTGCAGAGAAAGCAGGCTCAGAGGGGGATGATATGCCCTCAGTCAGCGCACTCGACAGGATCCAGTGAGGCCTGCCAGCTCTTCACCTTGGGCCTATTGATGAGTGTGCCATGCTTTCTAAAGAAGGAAAAGAGGCTTTCACAAGCAGAGACGTCTTCTTGTTATTTGCTTCTCGTGCTTACAAAGCCTTTATCTTTATTTTTCACCTAACTTTGCAGAGAATGTGTCCAGCTTTCTCAGGCCCACATCAATGTAGAGAATAACGCTCCCCAGCCAGTGGTAATTAGTAAGAAAACACTCACAACCGATATGTTTTTAGGCGACAGATCCTTCTGAATAAAGAGGATGCAGCAAAGGACCATCCTGCAAGCCTTGCTGAAGGGGGCAGAGGTAGCTCAGTAGATAAAGCAAGAGTTTGCAGCCCAAATGGAAGCCACAGCTCTGATTCTCAGACCCCAAGTGAAGAAGCCAGCAGCCAGTAGTGGTGGCTTCCAGTAATGCCAGCACTTTGTAGGCAGAGACAGGAAATCCCTGCAGCTGACTGAGTAAGTAGACCAGCAAATCCAGGAAGTCCTGGGTTAAACTGATAGATCCTGTCTCAAGAAATAAAGTGGAGATCCATGTAGGAAGATGCTTGATACGAGTCTCAGGCCTCTACAGACGAATATGCCAACAGACATATGCACACATGTGTACTACACACAGATGCACAAGGCAGTGGCTGGGAGCAGGGAAAGTATCCCAGACATGCAAGTGACCGTGACCAAAGACCTCAAACCAAGTGCCTAGGACTGTGGGAATCTTTCATAAGAACAGGGACCGAGCTCCTAAACCACTATGTGCCACCGTGTCTCCCCCAAAACTCTGTGTGTGTGTGTGTGTGTGTGTGTGTGTGTGTGTGTGTGTGTGTGTGCAGATACTGATATACCTCACTTAGAATTCTGTTCAGGTTGCCAACACGAGTCAGCTTTATTTTCCTATAAGCATACAACCATACTTGACAATCATTCATTATGATATTTACAACCACTGGTTTTGTTTATTTAGAGTTCACCTTGAATGATCATTTAACTTCTCTGAATCTCAATTTTACACTCTGCTAAGGTGGGATAGTACCTATATGGCAGAGCTGTAGAGAGAATTAAATGCCTTAACAACCAAAGCACTAGGCAGGGATCCACTCAACAAATTTCTGATCCCTGTAGCCTGCTTTGTGAAAGATGGAAACCTTGCTTGATCATGTAGAAAAGAAGCATTTGAATAATTTCAGCAATGGACTTCGAATTTCCTTTTTCAATGCAGCCCACATCCAAGCTATTGCAGACTCTGAGAGTGCTCATTGCTGTGCATCTGACTGTTTTCTTTCTCCTTTCTACTCCCCCTAAAAGGATGCTGGAGTCATTTATTTCCTTGCAGAAGCACTGTGGATGTCTTTGTAAGCCTGATAGCATTATCTGACAGATAATCAATGTTTGGCTGTAACCCGAGGGCCTCCAGACCTAGAGGACATTACTCAGCATGGTATCATGGAGACGAGGCAAATTCAGCATAAATTGTCTTCTATACAGAAATTATCATGTGATCTTTTTTTTTTTTTTAACCCAGGACTCTCCATCATATTGCTTCCCGTAGGATTAGATGTGACGCTCGGGGGGTGTTCAGAGTATTCATCATGCCATTCTTTGTATCTAGACAGCTTTCCTTTCCCAGACTTATTGCGGTGCAAGCCTAGCTTCAAGTTTACTGATGTGTAGCCAGAAGATGACAGGAAGGCTCTGTGTCTTCATGCTCTTCATTTTGCAGAGCAAGTTAAAGTGACCTTTTAACAGGCCCACAATAAAACGGGAATCTGAAAAGAGTAGGAGGCCCAGGTATAAAACATTCACCCAACCTGGCAAGCATAAATACTAATAGGATGAGATAATTTGAGTAGACGCAGGAAAAATAAATCAAATCCATTCACACCTAAATATATAAAACTATTGCAGCAACATAGACCACGACTAAAGATGTGGTTGATTTCTGGAAAAGCCCAGTTAAGTTGAAACGCCTAATACAGATTTCCAATTGCCTTTGGAAAAGCAGACATTTAGAAATTATTGCTAACCAAAGTAAGTTTTTTTGGGACTCACTGTAAAGGGAGTGGCATATAAAAGCTAAAAAAGAAAAATAATTTACCACTGTAACCTTTTGGACTGTGGGAAGCGTAAGTATGTAACTTCCATAGGCTACAAGGTTTTAGTTTTATTAGTTACATGGGCCTCTCTTGTCATAGCTATAATGTCCTGCAAATAGAGATCTCAAGTTAGGTTCTTAAACACGGAAAACAGATTGCACACAAAAAGTTCCTAAATAATTATTTTTTATAAAATAAACTGCATACTTAGGCAAATGACTATGGAAATCTGGAGCCCACTGGTGACAGCAGGCAGATATTTTGTGAGCTCTGCAAAACCAAAGCCATTGTTGAAGGGAGAATTGAAACTTACAACAGCCCATTGCTAGTGGGATACAAAAGGGAACAGCCGAAAGTAAGGAAAGAACACTCTAGGGTCACAATGAGGTTATTGGGATGCCAAGAGAGATGATAACTTTTAAGAATAGCCACACCAGAAATGTGTTTGTGCTTACAAGGATACCCTGAACAACAGGGTTAGGAGTCTGAGACCTTGACCTAAGAGACAGAGGCTTGTAATGTCAGCTACTCTGCTATTAACTTGATCAATTAGTTTTGAAATTCCTGCCATACAAGAGACCAAAGCCTGGGACACAGACTCCAGTCTGTAGATACTTCATGAAGGAGCAGCAGTCCCAACTTAAAACAAAAGCCACTCTCAGAGTAGCAGGACTTCAGCAAATAGCCTTGGCATTTTAAGTGGTGTTAAAAGTACTTAATACCACTAAAATTCTTTTGATGTTTGAATGCAAGAGACTGCTGAGGAATATGCCTATGACAATCCCAGACTGAGAATTAAATTTGAGGTAGTATCAAAGGTTCTTAGAACTCTCATTTTCCTTTGATTTTTTTATTAATTTTTTTCATACAGTAGATTTTCATCATATTCTTTCTGCTCTCACAACTCTTCCCAGACTGTACCTACCCCCCCCACCAGCCCAACTTAAGGTACTATCTCTCTATCAAAAATGAACAATAACAACAAAAAACCAGAAAATCAAAGCAAATTTTAAAACCAGTAAGAAAAAAAAATAACCCAAACAAAACAAAAAGCACCCACCCAAAATGTAGTTCGTTCTGTGCTGGCCAAGTTCTCCTGAGTAAGTTCATTTTGTCCTGACCAACGCCTCCTAAGCATGACACCTGCCCAGGAATGTGGTTGCCACACTGGGTGACACTCCATTGCCATAGCAATCATTCTTGGTTAGGGATGAGCCTTTGTGTTCATTTCCACTTCCCAGTGCTGGGATTTTTGTTGGTTTGAACCTGTGCAGGTCTTGTGCCTGCTGTCACAGCCTCTGTGAGTTTCTATCAGTCATGTGTCAGGGTGACATTGACTACTTGAAAGCATCCACTATCTCTCCCTCTTACAATCTCCCTTCCTTCTCTTCCACATGGATCTCTGGGGCTTGTGTAAATGGAGTTCTTAACTGGTCTCAGTAATAAAAAGTTAGAGTCACATACAGAGGGAAATGCTGAGAGATCAGAGAGAAGGAGCAAGCCGTGACCACACCTTACCTCCTTAGCTTCTCAGCAGGGGAGAGAGTGAGTTCCTTTTCTCCCTGCTTATTTCCTGTCTCCACCCAGCTACCTCACTTCCTGTCTGTCTGTACAGACCTCTATAGTTAGTTAGGGGCAAGCTCCATTCTCTGACCTTCAGACTGACTTTATTGTGCAAGGAAGATATCACCACAGCCTTGAAGAGAAGAGGCTGATAAAGACTTTCCATTTGAGTCTGACTGCTTCCAAGTCTCTCAGTCTTTGCACATGATCTACGTATGGACCTCTGTGTTAATTACCATCTACTACAGAAGGAAGTTTCTCTGATGAAGATTGAGGAACGCACTGATCATTGAGCATATCAATATTTCATTAGGAATCATTTTATTGCTATGTTCCTTAGCAGAATAATAACATGTTTTTCCCTAGGGCTCATGACCTATCTAGTCTAAGATTCTTGGCCTCTTTAGAAGTGTTGAATATGGGTTCCACCTCATGGAATGGGCCTTAAATCCAATAAAAAGTGGTTTGTTACTCTCATAACATTTGTGTCACTGTTGTATCAGTATATCTTTAAGGCAGGTTGTTGTTGTAGGTCACAACGCTAGGTGATATTGATGATTAATTTTCTTCTCTGGGAGCATATGAAGTACCTTCCAACTTCATGAACGCTAGTCAGTAGGGATGAAGCTTTCATTCGTGCACCAGTTCAATTTCTGTGTTCCATGAATTATATAAATGGTATCTTCAGCAGTGGGGCCTAAGACTGTGGACAGTAACCAATTTTGCCTTGGCAGTAGCCTGTTATATTTGGGGTGGGGGCGTCTATGGAATCCCTTGGACAAACAATTGCACAGAATCCATTCCTGACACTGGGAGCTAGGTGGTGAATTGTCGCCCCACTATGTGGTGGCTGCATTTAAATCCCATATATGCATATATGTATGTATTTAAATTCCATATATGTGTGTGTGTGTGTGTGTGTGTGCACGCGTGCACACATACACGCTAGGTGATGTCGTGGTGTCTACAATAGTAGGTTTCCATGTGGCTTTTCAAAAAGCCTTTAGTATTAGTTGTCTCTCCTCATATTCCTTCTTTATGCTGCCCCCTCATTTAATACTCCTATTCTAGTTTCTGCTTTGTTCCCTTATAACACCACATTTTATTCCCCTTCCCTGGGAGATTCACTCCTCTCTGAAATGAAAACATTTTAAGTGTCCAGAAGAAATGGCAAAAAATTTGCATTTTTAATGATACATATAAAACTTATAAATAAAGTTGGAGAATCTCTCTTTGCAACCAAGTCAAAACTGGGCATAACTTTACAAAATGTTGCTGGCTTAGGTCAAGAAGTCCACATATTGGCTAGGGGTGTAGCTCAGCTGAAATGGTGCTTGCTATCAGGCATGATTCCTAAGCCCTGATCCCTAGCATCACATGTAACTACATGTGACTAAAAACTAGTTATTACATTGCCCACGGTAATCTCAGAACACAGCAAGTAGAAGCGAGAGGATCAGAAGTTCAAAGTTATCCTCAAGTACATAGTAAAAAAGAGATCATATCCCCCATTAAAGAGTCAATTATACTTAAAACTGTCTAACACTTGTGAGAAACATCAAAATTATAAAGCAGTAACTACAATTCCAAGATATTGCTTTTGGCTTTTTATCTAAGGCTCACATCAACTTCATTCACATCAACTCCATTCAGTGTATGTGCATACATGTGTGTGTGTTATGTATGCTGTATATATGTGTATGTGTTTTGTGTGTGTGTGTGTGTGTGTGTTCAGATGAAAGCTAGAATTCAGCCTCTGACATCATTCCTAAGATGCTTCCCATACTGTTTTTGAGGCACAGACTCTCTCATTTGTCCTGGAAATTGTCAATTTAAGCAAGGCTGGATTCTATGTTTCTAAGTGAACACTAGGGATGTGCTTGTCTCCATCTTCCCTATGACTTGGAAGCAAGTACTTGCTTGACTGAGGTATCTCGCCATCCTCACAGCATCTTAACATATATTCTATATTCTCTCCAAGGTTTCTCACAGTTGAGAAAAAATGTCTGCCGTTTTACACCTGTTATAGAGTCTCCTGCAATAAATGTGCACATGACATGTTGCTTACACCTTAACTGACTGTCCCAAATGTAACCTTGAAATTTAGTAAAAATCCACCCCATAGTTTCATCTCTCAAACAGTGACAGGAAGTTGTATTTGATTATATGGTCATCTCTCCCAGCAGTGATCAGTTTAGACATCTATTCATTCTTTATGACTTCTCCCAAAAACAGAATGAAGTGAGATCAGAGAGGCTGCAAAGGTAACCTCTGCATCCGGCAAGCAGTTGAGAGATTGGCAGATGCTGGAATTGCACCAATACATACCTACCTTTTCTGGAGAGCTGAATTCAGCAAGCCCAGAGCTGAGGGCCACCCCAACCCTCTTTTTCCTCCTCTTTAGTAACCTTGATGTACAGTTGAGCCTGAGGAAACATAAACAGGAAAGAATCCTTAAGTTCCAATAAAACATCACTCTTAGTTCCATTCTAAGTGGGGCCAGATATCAGCGTTCCCCAGACACAAAGGTTTAATGGATAGAGAGAAGACAAGCAAAGCATACACATCATGGAGTTTGATCCCAGGGGCTTAAACTCTTGGAACTAAACAACACATCTTGAATTTGTATAAGAATGAAAAGAAGCTACCAGCTACCATGGGTGGGGTCAATAAATGCCTCAAAATTGATGGCTATAACTTGTCCAGAGACAGACAAGGACCTTGAGGTGAATTCTCATTTTACTAGGGCCCATTGCCCAGCTCACACTAATCTTTTTCTAACATAAGAATACAAAAAACTTTTAGGTCAGAGAAAATGTTAATATATTCACCTTTCTATGGTGCTATTGTGAAATGAAGTTTGGGTACATTTTTTTCCTGGAGAAAGAGCTCCATAAAGACTAAAGATCCTAGCATTCATGTAAGTCATAAGTCAGACTTAGTGACCCTGATGAGTCATGTCCAGCTATATTGCCTTCATTGCACTCTCCTTTGTTTGAACTGTTGGGAATTTCAGTGATGCTCATATAAGACCATGCATGGGGTCCTCTGAGGACATTGTCCTATGTGGCTAGCTCTGATCACTGGCTGATGGCACTGAGGTATTGTCGGAAACTAACATTTCATTGTCAGGCATGGTGGCAAACACCCATAATCCCAGAACTCAGGAGGCTGAAGCAGGAGGATCAGGAGTTCAAAGTTAGCCTTAGGCTACACATTAAGATAAAACAAAACCAAACACAAGCAAAGGGAGCTACCATTTGATGAACCAGGATGACGATCTTCATCACAACTTTACCATGCCACTCTGTATTTCCAGTTCCTTCTGGAACCTTCACCACAGCTAGCCAACAGGAGGCTAAGAGAAGTGCAGAAGGATGTGGCTATCCTGGGTATTGGGTTGGAGGACCATACTCCTTCCATCACTGTTATTACTCAGATGATATTTAATGTGCTGCCCTATCACTGGACAGATATATTTTTTCTCATTCACCCACAAATACAACATTTAGTTAACCTTGAAAGATGAGTGTTAATGATATCATACCTTATCTTTGCACATGTCACTGTCACCAGGTAAAGCTCATGCTAGGATTGCTTTGAAACATGCTATGGTTCCTCTGCTGTTAAACCTACCCCAACACAAACTTGGCGTTATTTATTTATGATGTTACATGAGTCATCTGCACTTTCCCTGATAAGCCCTGGGCTGTGTGTCTTTCATTTCAGCTGACATTTTGCTGCCATTTGCCAGGCTAAGTAACTACCATGCAATCACTCTGAGCTGATGCATGGTCATTGTTTTGCACAAAATGGATTTTTAAGTCAGCTGAAAGGCTTTCTGGAGAATATAATTTGACAAAGTAAATTTTTGCCCATATAACAGAAATCAGCCAGGGCTGCACCAAATGTATTTTTTAAGATAGCTAAAAGGATTTCTGCAGAGAGTTTGACAAAGTATTTTACTTTTGTGCACAAAGCAAAAATTGATTAGTTTTGAACAAAAAGGATTTCTCGGGGTGCTCAAAGGCTTTTCTCTAGAATTAAATATACTCTTCAGCTTGCAGGATAAGGTATTGGAAAGCAGTGTCTTTGAGAAGACAAATAGTTGTCAGCGACTTTTTTTTTCAAGGAACAAGTTGAAAGAATCCCCTTAAATGACATTTTCAACCCTCTCAACCTGATTTAGCTCTGGATATCTTACTACTAGCGACAGGCGACCCATTTCCCAGCGTCTGAGACTTGCTTGCTGCATGATTCACTTGCTTGTTTGATCCTGCTCTTTAATTGATAGAATCATAGAGAAGACATTTCACCAAAACCTTCCCCACATCAGCTGATGATAGACAACAAAAAGAAGTTGAAAGAATTGAAGGACACACAATTTAACTTAAATTGTTGAGTTTGGGGTGAATTTTGCTGACGTCTTCAAAGAGAAGTGATTGGAATGTGGTGTGTGTGGGGAGTATGGAGGCCCTATCTTGTCATTTCCCTTGGGATTAGAGTTACAGGTGGTTGGAAAGCACCGGATGTAGGTGCTGAGAACCAAACTCAGATCTTCTGCAAGAGCAGCAAGTGCTTTTAACTGGTAAGTAATTCCTCTAGATACACACAGTGATATTGAAATAAAGGCGATGAGAAGCTATGGGTCAGGTCCTTTGCTATTCAACCACTTAAAGAAGGCTTGCCCTATTCATGCTCAAGCGTATGCATGCATACATACATACATACTCACATACATACTTGCATACATCATATTGATGCTGCCTGCCCTAAAATTTGGCAATGTGTGTCAAGCACAGGTTTTGGGTTTTTTTGTTTCTGTTTTGATCAAATTCTTTAGTTTCCATAAAAATAAAACAAAAGGCAGCAGAAATCTACCCAGTTTTGATTATTAGCTGTTTTTACAAAGTGACTCAGACTTCATGTACCATTTCATCTGACGCTCACACCGGTTCCACACCATGCCTCAGCCATATGTAACACCAGTGGTGACAAGAGCGGAGTTTATAGTCTACAGCCAGGGAACATGAGCCATTCAGTGAAGATACCAAGGGCAGCAATGAGTGGGTGAATCAAACTGGAGCATAACTCTTAGCATAAGGCTTCTAGATGTCAGGGAGTACAACACCCTGTGACCACAAATGGATGAAAACACACAACAGCCAAAACCAGTTTGCTAACCTCACCCTACCCCTGAGGTGGCAGGGAGTTTTGCAAAGTGATACCTTGTAATTTAATTTTAATGTGTTACTAATTGTGAAGGTGAATTATAAGACTAGCCCTTCAGATTAGAAGGCAGAAAAACCAACACATACTTTTTAAATACTTCAGAGGCAGATAAACTTAACAGAAACATGGAAACAAGCTGAGCTCATAAGAGCTAAGGAGGAGTTAAATGCTGGAAGACTCAGAAGGAAATGTAACTATCCACCAGAGACTACTTCACAATGACAAATCGTGGCATTTTCCCTAGCAAATGGGAGGACAGAAAGCATCTGAGTTGCTGAAAAATAGTCATGGAAATGTGAGCTCACACCCATCGCTCATGGAAAGCTGCTGCTAATGTTGAGGGAATGAGAGCAGAGAAGCCAGGACTCTGCCCCCTCAGATTCATGACAAAAGGCGAATCCCCTTTAAACGTTGCATCCACGGTAGAGGGACTAGAGTTAAGAGTTGCTCTGTAAGCCACATGATGTTCTCAGTGATGACACACTCCTGTTTGCGTGTCACCCTCTTTCTGAAGACTGACAGCAACTCATGCTTGTGCCAATAAAATAGGTATGACATCTCTACATATGAGTGGCAAAGGAGACAGGAATACTAGTATTTACTAAATCTCAGTTTGTTGAGATGTTGTCAAATTTGTGCTGGAATCAGATTCAGACTGGGGTAATAGGGTATGCCCTGTGCCCGAGGAATCTATTTGTAGATTTAGACGCACTGTACTCCCATTGTCCCTCCGTGAAACCGCTGGCTCTCAGAAAAGTGAGGAAACTTTTCAGAGGTAAGTCCCAGAGACAGCAGATAGTCCCTCCCAAAGGTGAAACATTCTACTCATCATGGCTTATTTGTGTGGACCCAAATCCAGTAATGTTCATTCAAAGAAGCAGAGGAAAAGGCCCACGTTGGGAATTGGCATGTGGTAATTGAGGCAGATGAGAGTGATGTGCCACACAGGTGCCAAGGTCACTGAAGCTCCAGGTGACAAAGAAGGATCCTTTCCTCTGGAGGAATTGGTCCTGTGTACATTTAGAATTGTGAACTATGGCTTCTAGGCTATCAGAGAATAAACAAGCATTGCAAGCCGGTCTGTGGTAGTGTTTAACAGTAGTTCTTGAAAACAAATGCAATGTGATAGTCAATGTGAACATTTGATGACATCCTTCAGGTTTGTCTTCAGCTCAATTGATGAAAGCCAAGAGAATTTGTTAACTCCTTAAAATTAAACCCCGCAAGCTCTAATGTCATAACCATGTCAACAGGAGTCATCTTTGGCATAATAACTGATGTATATGCCACCTTCTTCCTAGACTCCACAGAAGTATGGAGGCAGATGTCAGTGACAAAAAGAGATCCAGACATGCTATCCCCAAGTCACTGGTGTTTTATGCCTACCAATTACATCTGCAGATTCCATAATTGTGTACTGTCTGGTAACAATGTGTTATGGATAAGCTACATGGTGATAGTTGGATATTCACCTTCATTTTAATCATCTACCTGTACTAGAAGAACCCCCACTCTCCCATCTCCTCTCTGATGATAGGAATCTATCACTGGAGTTAATTTTTGTCTTTCAAACAGAGTTTTGAGAAGTCATTCATTTAAAGATGGCATGAAACTACTTCTATATACTAGATAGCAGGGGGAAATGAACAAAATGGTGTACTGCATTTGGTACTGCTTTAAAGAAGCATTTAAAATAGATATGAAGCACACAGTATTGAGGATAAGCTGATTAAGGAAATGGGATATTAACACTGGTGGCTGCTATCATAAATTTTTAACTGCCCCTTTGTTATACTTTCAAGTAGTTTTATTTTCTTCGATGTATTAAAAGAACCAAAAGATGTTTTAAAATAAGTACAAAACAGTGGATGCACAAAATAAAGCAGATCCATCTTGAATATTCAGAAGCTGGCATATGCCTTAACTTAAGAGGTTAGCATGTGTGTGGGGGTTGATCAGTGTCTGGATAGCAATTATTGCAGTGCCAAGCCTATGAGGAGGCAGGGCAGTGGTTAAAATGAGTTTTATAGCCATATGGTCTTTGGGAAATTTCTTAGCCATTCTATTTATTTCTCCATAAGCAGGACAAAATATGGCTCTCCCTTCAAGGTTGTCTAAGAAGTTAAATAAAATATGAAAAATTCACTTGTTGTACCTAATACATAGGAAGATTAAAATAAAGGCAAATGTCTAGCTATCATCATGTATCTTATCCATGACTCCGATTGTCTGAAAAGATAATTTTGTATTAATAATACCTCACAGAATAGGAATTCATTCCATATTAAGTTAATTAGAATCATAGGAAGGGCAAGAAAGCTGAAATTAGCTTATTATTCTACGGAAATGAATCAATTGGGGTCAGAGACTTTGGGCCTGCTGTGCTCATTGGGTAAGTCAGCTCTGCACTTTGAAGTTGAGTGAGCAGAGACCTGAAAAACAACTCAGAGAAACTAGAACAACAGCTGAACAGGAAGACAGTGTGCTCCTGACTATTGCATACCCACCAATATTATCTTTCCCTAACTTACTTGAGGCACACACACCTTTTATTAGTTAGTACAATAACTAACACGTGTATTGGTCTGATTTTGCATTTTAATTTTGCTCCTTTCATCTAACTCAGAGGTTTATGTGCTAATGGTTTCCCTTCCAATCCCTGTATCCTAAGGGTTCATCCAGTCGGGTATTCAACTTCCTTTGAATCAGTTTTGGTCATTCATAACATTTCAGAAACTAATTAATCTAATTCCAAGTTTGTTTGGTTTTGTTGTTGTCATCTATAAAGACACAATCATGACATTTCCTCTTTGACTATGGTTTCCCTTACATTTCATAGTTTTCTCTCTTTCCAGTTAATTATTCTTTCCAAAGACTTGGTTTTATGTATGGTCTTTTCACAGTCCCCTGTGGGGCTGGAGAGATGGCTCGGCAGTTAAGAGCACTTACTACTCATGATGAGGACACAGGCTTTGTATATAGCACCCACATGGCAGCTCACAAGCTACTTGTTACTCCAACTCCAGGGAAAATGATGTCTTCTTCTGGCCTGCAATGACTCCAACACACATATGGCACATATAAACTTTTATAGGCACATACATATAAAAATAGTAAATAAATTTACCTTAAGTTCTTTGTGTCTATGAATGTGTATACATGTTTGTACATGGGAGTGTGTGTGTATGTATTTGATGTCCAGTGTCTATTATAGTTTTTGAGACATGATCTCTCATGAACTTGGAGCTCACTAATTCAGCAAGGCTGTTGGCCAGTGAGCCACAAAGATTCTCTAACTAGGATTACAGGCATGAGAAACCACACTTGGTTTGTTACATGGGCACTCGGGATCTGAACTCAGGTCCTCACACTAGTATAGTGAGCTCTTAACTGACTGAGCCATCGCTTAAGCCCGTTTTGAAAATTTCATAAATATACTTTCCAAATATACATCCCCTTTTGCTGATTTTAACTTTTTTCTGTTTTAGTATTTATCTTATCTACTTTCCTAATGCTGTGACAAAGCACCATAACCAAGGCAACTTACAGAAGAATGAATTTATTCAGAAGGCAAATCCATGATCATCATGGCAGGCAACATGGCAATAAGCAGACTGGCATGGTGTTGGAACAGGAGCTGTGAGCTCCCATCTGGAGGCAATAACAGAGAGAGAGAGAGAGAGAGAGAGAGAGAGAGAGAGAGAGAGAGAGAGAGAGAGAGAGAACATTAACTGGGGACGATGTCATGGGCTTTTGAAACCTTAAAGCCTACTAGAAGTGACACATCTCCAATATCCCCCAATCCTTCTCAAGCACTTTTATCAACTGGAGTCCAAGCATTGAAATATGTGACCCTATGGGTACCATCCTAATTTCAACCTCCACAACATTTATATTGATTATTTACTATCACCATTTTACTATTTCTCTTAGGTTTGTTTATTCTTTCCATTGCTCTTGGGTTTAATTGGTCATTTTTCTGTTGTGAGTGACTGCTCCCCCCCAAAGAAGCAACTGAGCTCAACTGCACTCCCGTGTAAAAGATCATCCCAGATGGGTTGGTTAATGGCTTAAGCCTCACCTTTACTCTCTACTCCACCTCACTTCCTCACCCCTACCTCATTCCCTAACCGCCCCCCCAATCATGTCTGCTTGAGGAAGCAGAATAGGTGTGAAAGTCTTGCTTTAGTGTCTAGCGGCTGCCAACCAACTGGCAACACTGCATGTGGCCTGGAAGAGAAGACAATACTTAGAGGCCAGTGATGGGGACTCCAACTGTGTGAGCCCTCGTCCTTACCAAGTAAGGCTTTTCAGGTGTGGCTGGAGGGAGGAAAAGTGCCCACATGCCTGTAACTAACCCCTCACCTAGCCTCTGTAAGAAAACCCAAAAAATTCATCGGTTTCTGAGAATGGGCTTCATAGAATCACACCTTGGTTTGTCATAGAGCCTTAGGAGAAAGGGGTGAACATTGCTTAGTCTGCCCTGGGAAGGAATGTTAGCAAAATGGTCCATTTCTTATTTCTCAAGAAAATGTCTAGATTGTAGGTTTTTTTTTGTCTAATTAAATACTGTGAAGGGATATATTTTTAGGAGACAATTGGCTCATATCTCAGAAATTTTATATGTAGTGTTCCACATTTTACTTTTGTTTTCAGAATTCTGATTGTCATCTGCCCTTTCACCTAGAAGTGACTTAGGGAAGCATTTGGTTTGTGAGGGCAGAGAGATGCTAATGTCTTGGAGAGATGATGGGGATGTGCTAGAATATTTTTATTAGTTCTTTCAGAATTTTGCACAACATATTTTTTTTGGTTTTTCGAGACAGGGTTTCTCTGTATTGTTTTGGAGGCTGTCGGTCCAGCCCAGCCTCGAACTCACAGAGATCCGCCTGCCTCTGCCTCCCGAGTGCTGGGATTAAAGGCGTGAGCCACCACTGCCCGGCAACATATTTTGATTATATCCATCCTGTTCCCCCCAACTCCTTCCTGATTTACTCACTCTTCCCCAGGAACACAACATTGTGTTCTCTCTGTGTGTGTCTCTGTCTCTCAAAACCCAGTAAGTCTGATTTGTGACACCCGTATATTCTTGAATGTGTGTCCTGTCACTGGAGTGTAGTCGACTTATCAATCAGAGTTTATGCTCTTAAAAACAAAGCAAAACAAAATCTGACTCTCCCTCCAATGGGAGCATCTTGTTGCCTAGAGTATGATCAGCTTTAGTAAATGCTCTAGAAGATTTAAATTAAAAATTATGCTTTTATTTGTTGTCTGAAAATCAGCAATGAAATAATCACATGATGTAAAGCCTCTATTATGTCTCAAAACCTAGCAGTAATGTATTGACACACAGAACTAAGGAACATATTTTTATTTAAAAAAAGTTTAGAAATGTGTATAAAATCCAGACATGATCTGAGCATAGCTACACATCCTAGGAAGCCAGCACTCTGGAGGATAAGATAGCAATGTCTTGAGTTCAAGACTGGCCCATGCTACATAGTAAGGGTGTGTCTAAAGTTTAAAAGAAGTACAGAGATGATTTTAAAACATGACTATTTGAAGATAAAAATATCTAAACCTTAGTATTAAAGGACATTATAAAAAATAAAGAACCAAACCAACTGTTTGGAATAAATAAAGCAAGGTGACCCCACTTCTTATCTGCGGTTGCTTTTAACTGTTCAAAGCAAGTACGATATAAATAACCTATCAGAGTTACAGAAATAAACACCGTATCCTGAGCTTTGTTCCCAACCCCTTTACCTCAATTCCTGAGTATACTATCTACATAGCTCTGCAGACTGCTACCATTCGCAGCCACTTCTGAGCTGGTGGCTCAAAGGTTATTTTTCCTTTTTGTTCCCATCCTTTTGTATGTCACTCACAACCCCTTCTGCAGCTCCTTGCAGTGACAGTATCTAACACAAAGCAAGGAATGCAGGTGAGCCAGAGCGTAGCTGCAAACTCAACAAGCAGCAAAACTTTCCTAGGTGGACGCTTCATATACCTATTAGATAGTCAACCTCCCTGTGCTGCCTGAATCTTCATTAGTGTGTTAAAACACAACATTAGAGAGAGGAAGAAAGCCACTGAGGAGAGAAATCACAAGAGCCACAGAAGCCAAAGCCAGAAAGCAAAAAACAGAAGGCTGTAGAAGCCATAAGTCAAAGGGAAGCAGGAAGGAAAAAAGATCATTACAAGAAAAAGAAATGACAGAGAAAACATGTATTATTACATTAGTAGAAGGGAAGATGCTCACCAGTGATTGGCAGAGAATTAACAAGGAGGAAGCAGATGTCTGCTGAGCTCTCAAGAGCTGTATTTGCTACAGGCAAGGTGGAGAGAGCTTCTACTTCTTTGAACTATGACATTCAGCAGCAAACTTGATCTCACATTCCTGGGCTTCCAGGAATCCTCTGCAACACATTATGACAACATAAGTTAGTTTCCTGTCCTAGTAAGCAGAAATACCTTAACACAAGTTTTTTTTTCTATCACTGCAGTGAGAGCCACTCGAATTTCACAGCAGGCTTTCCAAGCCTCCTGAGAATCCAGCGTCTCTATTCCACAGCGATGTCCTTCCCACAGCATGTACCACGTAACTGATGACTTCTTCATCCCAATACAGTTAACATTGTCTGCAATTATCAGTACAAATATGCTATTAATAATTCGTATTTATGGAACATCTGCCTCCCCAAGAGCTCAAAGCTGTTTACAAACACTGTCTCATTCATCCTGAGAGCAATTCCTTTCTTCATAAGGTAGAAATATGTAAAAACTAATGGGTACTGTCATCTTTGTTTAATTTGTGGGAAAAATAAAGGGGAGAATAGTTGGGGGGAGAATAGTTTTTTCAAGGTCAAGGTAGCCCAGGAAACAGCGATAAATATTACCCAGAATCTCTGCCTTCTCATCCGTCATGTTCCCCTAGAAACCTCTCGTTTCAGATCACACACATATTCACTGCTATGCATCAGAATAAATTTTTAATGCAGCTTCCTCTGCTGAGAGTTAACAAAATCCCATAAGCTTGGGTTTAATAACTTGGTGGACTTCCACTTAACTTTTCAAGAGGTTATCACTGCTGTCAAAACAATGAACAATCCATAAATTCTAGAACCATATAGCATTATTAATGTGGTTGAAGGGTCATATCTAGATTGGAAGCCAAAAAAACTTGAAGAAGACAAAAGAAATGATAATAAATATTTTCAAGGGTGGTACAAGCAGTGACTTTTAAGCAATGAGGTAACTGAGTTTCAATGTATCCTAACTAGCTTTAACTGTCAGCGTGACACAGCTCAAAGTAACCTGAGAAAGGAATTTCAATTACTGTATTGCCCAGATCAGACTAGCTGTGGGCATGTCTGTAGGGAGTTGTCCTCATTGTTAATTGATGTAGGAGTGCCAGGCATACCATGGGCAGCAACATTCCCAAGAACGTGGTCCTAGCTGGGTCTGAACGCTAACTAAAGACAAGCCTGTGAAGGAGCTGGTCAGTATTATTCTTCCATAATTTCTGCTTCAAGTTCCTGCTTTAGTTCCTGCCCTGACTTGTCCCACTCATGAGCTGTGACCTGGAAGTGAATGCCTTTCCTTCCTTAAGTTGGTCACAATGTCTTGTCACAACAATAGAAATCAAGTCAGAGCACAATGCAATTAAATAATTGGTGACACTGAGTTCTTCATTCCCTTCTTTCTGCTTTCTTGCCTGTGATTTTAGTTAATTCCATAAAACACCAACAAATAATAAGAATAATTGCTGCATTACTCGACTGTTTGAATCATCCAAGGATCATAAGACAAGCTGACTACAGCTTATACCCCTATAGCTTAAGACTGTGTCAGAGAGAAATCAAAGAAGAACCTTTATGAGGAAGTGAAGAACCTTTAACAGGAAGTGAAGAACCCATATGAGGAAGTGAAGAATCTTTATGAAGAATGAAGAACCTTTATGAGGAAGGGAAGACATTAGTATTGAAACTCTGAAGTTATATTATCAAGATTTAGTCCTGAAATAAGTCCTTAGCTGCTTGGACACCTCCATCAAGGTTAATGAAAGTAGAGATAATGGAAGCTTCTTCAAACTTATTATTTGCTGTTAAGAAAATAAGAGTTCAGCAGGGCATTGGTGGTACATGCCGTTAATTCCAGCACTCAGGAGGCAGAGGCAAGCAGATCTCTGTGAGTTCAAGGCCAGCCTGGTCTACACAGAGAGTTCCAGGACAGGCTCCAAAGAGAAACCCTATCTTGAAAAAGAAAAAGAAAAAAAGTCCACAGTTTCCTGTGGCAAATTTGCACAGATCAATATGAAAGACATTTAAACAATACTAATGCAGAACATTTTAAGACACCTATAAAAACTTCCCCAATTCAAGTAAACATAAAGTCAAAACTATAGTTAGCATATTAGTTCTGTTTAAATTGCCATGATGCTATTAGCGACTGAACAACTGAAAAACACAATAGCATACAGTATCCAGACTCTCCATGTATCTTCCATCTTTACGTGGCTTATTTATTTATCTATTATTATTACTCTATTTCTTTTACTTTTATTTATTTATTTATTTCTCTGAGACAGGGTTTCTCTGGAAATCTGCCTGCCTCTGATTCTGAAGCAAATCCTACCGGTGTGTGCCACCACAGCCGGCTTCTCTGTTTACCACTATGTTGTTTCTTTTTCTTTCTCAATCCTACGTATATTTTTAAACACACTGTAAACTGTTAGAGGTTTTTCTTCATCTGAATCTGACTTTACTGTAAATCTTTATATTTTTCTGGCCACATGTCTTATCTGCTAAAAACCATGGCTGTTTAAACTGCAGTTTTTCCAAGATGGTGGGCGTAAGTTTGACTCCAGCTCATTGTCTCAATCTATGTTGACATCCGGCAAAAGCTGCCGGCTTGGGAGATGTGGTCACTGCCACTTCCAGCTGTACATACACACCTTTCAATTGTTAGCAGAGCCTCTTAAAAGAACCTTGCTGGTTTTTGTTTTTTGGGTTGTTTGTTTTGGTTTGGTTTTTTGCTTATGCTGAGTCAGGAAGACTCCCTTAAGGGAGCCACGTGTGTCTCTGCTTGTCTCTAGCAAAACAGAGCCCACCTGAGAAAATGCTGTCCTACCAAGAAGCTGCGCTTCTCTCCGTTCTTTTGTTTCTAAAATTCCTTTTAATCTCTTGTCATTCTATGTGGAAATTCAATCCCACTCCTGACAACCATGTACTTTATAAAGAAAGAGGTTCATACTAGTTACATTTAGTTGCTGTGATAAAATGCACAACCCAAAGCCACTTAAAGAAGAAAAGGCGATTTTGGCTTCTGCTTTCAATGGAGGAATCTGTAACGCCAGGAGAGCATGGTAGCAGTTAGCTGGAGACATCACATCTTTACCCATAAACAGAAAGCAGAGCAAGAGAACTGGAAGGAAGGAAAGACTAGAAACTCCTCCCAAATGCCCAGCCCCAGTGATATACTTCCCCCAGCAAGATGCTGAGTCCTAAAAGTTCTATAACCTCCCCAAACGTGGCTACCAACAGAGAGCTAAATGTTCAAACACAGGTGCCTAAGGACGCCATTGCTCATTCAAACCAGCACAAGTTTTATTCAGCTCACAATTTTAGAGGGTAGATGTTCAAAGGCATAGTTCTGGTTCTGGTAGTTCTGGTCTTGGCAAGGGCCCATGACAGATGCCCAGAGCATTTATAGAAATCAGGGTCTCATCTCAAAAGTAGGAAACCAGAGCTGCACTCCTATAATCCCTTCCTAGACTGCACCCCCTAGTGACCAAGGGGTGCTCCCAAAGCCCATCTCTTACAGCTGTTCCCGCATCACCACACTGCCACCCCGGGTAACAGCCTTCTGACATATGAATTTTTATTGACCCTCCCACAAGCCATACCCAAGGCTTAGCACGCAAAATCTTCTAGTAAAATATCTATCTTAATCATTCTCTCTCTCTCTTTCTCTCTCTCTCTCTCTCTCTCTCTCTCTCTCTCTCTCTCTCTCTCTCTGTGTGTGTGTGTGTGTGTGTGTGTGTGTGTGTGTGTGGTGAGAACACAGAAACAAAAGTGGTTACTATGTCACAAGTAATATGGTGGCTCTGATGCTGTACATACACTTACTTACTGTTCCCATTTTACAGACCAAGAAACTGAGTGCGGAAAAAGGATTCAGTGTTTTGTCAATGTTGGGTTATTAAACTCAACAATCTTAATTAGCAGCCTGCACACTCCCACTGTATTTGCTTATGTTTGGGAGGTTCACCAAATTTTTATGGAAATTGTTTTCATATAATAGGCATGTGTATTGTAGGAGTGTTATACCTGAGTAGAGTTTAAAGCTTAATATTGCCACTGAAATGAAGCTGATGCTAGTCAGGCCTCTATAGGAAACACCATCATCAATGACGAACCAATCAATAAAAATTAAGCAGGTCAAAATGGCATTTGGGAGAGGGGACCTGCATGGGGAGGGTAAGAAAGGCTGGCCATCCCTCTGCACTGACCTTCACAGAACTAGTTACTCATTCCTCATCCAGGAAGACCAGGAAGCCAAAAAGCAGATTCCAAAGACAGTGTCAATATCCAGAGTCCATGCTGTTTTTTTTTTTTTTTAATTTGCCAAGGTTCATGACATGTCTAGTGGCCTTTCATCTATCTTATCTAAAGGTGGGCCACTTTCACCACATGTGAAATGGCAGGACAGGTGAGGCTGCAGAATGACTTTCACTTTCTGTTATTTTCTTTTTACTTTTAATGATGAAACGTTTCAAATGTAGAGAAAGGTATAATAAATTGAAGTATCATATTGGTACCAGATAGCCGTCAATCTGATGACGTGAATATGTTCACCTTGGGGACTTTAGCCATTTCACCTAGAAATAAAAGGCTGCTGATAATTTTTTTTTTGGTTTTTACGAGACAGGGTTTCTCTGTATTGTTTTGGAGGCTGTCGGTCCAGCCCAGCCTCGAACTCACAGAGATCCGCCTGCCTCTGCTGATAAAATTTAATCTTCACTTTCTACCATCAATGCTACCTCATTTCTCTTTCTAAAAATGGTTTGGTCTACATAGAAACACTTGCATATTTTTTACTATGCTTTGTGTACCAATGAACAGTTTGTGGAGCTGTCTATTGGGTGTATATTCACAAAATTTATATGAATTGTGTGTAATGTACCCTTTTGAAGCTTGATTTTTGACTCAGTTTTCCTTGTATAACATTAATTTTTATCAATCTTTAAATTTAATACTGTGTATTTTAATCATATTCAGTCTTTCTTTGTTCCTATCCCCAAGTCCTCTCAGATCCACAATTCTGTTTTCTCAATTGGTTTATTTGGTTGACATAGGGTCTCGCTATTCAGTTCTAGCTGGCCTGGAACTTGCTATGTAGACCAGTCTGGCCTAAAGTCCACAGAAATCTACCTGCATCTGTCACTGGACTGCTGGGAATAAAAGTGTGCACCACTCTATATGGCTCTCACTGTTAAAAAAATACACAAAATATAAAATTTTCTAGTCTGACTACCTTTAGTACACAAACCACTTTCTGGCTTCTCTTCAAATGTACAAATCTTTTGCTTTTTAAGTAATAAATAGCTCAGTAAAGCTAAGAAAACTCTCATTATTATATACCAGTCTTCATGGGCTACTAAGCAGGAAGTCAGTATTCATTTCCCATTAGCTCTCCATTGTAGTGGGGTTCCTATCCCATCAGTCAGCTCTGTCCTGCCAGCCATCTCCCAAATAACCACACAGAGACTTATTGTTAGCTATAAATGCTCAGTCAATAGCTCAGACTTGTCACTAACTAGCACTCACAACTTAAACTAACCCGTATTTCTTATCTACCCTCTATCCTGTGACAATGCATTTTTTTCAGCACAGAATATTCATCTCCTGTCTCCTCTGCATCTGGCTGGGGACTCCACCCCTCAGTGTTCTCTCAGCCTGGCTCTCTCACCTAACCTCTTCCTGCCTAGTTATTGACCAGCTGGCTCTTTATTAAGCCAATGAGAACAACACATGCTTCTCAGTGTACAAAGGCGTTAGTCCACAGCACTCCATCCTCCCAGACGAGGTCTTCACTGTCTCTACAACTTGTTCCTGGGGGGAAGCACATCTTGCAGCACTTGCCCTTTCATGATTGGCCTCTGCCTCCCTCGTGCTGGGATTGAAGGCATCCACCACCAACGCCCAGCTACCAGATGCAGGATCTTACCTCACCCTCCTAAGTACTGAAATTCCCAGTGTGTATCACCATTCTTGGTTTTCCTTCCTCTTCAAGGGAGAAAAGCATTTGCCATGCATAATTCTTTTTTCCTTGCCCGTCCCTCTGTTCACTATCACTTGCGCAGTACTCATCTTTACAGTATGTGAGCAATGAAACCATGACAGTGACTATACAAATATATGTTTAGGGTTCAGGTATTTGGGGTATCTTGCTGTACATATGGTAATTCTATAGTTGACTTTCTGAGGAGCTGACATGCTTTTTTTTTTCCTAACAAAATTCTACCATTTGCAATCTTACCAGTGGCAAGAATTCACTCTTTGCCTAAATTTTAAGATTTACTTTCGAGAGTTATCTATGTTAAAATAAGCTAAATCTAATGCCTTCATTTTACTCACAACATGATACTTATTTAAATGCGTAAACCATAATGTATTAAAGTAGCACTTATGAAGGTAGACTTGGTGGCACAAGCCTGCAATTCCAGCAACTGAGAGTCACAGGCAAGAGAATGAGGAGTTCAAGATCATCCTTGGCTGCATAGCGAGAGGGCCATAGACACATCCCTCTGCCACAAACACTCAAAAACAATTCTGTTATTCACATCCTGATGCCTTTACAGCCAGTGCCACACTGACTGTTCTCACTAGTCATGCTGTTCACAGATTGGAGAGTTTCTCTGGTTTGTATTTGAAGACATGGAGTTTCTGTCATAGTTTGTGGGTTTCACACTTTACCATCTAGTGTGAGGTTTATCTTCAAAGGGAAGTTCCCCAAATTAAACTACCACAAGCAAAGCAGAAAAGGGGAGTCCCTGCTATTCCATAACCCTAGCAAACTGTTAATGTTGCAACTTTCACAGCATTTCTCTTCCTTTGAGCTTTTGGAAATGGAAGGAATTCTGCTTCTGCTCATTACACCAACCTGCAGGGATTCTCCCCTGTGGAAACTTATTGTTGTCATTGTGTGCCGTTCCTGGCCCACCTGTACCTCATCCCCGATCATTTCACTCTTCCAGCTCAGATGATGGTTGATTTTGGATTTTCATTCTGCTTGTGAAGCTGTCGAAAGCAACCAGCAATGTGCTTCTTACCGGGAAGCAGACAGTGAAGTGAGTTGAAACACCACCTGGAACTTCCTAGGTGGTGATCTAACAGCCATGCTATTATGCAATGCCACTGAAGCCATTCTTTGCTTAAATTCTGAGGTCAAGTCTGGAAGATGAACACTGAGCTGTAGAAAGGGAGTGCCCTCACCTGACTGGGAAAATCCCTTGTATGCAGACTGGGATAGGACTAGTATGAAGCATGAAAAATAAGACCGTGGTGGTTTGAATAGGAATGGCCCCCATAGACTCATGCGTTTGAATGTTTGGCTCACAGGGAGTAGCACTAGTAGGAGGCGTGGCCTTGTTGGAGGAAGTGTGTTTCTGTGGGGGCGGGCTTTGAAGTCTCATTTGTGGCATTCACTCCTGCTGCATGTGGATCGAGACAGAACTCTCAGCTCCTTCCCCAGTACCATGTCTCCTGTGTGCCACCGTGTTTCCCGTTGTGGTCATGGTGCCTCTCCACAGCAATGACAATCCTAGCTAAGACAAAGCCCCAAAGTGAAGAAAACTCAAAGATTGAGAAATCAAGGAAGATAACGAAGTAGTCAAGGAAGAAGATACCATCTCAACGAAATATTCTAAAAGTCAAAATGTATAGCAAAACCTAAAATGAAAGACCAAATCTCTAAGTAAAGCCAAAATCTGTACTATTATCATTGCTTCCGTTCAGCAATTTGACTTCTAGATAATTTGTGTGTGTGTGTGTGTGTGTGTGTGTGAGAGAGAGAGAGAGAGAGAGAGAGAGAGAGAGAGAGAGAGAGAGAGAGAGAGAGAGTTTGTGTATGTGAGAGAAGTGTGCTTGGGTGCCAGGAGAGGACATCAGATCTCTGGAGTTGTGGTTATATGCAGTCTGCTGTTGTGAGCCTCTTCCCACGTGAGTGCTGAGAACTGAACTTGGGTCCCTAGGCAAAAGTAATAAACACTCTTCCGAGCCTTCTTGCAATTAATGCAAAGTAAAGATTTCCTCCTAGTGTTTAAAAATGAAAGTGCTTTATGAATTCCCTTGAATTTAAGAGAAAGCTAAGGAGAAAAGGAAAATACATTTTAGGCAATAAAAAGGGTACATTTGGAGATTGGTATTTTCTTCTTGAGATTAATAGTAACAGCCATTTCTTTATCAGTGAACTCTGAATGATTCCTCACTACCCTGTCAAGGTTGTGGTTACAAAAAAAAAGGATTTTTATAGAGGCAAACAAAACAACACAAATTGTTGAAGAGGTATATTAGTTTGAAATGCAGCATACTGGATGCTTTAAATACTATCTTGAAGTTCTAAAATCTAGAAACCTAAGGTCAAAGTGCTAGAAAGATTGATTTTGATGCAGGGGAAACTGGGATTCCCTTTGAGGGTTCTTAGACTCGTTAATAAAGAATGTTAAATGGACATAACTATAAGCACAAGGACTATTATTAGAGTTGAAAAGAAAAATACCTAAGCAGGCAACCTTTAAAAATCAGTAGTTTCTGAGAGAAAGAGGATGAAGAAAAAAGGAAGAGGAGAGGACAATGGCTTGCCTTGTGAGCTATCAGAAGCGTGGCCAGTAAGCAGTCACATGGCAGGGAGAGAGTCTTTACAGAAAGAATAAGAAGCTCAAAATGCTGGGGAGGCCCAAAGCATGAGGGGAAACATACTAGAAAAGAGGTAGAAAGGAAAACTTGAGCTTTTCTGAATAATTCAGAAAAGTAGGCTGGACTTAACAACCTTAAGTTTCTGCATTCGGAGCAGGGATTCTGGGGAGGAAAGGTACAGTGCCTCATGAAAGGACTAATTATTCTGCCCATTTCTTCAGCATGGCTTAGTGTGAGCCTGCCTTCCTGGCCATGTCCTTTGGCCAAGTTAATGATGAGCACCAACTGGAATGCCTGATTCCTACCTAGAGCAAACATTGTCTTCTTCTTGACCCTGAATACTTTCTACTCTCACACCTACCACTCTGAGGGAAAAACCCTAAAACCATTTAGGAAGCAGCTGAGACATCAGAGGAGACATCACGGTGAACTCATCCCACAAGCAGAAGGATACGGAGTACCTCGTTTAGGTAGTGTTACTAGTTAGTAAAATAAAACAGGAACGGCGCTCAAATGACTCCTCCGGTCTTCCAGATCTCACAGAATCATTACACAGATGTTCTCGTTCTTGGCTTTTGCCTGAAAGTTTAAAAAGGCAAACAAAGAAACAAGACGCCAGGATGCCTTTGTATTCTTGTACCACCACACTTGGAATGCTCTCAGTGTCAGGGAAAGTGACAAAGTGTGTCGGGTGGCTCTCATATTTATACACTTCTTTGGTGGTTCCTAAGAAGATTCTGTCAGTCTCAAATAACAGCTACAGTGCTTCCTTTAAGCATGACTATGGCTCAGAAATACAATTTGTGACCAACACCATTGTCCCTCCATTTACCCCCATACAGGTCCCAGAAGCCACGTATCTGGAGAGCCAATTTAAAATTTGTGTAGAAGAGGGGCTGTTTGGTAGCTGTTTCTAAAATACTGCTGTTTCTGCTGCCTTCAGTGTCTGGCATCTTAACAAGTGTGAGTACGACTTAACAGGCAGGCTTCACATCCCTCCTAATAGCAGCAGTTAGGAAATCTGGATTCTAGAAAACTATTTTCTTACTACCATTCCTCTTATTGCTTAAAAAAATGCAATATTCCCAACTCATCTCACCTGCTTTTTACTGTTGAGTTGGTTAAAGGAAGCATGCTGTGGAAAGTGTTTGTAATTGGTAAGTAGACGTTTTAAGAAAAGGACTGGGTGGCGTCGGGTAAGCATGACATTACACAGGCTTTTGCTTCAGCAAACCTCAGGGCAATGTCTTTTCAATGTCTTTCTTTAGAAAAGCATCTTAGATACCATGTGTGTCTTTTTACCATGTGTGTGGGGGATGGTATTGCTTTTAAAAGGCAAGCAATAGAGTGGTGCACATTTGCCTCGAATATTAACAAGCAGATTCGTGCTGTTTTCCTCCTGCCTGAGGAGAGAGCATCCCGGGAGCCTTCACTTGACGCCCTGCCACACAAAAGTAGATGAGTAAAGAAGGCCAGTGAGCATTGCAGTGTGGGTGTAGAAGATTTATTTTCCTCTTGTAGCGATTTGGCTTTAATGTGGGACCCTCCTCTCTGGCAGGTGAAGTGACTAGTGTTTAAAGAGTTCTAGACAGATGTTCTGTCATCTGTGCAGAGATCCAAAAATGTCCAAAGTTGTCTTCATTTAAAAAAAATCTTGGAATTAACTTCTTAGCTGTTTGAACTATGGAACTAAAAGCCTGAAAGCATTTGAAATGGCAGAGAGAGTATAAAGCCAACAATAGAAGCCACACCATCTGATGAGGGACGGCACTAGGCCCTGGACAGGATCTGTGTTCTATCAAACCATGTTCAAATTCTAACACAAGCGCTCCTGGCATGAAAAGAACAAGGGAACTTGTTAAAAACCCGGAGTTCTGGCTTCTTCATTTGGGGAAGAGATTTAGTGGTCTAAAGCAAGTCTCGAAGTAGCACAGGCAAAGAGTCATTCTGGTAACTTTGGATAACTTTATGATCTCCCAAAAGGGAAATTTCAAGTGCAACATGTCAGAGAGAGGGAAAGAGAGAGAGAGAGAGAGAGAGAGAGAGAGAGAGAGAGAGAGAGAGAGAGAGAGAGAGAGAGAGAGCATTCTTGAAAACCATGCTGTCATTACAAAGCATTAGCAACATCCCTGTCAGGAAGTCTTCAAATGCAAAATAAATACTGTACAGGAGTTAAAATATTGTATGATTCCATCTGCGTGCATATCTCTATGGAGATAGTAGTTCATTTTCCATCCCAGAATTGTTGAGCATGCTGACACAGTTAGGTAAGGCAATTTAAAATTGTTCCAGGATTTGATTTCCATGTGAGTGCAGCCCACAGCTGTATTCCGTAGTTGATATGACACCTTTTCTACAAGGTCTCTGCTAGAATACATCTGCTGAACAGCACACAGACAAAATATGCGCCTCGACTCAAACTTGTGGCGGAGAGCTATCAAAGTGGAAGGCTGCTCAAATCCATTTGCATAATATGCAGATGAAAATCTAATGAGAAAGGTATATTGACAGACGTTGCCTTGTTATCTGGCAATGCTGTGCATAACAGCGTGTGGTACCTAGACATAATCTCCTGTAATGTTATTTTGCAATTTAAATGGTTTTTTTTTCCTTTCTCCTAAAGAAGACACACGTCAATAAGTGCCAGGCATCAATAACTGACGTTTGAGATAAGATACAGCCTAGAAGCTCCTGCAGCTCCAGGCGGCAGAGTTGATTTGGGTGCATGGGTCTTCGAGCTGCTAGGCTGGCTGAGGAGGGAGGCGGGCGGCCCTGGTAGCTCTCCACGCCTCCCCTCTGGCTGCATTCTTGTTTCTTCAGCTCCGGTGCCAGTCCTGAGTATATTTCAAGGAACATTACTGAGAACAAAATCGAAGGCCATCAATATTAATGATCTGAACCAGGAAGATAGCTTTTAGTGTGCAAATTAATTACCCTAATCACAGGGTTTTTTGTATCCATTTTAATGAAATAACTATTTATTTCACTGAATCCCGTGCTTTTCTTTTGCAAATAAGGCGCATTTACATGATAAATACATGAAATTTAAAAGGATGACTAAATTAAATTGAGAAAAAAAAGACCTTTTTAAATACAATTTTCTTAGGAAAAACAGCTAGATTAATGGGTTGGTTAGCTGACTGGCATCTGTGATTAAATCTTTTTTAATGTACGTCAAATAGAATTTAATGGAGCTTGAGAGATGTCTACACAGTGAGTAACACTCAGGGGTTGGGGAAGATTCCAGTTGTCTCTTGTCATTTATTGGTGAGCTCCTGAGGCTTGGGTGTGGGATTCTGCTTTGACTCATGAGGTTCACACTTCTCGTCCATTCTTTTCTGGACATTTCTCTTGCCCTTCATCTCTATCCCTTCCTCCGCCCTGGTTGTCTTCTTGAACAATGCAATCAAGGCCATCACTTTTCAGAGGCATGAGTCAAATGATAACTCTGTTATCAATGGAAGTCATCAAAAGACTTTCCACCTCACATTTACTCATTTAAGTCCCCTTTGGTTCAAACTCTGCTGGCCTAGATAGGATAGCGGGGTACACACTCAATTCAGAGATATTGTCAATGAATCTTTTTGAGTCTATGGGTTCAGAAAACTTTATGTATTGTGGGTAAGCTTTGGAAAGCTTCATAACTGACAAAAGACAAATTTGAAACACATTTCAGCTCCCTCCCTCTCTCCTTTCTTTCTCTTTTTCTTTCTATCTCTTTCTTTTTCCCTCCCTCCCTCCCTCCTTCCCTCCCTCCCTCTCTCTCTCTCTCACTCTGTAACAGACCCAAAGAACAGAATATCTTTCTCTGTTCGCCCCCCCCCCAGTTCCCCACTGGAGATACCTCCCTTTCTCTTTGATTTGGATGATCAATAGAAGCTGTGGTGGCCTGGAAGGCGGCCCCAGGCACTGAGAACAGGAGCCCTCTCCCTTGCCTGCCTGTAACAATTTACATTTCAATGGCTGCCACCATTTTAAAGATAATTATAACCTTTTTGGATTAATAATTTTCTGTGGCTTCTCTAATATTTGAACAACATAAATATTAATTTAGCTGGTTTAAAGAAAACACCCCCCACACACACACACACACTTCTTAGAGCATACAGAACAAAGACTTTTGACTCAAATCTGGGGCAAATAGGACAGGGAGAATGCAGGATGTCAAACCAAGAGATGTGCACATCCTGGTCCTAATGACGCTCACCATGAATTTTTAATAAATTAAGTATGGCAGGCTGGACACAGTGATCAGGCCTAAAAACAGAGGCACTATTTTCTAAGTTGATAATGGTTCTAAAGTCAGAATTATTATTATTATTATTATTATTATGTAGTAGTAGTAGTAGTAGTAGTAGTAGTAGTAGTAATTGTTTTAAGTTTTATCTGACTCTGAAAATCAACCTTTAAAAGCTGGCTAACAGGGTACGTGCCTCTTGGATCGGATCATATTCTCAGAGTGTGGTGGGAGATCTCAAAAAAGATGAAGCTGTCTTGACGAACCCAATAGTCTTGAAAGGAGAAAAAGGGAAATTGCCCGCAAAATCTATTGAGACTATAAAGAGGCTTATATTTCACTGTTACTGCAAACTTCCTTTCTGCTTATTATCATTCCAACACTTTATTTCCCACCAGCTGAGGCAGCTGGGAAAGACATCACTTCACACAAACAGATGTCGACTCACTTAAATTGCCTGACCACGCTCCTGTGGACCGTGATCTATTTTTGCAGCCCCACAAGTATTGAACATGTTGTAGGCATAGGAACACAAGTCCCTCCCCCTCCTTCCTTTTACATTCATTAGGGCTGCTGCAAGCACTCTCTTCAGGGTCTCATGCCTTCTATTGCTTGCCATAGAATTTACATTAGGCAAATACAATCAGGGGAATGTGTTTCTGGTAATATGTATACGAAAGGAGAATTGCTATAGTGTTGATCAGATGTTACAAGCAGGTCATTCCTTGGCTCTCATCGATAAAGTGCAGAGTGACAATAACTGCCCTGAGATCTCTTTAAGGACAAGACCTTTATTTTGTAGGCACCAGAGCCATGGGATTGTGAACTGGTTGAAAGTGACTTGGGGAATAAAACTGCTCATGAAATATGCATGACGGATACATAGGCTGTCAGGGGAGCTCAGCGTATCATGTGTGACCCTTCTGTAATCGTAAGGAAATGATATTCATTTAAGTGGATGTTTATCACAGTTAAAGGTGTGCCTAATGAAACAAAGGTCGGAAGCCTGGAAACAGAAGGTTGTAGCTCTTTTATTATATCATTTCTCTCTGCACTCGCTCCAAGAGACCTCGTCTTTATTTGCAGCTCCTTTTTTTTCCCCCAACACCTGCTTGCTGTGTTTATGTAGCCTTAAAGAGTTCCTGTCACTTATATTTAAATGTCAAAAGGACGGTTACTCTCCCAACATTATCCTCACTCATCTGGGAAACATCATACTACGTGCTGTGAAAGAGTTCGGGGCTAGAGTGTTCAGCTGTTGACACTGGGTTACTAGAAGAGTGAACCGAGCCTCATTTCTGTTGGAGGGAAAAGCCACATTTGTAATCAGACAAGAAATTGGGTTTTTATTGCAAAATCCGCAATGGTTTGATCTTTCTGGGGGAGTCTAAGACCTGAGGGCCAAAGCCAAGGGAACTTAACTCGGCATTGTGGTAACAAACCAGGACTTAGGGGTCAGAGGTCGCAGACTGGAACTGTCCCCATCAACTGTGTGATCCTGGGCAAGTGACTATATGGCTTATGCATCTGAACAGATTCCTTGTTTTAGATAGGGTCCCTGAGTATTTGTGACCTCACAGGTTGTTATGAGGATAAACGAGTTAATATCGAAAGATCAGGATAGTTCCTGGCCCACAGTAAGCACATGTTTGTTAAATCAAATGCAGTTTCCATGGTTGCCTTGCTCTGCTGTCTCCTCCCTTCAAATTGTCATTGCATTTTGCACCCAATTAACTTCCTCTCGAGCCCATGTTCATCTGTCTTAGTCCGTTCAGGTTGTTGTTAGTAGAGTACCACCAGACCTGGAGGCTTCCGGGCAGAAATCTTTTTCTCGAAGTTCTGGAGGAGGATGTCTGAGGGAGCTGCAGCGTGGCAGGGTGGTTGGGGGGGGCAGGGTGGCAGGGCCCCTTTTCTGGTCCCCACGGGGAGAAAGGGGAAGGAAGCTTTCCTGGCTCATTTAGAAGGGCCCTAATCCTATCTGTGGGAATAGAGCCTGTTTGGGATTTCAAAGAGCATCCCATAATATTATCCCTTGAGGAGTTAAGGTCTCAAGCAGGATGACTATGCCACATATGGACAGCCATCACCTCCCAGTCAAGGCTGGCTGTGGGCTCCCAACCTCAAAACACCCTAGGACTTTGCCAGGCTGGCTGATAATTTACTGAGAACTTCAAGGAGTTCTAGGAAGCATGGCGGGAGGTGTTTACTTAACAAAGTATCAGCGGAGTAATCCCCAGGAGTCTTCATGGGCTGAATCCAAATTAATAGTGACTCTCCAAATTGCTTGAATGTCATTTTGTTTT
The DNA here is from genome assembly GCF_017639785.1 of Mesocricetus auratus. Lineage (NCBI taxonomy): Eukaryota > Metazoa > Chordata > Mammalia > Rodentia > Cricetidae > Mesocricetus > Mesocricetus auratus. The sequence goes on along the minus strand of NW_024429184.1, from coordinate 101,320,405 downwards.
TGCTCCAGGTTGTAAGGCAGAAAATAGAACATAAAATAAAGAAGCCACCTGCACAGGAGCTTCTATTAACTCTTGATGGTGTTAGAGATTTCAAAGCATGCCCATTCATTAGTTTCCTCTGTTCTCTAAACTAACTCTCTCTCTCTCTCTCTCTCTCTCTCTCTCGTGTGTGTGTGTGTGTGTGTGTGTGTGTGTGTGTGTGTGTGTGTTGGACAGGCAGTCTTCACCACCCCTGGAAAGGCTCCCTGACTTGCCCATTCTGAAATGTGAACTCTTTGTATGTTTGTTAGGTTTTATCAATGACACAATTTAGAGTGACTCCGGTGGCAGGGTGGCGGTTGGCGAAATGCTTCCACCAGACTGGCCTGTGGGCTTGTGTGTGGGTCATTTTCTTCATTAATTATTGATGTGGAAGGGCCCAATCGACTGTGTGATGCTCCTTAGGTAGGTGGCCCTGCGTTCCGTAAGAAAGTAGGCTTGGCAAACAGTAAGGAACAGGCTACAAAGCAGCCTTCCTCCATGGCTTCTGCCTTACTTCCTGCCTCCGGGTTCCGACCTTGACTTTACTCATAGGAACACTTTAAGCCAAACCAACCTTTTTTCTTCACGTTAATTTAGTTTTCCTCAGCGTTTCCATCACAGCAACAGAAACCAAGTTAGAATGCTTAGGATGACCAAGTTGTTTGATGTAAGGTAAAATAGAAGCTGGAAACCTAAAGAGAAGTGACTGGTTTTATAAAGAGTTCATGGCTGTTTTATGGAATAAAACAATAAATCAAATCCATTGAAAAGATAAACATGTTTTCTTAACTAAGAAAAACACATTGTAATACAATCATGCATAGCAAATGGGTGGCATTGTAAAGTTGGTTTGCTTTGCCTGACTCTGGCCCTCCCTGTTTGCTTGGCTTAGGGGAAATTACCTAACTCTCTGTGGCTTCAGGTTCCCCTATTCTACAGAGTTAATAATAATACCAGGCCACAATGTTCTGTAAATATCAAGCCAGAGGATGAACGTGAATCCACAACAATGTCTGGACTAAAAAATCCTCCTTGCCTGCAGGCTCCTGTGTTATCACTACTTTTTGAATAAAAACCACCATTTCAGAACATTTGGGACATTGGGCATTAATTCACAACTACTTTTTCTGTCCAGAGGACTTTTCCATAATCTCATTGACAGTTTTAAATTTCACAGATTCATTGAAAGCATAGAACCTAAGTCTTCTCTTCAAGGCAGGCTGCACTTCATGGCTGACTTCTGAAGATTAGAGTGTAGTGACAGCTATGTGTGGCTGTGAATCAAAGGCTAGACCTTAAAATACATCTTCACTCCAGCCTCTTGGGACCAGTAGCTATGGGGGAAATCAACTGCTATCTTCTAGGGATGCTTAAGCAGCCTTTGGAGAGGCCCCAGCACTGAGTTATCTGGGAGAAACATACTTCACCGTAGCTGGCGGTCATTTTAGCCTCCAGGTTTTGAGCCTCTTGAGTAATGCCAGTGACTCATGGAACAAGCCAAAGCCATGCTCACTGTGTCCTCCTAAGATCTCAAACTCAAGTGCAATCATGAAATAATGCACTGATGTTACAAGCCCCCATGGACTGCAGTCTGTGGGATGTAGTCATTGATAACCAACATGGAACTCTTTCACCCAGAGGTGGAGGCAGATGTTTCTATAGTCAAGCAGGTGACTTGTGTGCACAGGCGCAGGAGGGAAACAGTTTCAGGGAAAAAAGTGTACATGGGCTGGAGTGAGCATTAGCAAAACATCGGTGCATGCTTTTTGATATTCACATGGGAACCTTTTCCTCCACAGCTAAACAAAATAACTCTGTTTCATATGTGATTAGTTCTAAGATCTATCCCTATCAGTCTAAAACTGTTCTTGCTCTAGTTAATGAAATTGTGCCTTCCTGGAGAAACCTCAAGGCCAGGAAAATAGTGACTTTCCTATTTCCATCTCAGATCAGTCATCCACAGCTCATCTGAGTTAGGCTCTAGCTAGCAAAGAGAAGAATCCCAGACAGAGGTTCCTGCGTGAGCATGAGTTTAGGGAGGACATGAGAGGCCTCCTCAATACTCCCCAGCTCATCACAGACCTACAAGCACTCCCAGAGTTTACTCTTCCGTGGAGAGCGTTCAAGTGGCAGGAGGGAGGCCAGTGAACGCTAGGACTGAGCTCCAGTGTGAAGGGCTCGTGAGATGATGGGGTACAGGTGGGCAGTGGTGATGGCTGCCAGGAGAATTCAAAGCAAAAACTACCCAAATGAATGAATGAATGAAAACAGAAGGAAGGAAGGAAGAAAAGAAGGAAGGAAGGAAAAGCCTCTTACCTGAGTGAGGAAGGACAATGCTCAGAAGTAACTCTCCTTCAGCCACTGTCTGTTGTAACTTGTATGCTCATAACTGGTATACTTTGTTTGGTTGACTAAAAGCCTTTCATTTCCAGGAAAAGGGATGTATCTATTCCTCAAAGTAGAATAAAGAATCAAGAATTCACCCTACGTTTTCAGTGGGTAAAAAAACAACACATCAATATTTCTTTCCTAACTCTCATGCAAGCAGGAGAAAACAGAGTTATTCATGGTTTGAGTTGTATGATAGAGTTTAAGTCACACCATGATGAACGAATTTCAACTGTTTGACTCCATGGTGTGAAAATGGTGTTATTGGGAGGGCGAGGGAGGAGGGGAGGGAGAAGGAGCTGGGATTGACATGTGAAGCAAGCTTGTTTCTAACTTAAAAAAAAAAAAGGAAGTGAAAAAAAAAACATTCAAATGAAATGTGCCTAGGTTCTAAACAAAGGAGTTCACAAAGAAATGGAGAGTGTTAACAAAGGGAATTCTGGCTGATGCGAGAGAATACCAGTAACATACAAGTGTCCTGTAAGGAGAGATTTTACTAGGTACCTATGGCACTGACCACATCCATTTGGGCGTGGCCACTGTTGCCTACGGGATTTAGGCCTGAGGAGGGGACAGACTTGCTCTCTGGGTTCTGACTGGATCTCGGAGGGCAGCTGAGACAGCACTGACCCTGGGTTACCGATTTCTCATGTAAGTGATTTCCCCCCAGGAAAATTAGCCTACGTCATCCCTATCCTGTGTATGGTACTCTAACTCCACTGATGTCCCATGTGTGAATTCTGAAGGGATCTTTGTGAAGGCTCTTGTCTTCCTTCCATGTCAGAAGTTTCTTAAAATTCATAATTGTAACCACATGCAACACTTCATTAGCACTTGCTGAGTGCCCAGCTATGCTAACTCTACCGGTAACAGGCCTACTGAAGCAGATGCTACCAATGTCCTGATCTGTTACTAAGCAAATGGGAGGCGCAGAGAAGCTAAGGGGGGTCGCCAGGATCACTCACAAGTATGTGACCATTGCTCACAGTCCACACAGGGCCTCATCCTTTGATGATAAATTAGTGCACTAGCCTACTGACCTTGAGGATGCTGATCCAGATGAAGATGTTCAGGTTAGAGGGTGGAAGGAAACAGATCCAGACCAAGACGTGCAGGTTAGAGGATGGTGGGAAGGTGGTGCCAGCTAGGAAGAGACAACAAAATCTGAGATACTAAAAGAAGGGAGGGAACAGAAAGGATTGGGAAAGGAAAAGAGACAAAAAGAAGAACGAAGCAATGACTAGAAGTCTAGGGGTTTGATTGCTAAGTGTCTCCCACAGACTCACCCATTCGAGCACTTGCATCCTGGTTGCTAGCACTTTTGGGGGAGACTACGGGACGTCTAGGATGTGGGTCCTCGCTGGATGAGGTGCATCGCTGGGGATGAGCTGTTACACCCTTCCCCCATGGGGGTCTGTTGACCTGCTTGTGACTAGGAGCTTAGCAAAACAATTCTCGTCCCTCCGGCACACTACAATGAGCTTTAAGGGTTTATAGCCTCACCCCATACCTAGTTAACTCTGCTTCCTGCACGTGCTTGGTACACAATCACTAGGTTTCATTCTCCTTCCCCTGTTGTCATGCCTCCTCCATCATTACAGACTTTCCCTCTAGAACCATAAGCCAAAATAAAATCTTTCTTCTGTAAGTACCCGCTGGCTATCGTTATTTTGTCACAGCAACAGGAAAGTAACTGATATGAAGAGGGAGGGAAAGGGGGCTGGAAGATCTGGAATGGGAAGAAATGTGAGGAGGAGCAAGGACCCCAGGTTTGAGTCTTATAATATTTCATATCTAGTAAATATCCAAATGTTTAAAACAGGGACACAGTCGAGGCACTTTTCACTAAGAATGTTTCTCTATAAAAAAGTTCATTAAAAATAAAAGGTGGTGTGTGTGTGTGTGTGTGTGTGTGTGTGTGTGTGTGTGTGTGTGTGTGTGTGGTGTATTAGGAGAAAAGATTCCTTGTCTAAGATTTTGTTACAGGAAGGCCTTTCTCACTGTAGAGAGAAGGCCACACAAACCAGGAAGAACCTAGAGAAGGGCACATATACAAACCAAGGCAGAGGCCTCAAGCCCGGAAAGCAGGAGATTACAGTCACGTCTTTCAAACAATATGCTGCAATGATAATGGTGAAGGCAGGGATGGAAGCAAGGCTAATGGTTTCCAGCACTGTTTGATATTTGCTTCAGCTGCCTATCAATATATTTTCCCGTATATTAGAATCACCTGTGGGAAGCTTTTGACCTTTCCATCATGGGACAGTGCAGCAAGAAGGCTCTAGCAGTTTAGATAGAATGTGCCTGTACCCAAACACACACTGAGCCTTGTTTTTCAGTCTAATGATATTAAAAGGTGGCAGGGCCATGAACAGGGACATTCATGGGAGGGGACTATGTTGTGACTGCCCCAGTGAAGGAGTGCTGGATATTTGTGCCAAAAAAAAAAGCAGCTAGGGTCTTATAAATGAGGAGGTTGGGTCCTTCTCATTCCTGCCTTTGGTCCTGCCATGGGACATGTCATTCATCTGCTGTTTCCATCTAACGATATTCAATGTCAATGTGGCTACTTGAGCACTCAAGCTTAGATTTCCCAGCTGACAAAAATGGATCAACTCTTTTGTCAAAGCAACACAAAAGTTAACGAAGATGAAGGCCATTGGGAGATGTCTGTCCACCCATCTCCATTCTGTGAGCCCTCTGTATGTATCACCCAGTCTGTGGTAACTGTTGCTGAGACACAAAGGTAACTAAGACAGAGGCTAGTTGATGCTTGACAAAAGAACCGAGGCAGCACAATGGAGCAGAGATCATCCTTTGAACAAGTGATGCTGGTGGGCGGGGGGGAGGGGGGGCGGGGGACGGGACGGGACGGGACACCATATCCCCGCAAGGGAGAAAGAACTCGGGCAAAGACCTCTCACCTTCCCAAAAGTAAACTTAAAGTCATTTACGTGACTACAGAAAGTCCATTTATATATTAAACGAACTAAACATTCTCAGGTACGGAGATGACTTTTCACCACAGCCCCAGGATCAAGGTCATTGATAAGATGGAATTAATCACGATTACAGACTGCTGAGAGAAAGATGCTGGACCAAGAGGAAGACACCTGTTGGAGGTACCAGTGATCATGGGGAGTTTCAGAATCATCTGGGTCGAATTTCAGTGTGACTAAAAACACGGCCACATTGTACAGTTGTCTGGTGGTGGCGGCAGGGTCGGGGCAGTATGAGTGCTCTGCCCTTTGATGACCACGGGTCATTCTGGATTCTGTTTCCATCACTGTTTACAAAGCTTTCTGATTCCTAGGTGCATCCCGCCCAGATGGGTGACCAGCAAGCTGCTGAGTTGCTGCTGCTGACATGCTCGTTTCCTTGATTTTTATATCTGCTTGGGTACTTAGGAGGTAGCTTTAATTCCTTACCGGGAAAGCCTATTAGGACTGCTAAAAGTCCAGTAAATTCTGGACCCTTCACTTTCCCACAGTAACTCCTGCATAAGTTCAGCTCCTGTGATTAAGAAAAACAAAAACAAATGCAGCCTAACCACCCTCGTCATTTCCATTTTCGTTCATCCGCTTTTAGTGTGTGCAGTATGCCTGCTATTCTGGCCTGCATTTCATCTCATTTGCTGCTGCCATAGGCTACAATGTGGAACAAAGTTCACTTTCAAATCCAATCTCAAACAAAATGAAAAGGCCAGAAAATCATGAAAGAGAAAGCTGGTTACAGCCATTAATATGGATCTCCCTGCAGGTCCTTTTACTGTGGCCATCAAATGCGAGCAGGAAGAATCTGCTCCTGCATGCAGCTGCCGGGGCTTTGACCCGGTCACAAGCTACTGTCAATCAGAGGAACAGCTCCTGAGAAGAGCCTGGAGTGACTGCTGGCTGCCAGCTGCAGACAGCCCTGCACACTATTGAATGCTGCCACGAATCGCTCTGCACCTCTTTCTCTGATAACAGTAGCAATCCCTGGGGCCTTACAACAGCATAGTGGGAATCAACTTCCATGTATGTCAGGTACTAAATTTAGGATGGAGGGATCTAGGAGGAAATGATGGGGTTTCCTGAGGGCCAGTATGCCATTTCTTAGGAAACAACCCAAATCTTTAAAAACCCTCAAAGCTTTTACATTTCCACTTGAAAGAAAGTGACCCAGGTCAGGAATCTTTAAATCCATCAGTAGGCCCTGATGAAATATCGGTGTGGTTGAGGTTAGAGAAACCTGAGTTTTGTTTCTGTGTTTATTCTGACTTGCTGGGTTACCTTGGAGAAGTTAGCTCAATGAACCTGGAGTCTTGTCAAGCATGTATACACAGACACAGCAAGCACACACACACACTCACACACACGTACACATAGATACACACACACACACTGGTACACAAACAGAGAGAAAGGAGAGAGACACACAGTGGAATAAATACACAGATACATACACACATAGAGAGACAGACACACACACACATACAAAGCTAGAGTTTCCTCATCAAGGAGAAATACTGGGGAACACAGAAACTGTCCACCATCTTCTCCAGAGTGGAACCAGAATAAAGATGGTGGCAGTCTGTCACAGTGGCACTGGAAACATGCAGGTGCCACTTCTCTGAAATCAAGCAGCATTGCACTTGATTAGCTCAAACGACTCTTCATGTTTTCTACTTCTGTTGTATAGTTCAGATCTGATTTGACCTGGTTTTCTGCTGCTGGGTATCAAATCCAGAGCCCTGTGTACTCAAGGTTAGTGCCTTATCACTGAGCTACATCCCCTATCCACCCCTCCCCCCTCAGTTTTAAAAGCTATGTGTCACGTACATCCAGAAGATAAGTATTCCGGCCCGAATCCTACCTGGCTGTAAATACTGGAAAGACATCTAATTTTAAGAGAGCAGAGAGGAAGCAGAGAGTGGCTGCAGCTGAAGCTATGTATTTGCTGGGATGTGCAGTCTGTGCCAGTGGGCTGCCTCTTTCCCAGAATTATATCTCATTGATCCTCTTTAAATAAATCTGGCTAGCTAACAAATAGCTCTCCCTTGCCAACGTTTTCTCAATATGGTCTCCAGACTCTTTATGGTGTAAAAAAAAATTACCAAATAAAATTCATGAAAAGGCAACAAGAAACATATCTTACAAAATTTCTGTACAGAATTCAAACATTGTTCCCGTGCCAGGAACACACAGCTGTGGGCCTGACGTGGCAGAACCATCTGCTAGAACCCTCACACTGTAGATCCTTGAAGGAGGCCGAGTTGGGTAGGTGCAGTCTTTGTTGAAAGCACAAAACCCATAGCTATGGAGCTTTTCTGGGTGGTGGTTTTTTTTTCCTGCATTGCCATCTGTCCATTTGGATGGAACTGTCACACGAGTGTATTATAAGCACAAGATAGAACAGACAATGTGGGCAAAATACAATTGCTTGAAGCAAATGGGTGTTTGCATCTTCATGCTGGGGCAGGAGACAAGCACACCTATGGGACAGAAGGGAGCCCTCAGAACATGGACACTGCAAAAGCATTTGTCAAACTGTGGATACTTAAGTCATCCCATCGCTTAGGTCTCTTGTAAATATAAATACTTAGGTCTTTTGTAAATATAAATGCAATATTTTATATTAATAAAATGATTATATATTGTTTTAACTTTCTATTGTTGCCCAATTATTGTCAAATTATTGCCAAATTTACTAATAAATCTTGGTAAGAAATCTTATGTAGGGGCTGGAGAGATAGCTCAGTGGTTAAGAGCATTGTTTGCTCTTCCAGAGGACCCAGGTTCAGTTCCCAAAACCCACACAGCAGCTCACAATTGACTCTATCTTAGGATCCAACGCCTTCACACGGGCATACATATAGGTAAAACACCAATGCACATAAAATAAAAAATAAATTAATTCTTAAAGAAGGAATAAAAATAAAAAGAAATCCCCTTTGTATGAAGAAGGTTTGTCACACATGTTATATGTCAACATGGCTGCCAGAGCTTGGGCCCTCAGCCTGCCTCTTACATCATTCACATGGAGAAGAAATCCATGGCATTTCTAAGAGTACCCATGACAGGGGTTGGATCCAGTGCCCTCAGAACAAGCATTTTCTCTGATATATACAGCTCCTCTTTCTGAGTCGGGGGCAGTGGGTGAAGCTTGTAGCCCGTTTCTCAGGATCATGTGTTTGCATTCATGCAGGACATACAGTCAACCACAGCAGAAATCAACTACATGAAAATATCGTTATGAAATGGCTCAAAAATACATTCATGATATAGCAATATATTTGCGTAGATAAAAACCTCTACTCTAAGAGAGCAGGCAGAGAGTTGAATGTCATCTTCCTGTACTAAGTAATGGTAATAAACAGCATCCTGTTTAGTACAGTAATAAACTACTCATTAATTTTACTAGTCAAAATCACATGTGCTTCTCATTGTGAGGTGACATTTTAACTATATTCAATGTCACAGAAAGCACTGAAGTACAGATGAATAAAGATAAAATTTTCTCTACCATCCAAGTTCACATACATAGAAATTCTACACATGAACCTTTTTTGCCCTGCCAAGTTGAACCCCTATTATCCTATGTTGGAATATTACTAGACGTGATGAATCAGGCCTCACTAGACAAGTAGTGACTGAACATTCTGCATAAATACAGAAACGATGTGATCCCAGCCTACCGGACCTTGAACTTTCTCTGTCAAAGAAAATGTGTGTACCTTTGCTCAAGCTCCAGGGATATTACCTTCCAAAGGTCGTTGGAGTTCCCTTGCATCCTCTCCATCTCCTTTCTCCATCACTCTGACTGCTAACATGTGCCTCTGCATGGTCTTTTTCATCTGTGAGTTCTCCCATCCCTCGCCTTTCCAGCTTTTCCTTCCTTTCTAACCCCATCATTACCCATAGGCGGCAGATGCACTGGTCCCTCCTAGTTCTTCAACAGTCACAGTGTTCTTAATGAAAGAAATGCCTGGGGTGCTTTCTCTGTTGCTTCCCACCCTATCCCTCTGGGGTCTCAGACTCAATACTTGTGGAGATGAATCAGAGAACACAGACAGACTGTGTTCTCAACATATCCTCAGGGAGATTACAAAGCCTGCTCTTGTTATGTGATATTTTGATTGCATTCCGACAGTAAAGTTTGTTTTGAATCAGAGGACAGAGCTAGCCACTATCTGAGCAGAATTAACCATAGAGGTTTTGGAGGACTGGGGAAGAAGTAAAACAGCACTTAGAGAGGATCTCGGCCCTTTTGGAAGAAGAGACACCTCTATGTACAGAAGAGATAGGAAGTTCTCTAATCTTTTGGGTCCTTACGCCAATATCTGACTCCTGATTTTTTATTGATAAAGAATAATTAGATAAACAAACCATGCTCTTTTCTCCTAGGAATTCTGGCAGGCTGTAAGTTTTCACAAAACTTGCTCCTATCTCACTGAATATGAGCTGTAGGACTGTTGAATTAAATGATCTTTGAAATTTTTAGATTCCTACAGCAACTGAGTCCAAGCTACTCAAAATTTTCATATGCAAATGTCCTTGTGAGTTGGTTGTGACTGTGAGATTCACTGTGTGTAGGATGAAGTAGTGAGTGGTGTTTAGGAAGCATTGACTGCTTGTCTATGTGGAATATGTGAAATTTATTTTTGTTGTGTTGTTGGTTTGTTAGATGCTCCAGCTTCATAGAAAAGCATGGTTACAGCTATCTAAATGATCCTACCTGATCTCAAGACTGCCTCAGTCACAGATAAGTACCTGGCAAATGGCTCCTGATGTTGCTGAAGGGTTAGTGTTTCAGAGCTGTTCAACAAAAACCAGAAGGCACCCTTTCCTTAAATGAAATTAACTTTCCTTTGTCCTGTTACCAAACATGAGATTTCATCGTGGCAAGAACTATCTCAGTTATATAGAGAACGATAAGGAAAATATGTTAGATACTATCAGATATACTACATTATTCTATGTGTAGGGGTGGCTACTGTTAATTTATGAACAACTGTCCAAATGACTGTCTGCTCATTGAAATATAGATACTGGTAATTTTGTACAAGTAGATTAATTTTACATTAACATTATTATAATTATGACATGATTATCTTTCTGGGTCTATAAATACAGTACTCCATCATTCATTCTCTCGAGGACTTGGTAACCCATTAAACGGAAGCATCACAACCTATTAGTCAACCCATTTGCTATCTGGGGAAATCTACTTTTGGAAGCTGAACAAACTTGGTGACACAGTACAGTACTACCTCAGTGGCGTGTGTATCCTGGCATTTCTCACACTAGATTGTGCTAACATTAGCTGGCAGTTCCTTGCTCTGAGACACCGGAGTCCACACATTAAAGGTCAAATTGAGTCAACAGATGGAGACTCCAAGAATTACAAAGGTACTCAGTGCAACTGGGAAAATTGTCCTCTCTTATTCCATGTAGCAGGAAAAGGACCAAGCAACTACATAAAAGAGAAGCCCAACTCAGTGGCACAAATGACAAAGTAACCCATGATCAGGCATAAGTCCTCAGTATTCCCTAACAAGAGAATGGCACATAGGGTTCCATGTTCCCACTGTGTATTAATTAGAGTTCTCTAGAGGAGTAGAATTGATAGACTGAATATACGTGTGTGTGTGTGTGTGTGTGTGTATGAGAGAGAGAGAGAGACAGAGAGAGAGAGAGACAGAGAGAGACAGAGAGAGAGAGAGCTGCTTTGCTTGTCTGCTTGTCTGGGCAGCCCAATAGTGGGTCTCTCTTACTAATGAAGCTAAGAACTGATTAGCTGCTCAGTCCATGCAGCTGGATGGCTCAGCAGTCCCAATCTGGTGCTGAGTCATCCTGCTTGAAGGATTCCTGGAAAACTATTGGTCTTCAGTCCTGAAGAAGCTGGTAGAAGAAGGCTGAAGAAGCTGGGTTCCAGTGTCAGCAGAGGACAGTCATGACAGGAACAGCAAAACGTGAATATGACAGACGGGCTCACCAGGAAGACAGTGAAGTGAACAAGCGAACTGTAAGATCTTTCCTCTTGACCCTCATTATATCCTGGTTGCCCATCACAGGGTGCCTCCTACATTTAAGGCGGGTGTTCGTACCTCAGCTAACCCCAGCAAGAAAATCCCTCACAGGCAAGGCCAGAAGCCAACCTAATCTAGATTATTTCTCACAGGTGTGCTTTGTGGGAGGTTCTATATCCTGTCAAGCTGAAATTCAGTATGAACCATCATGTCCATGCATCACCAGAATTGGAGGCAGTTGTGCCAGCATTCACAGCAACCTCATAGTATCCTTCATCTGGTACATAGAGTTAGGCCAGTCTCCGGGTCAGAGGATTTCTCATCTTGAAGTAACCAGTGCCCCATATGTAGAAAATGAAACTAGCACCATCCAGGTTCTCAATTTTAGAGATGAAGAGCCTATGATACATAGCTACATGTAGTTAACTGTAAGGGTTAGATGAGTAAGTGTGGATGACATCTAGTTGGGTTTATTTGTGGTCTGACACTGAAGAATGAGCAAGAATCAAGAAAGTGACAACCGTAGTCTGTTCGATTCCAAAAAATACTGATGGGATACAATTTGTGACCCTCCCAGTAGGAATGCAACTATATTCAATGTTTTCCTTTGAACTCTGGTTCTACTACACATCAATGAGTACTTTGATGTAGAGAAAACCTTCTTTGGAGTCACATTTTCTAGTGCCATTTACTGGAGAGATGTCCTTTAAGCTGTTAGGACCTCCACATGTAAACAGACACAGCAAAACTATTGCTCTCTCTCACAAGCCTATTGCAAATGCCACTGAAAAAAACACTGAATCCTTTAAATAGATATTAAAATATATTCCTATCTGATAAATGCCAAGATGAATGTCCATATTACATAGATAAAATAGTATGGTATCCACCTGCATTTTATAGTATTTACACATATACAGGGTATTTACATATTTCATGGTAATTACACAGATTCATGGTATTACATGGTACTTGCTTAGATCATTGGACTAGGACCTAAGGCAAAAGAAAGAAAAATGTAGCTTTCATACCCATGGACTTCATGACTTTTGTTGGAGCTTAATGGGAGGGAAGAGGGGAAAGTGTCAGGAGACAGAGAAAAGAGCGAAGGTAACTTACCCACTCTTACACACCGTATGACTTTCAAAACAGACTCAGAAGTCAGAGATTCCATTACACATGCTCATCTGAGCAGAGAACATTCTAGACCCCCTTGAACTGCTCCACGCCTTTCCTGGCCCAGAAGATGCTACTTTAACTGCCCAAGAAGTACTGAACCTCAGAGGCCACAGAAGCCACCTTTGACCTCAGTACAGATCATTCAAGAAGAAAATACTGCTAATCCTGAGCAGTAGAGATGACTCCATGAGCAAATAATGTTAGCTTGGCTGTGCCTCTAAATAGTCTCTTGGAGTCGAGAAGAATCTGTCCATTTGTTTATTACGCTCTGAGCATACCCTGGCATCCTTTGGTCCCTTCCCTGCAATGTCTGCAGGTGCCTTCAGCCACCACATGAAGCCCTCCACAGTGTGAGTGCAATGGGCTATTCTGAAATGCTTGGCAGTGGTTGCTGCCTGGCCTGTTTAGCACACACATTTGGGAGCTTTCCAAACAGATGCATACACATCTTCACTTTCTTGGCAGGAGGGCCGAGAATTTAAGGATTCTTGTGGGGAATTTATGCTGTTCGGAAAACTTAACCCATCATGCACACAACATAAAAGAGCATCTATTTAAGACGCGACCTTTCACCTCCTTCTCTCTCTGTTGTCTGGCCTCCCCTGTCTTTGATGCCTTTTATTAAAGCGTTAGCCACTTTTCTTTATGGACGGATGGTTTTCACTGTCCTGAGCTCTCTAGGGTCTATTTTATTTTCAACAATGATTTCCATTTCCTCCGAATCTATTGTTGTAGCCAGAGACGAGCTTCTTTACACAGAGAGTGCTATCAGTAGGGATGGAGGGGAAAGTGTCTGAAAGCCATTTGGGGGCAATTTAGCAAAATGGGGATAGATAAATGAGAGTAACCTATGATTTTATTACCTTGAGCTACATGCTAACAAGGACAAACTAGGAAATCCCCAACAGCCAGAGAGTGGTAAAGTGATCAGAAGCCTGATTGGAAAACTCGAAACAATAACTCCCATTCCTTCAAGTCACCCTCTCCCCACATGATCAGAGAGAACAAAGAGAGCCTTGCATATAAGGAAGATTTTATAATTTCATATCTGCCTATATTTGTCTGTACTAAATACAGCCAAGAGCTTTTTAATATTCTCCCCAATGGATACTTGGAAAACTCACCAAACAGGAATTAGTCTATAAAAAGCAGAGATACTATGCTCTGCAAACAGTGCTGTCTTAGGCTGCATGAGCTGCTGATAAAACAAACACATGAAGAAAGATGAAACGGTTGTCGAAGAATAAGAAAGTCACTCAGCCTCCTTTACATGACATTCCAAGTGATGTTAATTCCAGTTGGCCAGATTCTTCTTTGATAAATACACCCATAGAGGGTTGCACAGGTTGTCCAGGTTTTGTTTTGAATTTGTGTCCTTTGGCTGTGCTTCCACAGGCTTTCCAGTCCCTTCCTTCCTGTCCTCTCTCACCTCTGTAACCTGATCATACCTGGCTGGCGTGTGTTCCTTCCCAGTCTCTCCCCACTGCTGCTAGCCTTGGCATACAGGCACAGGCGGTTAGACATCTGCACTGTCTCACCCAGTCTATTCTTCAGCGCAGCAGGGTGCTCTAAAGAAAGATTCTCAAGCCGGCTCTAACTCGCTAGTTGGGAGTTTGTTTTTTCCTTCTTTAGGGGAACTGCTTCCCCAGGAGATCACAAAGACCCCGAAGCCCCCTGCCTCTGCTTCCTTCCTGGCATCCAGCACTGGGGATTGATGATCCACTGAGGACAGGGAGCACCCCATGGAGGACTGCTTGAAAGGCCTTGTAAAACAAAGGAAGTGTCTCCAGGCAATTTATCTGCATTAGTAGCACTTGATGCTAGATAGACTAGTGCACCAACAACTCCCCCAGAAGAATAACAGGGGCTGAGAACACACTTCCAACTGGGAAGCAATTAGAGTGCTGTTGAATGGCTGATTGCTCGCGTGTGGTCCCCTTAGTTCCCTGGCGGAGCACGCTTATAGTTCTGCAATTGGATAAAATGGATTGGAATGAGCCCTGCCATATAGAACTGCCAGCTGTTCTACTGTTAATAAAGACACTCTGTAGCTATTAATACATCCCATTCTTCCACGTTGTGCCCATTCAAACAAAATATCTTTGTTTTTGGAGGGGGTGTGACTGCACCTGTTCTTGATTGGAGAATCTGTGGCCTGTGGAGGACCCCCTTGTTACCACTTCATAGCAATTGTAGCTTCCAGGCAGTGTCTGCTTATAAAAGAAACAGGGACATCAGAAAGTGGGACTAAAATGAAAGGGGGGTGAAGGTGTGGATGCAACTGAGCTATCATTTCTTCAAATGGTGTTTTGTGTAATCACATTCTGGCTTATTGGGCAAGCTTATAATTTAAACTTGCTTAGCATTTACTTGGAAACAAGTTCTGTGTGACTAATGATTCCTTCCCTTTTTTGGGGGGCAATTTAAATATTCCCGGGTGTGAAGGCTTATGAATTCTACAAGGTGAAAGGAGAGGGTGACAAATGCAACCTCAGGCTGAGTTACTAGCTGGGAAGCCACTTACCAAATAAGTAAAACCCTTATTTCTCCTGGCCATCAAGCACAATGCTGAACTCCTCAGTGTGGTACTGCCGAGGAATTTCCAATAATGGGGAGACATACAATACATTTGGAAGAGAAAATAAGCCCACTTGAAGCAAGCAAACTGTTTATGTGCCCATTGCTGTGTGGTCAGAAACTACACGAAGTTGAATGGAATCTATCCCTACAATTGCAGGGAGAGCCACAAGTTGACACCATCTGTTGGAGCACGTTTTCCTGGCTCTTAGGAAGATGCAGCCCAAGTGCTGAGGACACCATCATAACCATGGCCAGTACCCAAGACAAAACAAGCAGAGGACAAAAGGGATCAGAAGGGAGGCATTTGCAGTTCTTCAAACCCCTTCTCGTTTCTGACCTTATTCTTCTGTATGCTGCCTTTGAATATGAATTCATCCATGCTGTTGCCAAAAAGGGTTGCATAATATTTCTCTTAAGATACATCTTACAGTGGGAATTGGAGATCCAGGTTTTCTCCCTCCTCCATTACAACCATGCTCAAGATATTTTTTGAACCCTCAGCCCATGCATTGCCTCGGGCACAAAACCCTTTCTGCCCTTAAAGGTCTCTTTGCCGTGCCTCCTACTTTAATGCACATCACTTTATGCTTATACCTCATTGTCTACATATCTGTGTGTGTGTGTGTGTGTGTGTGTGTGTGTAGTACTAATATTATGGTTCTAATTTTTTTGGAACTATGTATTAGTATTTTATCAAATATACTGGAAGTAAAAATTGATAACCAATACAAGGTGCATGGCTATTTTACTTCATTCCTAGTCCTGATGTCTAACTCTCACAGTACATTAACCATGGATGGGGCAGAACAAGGAAGACTTTGCTCTCCTGTGTCTAGAACCATCATCATCTTCAAATGAAGCTTCCCTCTAACTGGTCCAACAAACAGGTTCTGCTTTTTTGTTACATCTTTCCACGTTCCCAGTCTTGTAATTGAACCTCATCTAATACAAATTGTAGGTCAGTTGGTGGTGGTGCGTGCCTTCAATACCAGCACTCAGGAGGCAGAGGCAGGTGAATCTCTGAGTTTGAGCTTACCTCGGTCTATAGAGCAAATGCCAGGACAGTCAGGGTTACACAGAAACCCTGTCTTGAAAGGGGGAGGGGGAAATGGTGAGAGACTGGCACCCATTCAGTCCCTCTATTGCAATAGGACATGGACTACTACTCTCCTAGCGAGTAATGTACCACACAAGTGCTAAAGTTTTCTTGTATTTGGGTACCAGATTTTTTTTTAAAGCCACATGTAATACAATGCCTGACTCTAAATATTCAAATTCTGAAATGTAAGATATGCTAACTGATTATCACAACACCTAGGACAATGGCTGGACTGTCCATGGTAAAAGAGACCTAGAAATTGAGGTAGATGTCATGAAGAATTTGTTTGTATTACCTAAAACACATAATATAGAACTTGGAAATATATTAACCACCCAGTAAATCCTTATTTCAAGAGGAAGAATAGAGAATAGATGATTTGGAATTTTTCCCATAGAAGGAAACTAAAATTCCACACCAAATTGCCTGAGATATTAAGGTGGCTTATCAAACCATAATATTCAAAACTGAGGAGGCATAGAACTAAGAGGATTTGGCAGTTCCCTTGCTAGTCTATGGGTTTCTGTCACCTCTGCCATCCTGAATAGTATCTTTATCCTTGCAATGTATGTCCATTTAGTAGCAAATAGCTGCATCAGTGTCCAATACTATTTCTGTATATCTCACCATCTGGGGGACAGAAAAACACCATTTAAACATGTAAAATTAACTAGATTTTTATACTAGGAGCTTGGAGAAGGGGATTGAGAACATTGAAACTGGCCTACTCCAATTACAACTAATTCTTGTCAAGGGGTGACCTCTTTCCTACTCTAATAACCTATGAGGAAATTTCTAAAGTTGAAGGTAGAGGATGAATGCCAAAAGGTATCCCCAGTATTGTACAAAGAGGAAAGAAGGGAGGGAGGGAAAGATGGAGAGAAGAGAGGGGGGAGGAGAGGGAGAATGGCAGAACAAAGGAAACAGGAAGAGAGGAAAGAAAAAATTGAGAAAGAAAAGCTTGTTTGTTGTTGTGCCCAAAACCTGGGTTATTTAAAGTACATGGAAGATAAACTATATTTAGAACAAACAGAAGGGTCAATGAATGAAGCAGCATGAGCTATCCTGAGATAGACTCGGAGAGTTGGTAACACTTTATTTCTCTGGCTTATTCTATATTTGATTAAAATAAAGCTAGTTTGAGATATACAGCAGTAAAGTGACTGATGATGGTCTACATAGAGATGTTAGAGACATCTTATGCATTCAGAGGACGTCACCCATCTAGATCATCCCCACTATCTTTACTACTTCATTTTATTTTATTTTTAAAGAAAGAGTTATAGGGTCTTATTCGGTGTCATAGACTAGCCGTGACCTTGTACTCTTCCTGCTTCAGCTTTTAAAGCCCAGATATTACAAATGTACACTGCCATGCTTGGCTTTGTTTCTGTCTAGAGCACACACAAACATGGCTCCAGTGGTATGAAATTTTAAAACAGAGCAAAACAGGCTAGCAAAATGTAGCAAATATCAAAAACGTGAGAAACATAGTTTCAGAAGTTCCAAGTTCAAATCTATTCTTCCTAATTTTATACAGATTTTTTCACATCACATAGTTTTCTGTCTTTGAAATACCTTGCCTATAACATAGACAATATACCCTAACTACTCAGAGTATGTTGGAAAGACTAATATGCTATAATAAATACATTATTAGCATTTACTTCTTTACTACTTGAGTTTCTGTTGAGGAAATACCTTTGGACCTATTGTGAAACATCCAGGTTCAGTTATTAGCTGCAGATACAGCATCTGACCAGATCCAAAAGACTCCTGATACTTGACTTAACATTTGGCAGTTCCCATGACATACTAAGTTCTCCTTTTCTGTGTCTTACATTCCTACAACAGATATTTGTTCTCTTTCTATATAGCCATTGCCTGTAATGGATCAGGTGCATGAGAGAGCCAGGGAACCAGAAATGAGAAGAAAGGAGAGACAGGCATTTAGATGAATTATTCATGAGAGTGTACATATGAATCTCTGTTGGCAAAATAGACAGAGACGGTCTTGGGTGTGTTCTTTTCTCCCCCAATCTCAGTTGTTATTGTTTAACACAATATGTGGATCTGAAAGGAGCATGAAACTTTTAAGGCTTAGTTGCCATCTCAATACTTTTTCTCAAATGTTCTACTACCTCTTTCAGGGGTACACGTCATTCCAATTTGAACTCTTTTAGTTCTATGAACAAATCCTTAACTTCCGTGTTGATGAGTAAGATGGCCAGATAATCCTAACCTTGATATCCAATTGCTTATAATTCCTTGATGGGTTTTAATGAATATTCAGTTATTCATTTCAACTCTATACTCTCTCAGGTTTTCATGTTTTGTGAATTTACTTACTAAGGCCCAGATAGTCAGTTGCTTTCAAACATCATTTCAGTAATTTCACAAATGTCTTTATAAATTTCTACCATATGATAAATAGGCCTCTTGTTTAGTTTAGTTTCTCATTAATTGATTCTGAGTCTATGATATAATATGATGACAATGGATACTTCTGGGTCTGAGTACAAAGACATGAAACTACAGTGTAGGCAACAACTTGACATTTAGTTCTAATTTTCTCTGAAGGAAAGAAATACTGTGTCCATCTGGTGCATTGTGTAGAAATGGGGTGACACAGTGAATAAATAATGAATTACTAATAAGCTAGTTAACAAAACAAAACAAAGGCCATTCATTCTGAAGCAAAGAATACTCAAGACAAACTGATCTGAAAATAATGGGCGGCAAATTGGCATTAAACTAGCAGTTTCTCAAAAGTTTTCTGTGGACCCTGTCTCATTGAGAAGGTAAAAAGGGAGAGATTTTGTTATCAAAAATGCACACAAAGTTATGTATTGCAATTAAAGCAAATACATAATACTAGTAGATTTATCACCTGTTTCTGACTCCCTTTTTCTCCTCTATATGCTTATAGACATCCAAAATTTATAAACTATTCCATTAAATAGAGCATTCTCTTCTATAAGATATCCTTGGATCTTTTAATAGCAGAATTGTGTTGTGCCTTGTGAAGACATAGGGAATAAAAGGACAGTATGATCTCAAAAGTATCCAAATGAAATATTTCAAAATAAGACTATGCTAAGGGAAAGATGACATCATCTTCATTAGGATGCTAATAATATCAACTATATTCTTAGTCATTACTTCAAGAACACTGCCTTGCTGATGGCTAATTCAGAGACACATGACTGGTCAAAGCTAAGCATAAATAGCTATTGAGGGTCAACCCTCAATGAGACAAATCTGTTTACTTACCCAAGGCTCAGGGAGACTTGTATATGAGGAGGCAGAAGGCATGTAAGACCCAGAGGAGGCAGAGAATTGCTGGGCGGTGCTGTCCCAGACATGGTGTGATCTTCACATTCACAAATTCACAGCAGCTAGATTTACCTGCCTGAGGCCTACTCACAATGGGCTTCTTTGCCATTCCAGCTTGGATAGAAGGAGGAATGTGTGAGGTTTCATCCCTCCTTTAAGAGCAATTGACAATGGGTGCTGGCGATGGGGTGGAGGGTTTTTTCCTTCAGTAGTATAGGTACTGGTAATCTGTCATTGCTCCAACGAATAGTTTCTCATCCATGCTCATGCAAGAAACTCTTAGTTAAATCAAGCAAGTAACAAAACAAACAAAAAGAGGAAAATAAGCAGGGGAATTGGAAAGAAGGGGTTAATGGGAATGGGAGTGAGAAAGGGTAATGGGGGGGTGAAAATGGTCAAACTATACTATATATGTCAGAGAGTAATTAATAATAAAAAAGAACACTAACTTATA
Source organism: Mesocricetus auratus (assembly GCF_017639785.1). Classification (NCBI taxonomy): domain Eukaryota; kingdom Metazoa; phylum Chordata; class Mammalia; order Rodentia; family Cricetidae; genus Mesocricetus; species Mesocricetus auratus. Next base: position 101,300,338 of record NW_024429184.1, on the reverse strand, counting down.
TTTAAATTATTCAACAAATATTTATTTTGTTGATAATACTTCTGCTATTGGAAAACCAACTATTTTATTCTCACAAAGAAACACTAATTTTCCTAGCTGTTTCTCAATTTAGGTCACTGGAGATACTAGGAAGGGTATTTAGAATGAAGCAATACGTCAGCTAAAATTTGAAAGAAAATATAATAAACGGAGAAATGCATTACTTACCTTGTGACTTCAGTACATGAGTATGTGATCAGCTGCAGACACATACTCACTTAACACCTTAATCAATCCCTTAATAAACTTCATCTCTCTCCTCAGCAGTGTTTCATCCTTTCCATCGGAGACATATGACCTACATTATAGTTACAGCAACTGAATGCAATGTAATAGCCTGCAATTCTACACAGACTGTATTGAGTATGGCTGTCAGTGGGGGGCTAAGCCATGAAAAGGGGGAGAAAGAGACATGAAAGGAGACATGCTCCAAAGCAGGTAAGAGTTCTAACAACAGAACCAGACTGCTTGAATCTTGTTTGGCTTTGATGCTCGCCAGGTACATGCTCTTGCACAAATTGTTAAATTCTTTTGACATCATTTCCCTACTTGCAAACCTTTTTCATATGGAATTTGCAAGAACCTTAAATCACAACATCCAAACACCTAGCTCTGTCTAGGCGTTTTACAACAAAAATTTGAAATGTTCCCTGAATGTTTAACAGATTAATAACACTAGCGCGTGATAATGCTGGCTGAGAGCCGGAAACAAGCCTCTAAGTAAACACAGATGAGGGACTAATTCCACTAGCCTGGAGGACATGAGCTCAGGAAACATTCCCCAATCTACTGTTGTTGTTTGTTGTCACTAAGACTGGGGTGGGGGGAGTCACAGTCATTAGAGAGAAACAAATGGTAGTCTGGTGTGTATTAGCATAGTGACAGGAGGAAACTCTGTCCCATGAAATGATGTGTCACAGCAAGGGAAAAACAAGTCAGGTAGAATATTAATTAAAAGACAAGTCAGTTGGCATATTACAGTGAGACAACCTTTGCTTGCTCATAATTACAGATTCTAAACACATAAAATATTTTTAAAAATTTAATCACTTCATACATGTCCATGTTTGCTTGTATGAATATATGTGTACCATTTGTGCCGGATGCCCATGGAATCCAGAAGAAAGCATCGAGTACCCTGGAACTCTACATGGTCATGAGCCTCCATGTGAGTGTTGGGAACCAAACTTGGATCCTTTGCAAGAACAAGTGCTCTCAGCTACTATACTAATACATGCAAAATTAAGATGCCAATAGGGAGGGCCTCTCCAAAGGCTGCAGAGGACACCTCCCTTGTTTCTTCGGTCCTGTTGCATTGTCTCTGGCCATTGTCCAGGCCATTGTCTTCCATGGCACACTATCCCTGAGTTGCCTACATATTCTTCTCTCTATGCATGTCTGCCTCTATGTCCGTGTTTCCTTTTCTATCAGGACAGTAGTCATGCAGAATTATAGCCTTTCCACCCCAGTAGCCCCCTCTTTACCTTGTGAAGAGCCCAACTCTGAGTCAGTTCACATCCTGAGGTAGTGGGCCTTAGGACTCCAGCATGTGCCTTTAACAAGACTATTGAGGCAATGGCTCTCAGGCAGGGGCACCTGCAAGGCTGGACTAGAATGCAAAGCTGCGCACCCACTCAATTTTGCAGAAAATAAAGAAAACAGAAGGAATTGTTCAATCATACTCTTAGAAAATACTATGGGGGACTATTGAGGAGGAAATTGACAGCAGAGAACACGGAAAGTAGAACACCATGAGTGAGTCTCATCACCACCCAGTTACCTGTGATATCCATCTTGGCGCAAGGTACATGTCTGGAACAAGAAAGAAAAATATAGATGAGATTTGGGAAGCAAAGTAGACTGGGAACCGGTACTTAGGTCTCCATCCTCTCCAGAGAGGTCAGCTTCCCAAGCCTTTTATATACATACATACATACATACATACATACATAATGATCCTCTTTTTTGACAGGTTGGCTAAACCTGCTACAGAGTCAAGGATGACCTTAAGCTTCTGATCCTCCTGCCTCTACTTCCTGAATGCTGGGATTACAGGAGTGTGCTGTTACACCTGGTTTATGTGATACTGGGGCAAGAACCCAAGGCTTCATGCTTCGTACATGCTAAGGAAGAACTCTACCAACTGAGCAGCATTTCCAGCTCATTATGTTTCTAAATGGAACAAAACTCCTCACACTTGGGTGTATGTCTATACAAGAATTCAATATTTACCTGAAACTGAAATCTTACCAGGCAACCTATGAATCATTTGCTAAATCTAGCAGCCTTAATTAGAATAATTGGCTTGGTTGGAAACAATAAAGAAAAATTCCAAAGTATATAAGTTAAAAAATTTACTTTTCTAGGTAAATAAGAATTATGGTATTATTGCTGTGATAAACACCATGACCAAAAACAACTTGGGGAGGAAAAGGGATTATTTGACTTAAACTTTCACTTCACTGTTCATCACTGAAGGAAGTCAGAACAGGAACTCAAACAAGGCAGAAAGTAGGCACTGATGCAGAGGCCATGGAGGGGCCTCTTATTGGCTTACTCATCATGGCTTGCTTAACCTGCTTTCTTACAGAACCCAGGACCACTAGCCCAGGGATGGCACCAACCCCAATGGGCTAGTCCCTCCCCCCATCAATCACTAATTAAGAAAATGCCTTACAGGGTTGCCTGTTTGCAGCCTAATCTTCTGGAGGCATTCTTTCAATTAAAGTTGCATCCTCTCTGATGTCTATACCTTGGGTCAAGTTGACATAAAACTCCCAGCATGGTCAGGAAGGCTGCAAGTTAGAGGACCTGCCCTATAAGGTAAGATTCTGTCTTGAATGAACCCAAAGCCCTCAATACACATTATCTAGCAAGAGTTCACTGGACTCAAAGATTAAGAAATTGAAAAATTGAAGAGATATAAATAGAAACCTTGTTGCTATTCCAGCTCCAATGCCTAAATTCCAGAAGGGTCCAGAACTACAGTTCTAATTTGACTCAAACTGTCCTAGAAGTTTGAAACTAAGAGCAGTTGGCACAGACCTGGAATGCTATAGGCTGTCTGAGAACCCGTTGTGTCAGTCCTGAAGTCTTTGGCGTGTGGCAGACAGGACTGTCCCAGATCCATCTCAGTGCTGGTTAGGGATCTAACACTGCTACCACAGGTACACGATGAAGAGGGATGTTCCGTCTCTTGGCTACTTTGCTCTTCAGAGTCCAGATTTTGTTCTTGCCTTTCCTCTGCCTCCAGCCTCCTGTCCTAGGTGTGGCATCTTTGATTATTTCATGGTCACACTCCACACATGAAGGAATCACCTATAGAGTCAGTCCCCTAGTAAGAGCATCCTATTCCCCTGAAGAGTCTGGACTTGCTTGAGGTTGAGCCCATCAAGAGTAGACATTGGCACAGTGACTTCTACTCTGTTTCCCCGGGGCACATGTCTCTGATGCGCACTGCCCCAATTTCACAGGACACATTTTCGACTTAACATTTAAGCCTCAAATGTTCAGTCAGATCCTAATCTGGGAGCTTAACATGTTTGATGTACTGTTTGTTTTGGGTTCAAATGGAAACCTTGAGAAAGCCGACAGTAAACAAAACCTTTCCTGGCCCATTATCTACATAACTTATTCTTCCCTCTACAACAGTGGTTAAGTATGATCAGGGCTTTTATGACTTCGAAGCAAAGACTGAAGCTCATGAAAACCATGCAGGTGACCTGGATTTCCCTCCACTGGTGTTCCCACCTGGAAATGAGATACAGTTTTCATAGGCAGTAGCAGTGTTCATTCCATCACTCATCTTTCTTGCATAAGCTTCCTTGTCTAGTATAACATCTTCACATAATACACTTTCTGAGTATCTGCCTTATCACAGGTTTCCTAGGTATTTGGTTTTGGTGGTTTTGTTGCTGTTGTTTATTTTTTAAATACTGGAGACTTCACCCCAAGGTCTCATACATGTAAGGCAAGTGTTGTACCAATGAGCTACATCCCAGTCACACCACAGGCATTCAAATACTCATTTGCTTCCTGGATGGGATCATATGTAGCTTTTGAATGAATATAAACCCAGAGATACTCCCAAACCAGAAGTCCTCAGGAAAATACAACTGGATTTCTTTTCAGTCTCTTTCCAGGGTCATTCCTGACAATGGTTTTCTGATTATGATGCTATAACCAAACCAACAAAAGTTACATCTTTGTTCTCTACCTAGCACATCAGATAATTGTTCTATGAAGATAATGAACAGGATACAAATATGGATAGTCCAGTGGGCCAGTAGGATCACAGGATGTATTTTAATTGTTAACTTACCATGTAACTCCATTAAAAGTAGACTTTTTCAGGTTAAATTATAGCAATATAAAGAAAATTTTCTAATAGGTAAGTTAAATATAGATTAAATTGTAATGGAAACTCCATGGAGTTTTGTCCTGAGTCTGTTGTGTTTAAGTGGGCCATTGCTGTAATTAGGTATCTTTAGGAGGCCTCTTTCAATACCAGAATAGAACTAAGGACCTTTGAGAACTCTTCCCTCTGTTTGTACAATCAACCCTTTCAAACTTGCATTTTAGCACCAAGCTACCTTTTTTTTTATCTCATCAAGATGGTCCCAAATTACCTCTGATGGTAAATTATTCAAATAGCTGTATGTGGGGGAGGTGGAGCCTTTTAAGTGGATTTGATAAAACAACTTCTTTAGCAAGTCATTAAGATAAGAGATCTCAGCAGGGGGGAGTTTCTCAGCCAAGAACAAAGCCTGACCTCTTTTCTGTCCTCTTTCCTTCCCTTTTTGCCTCCAGAGTTCTCCCCTCCTTCTTTTTGTATAACCAATGACCCCCTACTTTTTGAAAACAACATAGGTTTCTAGCAGTATGCAAAATGGTTTCATTTTCAGGACTTTGAAACATTCAACACGGAAAACTAACCTGGGGAAGGAGAAAACTCGGTCTACGTTCACGGGTGATTCTAGAGACAGTGAACATTGAAGACAAATGCTTTCTAGAGGGTTTGGTGATGGCAATACTATGGAGGAACTGGAGAAGATGGAAGGCAGTGGGATTTCCAGAGATAAATACAAGAAAGGGTTTCTCTAGAAGCCCCTATTGTGATTGGGGGACAATACTTACTTGCTAGCAAAAAATTCTGTGTTGAAATGTGGATGTTACTAGTGGATGACCTTAAAACCCACTGTCTACCTGAACACACAAAAGAGGTCAATACAGCTATCCGGAAAGACTTGCATGCAACAAAACAGCCCTGGTAGACAGAACATTGCATGAGTGAAATTACAGTATTCTCAAGGTAGCAGAGCACAGAAAGCAGTTCAAGATTTCCAGCAGTTCAGCACTTTCTCTTCATATATAACTAATTAATCCAACTCCAGACAAAATTACAGTAATTTGCATGAAGCTCAGTATCCATAATTACCTATGTTGGCTATAGTACTTTAACAGCATCAGTTTTGGTTATTGGGCTGGACCTATAATCCATTTTTGAGAAACTCATCCGTTAGATTTTTGAAATCTACTAAGGATTTGAACTTGTCCAAAACCATAGAGAGATGACAGCCATGGCATTTCTCTTATTTTCCTTATGAAAAGAAAACTCTGTATTTGGAAAGGAAGGGCTGTGTCCTACCATTCTTTTCAAGTTACTTCGCTTTGCTGTCCCAGTGAGAAGCAGCTTTCTGAGGTCAGCATGTGTTGTGGCAAAGTATGATGGAAGGGTGAAACAAAGACGTGACCAATGCTGACTGTCATTTTCAGTGGGTAAACGAATGCTCTTTTAGGACATTTACATCACAGTTTCCTGAGAAGGTAGGCATCTTGATTCCTGAAAGATGGCACAGCCCTATTTTTCCTGATGAAACTTTCAGGTGTCCTTTAATCACCAGGTCACAAAGATCAATGCACATGCTACACATAACATCCCACATGTTTTGTTTGACTTCTCATTTCTCCTTTAGTTCAGTTTAACTGTAAAAAGATTATGTTGATGGAATGTTGACACTGGAGGTATGTGTGGGAGAGGGTAGAAGGTGGATACGAACTATCTGAACTTTAAACAATTTTATTGGGAGCCTAAGACTGCTCTGAAAATACAACCTGTATTAAAAGATGATACGAATCTAGTTACACACTTTTCATTCTGGCTCCTTCTTAGTCCTGTAAGTCAGAGTTATGTCTGCAGCTGGGTTGTGGCTACCTTCTTGACCTAGTGTTGCATTAACTTTGCCTAGGGAGAAGGGAACAGACTTCTACTGACCCCGTGTAGGGTACCAATGACAAAATGATGTAAAGATTCCAAGCACATCTGTAAGTCTTTAAGCTTTCTTACAGGTGCATGGCTGAGGGATTGTAGTATGTTGATAACAGTCAGAATTAGAGACAATTTAAACAGCCAAATAGTGAAATTGCTTGTTAAGCTGGACTTGAAAACCAAGAACTTCAATGTTTTTGTCCAGCTGTAAGGTGCTTTCTTTGACTTATTTGAAAAACAAAGAGAGTAATATTTTATTTGAATCTAATTTGTGTTGAGTCATAGGACAGGCAAGGCTACTGTTACATCTTTGGAAGTCTTATAAGTATAAGGTGTGGCGATACCTTGTTTGTACAAATAAAGCCTGTCTGAAGGTCAGAGACTGGAGCTCACCATTAGCTAACCATAGATGTCTGGAGGTCTGTACACACAGACAGGAAGTGATATAGCTTGGAGGAAACAGGATATAAGAAGGGAGAAACAGGAACTTGCTGTCTTGTCTGCTGAGATGCAAAGGAGGTAAGGTGAGGCCGTGGCTTGCTACTTCTCTCTGATTCTCAGCATTTTCCTCCATATTTGACTCTGGGTTTTGATTAATTAGACCAACTAAGAACTCCATTTACAATCAGGTGTTAAGGAAGAAAGTTCATGATTCTTTTACTGTTGGAATCAGATTAAAATGTCAGTAAGATAACTATAGCAGCAAGATATAGAGCATGGCTTTCAACTTACCTTGGGCAGTGGTTAGTTTAATTGTCAACCAGACATAAATTAGAGTCATCTTGGGAAAGGGAAGCTCAATTGAAGAGTGGCCACCATCACATTGGCTTACGGTCATGTGTGTGGGGAATTGTCTTGATTGATGATTAATGAAGGCACAGTTGCTCCCTGGTAGCATCAGCTCTAAGCAGTCAGGCCTAGGCTGTATAAGAAAACAAGCAGAGCAAGGCAGTGAGAACAAATCTTCCCACCACCATGCTCTCAGCTTGAGGTTCCTGATGCCTTGAATTCCTGCCCTGCATTCCCACAAAATGATGGATTGTGGCCTAGGACTTGGAAACTGACATAAACTCTCAAGTTGCTGTTGGTCAGATTTTATCACAGTATCACAGTATCACAGAAATAAGCCACTTTGAACACCATAACAATAATCTCTTCCTGAACTGTGAACGTTGTTTCAATGTCCTGAGGCTGCACCTGGGTGGTTTCCACTTTTGCAGCAAGAGGTAACCACTTAAGTCAATCACCAAATCATTCCAACTTTGGGATGTTCTCCTCTGCCTATTTTCCTACACCCAGTTTATCATCCACTCCAAATGGCAGATGGTGCAAGGTCTCTGAGGCTCTCAAAATTCGCACCAAAGAAATCCAAACCAAATAGGTGCCTTCACATCCTTCATGTGACCGAGTCCCAATTGTTAGGGAACAGCAGCACATGGTTTTAAGTTTCTCTATGTGTGTCCTCTTGACTTCAGGGTCCTCCCTCACACAGCAGGGATTTTGAGTCAGAAGAGGAACAAAACCTGGAAGGCTGGCATGAGACCTGATATTTTAGAGTCTTGGAATTGCATTTCTGCTTCCCTGCTTTGATATCAGCATGCCTAGAAACGCAGGACCCCCCTTTTTTTTTAGCGCCTGCTGGAAAATCAGGAAAAGTATGCTGACTTAGGATTCAGTAACTGGAATATTAACATTCTCTCACTTATGAAATACAGGGTTTGGACTGACCCCTACAACCAACACAAGTTGCCATTATGCCTTGTAAGATCCTGGAGGTAAACAAGAGCTTTTCAAATTCTTGTGAACACAGAACTTCTATTTGTGATGCTATGTGGGCAGTATTCAAGTCTAACCAGTGGTTAATGTCTCTGGCAGTTCCACAGTGTTTTTCTGAGATTATTGATAGCATCTTCTCAGGCCAGCGTAATCTACTTTAAGCCTTGTTAGATACTGGGGGAACCAACGTGCAATCACGAATGTTTAAGGAAATGACAATCAAATTTCCACACAAATTCTTTGTGTCCAGGCAGAGAAACAACGCATCTAGGCAGAGAAAACAGATCTCTAAGATCTTAAATTTGGCTATAGGAAGTGTTTGAAAAACATAAAGCAGACTGGTGTTTGCAGGGAAGCATGATGGGAAAAGAAGACCCAGCAGGAGGCCAGCGTCAACCCTTAGCGTCTATAGAAGACTGCACTTCATTCTGAGCACTGTGTTGAGCACCAAGATTGATGGAGCAAAGCTATCTGAGTGAACTGCCAAGGTATGTGGCTAGGTAGAGGCTGGGAGGATTAAACCATTTTAGCTGGAGAAGGGAATAGGGAAAACAGTCAGAATGCAGAAGAAAAAATTAGGGGAAAGGAGAAGGCTTTTGGAGTAAAAGAGGTGTCCCTGATAAAAGGGGAATTTTCTTGATATTTGGAAAGGAGAAGGCTTTTGGAGTAAAAGAGGTGTCCCTGATAAAAGGGGAATTTTCTTGATATTTTCCAAAAGCCACTGGGGTTGAGGTTCACTAATGTCAAAAATAGGAAGCTACACATGACAGAGGGAAGTGAGCAGGTGTTAGGAATGTCGCTGTTAGAGTCCCTGATATGCAGGGACATAAGGCATGTGTATTTGATGTATATGAGGATTCTGTATATCATTAGACCAGGCTTATGGTCAAAAGGCTAACAGTCTTCCATACTCCATTTTTCTTTTCAGCATCTAACGTAATGCTATTGGATGCTCAATATATATTTCTGGGTCTCCAACTTTACTCACAATTTTCTGTCTTTGTCAAATTAATCACCTGGATTTGTATGAAGCCTGGTAGATCAAGAAAACTTCTTGTAGGCACTGATAATTCCTGCTTAGCAGTCAGTGAAGCAAACTCTCTTATTCTGGCCTATAAAGTTAACTAGACAGCCAGTTTGTTAAGATGGCTCATCTTGCTTGAGTAGAATTTTATTACTTTACCTGAAGTACAAGGCAACATCCCCAGGGAAGACAGTGTCATAGGAAATAATAACACCTTGCATATGGAAAGTAGTTTCCCCAGTGTTTTTGCATATATAATAATGTTTCACCACAGCAACTCAAATTAGACAATGCAGATGTTATCATTTTCATTTGGAAATTTGGAAATTAAGGCTAACAGTTTGTACATTTATAGTAGAGTGAAAGACTTGTCACCCATATCTTTGTCGTTGTTAGGCTTTGATGGAAAGTAATTTTAGGGGGATATACATATCAAAATTTTATTATTTGAGTAGTAAAAGAGCAATGAGCTTTCTCTGTCCAACTTTTATATAAACAATAATTTTATTTTACTAAGTAGAACTTAACCCAATACTTATAATGCACCAGATACTATTCTAGTCACTGGAGGAGTAACAAAAATCAAAAGCAACTGTCCTGTTATTTACATTCTGGTGGGAGATAGACAGACGTACTCTAATAAACTGTGTTGTCCATCAGATGGTCCTCCGTGTTGTAAGCAATAATAAAGCAGGGAAGGTAGCTGGGAGCAGTAGGATGGCAGTAAGTAATGGTGTAAGTAGGGTGTTGAGAAAAAGCGTTGCTAAGATCACAGCATTTGCCTGAAGGTCTGAGAAAGATGGTGCTGTAAATCAAAGCAGGAAAAGAAAATTCCAGGCAGATAAAACAGCAATTCTCAAAGCCCTGAGAGAGTAGCATGACTGGCTTGTTGGAGACATGGCACAGAGTTCTATGTGAACACGCCAGGAGGGTAAATCTGCAACTGGAGGCAGTAATTCCCATTGTGCTGGGGAACTACCCAGGGACAACAGTAAGCAGAGTACCAACACCATCTGCGGTAGCAGCATCTTGCCTTTCCAGGGAACTTGTAGTGGTGGCCACACCCTTTGGGCATGGTTTCAGGTGCAGATGTGACCCATTATAAGGTAGAGGACCAGTTGGCTCATGCTCTCTTAGGTTGCAGAGAGCATCAGAAGGGTAGAAACTTCATCTTCTGGAGCACGAAGACCGCAGTGGTTATTTACTCTTATATGTGTACGTGCTTCCCTAATAAATATCTATTTATCATTTATCTAGGGTCTGGTGAACTCATTTAAAGCCCGCCTTCAATCTGCCTTACATTTAATGAGCTTTCCTGGCCATTACAGGAAGGAGAGATAACAAAAAGAGGTGGCAATGATAGACATGCTAAGATGTAACTTATACATCGTCTCAATAACTCAGGCAAGAAATGGCATTGCCTGAGTCCAGAGTGACAGCAGGGAAAGAGGCAGGGAATAGGGGTGCTAAAGGCATATTTTGAAGGTAGGACCAAAAGCATAAAGTGTAGGTTATGAGAAGCACATCTTTTCATTGAATTCTCGCCAACTGCCCGGATTTTGACTAAGAGATAGGGTTACCTTGCTGGCACTGACAGAAAGGGTCCAAGTCCTTGTTCAGCTTATAGCCTTGCCTGTTCCTCAAATGTGGCTTCTACCTCAACTCAGCAAACTCACGAATACGGAAAGAATCTCCCTTGATTCACTGGTTCTTCCACAGTTACTATCCACCCCCTCCCATCTCATGCCTTTGTTATTTTTCTTGTTCCTGTGATAAAATATTCAAGAGAAGCAAATTAAGCAGGGAAGGATGTGTTCTGGCTCGTTCTTTAAAGGGACAGTCTTGCGGGGAAAGCAAGGCACCTTCACGTCAGCAGAAGCATGAGGCCACTTGCTCACATCTCACTCAATTAGGAAGCAGAGAGACGTGGATTCAGAAGCAGGGCCCAGATTATACCCCTCAAATTCCAAGTTCCAATGACTCATCCTAAAGGTTTTACAGTCCCCAAAACAGAGCCAGATGGGAATGGAATCCCCAGGCATACACATCCATAAAGGACTGTTCACAACCACACCATAATTCTTACTATTGGAGCAGGTCAATTATTTTCATAGAGCCTCAATTTTCTATAATGGGTTGATAGAATAGACAAACTGGACCATTTAGCTTTAATAGTCTACATCCATTTGTTTAACACAAAACGGTGGTCTCTTTTTCATTATCTGCGGTGAAGCGTAACTATAATATTTTAGAGAGCATAGACTCTCTCTCTCAGAATTGCAAATGTTAGAACCACAGGGTGTGACCAGCTGCTCCCAAATCTGTGGTATCTTCCAGAAATATAGGATTTCCCACACATCCATAACCCACTCTCTGCGCTGGCATCAACAACCTGCTGTAACACTGACTCCAACACACAGACAAAAAGAAACTCTAGGACTTCTAAATTTGGAGATGTTCCTCATGCTACATGATGATGCCAACGAGGGCAGAGAAGGAAAGGCCAGGCTCAAAGAATTCAAGAGCATGACTTGTAGTACCACCCAGAACCTGGCCCCTTGAGTTTTAGCTTGAGGCCCCTGAGCTAGTAAAGGACATCAGCTCTCACAGCTGTATCCTGATCACTTGTCCAGGCTTTTATCTCCCTCCCCCAAGTTAGTGGAGTCCCACCTTAGCTGACCCTCTAGGACAACGGTTCTCAACCTGTGGGGTGTGACCCCTTTGGGGTCACATATTAGATGTCCTGCATATCAGATATCTCACTTTACAATTCATAATACTAGCAACATTACATTTATGAAGGAGAAACAAGATAATTTTATAGTTGGGGGTCATAACATGAGGAACTGTATTAGAGGGCCTCGGCATTAGGAAGGTTGAGAATCACAGCTCTAGGGTGAAGGTAGCTTTTCTCTTTTCTGCCCAGTAGATCCATTCAGGGATTTCTGAATAAAACCCAGCACTTCCCTTTTAGAAGAAGCTTAGCCTTGAGGTCAGGTCATTTATTCCTCCTTCTTCCAACTTGGAACCTGAAAAGTGGAACCGCTAAAAATAATTTCATGCTTCAGCAGAGTTCTGCACATCACATCTGATAAATGCAACCTGCTTTCTGCTCATGAAGATTCTTTTCTATAGGTAGACGTTTGTTCCCAGGCACAAGGAACCCCTGGACCAACAGTCGGCATGGTATATCGCACTCTGACCCATCATGGCACCAGACTTGTGTTTGCACCCCACCCCCAGGGTTTGTATTCTCTGATTTCTAACTTCATTTTCTCTCATCTAAGGAGACAGCTTTCCTTCTTTTCTTCTCTCCTGTGTTATTCTGAATTGACTTGAGCTTCTCCCATATGTCTCTCCTAGAGCATCTCAGGCTAACATGTGTCACACGTGAGGCACTCTCCAGAGTTTCTCTCTATACATCCAGGCCATTCTGGTGACTGGGCGACTTCTGCTTGCTTGTTGGCTTGTTTGCTGGGGATGTTCATCTGTGTTTGTGTGGGAGGAAGCTGTCATTATCTATAAAGTGAAAACCTTCTATAGCTCCCTGTAGCCTCTGCCAGAAGAAGTCACAGTGACCGCCTTTCTACTCAAAAATGAACCCTGTATAAGGACAGAGCAAGAGACCAGGCCCAGGGTGTGTCACTGGCCTGATCCAAGAAGACTCAACTACTGAAAAGGAGGTGATGATCGAGTAGGCTGAGGGGGCTCTGAAGCCTTTCCTTGTCCATCTTTCTTAGGAATCTTAAGTTCAAATCTATCTCCATGCTCGATACATCCATTAAAGGCAGTGTCAATAAGCCTCCTGAAAAATGTTTTTTGTAAAGATACTTTTAAAAGACAATACTGTTTTCTGATGGTGGGACCCAGTAAGTTGACAAGGAGGTAATGTCATGGGTGCATCCACTGGGCAAGAAAGTGTAATGATAGCTATAGCATTAGGAAATAAAGTGAATGCTGGTAGTGGGGTCTTCTGGTGGGAGCCAAGAGAGTATTGTTTTAGGGTCCTTTGCCAAACAGTAGTATGAACTTGCCCAAATCTTGCTGATGTGGCTCCTACTTTCCTGGGAAGATTCAACATCCAGACAACATCAGCCAGATGTGGGAAACCCTTCCGCCTACTCAAGCCCAGTCTCTGGCAAGGAAGTGGGATGGGGAGTCCACCTGGCTGGGTGAAAACAAAGCAGTCCTTCTCCCTGCCTGTAGCTTTATGGGTTGGCAGCTCTGAAAGCCTCTCTTTGATCTTGAGCTTTGAAGGGATCAAACAAGCTGCTTTAATGGGCGGGAATGCAGCTCTGAAAATCCTACCTTTTGTCAGGAAAGCCTTTCTCCTTCTCCTCCTGGGACAGGTGCAATTGGAGAAGGAGTCTGCTTTCAAGGCCCCAAGCCAGATGTTCCTTCTGGCACAAAGGAGTGAAAGTGAGACAGGGCAGCCACTGTGGAGTTGCTGTGGAGGCCTTGTCTCTTGTCTTCAGATGAGCTCACAGGGCTAGGAGTTAGTTCTTGCTGTGTTCTTCCCTGAAGGCTGCATTCACTGTGCTGCTTTTCCCCCTCACAGACAGACCAGCAGTTGGCTGCTTTGCTGGTAACCTGGGCTGCTCTTGCCTTCTATGAGCTTGTGTGTTTGTTTAGAAGAAGATTCACTGTTAAACCTTGGGATTTGGACTTGCGGCTTTTGAGGAGTGAGATGTGCTGACCACCGCATCCCAGCTTAGGCTTGCAAAGGCGTTTGGCATGCTGGAACAGTCTTTACAGGGCAGTGTTCATCCCTTAAACTTTGCTGCCGCTATGATGGCAGAAAGAGAAAGAGAAAAGTCACATTTGGTTGCTTGTTTCCTGTAGGGATAAAATATGAATTGTCAAACTTATCTGAAATAAGGAATTCAGTGTACACACAAGTTTCCAGATCAGGTCAACACTGTTTCTTTACAAGCTTCATCTAGAAAGTACTTATGTGCCTTTAGGAGAAGGTCTTGGTAATTAGGCTTTCAGAGGATTTCACCCTTCAAGCTGGCCCTGGAGGTTTTCATGGCGATTCCTTTGGAACTGGATCTGCCAGGATGGGTTCTGCCCATACTCAGTCTGTTACACTACTTGAAGAGAGCACTCCATGACCAAAGAAGTTATGATGACACTGGAATAATGGAGTCCTTTCTGTATTTCTCAATGCACTTTCAAGTTTCCATTAAGATGGTGGGTCTCAACCTGTGGATCATGATCCCTTTGGGGATTAAATGACCCTTTCCCAGGGATCACCTAAGACCATTAGAAAACAAAGATGTTTACGTTATGATTCATAACACTAGCAAAATTATATAGTTATGGAGTATCAACAAGTAATTTTATGGTTGACGGTCACCACATGAGGAGCTGCATTAAGGGTCGCAGCACCAGGAAGGTTGAGAACCACCGCAGGGAAAGACTGAAAGTACTGACTAAGAGAATACAGAATGCTCAACCATAAAGGGAACGTATGTACCACATACCGCTTGCTATGCAAGGTTCAGTGCTAAAGAGGGGCCTGAAGAAATGGAAGAGCCGGAGGTGGAGGATGACTGTAAGGAAACATCTTCTGGACACAGCAGATGCAGACTCACAGCATCTCCCACAAGCATAAAACCTGTGCAGTCCCAAGCCAGACCAAGTTCCAGCGTGGAAGGGTGATGGGGGTAGACACACAATCCCACCCACCTCTAGCTGCAGAACAAATGATATTGTGAGTTTCTGTGTGAGGGAGAGAGTTTTTTTTCCAAGAGTCTATGGCCCCCAAAGTTGGCTATACTCCAATGAAACACCACACATTCAAAAATATTTGGAGGGCACACACTAGTCTTAAAGGAGGTGGTGTTTTGAAAAAGAGGACACAGGGCTGGGGTTGCATCTCAGTAGGTAGGGGGCTTGCCTAGACCCAACACCTCATAAACCAGGCATGGTACCACATGCATATAATCCAAGTGCTCCAGAGGTCAAGACAAAAAGCATTGCTTCGAGTTTGAAGTCATCCTGTGATAGATAGTGAGTTCTAGGTCAGCCTGGGCTATAGTTGTGAAGTTGTGAGAGCTTCACTTTACTAAAAAGTAAAGGAAAAAGAGAACACAAAGTTGGGTCAGTAGGGAAGAGGGTATGGTCCTAGAAGGAACTGGAGGTGTCAAATAAGATAAGTACACAAAGAATTCAGAGAGGGGCCATGCCAAATATATTTCACTCACACTCCCCTAAATAACATGATCAAGTGAAATAGTTTGCAATGTAAGAACTGCCATCCTATAAAACTAACCGTCGGGGGACTCACAGTGAGATGCTCCTCCTCAGAGCACCTCATAGAATCCACCTGCTTGTTTTCCTCACAGTTTCTGGGGAAACTGTCTTGAAGGTGATCCTTTCAGTGAGACAGTGTGAGAAATGCTTCCTTTGTATCTGTCCTCCCACCCCCGTGCAAATATGCATGCATTTAATGGTTACCAAAACACAGCACGGGCTACACAGGAGCAATGTGGCCCCAGGTAAACAGGTGTATAAAATAGGCATACAAACAAAATGCTTATCGAAATAAATCACAAGGAAATTTATTTTACAACAATCCCTTGTATGCATCTAATTTCACTATTTAGTAAAGAAAAAAGGCTAATTTGCATACTAATTAAATGGATGCACTTGTTTATTTTAGCATAAAAAACTCATTCTTGGCTGAATCTTTGATCCTGCAGGATGTAGGATCTTCAGAAGTTTTCGGTGTTGACAGATTTTTCGATTTTATCCTTACTAGAGATGAGAAACTGTCTTTGCATGAATATAGTGCAGAATGGTGAAAGGGTGTTGAGGGGCCTTTCAAACATTGTTGGAAATGCTGTCCCAAACCAAAATCCATTCAACTTTTTTTATATACATATAAAACTCAAACCAGGATTCAAATAGCAATTTTTAAAAAAATCTGGATTCCTAATATAATGTAATCCAAAGATAGACTCAGGTGACATTTTCATACTGAGAAAACATATGTAATTAAACCATTAAATGTTGGAGGAGCATAAAACCTCATGTGTCTAGGAAAGCTGTCATAATTCACAGTGTATATAATAGTGTTAAATCTGAACCAAGGTGTTTCAGGCAGTTTTTGCTGGCACCGTGTGGCATGCAGGTATGAATAAATAATGCATGTTGTGTGTTCAGAAGCAGGGCTGCAGTGATGACTTACTATGCAGCATGGACAGGCACTGCCAGAGACACCTTGGATTTTGAATCGCCAAAGACAGATTTGGTCCTTGAATTTTCAGAAAACTTTAACTACTGTCAACATTTTTTAACCATCCCCACATCCAGTCACATGACTACATATGGGAGGATGCTTTAATGCACTGTTTAAGAAGCTATAAACTGCAAAGTCAAATATGGTAGGCACATACCTGCTCTAGCTGCATTTCAAAGACTGAGACAACAGACCATACAAGTTCAAGGCCAGCCTGGAGTACATAGTGAGACCCTGTCTCAAAAATCGGACAGTGAAACCCTTCTTCTGAGAGGGAGGCAAAGAATGCAGGCATGCTGGGTAAAGCCAAACCATATACGGTATGTCTAACTGTCAGCTGAAGAGGCTGGGCCACATCACAAGCAAGATGTGGTACAGGGTGGTCCCTAGGCCCTAGGTCCTCAGCGAGGGCACCAGGGATTATGATCCTTGCTGCACTGTATTTTGCTAATCCTCTCATCTATAAAATGGGGAATGACAAAAATAAGTCATTCCTTTACATAAGGTATCACAGAAGATAAAGTCAAGTAACACACTCACATTGTGTGGTCTGACATAAGGCATATTACTAAGAAATGTAAACATTGGCAGTTATCTTTAAGCAAAGATTACATTTTTAGAGGATATGAAAATACATGAACAAGGTGAAAGACAGGACAGAGAGTCTGTCTGATACAGAAACTCATCAGGAGCCATGGGAACTTGCTGTTCATCTATTCTGTGTTTCTCTCAGTGTCTCCAGCTTCCTGTAGTTGGAGTAAGGGAGCACTATTAGGCATGCTCCTTGCCCCAACCCTTAAACCTTTTAAGTTCCAGGCAATGGTGTTCAGGGCCCACCTAACCTTCTTAGCAAGCAGATGCAAGGCAGCAGAAAAAGGGTTACAGCCACATTTCTAAACAAATAAGCACTGCCAAGGCTCAGTGCTGATATGAAATTATAATCAAGGCATTCATGGAATGGTGGTATTTATCATGTTGTTAGCATTGTAAATTTGTACCATTGTAGATAGAAGTCACACAGCTTGGGGCCCTGTACCTTCACCTATTGTTTTCCCTGTGTTATGATAAATTTCCAGCAACACTTGATTAAAACTGCCAATTTGTTGGGAATAAAGAGAATCTCTCGACACCACCAGGACTAATTACGTTGTCCTTGCCAAAGGGGTAGTTGAATAATTGCATGCGATTATTGCTCGGGCATGGCGCTATTCACGTCAGTAGCAAAGCAATGAAGATTGATTCCCTTTAATTAATCATTCAAAAATAGCCCCCTTGTATCATTCCCCAAATAGGAAGGAACATGTCCCTACATCTCTCTTCCAAAGGATGCCTGGATGCAATTGGTTCCCTGATGAGATATCAGAACGTGTGTGTGTGCCTGTCCAAGATAGGAGGACCTACTTTGTAATTGATTGTGGATCCTTTTCCCTAATTCTTTCTCCCCAACCCTGAACTCTCTGTAATCTTAACAGCCTGAAGCACATTTACATAGCTTTCATTAATTGTACTCTGGCTTCTCATTAGAAAGAGACAGCATCTCTTATCTGATTCAATATAGACTCTATTTGCATTGCTGCTTACATGATATATGGCACTTCCAAAAGGCCTAGTGTTTGGTTTGGAGAATCAAAGGCTCTGTAAGTCAATCTATTATTAGAAGACAGTGATACACACTATTTTATGTGACTTGCCAATCTTTCAATTTAGTCTTGTTTAAATTTTAACATTCTCAGCACTTAACACTTTTGAATATGAGAAATTGCCATCCTGAAATGTGCATGTGTGTTTAATGTTTCTCTATTGAAACCACAGTTAGCAGTCTTTGATGTGTGTGTGTGTGTGTGTGTGTGTGTGTGTGTATAAAATTTGCCAGACAATGGTGGTGCATGCATACCTTTGGGGGGGAGGGGCAGGCAGTCTGGTTTACAAAGTGAATGTTCCAGGGGGCAGCTAGGGCTATACAGAGAAAACCTGTCAACAAAAAGCACAAAAAGAAAGAAAAAGAAAAATTTCAAGCTTCCCTTGTTAGTAGCTCTTTGGCAAGAATAAATAAATAAATGAATAAATAAATAACTAAGTAGCTATTCTTGGTCTGAGAGGTGATGCTGACGAGGTAGGATGAGATAGAATTGTTCTTTTTGTCTAGCTGGGAATGTGTACTCTGGGCCACATATCTACTCCTCATACCAGACTTTTACCAGTGTGTGTGTGTGTGTGTGTGTGTGTGTGTGTGTGTGTGTGTGTGTGTGGTACTTACAAGTGTGAATGGTAGAAGCCAAGCTCTGTTGTCCTTCCTCAATCACTGTCCACCTTGTTTTTGGGGACAGGATCTCTCTTAGCCTTTAAACTCACCAAAGCCCCTGGAATTGCTGTCTATACCTGTCTATAGTTCCTCCAGCCTTGAGATTATATGTGCATGCCACCCTGCCAGGACTTGAGTTCTGAAAATGAACTCAGCTGCTCAGAACTTACAAAACAAGAACTTTATCTGTGAAGCTATCTCCCCAGCCCTTTATTTCAACATTCTAAGTCATTAGAACAAGGTGGCATCAACCTTAGTACACACTATCTCCTCTGTTTTTGCTGTCTACACCTTCCTCTCCAAATACCTTTCTACTTCCTGCCAACATGCATCTTAAGCCATTTTTTCTAAGTTGGTCCTTCTTGGCTTAATTCATCAGAGACAAAGAAAGCACTTGGGAATAAATGGAAAGGGTCATTTCAGGTGCTGCTCATGCTTGGTACCCTCACTGATGTGTTTGCAGGGCTTGGATTTAGTGTTCAGACATCTGATTGTATGAGGTGTTCTTCTGTGAAGATTATGGAAACATGGACCCCTGTGCTCGGTCCAAGAGGAACCACGCCAACATATTGAGTCCACAGAAGAGAAAACAGAGGTTATAGAGGAAGCCGCTGTCCTTCTTGTGAGTGCTGTGCAAGAGGCATCTGTGTTAGTGAGTTTCATCATCTCTCACCAAACATGTCTGAAAGAGTAACTAAAGGGAGGAATTGCTGGGCTCATGGTTTGAGAGATTTCAGTCCATTCTCTTTGACCACATGGTTTTGGATCTGTGCTGAAACACAGTGTCAAAATGGCAGGAAAGCAAGTGTTGGAGGAAGCTATTCCCCTGATGGCAGAAAGGAAACAGAGAAAGGTAAGCATCAGGACGATGCAGGGCAAGCTGAAGTCACCATCAAGTCCCCAGTGACTTACTTCCTGTGGCTAGGCTATGAGCTTAGCAATGAATTAAAACACTGATTAAGTCACTCCTGCCCAAAGCCTATAGGCTGTCAAACAAACTGCAATACATAATAAGCCCGTGGGACACTGCTCATTCAAACTATAACGTAGTTATACAAGAAGGAAAAGGAAACATTGGATAAGCAGAAACCTGGCTCAGGAGAAGCATCACAGGCTGTGAACTCTGCCCTGTACCAGAATCTCAACTCTGACACTAATATTCTCCCTTTCATTTCTGTTTTCATATCTGATCCCAGGAGAAGACAAGAGATTGTCCTCCTCCTCTTCTTCCTCTTCTTCCTCCTCCTTCTCCACCTCCTCCTCCTCCTCCTCCTCCTCCTCCTTCTCTTCCTTCTCATCTTCTCCTTCTCTTTCTTCTTCCCCTTCTTATTCCTCCTTCTCCTCCCCATCCTCTTTCTCCTCCTTCTTCCTATTCCACTACCTTTTTTTCCTCCTCTTCTTCCACCCCCCTCCATCCTTCCACTTATTTTTTTTTCTTTTGAGACAAGGTCTCATGAGTTCATCTAGACTGACTGTTCACTGAGTTCCAGGGATAGTCATATCCTTGCCTCCCCACTAGTGCTGGGATCACACCCCCTTCTTTTTTAATGTTGGAGTATTTCATACATGAATCTAACATATTTTTGATCAAATCTACCTTTCCTTCAACTCTGTTTCCTCCTTTATCTCTCCCTCACCACTTTCATTACCAATTTAAAGTACTCAGGTATAGTGATACCTTGCTTGTACAAATAAATGCTGTCTGAAGACCAGAGGGTGGAGCTTGCTACTAGCTAACCAGACAGACAGGAAGTGAGGTAGCTGAGCGGAGAGAGGATATAAGTGGGAAGAAACAGGAATGTGCTCTCTTTTCTGCTAGGAAGCTAATGAGGAAAAGGTGACTTTGGCTTGCCCCTTGTCTCTGATCTCTCAGCATTTTCCTCTATTTCTGACTCTGGGTTTTTATTATTTAGACCAATTAAGAACTCCATTTACACTCAGGATTTGTTTTGTTCTGTGTTTTGTTAAATTTGAGTCCACGTAGTGTTAGGGTTTCTATTGATGTGAAAAGACACCAGGACCACACAGCAACTCTTATAAAGAAAAACATGCAATTGGGGATGACTTTCAGTTTCAGAAGTTTAGTCCATTGTCATCGTGGTGGGAAGAGTGGCAGTGTGCAGGCTGACATGGAACTGGAGAAGGATCTGAGAGTTCTATATCTGAATGGGCAGGCAGCAGGAAGTGAATTGGCGAATTGGCTTGCACTTCTGAGAACTTAAAGCCCACTCTTAAGTGACACACTTCTTCCAACAAAGTCACACCTACTCCACAAGGCCATACCTATTAGTGCCATTCTGTATGTGCCTATGGGGGCCATTTTCTTCCAAACCACCACAGTTACCTGTATGTACATGGACTTGGGACCATCTCCTAGAACATGGGTAACCCCACATCCCTGATAATAGCAGTCCTCCTCCAGAAACCATCATCTGTCAAACATTCCTCAGCTAGAGTTGGGACTTTATGCCTACCTCTTCTCAACATGCTGAATGTATGTGTGGCTGATCTTGTGTGGGTCATTATAAACAGTCATAGATGCTGTGAATTCATGTGTATAACTGTGATATCATGTCCGGCACATACAGCTTTACTTCAGGGGCTCCCCTATCTCTGGCTCTTACAATCTTTCCATGCCTTCTTCTGCTTTGAGCCTTGAGCCTTATGGGAGAAGATGTGGCACCACTGTCCCATTTAGAGCTGGGTAGTCATTTAATCTTTGCACATTGATCAGTCATGTGTCTCTGAATTAAGTGTTATCTATAGCAAAAAGAAGATTCTCTGCTGGGGGTTGGCAGATGCACTCACCTTTGCACATAAAGATAAGAATTTAAGGAGTAGTTTATTACTATGCCCATTTATTACTATTTATTATTATTGTTACTGACACTATGGTCACATAGTATTAGATTTTCAGGTAAGGCCCATGAGTAGCCAGTCATGGTTTTTCTTGACCCAGTCAACAGTACTAGGCATGGAGTGGGTTTCAAATCTAAACAGAAAATACTTAATTACTTCCACAATATTGTTGCCATGATTTTACAAGTGACAAATCTTTTTGGGCCAGTGGTTATTATAGCTTATAGCATTCACAACTGACTATCATTTTTCTTTCCCAGGATTATACATAGCATCTTCCACCACTGGGAAAGCCAGTAAATAGTGATGAAACTTATGGTTTGGTACCACATCAATTTCCATATGCCCTGTGACTCAAGTATGTGGTGCCTTCAGCAGTGGGATATTATCATCAAGTTCAAAAGAGTATTCAAAAGCAAGGATATCTGCCTTTTTTTAATTGTAGGCTTTGGGGATAAAACTCTGGTCCTCATGCTTGCATTATTGACTTGCATTTACTGACTGAACTATCTCCCCTTCCCTAAATACTCTTGCAAAGTAGGGTACTGGCTGTTTAAACCCTTTGAATTCAACTTCCAGAATTGCCATCACAGAAGGTAGTACACACGGGACACTTGACTGATTGGGGCTTATTCTCTTTTAGTTTGAAAGGTGGCAAGACTCAGACTCAGGTGTTAGTTGTGTTCTTCTGATGACACTATTCTCTTTGGTTTGTGGATGGCCACCCTCTGTCCCTTTGTGCCTTCACACACTCTTCTGTGTATCTTACAGGAATACCCATCTCATCGAATTGGGACCTGCCTGCATGAAGTCATTGTTCCTTGATACATACACTCCAAAGGTGGAGTCCCGACATAACTAATTCTAAAACACTGGATGAGGGCATCCATGTACCAATATTAGGGGAGGCGTAATTCAGCCCATGGCACTCTTGCTTCATCCTCTCCCAACACACACACACACACTCACACATACACACACACACACACACACACACACCACACACATACACACATACCACACACACACACCACACGCACACACACACACACACACACACACACACACACACACACACACACACACACACTCACACCACAGCCTGCTGGTGAAAACATGTCTTTAAATACATATGCTAGGCTGGAGCAGCTGGGTAGGCTCTCTTGGAGTGGCTCATATCTTTCCATCAGCCATCCACCCACCCATAAAAACAGAGGCAACATAAAGACATACATAAACAGGTTTTATATTCATATGCTTCTGAAACACCAGGGTCCATTTTCCGAAAATCCAAAAGCCTCAGGATTGCATTTTGAGATTTGGGATAAGTGATGTCTCTCCAGCATGGGAAGCACTTGTAATCCCCATGTATATGTGTCAAAGCAAGGGGACTCTTCTTTCCCCTCCTTCCCCTGCTCTTATACAAATACCATAGTAAAGAATTGTTTATCTCCCTCTGCCTCTCTCTCTCTCTCTCTCTCTCTCTCTCTGTATGTATGTATGTATATATGTATGTGTATGTATACATATTATAATTGATACATTAATATAGCCTTGGCTGCATTACCATATTCTTGGGTCCTGAGATAGTAAAGGCTGATAATCAATAGTCTTCGATGTAATCTCAAATTCAATGCTATTTCCCAAAGGAGCATTAGCCTTTAAGGTTTGCACCAGGCAGTGCAAAGTTTCTTTTGATGTGTCAGTCGGTTTCCCTCCTGTGTCCCCTTCTGTCTATCTGCTTCCGATGTCTCTCCCACCTGCAAGGGCTGGACCATGCTATGTGATGCCATAAAGCAAAATAAAGTATTTTGTGGCTTCCCAAATTGTCTCTTCTGGAAACCTATTTATTGGAAGGTGCAATACAAAAGGGACAAAGTGCTGGGAGTCGGCATTATAAATTCCATCTGGGTTTCAGAAGTTGAACCGTCTATTTTATTCTAGTGGGAGATGTTTTCTATATATCTGCTGATTGCCCATTCATTCTTTAATCTTTATACATGAAAAGCTAAAAGCAGAAATCCATGGACAAAAATTTTCCCTGAAAATTGTTGAACATTTGCAACAGATATAGAAAATCACAGTGTGAAGGCTGTTAAAGCTGTGAAAAAATAAATTGGAGGCGCCACAGGAAATGGAGGTTTTACATAAGGACAAGGAGCCAGCTAGAGCTTCCAAGGCCATTTGGTAATAAAGGAAATTATGATCCACATAAAACCCACTTTGGGAAATTTACATTTTGATGGATAATACGCTTATAACAATTAGCATGAAATGTTTCTGGTTTACCTGCGACATGTTTCTAATGGATAGTCTGTGTGTATCCTCAGCAGAATGTAACTGCTAATATCTGAAGTGCAGGTAATGCCTTGCTTCTCCTTTAAAATACCATAATGCTCTCCTTGCTCCAGGCAAGCGAAAATAAAATCTCAATTAAAAATAAAAGCAGGCATGGTTCCAGTTAAGCAACGATCATTTGGAGAATTAATGCAATAAAGCTTTTCCCATGGAGTGCATAGTCAGTGTGGCATGGGAGCAGTGATACCAGGCCAAGATGCTGGTGCCCCAGTGCCACAAATCCGTCTCCTTCCCGGGTTCACGTGGATCACGTTACCTCTCAGGACAACAGCTTCCTAAGGATACAAAAATGAAAAATTGAACCTTTCACCCTTAAGGTCTCCTCCAGCCTCGAAATGCTGGCCTTTATGATTGAAGCAACTTCTGGAAATCTTCACAGCACTGAGAAATAAAAGTACTCAAAGGGACTCAGTTGTGCTAAAATCTAAGCTCAAGAAAATTAAGAAACTGCTACAGGGAACTACGTACTGAAATTACAAACAGGCAAGTTTACACCAAACTGGTTTTCCCTGGCTAACTCAGCATGTTAGTTCAAAAACCATTAATCTTTTTAAGTGTCCAATTTGCAATAAGACACAGCTTTTTATTTCAATTTTTCTTTGTAACTGACACATAATAAATGTATATATTTATGGCGATTAAGATGGTGTTTTGACCCCCAGTCTTCTTTCTCAGTCTCACCCATCCAATTTACATTATCTGCCTGTGTCCTTGGAGAAGTGAAGTTAAACAGACATTTTCATTCATTACATAGTATGTTGAGTCTTAACTCTGGGTCCCAAACACAATATAGTGGGGGTGTTTTCGCATGTTTTTGTTTTTGTTTGATTGGTTGATTTGTTGGTTGAGGTTTTTTGTTTATTTTGGTTTTGTTTGACTTTCATTTTATTTATTTATTTGTTTGTTTTTGTTTTTTGTTGTTGTTGTTGTTTTGAGACAAGGTTTCTCTGTGTAGCCCTGGCTGTCCTGTCCTGGTTGTCTGTGTGACCAGGCTGACCTTGAACTCAGAAATCTGTCTTCCTTTGCCTCCTGAGTGCTGGGATTAAAGGCATGTGCCTGGCTAGAACAGAGGTTTTAATAGTAAATAGAACAGAAAACAATCTCCACAGCTCTAGTGTCTGATTGACGACTTATCACCAGTGAGTGTTTCGCCCTCAGTTGGAAGTCTCATTTATAAAGCTGTGTTTGGAGAGTTGCCTTCTTTTCTGCAGCAGAGGCCTTCCCTAAACCCCGGACATTACAGTTGTCGTCGTACCTCAGATAACGGGGAGTGTTGTCCCTACCACTACGAATTTTGTTGTGGTCCTGAGTTCATGGATGATGCCCCCTGATCTCCTCTGGGTCAGACAAGCATCTCCCTTCTCCCACACAGTTGATAGTTGCAAAGATTTTGCTACTTCTGAGCACATTTTCCGTGAAGGTGGAAGCTTACCACGGAGGGAATGGCTCCTTCTCTCTTCCCAGATGCACTGGGGCTCTGTCCATGTCTCCCTCCATTTCTTGAACACAATCGTTTGCTTTTCCCCAGGCTCTCTGTTCAGCCCAATGCTAACCTCTGAGTGGGAGAAATAATGACGGTCATGCAGTATTAGTAAAAATGCTGAATGTGTAATTTTAAGTATCTGCACTTACCTTTGGGCTGGGTAGAAGGGAAGAAGGGTACTATTTATTATAGGAAAGCACCAATTACTCATGACAATAGTTGGGGGGGTATCAGAACACAAAATACAGACAGAGAGGGCTTAGACCTGAACACACACATTGCTTAGAGTATGTGTGCACGAGCTTGGGTCAGCTGGTTGGGGTGTGCTGGTAATAGCACCATAGACTATCAGATTGGCGAGATAAACACAAGGAATTTAATATAATATGGATCTGAGGTGCAGCTCAGTGCTAAAGTGCTTTCCTGGGATTTGTGAAAAATGTAAGGCCTTGGACACTACCCTAGCACTGGAGGAAAAGAAAAAAAAAAAGGAAAATCAAGATAGTAAGGTTTACCCTCTTTGAGAGAAGAGAAATACAATTATTGATGAAAGAGTAGGACTAGAATGAACCCTGTGGTGTTGTCTTGAAATTGGAGGCATTGCGCATACACACGTAACATACATATACATACATATATACATATATATCAAAGCATTGGAATCTGTTCTACCTCAAAATACAAAATATGCCAATTTGGCTTAAGATGTATTGTAAGCTGAAGGCAATTAATACAAAACAGACACACCAGAAAAATGTGCTCTTTGTCTCCTCTGCTTTGGATGTGCAATGTCTTCATCCTGTGATGAAAGGCTTGCTCCCAAGCACGATACCAGAGGAGAGCTTGGAGAAGTGATTGGATGTGATGCATGCCATTTATATACTTTCATTCCTGTTTCTCTTGTTAATCTGTCTTTGTTAGGAACTGTGCAAAGCTGTAATCAGAGAAGGTGAGATGGATAAAGGAAAAATGGCCTTTTCTCCTCTACAATATAAAATCAATACACTTTAGGTGAGCACGTGTGTGTGTGTGTGTGTGTGTGTGTGTGTGTGTGTGTGTGTGTGTGTAAAATATTTGCATACATCTCTCATCTCTTCCCACTGAGAGGCTGGGGGAGCAGTTAACATTAGCCTAAACCCTGGCTATCAAACAACTCTCTAGATATTCCATAGATCTTGAGAAATAGGATGATAGTACCAGAATACTTTGTGGCATTAGAAAGCAAGAAAATGTTCAAGACTAATGAGAATTCACCAACAGACAATGGGTAAGCTTTACAGAGTCTATTTAAATGGATGATTATTATCAGAATGAACCAGCTAATGGGATCCTATTTTCCCCATATCCACATGGGAACAATCAGGTGGTTCTATCTCCATTTGTATTGCGTTTTAACAAAAGAATAGCAGATTGATATGGAAAAAATGAAACCAAAGAAAGGACGTGTTAATTGGGGAAAGTTAGATTTGGAGAAAATAAAACATGATAAGTAATGGTCAGAAGGTTCAGCATGTTGATTTCTCTGGTGGTAGCCCCAGTGTAAGAAGGATCTAGAGTTGATTCCAGTAGGCAACCGGTGTCCTTCCTGGAAAACAGTGGAGGAGGTGATGTGTCCACAAATTGATGCACTCCTTGAGTTGTATAGGTCAACTCCCCATCAGTTTGACAAAAATCCCTGAGAAGACCACCTTAGAGAAAGATTAATCTTGGCTCTTGGTTTCAAAGGATCATCTCACCCATAGTCATTTGTCTCCATTGTTTCTAGGCCAGTGGTGAGACAGAACACCATTACAGCCAGAGCATGTGTGAGATGAGGCGGGAAGCAGAGAAGGAGGGAAGAAGTGGTGGGAACAAGACACAGCCAACCCCTCAAGGGCACTCTCCAAAGGATATGGTCCCTTAACTAGGTCCCGCCTCCTGTTTGCATGACTTCCAGTAGCACATCAAATTATGAAACCAGTGGGATTTGAATCCAGTGATGATGCCAAAGTCTTAAAAATTCAACATGAATTTTTAAATTCACATGAGCATCAAAATAAATAATAAAAGTGGGTTCTATCTCTCTGGACTATCATAGCCTATTAATAACTGAAACCTAATATTGTAACGACATGGATTATGACTCCTTAAATAGTAGTATCATCCAAGTACTAAAAATCTTTGGATCAACACTGGCATAAGTGAAAGTATAAAAAGGGACATAAGAGGAAGAGAAAACTGTTCCTGATAACACAAAGTAAGGTTAGTAAAAACAAATGATAGAAAGGAGGTACCTGCATCGACCGTAGATATTTTAGGCAAGAAATGCCCACGGGTGTTAGAACTGAGATGGCCAGTGCTCTTACCCAATGTTGTGGTTTGAATGTAATTGATCCCCATATGCCCACAGGGAGTAGCACTGTTAAGAGGTTTAGCTTTGTTGGAATAGGTATGTGGCTTTGTTGGAGAAAGTATGTCACCGGGGGAGGTCTTTGAGGTCTCAGATGCTCAAGCCACACCCAGTGTGGCATTCTCTTCTTGCTGCCTGTGGATCCAGTGTAGAACTCTCAGCTCCTTCTCCTACACCATGTCTGTCTGTACACCACCATGCTTCCTGCCATGATAATGAACTCAATCTCTGAAACTAAGTCTGCCCTGATTAACTGTTTTCCTTTGTAAGAGTTCTGTGGTCGTGGTGTCTCTTCCCAGCAATAGAAACCCTAACTAAGACACCCACTGAGCCATCTCTCCAGCCCTATATTTTAATTTCATAAAATAAAAACAAATAACAAACTATATTGCAAGTTGAATATTCCTTTTCTGAAATTCTTAGGATAAGAAGTGGTTTGATTTTTTTTTCAGATCTTGGGAGTATTTCACTTACACAATAAGACATATTCGGGGAAGGGACCCGGATCTGAATACAAAATCTACTTACATCCCAGAGAGTCTTTCTTTCTACACAAGGGCTTAGGCAATCCTACGGTTTGAGTTCAATTGCATTTTGCCTATGACTAGTCACAGGAGGTGTGGGGCTTTTCACTGTGGCATTGTGCCAGAACTCAAACAGTTTTTGATATTAGGACATTTTAGATTTTGAGTTTTTAAGGTAGGGGTGCTCAGCCTGTACCAGGATTCAATCTTGAGGAAATAAATAGGTAGACAGTCTGAAATTACAGGGCATCCTTTCAAAGGACAGGCACAAGGATTCTCACGAATGATGAGATCCTAAAATCAAGAAAAACTATGAAACTGTTCCATGTCAGAAACTCAAGCCCTGAGCCCTGAGAACAGCCTGTGACCCTTTACTCCAAAGGTCCTTGCAGGGGGGGGAATTTGAAATTGAAATTTGGATATAGCCTCGGGCGCAAACGGAGCTTAGTAGTCCTGTGTTCTGGTTTTGCTCTTGTCTGCCACGTCTCCCCCTGGACCAGAGATATTTGCCGTGTCTGTCTCTCTCATCCATCAGCTGTTAGACTTCAGCATCCCAGCTGCCTCAGTTTGCTCTCATTCCCCAGCGCCCAGGGCTCAGCAAACCCTTCAAACTGTTAGTGGAAGACAGAAGGGGTGGGGTCGTGGGAGAGAGGCAGACAGCCAAAGTCGACATGTGACCCCCCGCGCCAGGCAGTTCAGCTGGGCTAGGTTCCTAGATGACTTTGGGCTGGATAATGATTGTGTAAAATTCTGCCCTGCTTTCCTTAAAGCGTCTCTGGAGGAAAGAAAAATCATTGAAGTGTGTTTTTGGACCAGCTTGTCATTAAGCTGGGAAAAGCTATTTTGTTGCCTTAATTAGTTTTATTGTTTTGACATTTTAGCTTTTTAAAGGCTTTGTGCTGAAATTCAAGTACAGTATTTCATTGCCATGGATTCTATTTTAATGAATGATTATTATACAAATGAACCTGCTAATAGGATCCCATTATTCTCCCCCCCCCCGAAACAAAATAAACAAAATCCACATGGAAATGCCCAAGAGTCTCCACTTTATGCTAAACCTACGTGTGTGACCATCTTCCTTAAAACCAGGAAGAGAAAGAAAGGAGGGATGAAAGAAAAGAAGGAAGAAAGAAAGAAAAGAAAGGGCAATGTCTTAATAGTCCTTGGTTCTTTTCTACACAAACCTAAACGGAAGTTGTGGTAAATGGACATATTATGAATGGGAAGTTCCTAATAAAGAGACTGCTCCACTCTATCTTATTCTCAGAATAGTCAGAGCACGAATATGCCTGTGTCTAGACACCTCTGCTCAGGCATCCTCTTATGGACAAACTCTTTGCTTCCTCTCTATCAACCTGGCATCTTCGGTATGCATATTCAGAGTGGCCCTGCCTTGAGCACGCTGCCAAACACATAAAACAGCCCCTGAAAGGAATGCTCCACCCATCTGCTCGTAAACAATGATGGCCTGCATGGGAGCCCAGCCTCCCCTGACTGCAGAATGTGGCATCCTGGTCCTGAGGGATGCTATGCCATATTAGCCAGCAGGGTTCCAGTTACAAGACCATGGTAAACAATTAGGCCTCATTTACATTTTACAATTAGGTTTCCCTTACATTTTCCTGTGTTTTTTGCACGCATCAAAGGCTTTATTTCACGTCTTTACTAAATCCACAAACCGTGAATTTAAGCATCCCATATTTTTGACATGTTATTCCACATGCTGAATGTCAGGAGTCTGTATCTGGTGGAACAAAGGCTGAGAATTACACAGGAGTGTGCCCAAATTGAAATGAAACGACTCTGAAATGTAAAAGCTAAGCTAAATCATTGCGAGCGGCTTCACCAAAGCCTGAGAAATGAAATGCAAATTTTAGCTGGTGTTAAATAAAATATGTTTAACTCATGTCTTGTTCTCTAAAGGTCTCCCTGGATAAATTCCTGAAGGTCTGTCGGTCTATTAGGGCACAGCTGATATCCATCAATTGGAAATCAATACTTGCTGTTGAGCTCTAATTAGAAATTATTGGGGTAATACAGGTGGTACACAGGCAGGACAGTTTTTGTTAATATTTAAAAGAGAATCGGTTTCATTTCAAGAATGCGAGAGCAAATTTTTTTCCTGTTTATATCTGTTTGCTTTTGATCCTGACACACACCAACAGACCCCCCAGGGTTTGGTTGCAAGAGGAACAGTTTCTCTCTATGGATTACTGCGTTTTTTTAAATCCTGGAAAGTGGCACTCTACAAATCCAGCATGATGCTGCTCATAAGGAAATCACATGTATTTATATTTTATGGGCACACATCAAAGAAGGTCTTTTGCTGCCTCCTTTCTCTCCTTTTTGTGGTCATTTTATTCCCAAGTATACAGCTCCGGGCACTCATCATGCTTTTAAACAAAACACATCCTGTACAGAAACCCTATAGCTTTTCTTCCAAGTTCCTCATGCCTGGTTTATGTCCAGATAGTAAAGTGCTCTCCCTGTCTTCATGTAAAATATATGAAAGGATTTTAAACTGAGCAAAGTCACCCCCGGAACTTCGCAACCAGAGAAGAGGCAGATGGATTTTGTGCTTTGCCTTGAGCAGAATGTACCCCATAGCTGCCGTTCGTGTTATTTCTGAATGCTCTAGTCATTTAAAAACTAGATTTCTACAGTCCATCAGCTGGGAAGAGGGATTCGGCTCCCCAGAGCCCTTCGCACTCAGTGTCTACATCAGATCTGGGAACCTCCCATTGACTACTATTGATTTCTTGGTGCCTCCAGGCCAGGTATGAAGTATAAACTCTACTGTGTACCAGGAGGAATTTGACAGCCCTTGCTCTGATGATGCAAGGAAACTACTAGTAAAATATGACAATAAATTATGAGACCTATTGTGACACGGAGTAGAAAACAGCAGTTTGGGGAGTCCAAGGGGAGGACCCCAGCACATAGAGCACACACTCGAAGGGACTGTGTGTGGTCACACTGCAGACACTCTCAATGCAAGCACATTACCTATGATCATCATGCCTATCACGGCACAGGCTTGACAAAGGAGGAAGGCCTCAGGAGATTATCCATAATTTATTTTAGTTCATGTGTAAATGTTAATTCTACGCACATAGTCAAATATTATAGAGACATGAAAGATGTTTTATGAGATCACTTTAGGCCAGCAGTTCACAGCTCTGACTGTAGAAACATTTTGCTGTAAAGTATAAGCATTCCACATACATGTGTTACTATCTAGACAGCACAATACACAGGCCTAAGTCACACACATCCACACAGAAAGATTACTTGAAAATAGTATTACTGGAGTGGGTGTGATGGAACATGCCTATAATCCCAGCACTTGGAAGACGGAGGCCGGAGGATTGAGACTTCAAGACCAGTTTGGTCTACACAGAGGATAACCAAACCAGAAATACATCATGAGACCTCGTTTCAACAAACAGACAAATCAAAGAAAGAAGAGAAAGCAAACACATAATGCAAAGCATCTTTGGACTAGCTTGCAGGTCAATGATGGAGAACTTGTGCACCACGAGTAAGGTTCTGGGTTCAATACTAAGCACCTTAAAGACATGGAAGAGCAATTTCTAAAAACAAAATCTTGAGCACTAGCACTACTCTGTCTTGTATATACTCTTAACATTTTATCCATTCATCTTCACAACTTCCCTCTTGACTGGCACACTCAGGATTATCAAAATCCCAAACACAGCGCCAGTGTCTTGAATGCCCCTGGTGCTTTTCTACCCCAACCTGAAGTTTTGACATTGTGACACTTTAATTGATTTTTTTGTCCTTATCTAAAAGCACACTAACTGGGAAGTGCTGTCACAGTCAAAACAATACAATAGCCAAAAAGAAAAATAACTTCTGATAGCTATTTTAGAGTTGTTTATTCTTCTGACAACCTTTAAAGTATCCCCTTGAAATGTCTATAGCTGAATGGGCCATTTCTGTCCTTTACCACTTTAATCCCAATTAGGAAGGTCTCACTCATCCTTTCGGAGCCTTTAGGGACATTTCCAAATGGAACTATTAATGTTAGAATTAGAATTTTGCATGAGAGTGGCAAAAAATTCATGAAATGAAAAGCTTCTTACTGTCTGGGAAATACTGGATACGAATTGTATCTGAGTCTTACTTTCTTCCTAGTATGTGAACCCCATACTTATCAGTCCTGTAGCTCCTCACCTGTGTGTGTGTGTGTATTCCCCCAAAATAATGGATATGAGCATTTCATGATTACAGGATACCATACTCTTATCGCTGTTACTCCAATCATTATCTCCATCCAGTAAATATAGTATGTAAAAACGGACAACTCTTACTTTCAGCTCTAGACAGAAGGATGAAAATAAGTACAGTGCTTACCTGTGCATATTTGCATCTTAAAATATTTATGTTCTGATTAGGTAATTCCCTCATCTCCAGTGTTTTAGCTTCTCCCTGACCTACTGGTTGGCACAACCTTGGAAAGCTCATTTTTCAAAGAGCATTAAGACTCCCACAGTTTTGCAAAGTTGAGAAATACTTTCTAGAGCACACAGAGCTTTTATAAAATGTGCATTTTTGAGCTGGGGGGGCGGGACATGCCTTTAATCCCAGCACCCGGGAGGCAGAGGCAGATCTGTGAATTCAAGGCCAGCCTGCTCAACAGAGAAAGTTCTAGGACTGCCAGGTTTTACACAGAGAAACCCCTGTCTCAAAAAAGAAGCAAATAAAAAACAAACAAATGTACATTTGAGTGCATTTTGATCAGTGTAACATACTGCCCTGCCACCCCACAAAATTCTTCTTTGTTTCCTCCTACACTCATCATTCCCAGATTATCCCCATGGTTCTTTCCACTCTTGGCCACATGGATAAGATTTTTTTTCCTTCTGATCAGAGACAGACTCAAGTTTACATATTGGATTCCGTGGCAAGTTCTCCCCCATCTGGCATGTTAGCAAAGGACTTGGCAAATGCAGGTTCTATACTATTCAGTGGTGGGAGTGACGGTCATGCAGAGTTAGAAATGGGTACAGTTGATTCAGCTGCCATATCAAATCAAATGGAAAGTCTATCATTGTTGTGATGGGAGTGGGGGATGGGTGGGAATGCTTACCTCACACATTTCAGTTGAAATCAAGTGACAGAAATCTTCAAATTTTCCAAGATATGATTTATCTAGCTTTGGGAGTATCTATGGAATCAATTACTTGGCCTTCAAAATAGTTTCAATGCCCCAAAGCGAGGGCTCTCTGACCCAGTAACCATGAGATTTTGCA
This sequence comes from Mesocricetus auratus, assembly GCF_017639785.1. Classification (NCBI taxonomy): domain Eukaryota; kingdom Metazoa; phylum Chordata; class Mammalia; order Rodentia; family Cricetidae; genus Mesocricetus; species Mesocricetus auratus. The sequence goes on along the minus strand of NW_024429184.1, from coordinate 101,266,791 downwards.
AAGAACTTCAAGTCAGCCTGGAGTCTCACATGGTGGGTAGATGAAGTTAGCAAGAATGATTTCTGTGGGCTTCAGTATGTGGAATCTGATACATTCACTGGTGAGGCACTCAGTTAAACTAAGAAATAGGTCAAGAATTTTCCCATGCATGGCTTCTACCTATGAGAATATTGCATATACCAGTATGAAAACAAGATATTTCCTTGCACAGATGGCTCTGGTTAAACTCTGTACATACAAAAGAAAATGGATAGACATGGTCATGAGAAAGATTTGTAGAGGGTAGGTAGACAGCATAGCAAGAATGTGGGACATTGTGGGACGAGAAGGGTCAATATGCAATATGTATAGGTGTGAAATTGTCTAAAAAACAAGTTTATTATAAACCATTAAGAGATTATCAGAAATTTGTACAATGATACTTACTCCATCATAGAACTAAATAAGGGTGAAAAAGAAGTGCTATCCTATGATATTACCTATTGTGTTCTGTTAGTGATGTTCTATGTGTGTTCTATGATATCATTAAAATAACTACGTTTAATTTTAATGACAAAATGCACATCATTGATATAAATAAGTAGTAATGAAAGAGTGTCTACATTACAGCTTTATAGAAAACAATAGAAAGAAAATACGCATAATACGAGCAAAAGTTACTAAAAGTAGACATATGGTTGTTTCTTTCCCTCCATATGTTTTTTGATATGTTTTAAATTTTCTACAACATGAGTGTATTAATTTTATTTTCAGAAAATAAAATAGAACCAAAACAAAGTCCCTGAAGCTGGATGGTTATGGCAATCTGCTGATGATTTTTATTTATTTATTTATTTTTGGTATATGGATTTGTACACCCTATTTATCCTTCTTTGAAACAAAACACTCTTTGATGAACATTAAATGGGAGGCATTCCCTCAGATGTGTTTCTTAAATTTTAAAAGAGAATAGAAGACTAAAAACATGTACTTTCCAGTTTTATAAGGTGAAAAAAGAACAATTTCCTTTGCAATGACCCCTACTACGCACCCTCCTGAACCCCTAGCCCAGCAGCTAAACCAGAGGCAGTCCCTCTGCGCTCTGGCTGGCCCTCTACCGAGTGACCTGCAGTGACCTACGGATTTCTGCCCTGCTCTGTTCATTTTATTAACCATCAAAACTTTGGCTATGAGACAGGTTGCTGGTGAAAGAATTTCACCTATGGGGTTCATTTTACTTTAATCACTAAATGCAGCTTTCAATCTCTTCTCCTTTATCCCCATCAGAAAACTTCTCAAGCCTGCAGTCTGGGGTGGAGATTAGCCACGAATACTATAGTGCCTCATTCAGGCCCTCTGCTCCATTATGATCCATGACATAATGACATGATGTGATTTGCCCCAGTGACTCTAAAGTGACTCACTGTTGTGGTGCAGCCAAGCAGCAAGAATGTTTCAGAAGCTACATTCTTGTTGACATCATAACTTCTAAAGCACTGGATTTCTCGTTGAATTTTTTTCCAATTTAATTTACATCTACTATCTCCAGTATTAGATACACGTGTGCATGTTTACACACAGACCCTCTGGCCTAAACTGAAAGTCTTAATTTTTCTTCTATTTCACAGAAATTGCTAGTAAATCTTTGGCTATACTTCTGATTGGCCCCATGGTTCATACGTGCTGGAGCGGGCAGGTTGGTGTGCATACAGCGAAGCCAAAGAAAGGACAGGTGAAAAAAATAATTTTTAATGCTCAGGAAAGATGGCTCGGTGTTTACATGAAAGTGCTGCTCTTGCAGAGGACCCAAGTTGAGTTCCCAGCCTCCATACTGGGCAGCTCACAGCTATCTGTACCTCTAGCTTTAAAGGGTCCAGTGTCTATTACTGACTTCTGAGGGCACCTAAACTCTCATGCATATATACGCAGACACATATTCACACACATAATTGAAACTAAAAATAAATCTTAAAACCTTTTGAAGATATTGCTGAAATTATATCTATATATACACGCACATTTCATTCCATTCATTTTTATATACATGTGGTTCTTGCACAAAAGGGATTATAGATAAACTTTCAGTATCTAACTTATAGGATTCAATTGACTGACTAGAACCCTAAGGTTCTGTTTCTTTGGTCAGCTAAAATGATAAAAAGCAGGCAATGCCCTGGTTCCATTTGTTGAGTCCTTCTTAGAAGGGAGACTTTTCTCTGTCTTTTCTGGCCCCACTGGACTGTTTTTCTCTCTGCCCACCAGGTCCCTGTGACCACTTATGAAATAAGCATTCTGAGGCTTAATATCAGTTACTATTGTTTGGCCAATGATTTAGGCTTCTTACTGGCTAACTTTCTCTTAAAATATTAACTCATCTGTTTATCACCATGCGGTTCTAGCTTATTGGTGATGCCCTGGTATCTTGCTTCTCTGGCAACTACATGGTGTCTCCTCTGGTCCTGCCTTTCTTCTCTCATGTCTTTGTTTGGAATTCCTACCTACATATATTTGCCTGGCTGAAACAGCTTTATTCATCAACCAATAAAAGCAACATATATACACAGCCTGCAGAAGGGCATCCCACATCAGTCCTTTCTTTCATCGATCCTGTCTTCATTTCCAGACAGATGTTTGAAGGGTGAAAGTTGAGTTTGTCTTGAAATGCCACAGCCTTGTGATTTCTCTTTGGATATGATTTGATGGAATATCTTGGTTCTCTAGAAAAAGAGAATCAGTAAGAGATTTATGCATTGGCTCTTGTGATTGTGGCCAGCTAAGATGTCTTGTGATCAGCCATCTACATGTTGGAGACTTGTGAAAGCTAGTGATACACATTCCTGTTCAAATGACGCATCAGAAATCAATGACAAGCAGAGACAGCTTCAGAGAGCATGAAAACTTGAAAAGACCCCTGCAATGTCTGAGATCTGTCCCATATCTTCTGAAAAGCAGTTACTGAGTTTCAGTGTTTGCAGCAGAACACGGAGAAGTGCAGCCAGCCTGCCCCAGGATCACACCTAATCTTTCACCTGCACTAAGAACTTGAAGAACAGCTTGAACTTCCAATTACCCCAGGAGTTCCACTGGTGGAATGGCTATAATATTCTCTGCCACTTCATACAGCTATGAAGATCAAATTAGCAAATCGCCTGCATGTGGTATTACCCAATAAATACCATCAACTATTCCAGATGGGATGAGATTCCATGACTAAAACAGATCATTGGTTTTAATGTTAGAGGGGGAAAAAATCAATTGCATTGTTATTTTGATTTATCACAAGTGTTGTTCTCCCCTTGACGAAGCTGGGGAGTCTGTTGCTTTTGGTTAGATGCATTTTCTGTTGTCAGAGACACAGTCATTTTGATCTCCACACTTGATGTCTTTTTGACAGCTAGTGATTTATAAAGCATTGTCAGGAGAAACCAAAGGCAAAGACGCTACAAAATCCATAACGTCACACATCGTGTGCAGGTGAAATCAATGGTACCATGGAGAAAAAGAACCTTGTAATTCTCCAGAGTGGGGAGGCACCTCCTTCTGGCAGACAATAGAAATGGGCTTTTAGTTTCCCTCTAAGAACTAATAAGCAGGCACACTAATAGATCTCAAAAGGGATGCGCTTGCAGGGCGCAGTGAGAGTTCAACCAAGGCAATCACCAGAAGCAACTCAGAAAAACAAAATCACTCAAGAGCGTGGTTCAGCCTAGAACCAAAGATGCATAATCACTGTGAACAAATTCATGCATGAATGACTTTCACTTGAGGGGTAAGCAGAGGAGAACATTGTAAGAGCAGAATTTGATGCTAGCAAAATTTAAGATACATTTTAGAGCTCCCATCTGGCTCTTCAAAGGGCACAACACTTTAATTTTGCAAGAAAGATGTTCTTGTAAACTTTTGCAAATGAGAATATGTGACCTGGAAACAATGTATTCTTGAGAAAAAAATTGGTGACTCGGCAGTGTGTGTGTGTGAGAGAGAGAGAGTGTGTGTGTGTGAGAGAGAGAGAGAGTGTGTGTGTGTGTGTATGTGTGAGAGAGAGAGAGGGACGAGGAGAGAGAGAGAGAGAGAGAGAGAGAGAGAGAACGTGAGAGAGACTTTGTGTAGGTGCTGACACACATGCTACAGTGTGTGAGTAGAGGTTAGAGAACCATCTGGGGGAATCTGTTCTCTCCAACCATGTAGGTACAAAGGATTTAACTCAGATCCTCTGGATTGGTAACAAGGACCTTTACCAACTGATCTGTTCAGCAGCCCATTTATTTGTTTGCTTGTTTTGATTTATTTTTAGACATTGGGTTTTGGTCAACTCAGTGGTTCTGAGGCAAGAGTTCAACCCATATTCATGGACTGCTGTACACATTTGAAGAGACTGTGGGGCACGAGGCTGCTGGAAGATAAAGCACACAGAGGACATGTGGCACCGAGATAGCTGTGGTGAGCATGAGGTGGCTGTGAGGATACAGGAGGTTGTGATGTCGCTGTGGGGAGCATGAGGTGGCTGTGAGGAAACAGGGGGTTGTGATGTCGCTGTGGTGAGCATGAGGTGGCTGTGAGGAAACAGGAGGTAGTGATGGAGCTGTGGTGAGCATGAAGTTACTTTGAGGAAACAGGAGGTTGTGATGTTGCTGTGGTGAGCATGAGGTGGCTGTGAGGAAACAGGGTTGTGATGTCGCTGTGAGGAGCATGAGGTGGCTGTGAGGAAACAGGGGGTTGTGATGTCGCTGTGGTGAGCATGAGGTGGCTGTGAGGATACAGGAGGTTGTGATGTCGCTGTGGTGAGCATGAGGTGGCTGTGAGGAAACAGGAGGTTGTGATGTCACTGTGGTGAGCATGAGGTGGCTGTGAGGAACACAGATATCTGCCTCCCCCAGGTTCTCCTAAGCTGATGGTAGCTATTAGAAGTATCTTTCATAAGTAGAATGGTGGAGTCCTCTATTACAATTGAGGGATGATATTTTCTGTTTAATCCCAGCTTTCAGTATGGGATTCAGTATTTTTATGAATACCAGGATCAAATGAGATATTGGTTTTAGTCCGACAACAACAGGTTTCATCACCACACAGTTATGTGGATAAAAATAGAAACTTTATTGGTTAGAACTTAAATTTTATGTCCTCTTTTCTTTTTGTTCTTCATAACTTTACCAACTCAAGACATAACTTTAGTCTTTCTAGCGCAGTAGTTCTCCACCTTCCTAATGCTGTTACCCTTAAATATAGTTTCTCATGTTGTGGTGACTCCAAACCATATGTTTGTTGCTACTTCATAACTGTAATGTTGCTACTGTTATGAATTGCAATGTAAAAGTCTGACGTGCAAGATATCGGATATGTGAGCCCTATGAAAAAGTCCTTCTATTCCCAAAGGATCATGAGTCACAGTTTGAGAACCACTGTTCTAGATACTTTCAAATAGACCCAGAACTTTCTCCAACTTGTACCTTCCCTTTTCCAATTTCCTCTCCAACCTGAGCTTGCAGGAGGAGCTTCTAAGATCAGCTATGCCAGACAAAATAATCCCTTGTGTTAAATTGTGTGTTTGTCAATGTGATAAAATGCCCTCGATAAACAGTGTAAGGGAGGAAAGACTGGTTTAGACTCACTTTCTCACAGGTTTCAGCTCTCAGACGGATTTCCTGACTTGGGTGGATGCAGACTGTTGATCTCACAGAAGCCAAAAAGCAGAGGCAAGGACAGGAAGGGACCAGAGAGATCACAACCCCTTCAAGATAAGCCTCTAGGAACTTTCTTCTTCCAACTAAAGCACTTTCAGTTACTAACTTGTCAATGGATTAATCCACTGAGGAAGTTACCTTAGTTCCCATCCAGTCAGTCACATGTGCCATATGTGCATAGTGCCGCGAACCGGTGACACATGAGCCTCCTGGGTGAACACTTCATTTCCAATTACACCACCTTCTTTACCCGAGGTGTATAATCCTCATGGCAGCCTGTGGTGGTTGTCATTTGTACTCAGTAGGTGGGTGGAGCAACTCTAAGCCAAAGCTGACTCTTCCTCATCGTAAATTTGAGAGTCCCAGAGGATCATCCGCCTCCTCATAAGTAGGGAAGTGAGAATTTTAGGCTCCTCTTTGTACAGCATTCCTTGATGATAATCCATTTCCTCACACTTCCTTTTGGTGACTTCAGGAAGCATTGCCCCCTAATATGACACCATGGCATGGGAGAAATCAGTCATGGTGGGACCTTATATCAACACAGGAGGATCAGGGAGGACATTTAGACTTTCCCTGAAGTCAGTCGGACATGTGAACACATGAAAGTTGTGTCCCTTACACCCTTAAGAAAGAGAGTTTTATCTCCAAATGGAAAAAGTCACAGAAGGATAGAACATATGGATGTGGGTAGAAAAACATCAAGAAGATAAAACATTTGAAAAGAAAAAGAAAAAAACTCAAGCAGCCCCTCTCCCCAGTTCATTATCATTACTTCCTACTTCAAGTTCCCTTCATTCCTATAAACTCATCAGCAGTGGTTTAGACATAGAAGTAATCTTAACAGTTTTTAGCTTTCACTTTCTTCTGAAGGCTTCCAGGACACATAAAATGTCTATGAGATGTCACGTGTTTATCTGCTATTCTGTCTCTTTTGAGCCTCAGATGGTGAAAAAGATGCTTTGTGCTCTTACTATCTCTCTGGTGAGGACACTGTAAGAAGGCTTTTCCCACTCTAATAAAAATACTGTCTTGAGTATTTACATGTACATATGCTAGTTTTGTTATTAGACCACCTATACTACTACACTACTCTGGGCACATATTTGACCACTTGTGTAAAGCAAGAATTTTTACTTATTGTATATAATATGTGCATTTGTATGCATGTTTATTTATCATCATGTAGTATCTGCAAGGGTCTGATGACTAATGCATGCTGTGGCACCCAAATACACATAAATAGCATCATTCATTTGTATCATCATTTCTCACTTGCTGTTTTACTTGAGTTCATAGGCTGTGATTTAGCCTGCAGCCATGTTTTGCTACTGAATTAATTCTCAGAGATTGGTGCTAAGCTGCAGGGGTGCTCCAGCAGTGGAGATCAGGTCATGCAGAGACGGACACTGAGCTTAAAAGCCAATTTCATCAACTACCGACAATGTAACTTGAGGCTTGTTACTAAATTTTTGTGGTTCAATTTTCTAGAGTGGAAAATAAGAGTAATAGTCAACCTGGCCAGGCCATGAAGCTGGTAAAGCCACCTGTTACCAAACAGAGCATGTCTGATGAACCGAATTATATCCCTGGACCCCACCGTTAACAACATCACAGCACTGACTATGTGAGAAATCAACTTCACAAAGGTGTCCTCTATAAAAGTACTATGGCATATGCATGCCTCACTGCCACACACACATATAATAATAAATCAAATAAATAGAATTAAATTTCAGTAGCAATGTAAGATTGTTGGGATGATTAAGTGGGATAAAATGCTTAGGATGATGGAATAAAAATATGCAGTAAAGCTTTTGGATTATTTCTGAAAACCCCCAATGCATCATCTTGACCTTTAATCCATCTCCTAGAACCAAAGTCAGTCTCCTGTGGATAGCAGCCCCTATGGCTAGAATCCAGGTTTCAATGATGTTTGCTCCTTCCAAGGGTTATGAGAGAAATATGTTCAGTCTTTCTCTCTTGGATTCTATCAGCAATTCACAATTTACAACATCCCTCAGTTTCTAGAGCCATGGCCCTAATCCATTCTTCCATCTTCACATGATCTCTTAGTATCTATTACTGTAGTGACTACCTCCTAAGAACAAAGCCATTCAGGGACCAACTGTAACGTGAATTTTCTGGCCCAGCAGGTCCCCTGGCCCTTGAGCCCCCAAATAAACACACGGATGCTATATTAGTTATGAATATTGTTGGCCAGTACTATGGCTTCTTATTCATTAGCTCTGACTTGATTATTAACCCATAACTACTAATCTAAGTATTTTCATATGGTCTTCTCTTACCAGAGAAAGGTCTGGGCCTCTTACTCTGATGGGGTCTACATCGTGTCTGCTGTCTACCCTTTATATCCTACAATATCTCTAGTCCCACTGTCTCTCTCTCTTTTATCAAAACAAAACCTTGAACCAACACTTCTCCATTATGACCTCACTTAACCTAGTTCATGACAATCTTATTTTAAATGAGGTTATGCTGTGTATCCTGGGAGCCTGAATATCAACGTCTTGTAGGGGTGCACAAGTGAACCGAAGGTTCCTTAGTAGCAATTCATAGTTCCTTAATAGCAATCATTGTGTGTGTGGGTGTGTGTGTGTGTGTGTACATCCATGTACTTATTTACTCACCATTGTATAGTATCTCTGTGGGTCTACTGACTACTCATATAAATACACATGAATTATCTAAATTGTCCCATTTTATTTATTTTATGTCATCATCTCACAATTGTTTCTCCAATAATTTAACAATTATATTGGTAAAAGTTGTTTTTATTTGTTTGGTCATTTTTTGTTATTTGTTTTTGTTTTGTTCTTAAGTAGCCCACAATGAGCACCTATCTCACACCGCATGCACACATCCACTCATTTTTCTGTGTGGGGTCCTGAGGAGTCAGTGTGGTTATGATAGATGAAGAAACCAAAACTTAATGACACGGCCCACCCAACATCCCAGGCCACTGAGAACCCATCCAAAGCCCTGCCGTTCCCATCTGCTGTCTTTGTCCCTGAGGGTCTGTGGCATTTGAGACTGAAGACAGACAGTGACTAATTTATTCGTAGTGACTGGAATGCTACTATTTCAGATACCATCTTAACTATTCCAGGGTCAGAGAGCAGGACAACTCCATCCTCAGAGCAGCCTATGTTGCTTTAGAGGGTAAAACAGCAGATACAGTGCTTCACCTGGAACTGTTCCTGTAAGGAAAGCTACGGCCAGGTGAAGTTCTTAAAAGTTGCATTTATGTAGGGGAGTAGGGGCATTGGCACATGTCACACATGCCATCATGTATGTGGAGGTCAGAACTTGTTGGGGTTGGTCCTCTTTTTCTGCCATGTGGGTTCCCAGGATAGAACTGAGGTCTTCGGGCTTGGAGCAAGTTCTTTTAAGGTCTGAGCTATCTCTCAAGCCCAGACTGGAGTTCCTAATGGTTAAGAAAGGCACCAGTGGGCACCTGAAGAACCTGAGACAGCTCCAGCTGCGTAGCCAGTACCAGCTGAGTGTAGATTTTCACTACATTTTGACATTTTCATTTATCATTTATGATGCGAATATGTTTATTCTACATATAAAGGCAGCAAACAAAGCAGGCACGACTGAGGAACGCTTTCTCACATCTCCCAAGGCGCTCTCTGGGAGAGTATGGGATGGTCTCAGGGCACACAGTGCGCTTGCACTGCTCGTCGCTGCCCACCACGTGAGTGTCCTCGCTTTCTCCTCCTCCTTGGGCGCTCCCTTCCAGTGGGCACATGTTCCTTCCTTGCCTTACTTCCTCCCTCTCTGTAGACTGAACTTGCACTCAGCCTTTGCCTTAAGTCAGGATTGCAGCCCTGAACTTTGCCTGCCCTGGGGTTGATCTAGACTTGTGCCAGGGGTGGTAAGACACCCAATGGAACCCTGGCTATGTGATTATTAAAGTTTCTGTGGCACTTCTCACCATGGTATTACCTGAGCCATCTGGCCCCTTGCCCTGAGCACTGTTGCCTAGGCCTCCTGCAGACATCTGCAGGCCCTTTCAATGAAGGTCATTAGCCTTCCATTTTCCAAAGACTGCACAGATCTGAGGTAATCAAAGCCATTTCTAGGCAAAAATTTCCGCATTATTCACTTCAAAGTTCCTTTCCTAACAATGCCATTTTACCCAATTCCCAGTGATTTCAGACCATTCTTTGGCCACTCCATAATTTCAGAACTGTGCCAGAAATCTCACATGGGTGGCATTGTGTGCTCTGAGCATGCTCTGTGTGTGTGTGTGTCTGTGTGTGTGTGTGTGTGTATGCACAAATGTAGGTACTTACCACAGCATGTGTGTTTCAGTCAGAGAACAACTTCAGCTGTTTTCCTGCCCTTCTGCCTTGTTTGAGATCAAGATATCCAAGGATTTTCCTGTCTCCCCATCTCTTCACTGAAGCTGTCATCTTAACTGCACTGTGTCAGTGCCTACACCGGTGTGTGAGGTGGGAATATAAGATGATATGAAGACTAAATCCAGAAATGTTTGTAAGGTCTGAGCAATTTGTGACATATAACAAAACCCAGTAAGCAGTATAGGACTAAGTCTAATCTGTTCTGAGGTTTAATGTGTGAATATTTCTGGGAGTGGTATTTTACAAGAATAGTCAGGCAGATTTAAGTAAACTAACAGGACAGTAACTAAGAGAACTTTGGACTCTCTGATGCCTTGCTAGCTCTGATCCCATTAATGATGCATTATTAGTTTTATTAATGACCACCATGCCATCTTTTACACAAATATTGAGCTTTGCCTGTTAGCCCTAGGCCTTTTATTCCTGTGCTCATTAGCTCTGTACAGAGAGAAAGTCGTCTGCTGCCACTCTTTATTTTTGCTCCTTTAGATGATTTTATACTCTAAGAACTTTCACTGAAAGGTGGGCTTGGTGGTGTGTGTGTGTATTCCTAGCACCCAAGAAGAAGCATAGACATGCAGATTGCTGAGGTTCACTGGCCAGCCAGCCTAGTAGTCAGTGGGACCCAGGTTCAGTGAAAGGGCCTCTTTCAAAAATTAAAGCAGATGCTGTTTGAGGACTGCATCTGATGCTGACCCATGACCTCTACACACACACACACGCATACACACTTGCACAAACATATATGGACCACATGCACACAGACACTCATGCACACATTCACACAAACATATATGGACCACAAATCCCAAAACACACGTGAATTTGCAATTTGCAACCTTGCTGTGAGTGTCCCCTCTCTCCCTTTTTTAAAATCACAGGTTAGATATGTTACAGCCTATTCATCTTAGAAGTTGAACTGTGAGAAGAAAACGATATTCCTTGTTGAACTTCAGTCACACTATAAATGTCTATGCTTCTTGTCTGCTTTTTCTTTGCTCCCACAACTGAGGAAGAGCCTGATCATCAACATTCATGTTACTGCCACATAAGTGCAGTCCCATTACTAGAAAAAATATGGTCATTGCTTGTTGTGGCCTTCCTGGATTAAGTCAATGTGGCCCAAGCTTAGTAAATGTTATGCCAGGTCAAAAATATTATTTTATCTCACACTTTCCTTATGCCAAGTCTTCTCAGTATGTTCTGCAATCTTAAGAATGAATGTATAAGACTTTGATGCAATTTTCCTGGACTGGAGAGGTGACTTGATGCTTAAGAGCACTTGAGGCTCCTGCAGAAGACCCAGGTTCAATTCCTAGCACCTGCACGCCCACAGTGTAAAGCAGATTGGTTTCCCCTTATCATGCCACTATTTCACTAGTGGTCCTTAGCATCTTTGCAGCATAGCTAAATCTTATTCCTTGTTTTAGATTCATTGCTATTGGAAGAGCTATTGGCAACTGGTGGCTAGCTGTTGAGAGAAAAGTCACTCCACTTTGGAAAAGTAGAGACTGGTAGGGCTCTCCAGCCCTTGTGAATGGTCACACAGTCATATGCATATGGGCAGCACTAATAGGGTTCTGAGTTAATAACACAAACAACAGTGAACAAACAAATAAAAGAAGACAGAAGTTGAGGGCAGTGACAAGTTGGATAGAGGTGGTAGTGGATGGATATTATTGACACACATTGTGTAAATATATGAGACTTTAAAATGATAAAATACTGTTTAACTAGAGTGAGGAAAAGAATGAAAGAAGAGAAACTTGTGGGCAAACAAAGGGTTAGAAGTGAGTATCTTGCCCAATGTCAACAAGTAAATATCTTGCCCAACATCAGCTCCATAGTAACAGATAGCCCTTACTGACTGCAAGAGAGAAAGGATGTCACATTGGGGGAAATTAAGAAAACTAGCCTTGGTGAGAATAAAGTGTACCAGTTAGAAAAACATGCAAGATGAAACAGAATGGAAAAGGGGGAGGCCAGATCACATGACCCAGAAAAGGAAGCCAAAGCCTTGCCTTGTTTGGACAATGAAAAGACTTTGAGGAGTTTGAAACAAAACAGAGACTTGGACACATTTCCATGGTACAAAGATCCTTATGGCTGAGGGGTGGAAAATGCATTGGGAGCCATGCAAGAGCCTGCAGGATAATCCAGGCAAGCAAGGGCCATGACAGAGATCAAGGTGTTACAGGGCATTGTATGGGTTTAAAAGCTGCTTAACACTATGGAAAAATACCCAGCAACAATGAGTGAGAGATGGGGGTTAAGGAGGAACCTTGAACTCTGGCTTGCTGGGATGTTATTCACAGAGAGAGTAGACATGAGCCAAGGGGTAGCTTTACAAGAGCAAAGATGGCAAAATCTAGCTTCTTCCCGGTCCAGGTGTGAGAGGTGGAAACATGGAAACAGATCATGTAGTGTATAGACCTCTCATTCTGGAGGGTTTGCTACAAAGAAGCCGATGGTGTGGGTGAAGAGAGGCCAGCAGGAAGAGCTTAAGCACAGGCTGTGGGGGATCACTGAAGAGGACAAAGCAGGGGGTCTCTGAAGAGGCACACAGCAGCAGAGCGAGGGCATCTATTTAGGGGAAGAGATTTCCACTCCACAGTGCTACCGATGAGGACGGCTGAGATGGAAATAGTGGCTGTAGAGAAACTGATGGCTCCTATCTTCCCGGCAGCACAGAGTGTGAACTCATCTAGGGAAGTGATGGGACCAAAGTCAAAGGAGAACAGAAGTTGGGGATGGGGCAGGGACTGAAAGTAACACAGGAGCAAAGTTGAGGAGGATGGTCAGGTAGCAAGGGGAGCCCCGTAGACGCCCCTGGTAACGCCTAGGGTTAGTCTTGCCAGAGCTACAGCTGCATCATCTCAGAAAGCTGTGTGTCTGCGTAGCAGTTGTCAGCATGGGATCAAGGTCTAGAATGGCAGGCAGTGGGATGCACCACTTGCATGACTCTCTTCAGCTCAGAAAGACACAAGCATGTCCTTGACAACGCCCATACAGGAGAGTCAGTCTATGTGTTGAGGGAGACCCAGGTAAAGTTGATGTGTTGCCTAAAGGGGTCACATCCAGTCCAATGCTATGAGGTGACCATATCCAGGGCTCAGTACAATAGAGGGGTTGGATAAGATGCTCTCCTCCAAGTCCGCCACCTGCATTTCTGCAAAAACCTTGCTGTCCACCTCTGTCAACTTTGAGATCGCTTTCATACCCCTGTAAGTTGGAGAAAACAATTCACAAGGGACCAAGCCTAAGGTTAGTCTTGCAGCATCCTGCTCCTATGGGAGACAGGAGCCCCAAGTGTCCCTGATGACCTTTCTCAGCCTACATCCTGAATTCAACTGAGGTGTCTGTTACTGGAGATCTCAGCTCTAGAGAAGAGCCCCTCATTCCCTTAGCACGTCTCAGAGAGAAGACGAAAGTCCCCCCCTCACCATCTGACCCGTTTGAGGGGACACAAAGCATCAGACAAAAATGACCGATTAGGAGGGAGAAGTTACAGCCCTCTGTGTCATGCTAAAGCTGATTGTTGCATAGTTTAAAATCAAATCAAAACTTTTTTTTTATAAGTGCACCCTCTCCAGAAACCCAGGCCAGAGAGCAGAGGAGGGATTTTTCTTTTCATTTTTCTTCTCTGTCAGATGAGCAATTTCAGAAGAACTGCTGAGTGCTGAACAATAAGACATTCAAGGACCCAAACTGGAGAGTCATTTTCCCCCACAACACCCTCGGGTAACTGTTCACTGTCTCTGGCAGACAAAATTATTTTCCAGCCGGCTCCTGGAGGACCATCTATAAACAAATTAGGAATTTCAAAGGGTTTGTTTTCTGCTTCCTGGCTGCCAGTAGGGGCCGTTCCCTTTGTGTCCTTCATATGAAAAAGTAATTTAACAAAGAAAAAAAGAGAGGGCGCCTCGGTTCAAAAACAGACAAGCGTGTACACCCTCTCTCCCTCCCTCTGCCTCCCTGCCCGGTCCATTGTCATGTTTGGTCAGTTTTCTGTCAAAATAACTTTTATTGTATGAGCTTCTCTGTCCTGCAGGGCTCGGGGAGCTTGGAAGACAAGCTGTTTTCCTCCAGCAATTCCATCAATAAGAAGAAAATGGGAAATGAGTACTGATTTATGGCTGATTCCTCATAACAAATAGCACCAGTAAGTAAATGCCTAGCCGGCTATGGGGGGGGGGGGAGAAAAAGGGAAATATGTCCATTTCCCTTCCAGCTCAGAAAGAAACAGACCCAAGCCGACTCGGCTTGGAAGCGGGAGATCCTTCCAAGCATTTTTACAACAGCTTGTCAAGTCAGGCACAAAGCCCTACTTCAAGAGAAAGACAAGAATCCAATCTGCCTCACGCTAACTCAGAACAGGAGTTGAGCTTGATATCTGACACTACCATCCACGCCGCCCCTCCCCCACCCCTTCCCCGGCTCTTCCCCTGCCCCCCACCCTCCCCCAGCACCCTAGCTTCTTGAGTGTGCTAGCGGCATTACATATAAAGGTAAGAAAAGGCATGCTACCGATCCCCCTTCCCCCCCAGCCTGCTAAGGACACTGAGACCCCGAGGAACCCCGAGGTTCTGTCTGTGATGGCGTTGCACACGGTCTTGCAGACAGGACCAGCAGGCCAGGGTCACTGCCCCCTGTTTCTTGTGGCCCAGCGGCAGCATGTGGAGAATGAGCCGCTTTCCTGAGTCCTGGCACGAAAAGCCCATTTTCTCATTATCTTAGATTTCATTCTCTGGGATTGATGTGGGGCTTGGCGGACAGTCAAGAGCTGCAGAACAGGAGGCTCGCAAATACAGTTATTTCTAGCATGCTGATGCTCTCCACTAAGCACGGTTTAAGTGGCATGCCAAAACTAGACTTTGCTTTCCAGGGCCCCATTCTGAGGTTTGCACTTTAAGGTGAAGAGGTCTTAAAAGCCTTCCTAACACAGCGCATTTCACTTAAGGACATTTTTGGCTCGGGAAAACCAATTTGACACTATTGGGAGTATGCCAATAGGATAAAAAATTGCTGTGTGGCCTTCATTCAGTTCTGGGTAGTTTTTTAAAACACACATATTTTTTTATATACTTTTATTTGCAGAGCTGATTTTGCAAGGAAGCTTCCAGTAACCACACCAGTACTGGGTTCAAATAAAGAATGAAAACTGTCCTAGGGGTGTAAAGGCATCACAGACAGGTTTAGTGTGCATGCATGTGCATCTGTGGTTGTTTGTTGTGGGTGGAGAGTAGCATGCTGGGGGTGAAATGGCATCCCAGTGAAGCTGAAGCTAACCTCTGGTTTTGCTTTCAGGCCCCAACTAAGTTTTTAGTTCATAAGAAAAACATGCATTTTGCTCCCACTGCCTACTAGAAATGACTTGACTTGACTTAACCTTCATTCATACCCCCAAAATGCATGGAAGGAAGCAGGTTGAGAAACAAACACCCGTTGAAATTCATTTCTTTTTTTCAATAACATGCCCAGGAAACATATTGCTAATGTGTTTCCCATGAGGAGATGAAGCCAGCCCTTTCTGCGCATGTTAAAGAAAAGCATGATCCCTGGAAGCAGGGAAAGGAGTCAGTTTTCAACAAAAGTATTTATAGTCTTTGGGCTGAGAGGATTGACCTAGGTTCAAATGACTAATGGAGAACAGACAAATAGTCCTTCCGTTCCCCTAGTGCCATAAAAGAATGCAGTATTATGCTGAAGACAAGATTTAATAGGCTTAAACATGTGTAATGTAAAAAGATGAAATGCAAGTCACAGAGGGAATCTAGGTAGTGTGTCCAGGACCATATAGCAGTTTTACAAATTGTTTATTTCCTTTACCAGATGGACCTTTTAAATTTTCCTCTCTGTGTACCTTAGTCCTAATGGAAAATCCCCCTGAACCGCTTCAGTGCCTGCATTACCTTTCTGGGATTGTGGCCAGGCTCAGAGCATGCAGGGTTAACGCCAGCCTGGAGCGACTCTCTGCCCTCAGTGAGGTTATTAAACAGGAACATTTGACTCATAATTTGTTCTCCTCATGTTAAGTAGATTGCTATAACTCAGCTGTCCAGGATCTGTTTATCAATGCTCTGTGGCTTTCAGCAGTAGATATTTTATAACCACTAAATAGATGTTCAGACCACTCATCAAATGAAAATCTCCTGTACTCAGAGCGGGTGTTATCATCACACCCCACCAAGTGAAGAGGCCTGGAGAGGCAGGAACCCCGACCCACAGTCTATCAGGCTTAGCCAGATCCTCACCCACTAAATGGCTTTAATACACACTGGTCCAACCTCAGAAATGAGTATAACATTTCAGGGGCTCTTCATTAGCCTATACTGTCCTAATAAATTGCCATTTTATTGAGTTTTCCTGTCTCCTTCATACGCTTTCAAATAAATGCCTCTCTGTGCACCTCAATCAGGGATGGAGAAGCAAGAAAAAATAACAAAAGTAGGTGGTAGACAAGACCTACTGCAATACTTCAGGTTTTTTTAATTTTGAAATTTGTATGTACATGATGTATGTAATGCATGTGTATACATGTGCATAGAGTATGTGTGCATGCATTAATGTGTATGAGTGTGGACATGCCTGTGCCATGCCTTGTGTATGGAGGTCAGAGGACAATCTCAGGTACCAACTTTAAGATAGTGTCTCTCTTTTGTTGTTTGTTACTGTATAAGCCACACGTATCGGCTGGCGAGTCTCCACCTCCCATCCTGTCTTAAGGGCCCTAGGGTTATAGATTGCTGCCGCCGTATCTAGTTCTTTTAACTGGGTCCTGGCGATTTAAACTCAGGTCCTCGTGCTTGCATGCTAAGAACTCTACTCAGCCATCTCCTTGGGTCAGATTTCAGAATCCTTGCATATACCCAATGAAGACAGCTTGAGGGTAGAACCCATGGCAATCATGAAATTCGCTTATGTCCTATATTCCGAAATACACACAACCTGGGGCTAGTTTCATACAACATTTCAGTGCACCCCTGTTTTTACTTAGACTCACACAGGACAGGGGCTTGAATTTCCCACATATTGCGTCATGTCGATACTCAAGTCATTTTGGATTTTGGAGTAGGATAGATTTCAGATTTTTATATAAGGGATGTTTGTCCATGCAAAGTGTATTCCGTTGGTGCTGTGTCCTTCAAACTAGACCATTTTAAATTATGAGAAATTTCTTATTATCACAGACAAATTTCTTCCACAAGAATCTGGCTTTTGTTCATGAACTACAGTGATTTTGGCATTTCCATCTAAAGCACAAGAGGTTATCTCCTCAAATGCAGGTGTACCACTATCCTATACTCCTCTCTCTAACTGTCCTTGCCATCTGTGGGGTGTATTAATCACATAATATTGTTTCTATTACCATAGCAACTACTAAGAGTCTCAAACAGAGTGGTTTATAATTACGGAATAAGTTAAAAGATTATTAGGGGAAAAGTCTGGTGTGGAAGTGCTGTTTTTTGATTGCTCTGATTTATTAGTATGTCTAACTAAATACATTAATGATATTTGAAATGATACTGATGATGCCATACAGGCATACAACATGTAAAGTTTGCAGTTTCCCTTAAGTCCCTCCCCCAACTTCTCCATTCACTTTTTTTCTTTTATTGAAATAGATTTTTTTCTCACATAATGCATCCTAATTCTGGTTTCACCTGTGTCTACTCCTCCCAATTCTTCTCCACCTCCCATGCATCTGTATCATTCCCTTTCCGCATCTCATTAGAATACAAACAGGCTTCTAAGGGATAGTAATAAAACATTATATAAAATAATAAAACATAATACCATAGAACAAAACTAACACATCAGAATAGGGTAAAACAAACAGAAGGAAAGGAGCCCAAGAGAAGGCACTAGAAATAGAGATGCGCTTGTTCAAACACTCAGAACTCCCATAAAAGCACTAAACTGGAAGCCATAATATATACGCAAAGGACATTTAGGATAAAAAAGTAAGAAAAATGAAATAAAACAATAATAAGATAAAGTTTTTTAAAAAAGGAAAAGTCCCCACAAGTTTTCTTTATTGATTCTTTTTCCACTTTCAGGTCTTGAACTGTTTTCTTCATTTCCTTCCACTATTTGTGTTTTCATAGATTCCTCTAAGGGATTTATTCATTTCCTCCTTAAGGACAGCTATCATATTCTTAAAGGCTATTGTAAGGTCTTTGTCTTAACTATATTGCCATACTCAGGGCCCACTGTGGCAGCATTGCTGGGCTCTAGCATAGATATGTTATCCTGGATGTAACTGACTGTGCTTATGCTGGCGTCTAGGTATCTGGATTTGGGAAGATTGTAGTTCTAGGTGCTGATATCTTATCTCATCTTTGTTGGGTGGGTGTTTTGTTCCTTGGTCTCTGTTTCTTTCTGCTTCTTAGCAGAATGTGGTGGTTGTATGTTGCTGGCTAGGGAATTTTTCTGGGATCCTGATAAATGTGGTCACTGGGAGTTCTGGTTAACACTTATTCTAGGTATTGCAAAATGACTCTTAGGAATGAGGAGGGTGGTGAGAAGATCCACAGGAGGGAGTAAAGCAGGGTGTTTCACCAGGCTCTGCTTAGTCTCCTGAGACTAGGGGCAGAGAGGAGGAGAGGCCATAACAGGTAGTCTGCTGCAGAGCTGGACGTGAGCTGGGGTGGGGGTGGGGCTGGATATAAAGAATAGGAAGAAAATGAAGAGCTGAAGCTTGCCTTCTTGCTTCCCTGGCCTATCCTCTTCTCTGGCAGGCTTGACTGACAGGTTCCCAGAGAGTGCCTGCTGGAGTTGGGGGCTGGGATAACAGGATGGGTGGGGAGGAAAGTTGGATGATAATATCTGTGTGATCTTCTAGAGATGGGGCCGGGAAGGGGGAGGCCACAAGAGTGATCGGCTCTACATGCTTGGGGTTCGACTGGGGAATTGTTTGGAGGACAGGAGGAAGGGGTGAAATCAAGTTAGGATACTTGTTTCCATGGATGGGGAGGTGTGGGTTCCCAGGGAATACCTGCTCAGTTGCGGACTGGAATAAAGTGATGAGTGGGGGAGGGGGGAGGTTGGAGGGGAAGAGCGGTGTGCTGCACTGGGGATGGGAGCAGGGAGGGAGTTGAGGCCACAGCAGATAGTCTGCTACTGAGCTAGGGATGAGATTGGCACCGGATTTGGAGAAGAGGGATAAGTGAAGATCTGCAATTAGCCTACCTGCTTCCCTGGCTTGGCCTGTGTGCTTGGTACATCCCAGACAATGCCTGCTAGTGTTGGAGGCTGGGGTGATGGGGTGAGTGGAAGGAAAGGAAGGTAGAGGAGGAGATCTGTTGGTGCAGCAGGAGGTCAGCTACGCATGGGTGATGAGATTGGGGAACTGGAATTGGAGGAGATGAGAGAGAGGTGAAAATCCACAGTTTGAGGGAGTGCTGCTTAATATGAAAGCTGACATCAGTGGGAAGTGACAGGAATAGAGTGTGCTGGAAGGAACACTGAGGCGGTGCCTCCTGACTCTGGCAGGGCACAGAAATTGTGCTCTGATCCACAAACAAAATAGCAATATCCAACTGAAAAGTGGAAAAGCTGAATAATATGGGTGGTATGGTGTTTTTGAAGAAAAAGTCAGGAGTCAGTCACACTAGTTCTGACAACAGAGACAGCTGAAAGCTTACAGGATACTTGTTTTAAAGACAGGTCAGAAGAGGACAAAACTCAGATGCACTAAATTTCAGAGAGGAAGAGCTTGCCATGGCTCTCGCCTGCAGTCCAAGGCTGAAGGGGAGTCCATTGAAGTTTTAAGAGCAAGAGTTGGATGAATTTTAATGGCTTCATGTGGTTGTATAACATATTTCAAACAGCAGGAGCTCTGGAATGGAGCAAGGCTCCAAACCCTCATTGTATCAGTTCCATGAGTCTTTACTGAGGGCCCTGGAGTGGGTAGAGCAAGGGAGATCTGCAGAGAGTCCTTGGGGGACACACATCTATAAATTATATACACAACATATATTGTACGCATATACCTATATATTAACCCTTTATATATTTTGATACATATTGTTACTTTATGTTACATAGTATTATATATCTTGGAGATATTTTACCATTTCATACAGTATATAGAAATACACATATACAATGTGTAAAAATACATGATTTATTAAAAAATTTAGTATCTAAGCAAAAATACTGAATATATTGATAATGAATATGCATTTGTAATATATGTAGGAGTAACATATAAAATGACAAGGACTCAAATGTGGGACCACAGAAAGTATTATTCTACTTTAATGTTTTCATGAAGTTCACTAAAATAGATAATAATTTAATAGTTTATACTATAAACTCTAAAGCAACTTTTAAGAACAAATTTAACACAGTATGTAAAAACTCAATGTGTAAGATCAAGTGAATACTAAAATAAGTGGGATTCCCTTGAGAAGAGACTGAAAACGAGGAAAAGGAGAAGGAACAAATGGGTTAAGCGTAAGAAGCATGAGCATGGGACACTCAAGTGCCAGTAGATCGATAATTACACTAAATGTAGCTGAGCTAATCGTGCATTAAAAGTGGGAAATCAGTTTGGATTTTAAGATCCAGACGAATTTATACTCCTTATAATGAACATATTTTACTAATGAAGCCCAGACAATGTGAAAGTCGAGGGAAGGCAGCAAGAACGACATGTCGGGTGGATGCCAGGCCTGGACAACATGTTGCTCCTCATGTCAATAGGTCTATTCTACTGCCAATCCCTTTGAACTTGAACTGGCTTCCGAGACGTGAGTAGTAAACCCAGTACAACAGACAGGCCCATGTGGAGCTTCTGAAGGCATACATTTAAGGTGAAGGAAACAATCTCAGGGTTTAGAAAGCCAAACCCACAGATCCACAGAGCTTCAACACACCTCTGGAATAGTTGCTAATAGTGGCCCTGATGTTTGACTTACAGACAAACCCCAGTGTGTAACCCTGAAAGCAGGGCTGTAAAGTTGTGCAGTTATTGTTAAAATTCAGGCTGAGTTTGTCAAAAGACTATTTGAAGAAATCTGGACAAAATAATGCAGAGCTTAATTTAAAATGAGTTAAGTGTACTCCATTAAATATATAGAAAGCAGTTTCGTGATTTCTAATTACACATGGTCAACCTCCATGGCTTTAAACGAGTAGCTAGTGTGGTACAGAATGAGAAGGAACATGAAGCCTTGAATTTCATTGGGGAGATTTCCAAAATCCATTAGCATTTGCTTGCAGAGTCTGTGGCATGAGCACGTGATTAAAGTCACCACTTTAATGACTTTAAATGTTCTTCTGGGGCGAGATATGGCTCAGAGGTTAGAGGTGACCACTGTTCTTCTAGAGGACTCTGGTCTGGCTCCCAACATTCACATTGGGTGACTCACAATTGTCTATAACTCCAGCCCCAGGGGACATGCTGCCTTCTAACCTTGGGTACGCACACATATGTGGCATACATGCATATACAAACATACCACCACCACCATCACCACCACCACCACCACCACGCAGCAACAGCAGCACAAAAGATAAAATAAATCTTTTTAGAAATCTTTCTTGGGACCACAAACATGGCTTCTCAGGTAAAAATGCTTTCTGTGCAAGCTTGACAACTTTAGTCAATCCTGAAACCTGTGTAAAGAGCCAGATGTGTGATATGCATCTGTAATCCCAGGACGCCTATAGTAAGATGGGTGGTAGAGCTCAGAGATCACTTGGACGATTGCAGGAGCTCAACAACTGCAGAAACAACAGGAAAGCCCTTGCCTCAAACAAGATGGAAGAAGAACAGACTCCCTAAAATTGCCCTCTGGCCTCCACAAGTATGACATGGCACACATGTGCCCACAATCACATACATGCATCACAAACATATACATATTAATAGATACAATTTTATATTTTAATATAAAACTTTTTTCTCTATAACAAATGTGGTAATTTTGTACTAAGTAGGACTTGCTTTTTTTTGTTGTTTCTGTGTTTTATTTATTTATTTATTTATTTATTTATTTATTTATTTATTTTTGAGACAGGATTTCCCTGTGCAGCTTTATCTGTCCTGGAACTCATTCTGTAGATCAGACACCTCCTGCCTCCTGCCTCTGCCTCCCCAGTGCTGGGATTAAAGGCATGCACCACCATCACCACCACTACCACCACCCAGCAGGACTTGCTATTTTAAGAACAAAATTAGACTTCATCCAGAGACAACCAATGTAAGTGAGTACACACAAAATGTACACAGTAGAACACAAAGACTAACACATCCTCGGACAGTGGTACAATGTTTTTATCCATTGTTTGTGGCCAGGTGTTTATGAGTGGCTGAGGTACTTTATAATTTTATACAAAAAAAAAGATTATCTATGAATCATCCTTGTTAGGGAACTAACAATAATTGACAGTGTTTTTGTGTCAGGACTTTGTTGAAGCAATCCTCTTTCATTTTCTATATTTTGAAGACTACATGCCAGAGTTGTTCCTAGAGGCCAATTAGATTAATGCATTAGCTGTGGGAACGGATAGAGACTGGGGAACTTGCTGGAGCCATTGTTCCCAGGGGAATACTCATGGAGCACTCCTGAGTAGCACTGGAGCCCTCCTGTGTAATGCACTCATTTAAAACAGAGTTCATAGGTGCTAAATGAAATGCATCTCAGTGGTAAACCCGCTCTGTCCTATTGAGCAGATCACTCTTTAGAGTCTCTTGTAGACAGTGCCTCTGATGATTTTAAAGGGTAATGACAAGAATCAGACCAGACTCTCTGGCTTTGGTGCCTCTTATCTCATCTCCAAATTCTAAAATGTGGGAATGGTGAATAAAAATGGGAGGGTTTTAGTCAACAACTTTAATAGGTTTTCTTATGTTGTTATAGAAAAGTTCTATAGAAGAAAAATGACTAACACTTTGAGGAATAAAGCAGATGTTACTTTTTAAAATTTAATTGGGTGAGTGCCTATTGGGTGTCTTTACTTTCTGAAGAAGTCATGTATAGATTACACAGAACTGGTTAAAATAAGTAGCTCTCAATGCCGGTGTCCCAATAGCTTGCATTTTGTCATGTAGTCAGACACTACAACAGTATTTGGAAACTGTTGGTAGTTGAGAGGTTTGCTTATTTCTTTGTTTTCTGTGTTTGTAACTTGAGTTCTCAGTTGGCTATTCATTCTCAGCTCACATTTTGCTAACCTACCTCTCTTTTAGCTTCTTTCCACTATTAGATGACCCTGAACCTTAAACAAATTGAGTTTGCAGCCAAGAAATGAAGAGAACCGGGATGCTCCTCACTTGATGGTCAGATAATGAAAATGTGATACCTTTTTTAAAAAATGTTATGTAGGTTTATTTATTTTCTTGTTTCATGAATATGAGTTTTTGTTTTATGAGTATGTATGTATACTATGTGCATTCCTGGTGCCCTCAAAGATGGTACCAGAAGAAGACTTCTGATCCCCTGGAAATAGAGTTAAAGATGATTACAAACTACCATGTGGATGCTGGGAAACCAAAATCAGGTCCTCTGCAAGAGCAACAAGTGCCCTTAACCACTGAGCCACCTCTCTTACCCTGTGGCACATTTATATAATGCAATACTATGCAGATGTTAGAAAAAACCCTAAATTTTAAAGTTTACATTTAATGAATGGAACTGGGAAAAATTATTCTGAATGAGATAATGCAGATACAGAAAGACAAATGTCACATTTTCTCTTATTTGCAGATATTAGCTTCAAATCTTAAAGATGTGTTTTATTTGGAATACCCAGAGAGGCCAGGGAATTAGTAAGGATCTCTGAGAGGGCAACTTCAGGAGAGGAAAGCTAGGATACCATAATGTAAAGGGATGAGGAGAATAATGGAAGAGGAAGGGGTAAATGGGATGAAAGAGGGAGGGCACTGTAGAGGAGGGAGTACCAGGAAGGATAAATAGCACAAACACCTTTTGAAAAAGCCATGTAGAAGCTTACTACTGTGGAAGGTTTCTAAGATCCATACATACACACACACAGTTAAAAGAGTTAAAATGGATTTACTCTGTAACCAGTTGACAATGACCCTACTAGACATCAAAGGTTAACTCAGGAAAAGCTCAGGAATTGGTTATGTCTTTTGGACTTGTTGAACAGTGAGGTTCTATAAATCTTCAAGCATTATAATCTATTGCCAACACCTCAGGAACTTGATGGTAAGACCCTATTGCTGAGGATACCACAATCCTGAGTCATAGAACAAGGCAATGTCTTTCTGATCCATGAATGTCTGTTGACAGGCCTGGTCTTGTATGCTCCTAGGAACTTTATTCCCTTTGGCTAGCTTTCATAGTGCTAGAAGGTACTATGCATGCTACTGAAGAAAAATAATCATTGATCGTACTAATCTTCAAACCTCAGGACCTACAATAAGCACCAGCCTGATGAGATGTCTACTGATGTATTAGTGATAAGAATATCACAATAGTAACCAACCACTTTCTGGTTTGATTTAAGGCTCCCTCTACAAGGAGCCTATAATATCTGGTGGTATTAGTAGGGTCAAGAGTCTCTGGCGAGACAAAAGATAGGCCTTAGAAGAGAACCTACTACTGTTATATGGATGTAATATTAAAACCACTCCTAATGACTTATCATTATATGGATGTAATATTAAAACCACTCCTAATGACTTATCATTATATTTGTAGGTTAGTGTGTCTCTCATCCTTAATCAGAGAAACTTCTTTTTGTAGACAATGGAGGTTAACACAAAGACTCACAACTCATCAAAGTATAAGCAATAATAGACTATAGAATAGAGTTGTGGAGCCCAATCCCAGTGGATATGTCTACAAAACAACTCCTGCACCTAAGGCTCCGGGGATAATTGTGAAGAGGGGGTACAAAGATTGTAAGAGCCAGAGGATCAGGAAGTTTTCTGAGAGACTATGTTCCATAGTAATGTCAAAAGGTACACCCATAAATTCTCACCAGCATGGCTGTCTAAACATGAGCTGGACAAGGAAAACTGCAATAGACATGCTATAGTGAATAGAGAGGAAAGCCCATATAGGCAACCAAGGAATGCTGAGAATGGGAGAACTATTCTTCTCCAGGGAAGAGCACACCTTTGGTTGTACAATACCACAGGGTCAGCCTTGAAGACATACATATAAGTAATATTATATAGACTAAACAGGTTACATTTAGGTATATATACATATGTGCACACACTAACAATTCATTAAAGGAGAGGCCATGGGCATGAAAGAGAGCAAGGAGGGTTTTATTGGAGCTCTGGGGGAGGAAAGGGAAGGGAGAAATGATGTAATTATAATCTCAAAAACAAAAGAAAAGCGAGAATGCAGAATGCTCAGCTCTAGGCAGGACATCTTTCCCCACACCTTTCCCTCCCCACAAGGGCTCAAGCATCATATAGAAGGGAAAAGAACAGACTGTAAGATGCAGGGTCATGAGTGATTACAGAAAACGTGTTTTCTGGACACAACAGGGTAGCTGGAGATGTGAACTCAAATGGTTTGGGTAGCATGCAAGCTCAGGCCAAACAAAGTCCCAGCATGAAGAAGGGAGATGAATTCCCACCACTAGCTGGCGAGCTATGGGCAACTAATAGTTGCTAGGAGAGGAACGCGCTCTCTCTCTATCTCTCTGTCTCTCTGTCTCTCTGTCTCTCTGTCTCTCTGTCTCTCTGCTCTCTGTCTCTCTGTCTCTCTGTCTCTCTGTCTCTCTCTGCTCTCTGTCTCTCTCTCTGTCTCTCTGTCTCTCTGTCTCTGTCTCTCTGCTCTCTGTCTCTCTGCTCTCTGTCTCTCTGTCTCTCTGTCTCTCTGCTCTCTGTCTCTCTGCTCTCTGTCTCTGTCTCTCTGTCTCTCTGTCTCTCTCTGTCTGTCTGTCTGTCTCTCTCTCTCTCCTCTTCTTAAGGTTGTGGGCATTAGGATGCTGACCATACTCCAATGGATAGCCACATACCTCAGAGTGTATGTGAAGCATAACTTGGATTCCATGGTTTAAAAAAAAAACAACTAAATATTAGATAGATAAAGGAGGGTGATTTAGGAGGAGCTAGGGAACAAACATTATCAAATTGTTTAACTGAATTTTCCAAAGAATTAATGAAAATGACTAATTTTCAGAAAAAAACTGAGTTTGCACACATGTAAACAGCTAAAACCAACATGTTGTGGAGGGACACAAAGAAGCTTTGATCTGAAAGAAACTCACATGAATTCTCACTCTGCCATTTTATCTGCATGGGTTTAAGCAAATTGTAATAAATTGCTCTTTGAACTTTAATTGCCTAAAAATGGCATGTACTGGCAGAACTATCTCCCAGTGTTAAGTGAGATTTCTCATCAGCACAAAGCCTGTTCCATTGTGATGTCTTCTTGTAGCTTGTCACCATCTTTTCTCTCTCTTGCAGATGATACCTGAGGAACCTAAAAAGAACTCTCAAGTGGTCTGTAGCTTCTGCAGGACCCCCTTATTGGCATGAGGGAAGACCTGAGGGACTAGTGAATTGCTCTGTACAGAAACTGTAGTGTCAATGATGTCTGGAAAAGTTATAATGTTTACAAGGCATATAACAACAGGTAATACTGTGGGACCAGTTACATTGTTCTATGAGCCTCCTTCTGGAGTGAGTGATGATGAATGCTTACAGAAATGAAGGTATTTGAGCAATGTTCTCTGTATGCTTGTCATGAACTTGGAGTAACGGTCTAAGAATCAAAAGGTCAGTTAGCCAAAGACATGGAAATGCATGAGAAGGGTTGTGGAAGCCATCACAAATGTGAGAAGAAAGAAAGTAATGGAAAAATGTTTGTCCACCATCATCACTATGAAAGGAGGTTTTGACATATGCAATAAGGCCTCACATGGGAATGTCAAGGATTACAGGAGTGAGAAGTGTGAGGCTCCCTCCACCATTGGCCTTGGTTACATTTCTAAGCATGTGTACTGTCACTGATCACTTGGACTGGACTGATGACCCATGTATGGACAGGGAACCTGGCCTGACTAATTCTATTGGCACTGGTGGCCCCTGCTGCTGATGCAATTGTTTTTCAAGGGTGCAGAAGTGAGATCACAGGCACACCTATTCCATCAATCTGTCTGTTACATGGGTGACTTCTTTCATCTATACTTGTAATAGTGTATCTTAAAGGAACAGAGAACACAGAGAGAGAATGTCAAGTGACAAAATGAAGATGTGTGTGTGTGTGTGTGTGTGTGTGTGTGTGTGTGTGTGTGTGCGTTCACCTGAATATATGAGTAATCTTGTGTGAGGTGTGTATGCAACTGTTTGTACTCATGTGGAGGTCAGATTTTTCCTTCAATTTCTCACCACCTTGTCTTGATGCAGGATCTATCTTCTGAACTCACTGTTCACCAATTCAGCTTGTCTAACCAGGCAGCTTGTCCTGGTGGTCCAGTATCTCTGTTTCCCACATGCTTGGATTACAGACAGGCTACCATGCCCACCTGGTATTTACATCAGTCTTGGGTGTCCAAATTCTTGTCCCCAACTTATGGAACAAGCTCTTTTACCCACTGCATTATTTCCCTAGCCCTGAAAAGAAGTATGAAATATGAATTTGAATGACTTAAAAGCTTTAAAGTAACCTATTAAATTTGTCTTTGGTGTTTTCTTGTGTGCACAAATTATATTTTAATTACTATCATTCCCTACCCTAAGTCTCCCAACCCCCATTTACCACTCCTAACACACCCCAATCACATATTCCTGTCTTTTTATTTTGTTGTGTGACACGTTGAATTTAATCAAGGCCACCTGTGTGACTCTGGGTTTTGTACACTAAAATATGGTGGCTCATTAGTAGGTACATAGGTAGAAACAATACCTACCCCTCCCCTAGAATTTACCAGTAGCCAATAATTTGTCAGGGAGGAATAAGCATGACTCCACCTCTGATCCATGAATGCCTGTTGACAGGCCTGCTCTGATCCATGAATGCCTGTTGACGACAGGCCTGCTCTTGCATGGATCCAGTGCAGGCAACTGCAGCTGCTAGAAGGCTGGGACTGCATTGGCCGTATCATGACCTAAAGATAGACAACATTTTGCAGCCTTTCTCTCTGCCTTCAAGGCTATTCCATTCTTTCCACCTCTCTCCTGGAATGTTCCCTGAGCCTTAGATGGAGTGGTATAAATGTCCTGTTTAGGACTGATTACTGAACCCTTCTTAGTCTCAGTGTACTAAACAGCCATGTGTTCCTGTACTCCCAGGGGTTCACTGCAAAAAGAAGTTTCGCTGATGAAGGCTAAGAGTAGCACTTCTTTAAGTTATAAACATACATACTGACAAGATACTTTAAGCAGTTCTATAATAGGATATTAGGCTAGAAATAGAAGTTGGACCTGATGGGATGTGTTATGGAAACCAGCCTCAGTTATGGAGCTGCACTGTTTAGTTAATGTTAAGACATTTGCCTGGAAGTTTTAAAAATGCAAACTATTTTAGAAAGATAAATTCAGAAGCAACATAGATGACACAGTGTAGCAGTTAAATAATAGAAGCAAAAGCACACACACAAGAAGGCAGTGTGGTCTGTCTTTTGTTTGCCCTTGTAGTGACGGAAGAGAAGGGATGGTGAAAAGAATTCAGAGTTGGGATCCACAGAACTTCGAACTCTGTGGTCTAGATACAATTGAAGAAATGAAGATGACCATTCCATCCTAACTCTGGGAAGAGAACAGTAAGTCACTGGATGAATTCTGGGAGAACTGAACTCAGAGAAAAATTGGTTTCAGTTTGACTACATGCAATCTCAAGGCAAGACAGTTACATAATATGGGCATGTCAAGCAAAAGAGGCTTAGAATGAAAGAAAGAGAGAGAGAGAGAGAGAGAGAGAGAGAGAGAGAGAGAGAGAAGGAAGGAAGGAAAGAAGGAAGGAAACTAATATCGAGGTGGCACCTGAAGCTGAGAACTATATAACCTAATCCAAGGTAGAAGAGGAGGACAGGCAGAGAATTGATCTTTGGAGATAATCATAGAAGAAGCACCAAGAGAAGGTACCAAGTAGGTGATGATATTGTAGGTATCCCCCATTTCCTTTTGGAGCGCTGCGGTGCTTAGTAACCTTGGAGACTAACTTACATGAGTAGTATATATGACTCCCTGGTCTCCAAAAGTTGGTCAAAGGTGGCCTGTGGGAGGATCTGATGAAGCTCAGAGGAGAGAGAGGGAAGATATGGTATCGATTCTCCTAGCTGCCTCCCTTCTGTATTGGCCCAAGTTTTCCAGAAATCCACATCTTGTGACAGGTGGTGACTCTGGTTCCCATATCTTGTCCCCCAGAGTTGTCCCCACCTTCCTCTAGTTCCGGTTTACTCACCATTTCTTCTTCATTTCCTATACTCTACTTCAAATTTCTCTCCTCTATTTAAAGCATTTTTAGTTGATTGGTAATATCTCTATATACTTGTAGAATACACTGTGCTGTTTTAATGATTACATAATATGTAAAGATCAAATAAGGGTAACTGGCATACTCATCAACTCAGAAGTTCTGTGACTCTGTTGAAAATTTGTAAGACCCTCTCTAGCTGGTTAGAAATATTCAATTGACTATTGTCAACCCGAGTAACTGTTGTCCTACATAGCTATTAGAAGCTATTTTTCCATTCCAAGCATGCGTTCTGTATCCATTAAACATCCTCGCCCCATCTCCTCTATCTCCGGCCACAGGTAACTAACCATTCTGTTCTATACTTCCATGGTGTCAGCCTTTTAAACTTCTATGGGTAGGTAAGGATAGTCAGATCTGTGTTTCTGCGTCTGGCTTATTTCAGTTTTTATGGAGTCCTCCAGGCTCATCCATGCTATTTATTCCATTGTATTTATGCAGCACATCTTTGCTATCCATTGTAGATACCTAGGTTAATTTCATGTCCTCTCTGTTATGAATGGTGCTGCTGTAACAGACGTGAGAATCCTGCGCCTGCGTTCATCCCTTCATTGTCTCCCTTTCAATCAGTTCCTGTGGATGTGCCATATGCCTCCTGCTAGGATCCCTACTGATTTCAGGGTAAATCCAGGAGGAATCCTGGAATCCACAGTAAGAGCTTAACAAGTGTTCTGACCACAGAATGGGATGCGGAGTAGTGAAAAAAAATCAGAATTTGCCTTGTTTGAGGCTTTTAAAAATTGTGTCCTCTTTTGTTTTTGTTTGTTTGTTTCCTTGAGAAACGAAGTGAGCAGGGGTTCCTTTGCAAGCTTTGGTAGAAAAAAAGGAATAGTCAAAGAAAACTAGAAATAGTAAGTAAAGTGATTGCTTTGACAAGGCTGGTAATTTAGGGGGACAAAGAGAGAGACAGGATGTCAGTGTGGAACAGAGCTAATCTATATCTTTAAAGTTAAGGAGAGTTGAAAATAGCACCATAAAACAACTTTCTTGGGGTCAATTGCTTGATTGTCACATAAGGCAAGAGGCCTCTTTAAATTACCTTATCACCTTCTCCCCAGGATTTTCATATGACAGAAAGGCTGCAAATACAACCAAGAGACAGCTAAAGCTGAAATAACTACTTGGGTCTTACCTTGGTGAGTCATTGCCCTTATCAATCATTTATAGGACACTATAAGCCAGCACTAGGAAAATGATGATTCTTTATTGCTTGTTAAAAATATTTATATTTTCCTCTACCAGCTGTATAAGAGGAATTGATATTTTCTGAATTGCTAAGTCAATAACATCTTCCTCGAGCCATCAAAGGATTTGATAAACCAGCAAAACACGAGAGCCTCTGCCGCAAATAAGTGGGAGGCACTTGGGCTGTCAGGCAATTAAGTGGACCTGAATAAACTGATGTAATTAAGCCTCTTACTGCATAATTATCTTTATTTTAAATGTGTCTTTTGATGGAACATCTGTTCCCTGCTCCAGTTATGAAAAGAAGGGCCCATGCTCATGAAGCAAACAGATCTGCCGGGGTCTAACACATGCTGCCTGGGCCACTCACATTCAAGGCAACACATGTTGTCATTTGTTCATCTTTGCCTGCAAGAAGCAGGTGTCCTGGCACCCTCAGTCCGTGCTTGCCTGACCTCTGAGATGGCAGCAGCTGCCTGGAGTCTTATCACCGGCAGCAGTCCCTGAGCACCAAGGGGCTCTCAGAGGCAGGGTGCAGCTCTCTGGAAGGACTACATGGAAGAGATAGTTAGATGTGTCGGATGGGGCACCAGGGGTCAGTTCAGTTCTGCCTCTGGGTGGCAGGGCTCATGACCTTTACTTTTGGCAAACAGAGTTCACAAACCTGACCTGATGAGATGCAATCAGTATCGTCTTGTGTGTGTGTGTGTGTGTGTGTGTGTGTGTGTGTGTGTGTGTGGGGGGTGAGGGGTTGCAATGCAGGTCTTTTGCCCATTTCTCGGGACTTCTGGCCACAAACACCATTTGGTAGATCCCTGGGCTGGTGTGAACTGGGGATTTTTGGATCCCGCTAATGTGCATGGAACGCTCTGCTGAGAGACTTTCATGTGCTACTGCTGCTGCTGTTTGTACGCTACGGTTTGTGTGCTACTGTGACCAATCACTGTTCTTTCTGCCCTGATTTGCTCACTTGAAATGCATGACCAGTGCACCTTCATATAGGAACATGGCAAGACCTGAAAGGCAGACAGAAAACCTAATGGCTTTGGCCTCTACTATATTAGCAGATCAGAATAAAACCAACTCCTTCCCCTTTTCCCACTGCTAGCACAGGGACCCGAATGCTAGCTTGTTGGTGAGTGCTGGAGCATAGGCTCTCATTAGAAGCTGTCAACTCCAACTCTCCACAGTGCTCCTCGGTTTGGGGGAGCCAGAAGCCAGGCCCTTAGGATGAGCATTTGAATTGAAGACCATCCTCAGTGTTCAGCAGTCACAGTCCTCAGGCTGGGCCACAGCCTCACTGGTTCACAATGGAGGTGAACCTTTGTGTTTTGATCTTACACCTCCGTGTCTTATATATACTCTGATTATTTCTCCCCCTCAACATAAGTATCACTCGCACTGGCTCATTTTTTTGACATGCTGAATTATTGAGTCAAGGCTTTCATCTCCCTTCTTTTTTCTTAATAGCTTTGTTGAAACATGGCTCTCATATCATACAATTCGTCTGCTTTAAGTAGATGATACATTGGCTATATTTTCACGGGGGAGGGTGTTCATCATCACAGTCCATTTTAGAGCACTTTTACCACTCCAGGAAGAAATGTTACATCGTGTAGTCATTACTTCCTGTCCCCCTATAGCCTTGGGCAGCCACAAGTCCTTTTCTGCTTCTGTGGTTTTGCCTATTGATGACATTTCATATAAATGGAATTATATACTATGTAATGTTGGGCATCTGGTTTCTTTCACTGGGCACAATGCTATAAGGGGCCACCATTTTGTGGTAAATGTCAGTATATAATTGCTTTTTATGGTTAAATAATATTCCATTGAAATGGAATCCCATAGTTAATTATATACTCATCAGCTGGTGCATGAGTGACCTCTTTCCACTTCTTTTGCTATCACGCACTATGATGACAAGCACATTCCTGTCTAGGTTTTACATGGAGAAACCATTCATTTCCCTTCTATACATGTTTAGTGGAGGGATGGTTGAAGTTACATGGAAACTATACTTTTAGCTTTTTTAGTCCTGGGAATTGAATCCAAGGTTTCATCCATGCTAGGCAAGCACTCTACCACTGATCTGCAAACTCGCTATGTTTAACTTTGGAAGGGACTAGTTCTTTCATTTGTTTGGGTTTTGATTTTGAGGTGATTTGTTTGTTTTAAGACAGTGCCCTGTGATATAGTCCAGGCTGGGCTATAACCTGTGATCCTCCAATCATTGGATTCCCAAGTGTTGAAAATGCAGGCATTGCCACCAGTCTCAGCTTTCTTAAAGTGATTTCTAAAATGTTTTTAAACATTTTAAGTCCCCACTAACAGGACATAAGGATTCTACATTCTCCACATGTTACCAACATGTGCTATTTTCTTCCTGTTGCTCATGTCATGTGTAGCATGATATTTCTTTTTCTTTTTGTTTTTGAAAGTATATATATTCATTTATTTTGCTGGAGGGTTGCATGTTTGCTAGGGTATGTATGTAGAAGTTGGAGGACAGCTTATAGAACTAGATCTCTCCTTCCACCCTGTGGGTCTTGGTGATTGAACTCCAGTTCCAGGGTTTGGAGGCAAGCACTTTTATCCCTTGAGCTTTCTTTTCTTTTTTGTTTATTTTTTTAAGTTAGAAAAAAGCTTGTTTCATATGTCAATCTCAGCTCCCTCT
Source organism: Mesocricetus auratus (assembly GCF_017639785.1). Lineage (NCBI taxonomy): Eukaryota > Metazoa > Chordata > Mammalia > Rodentia > Cricetidae > Mesocricetus > Mesocricetus auratus. The sequence continues at coordinate 101,233,460 of NW_024429184.1, read as the reverse complement.
CCCTCCATTTCTCCCCTGCCCTCCCCACAAGGCTTCCCAGTCCCCCACTCAATCTCTACTCTGATCCCCAGGGAGGGTGAGGCCCTCCATGGTGGATCTCCAGTAACTGTCATTTCATCCAGGGCAGGGCCTAGGCCCTCCGCCAAGAGTCCAGGCTGAGAGAGCATCCCTCATTGTGGGATGGGCCCTCAAAGTCTATTTGTATGCCAGGGATAAATACTACCCAAGGCCCCATAGGTTACCTAGGCCTCTTCACTGACACCCACATTCAGGGGGTCTTGGTAAGTCCCATGCTTTCCACACAGCCATCAATCTGGGGTCCAAGAGCTCCCGCTTGTTCAGGTCAGCTGTTTCTGTGGGTTAAACCAGTCCAGTCTTAACTCCTTTGCTCATCATTTCTCCCTTTTTGATACTGGATTCCAGGAGTTCAGTTCAGTGTTTGTCTGTGGGTATCTGCCTCTGCTTCTGTCAGTCTCTAGATGAAGGTTTTGTTTCCTAGACTCTCTGGCACTGGGATTGTAGGCTGGCACTCCCCAGATTCATGTCTAAACTCCATATATGAGTGAGTACACACCAGATATTTCCTGAGGTTTTGATTTCCTCATGCTTAGCTGCCCTAGTCTGATGCCAAAGTATGTCAATGGCCTCCACTACTAATTGTTGCTCTTTAATGCATTTTATTTGGGCTACTTTTCACTTTATACATGATCTACAGTCAATATAGGTTTTGCTGCCCTAAGACAGAAACTTATGAAGCGGTTTTGGAGCTCAGACTATATGAAAACATGACACATTTTATTTTGCAATAAGAAAGAAGGGAGGGAGGGGGGAAGGGACAGACGAATGGAGGGACGGAGGGATGGACGGAGGGAGGAAGAAAGAATGAGACGAAATGCTTCATCCTGAAGAAAGAACTCTAGGGAGTGGAAATCATGTTAAAGCACACGTGAGAGGGGACTGTCAGGGGCTGTGCTAAGAGGACATGATGGAACCCAGATGCAGAGTGAGCCTCTTATTCAGTACTAAGCAATAACGCCCTGTACTCAGTAATCATCAGATGTCCCTACATCACTGACCATGGAAGTGACTACACAAAATCCAAAAACAGCACCAATGGGATAGAGCAGCAGGAATTCTGCTTCTAACTTCTGATCCAAGGGGTTAAAAATCACTAACACCCAGTGGCTTTTTACGTGTTTAATTACATTGCTTATTTGTGTGTATGTGTGTGCACACATGTATTCACATGTGCAACGAAGTGCACAGAGAACAGAAGGCTGCTCGTAGTGGTCCATTCTCTCCTTCCACTGCATGGGTCCTAGGGATCCAACTCAGGTCATCAGGTTTGGTGACAAGTGTCTTTACCTAAGGAGCCATCTCAGTAACACAGGCTAAAGTTTTTATAAAATGGAAGAAGAAAGGGAAAAGCTTCCTTTGGGATAATTGTGAAGACTAGTTAAGATAAAGTCGTTGAAGCTGCTTTAAAAATTATACTGTGTCTATTTTATATCTGATGCTGATAAATAAGAATAGATTTGCTTGGTTTGGGAGTTGGGTTTCAATTCTGGTTTAGATGATGTCTTTGTGAAGCTTAGGAAAGTAAACCCCCACTCGCTCCCTGTAACCCTTGTCTCAAATTGCTGTATTGCTGTTGCATACCCTAGCCATCAGTGGGCAGCAGCTCTTCCAGACACAGATGTTGCCAAGGCATATCAGTACTGCAGTAAAACATACTGTGTGTCCCCAGTCATCTGGCCGGAGAAGGAGCAGACATGGGGTCTCAGAATGAGACAGGCTACCAAAAGAAATCACCCCTTGAGAAAGCCCAAATCAAAGATGGCTACAAACATAGGGATACTGAACCAGCATTTGTGTGCCTTAACAAATGCCTATGCATGCATTTATAATTCATCATCTGGGCTGTGCATGCGCTGCATTCAGGTGGAGGTTTTCCTCAGCTGGAAGATCCAAGGCAGCCTCATTCTCATTTGCCACCTCAGTAATGTGTGGGCTGGAGCAGATCACTTATCTATGTGGTTAGTCACCTTTCAATTGTTTTCAATTGGTTTCCATTCCTGGTGGTCCCAGGACAAGGTTTCATAACAACAAAGACTGACACCTCAGAACTCACACATCATGTTAAAGTCAAAGATCAGCCCAGATGTAATAAAGTAGAGATATAGACTATACCTCTTGATAGCATACAATGTAAAAAATTATTTATTTTCTCAGCTCATAGACTAGGGTGTTGTATATTTTTACAGGCAGTGTCATTATGTTACAGCAACATTATAAAATCAGATATTGCTCTATCCATATTGTAGATAAGCCAATGGGCCTAGGTTCTCACATTGCCCCCACTACAAATGAGATCCCACATCATCCTCTCCACAGTTTTCCTGTAAACAGAGATTTCTTGATCTGACCACCTGGTCCCAAATATCAGACTCAGAGGACGAATCTGAATTGTAAACACTAGGCCAATAGCTCAGGCTTATTACTGACTAGCTCTTACATTTTAAGTTAACCCATATTCCTTATTTATGCTCTGCCATGTGGTGGTACCGTTTTTAATATGGCATGTTCATCTACTGCCCACTCTGCATCTGTTGGCGACTCCTCTGATTCTGCCCTTCTTCTTTCTCTGTGTCAGGCTGTCTTACCTAATGTCTTCCTACCCAACTATGGACCAATCTGCTTTTTTTTTTTTTCAGAAGGCTGATGGTTTATGTAAAAAATCTAGATCATCGAAAGAGTTCTACAAAACCATTTTCATCACACTTTACAGCTTATTGGAAATTTCTTGACAGTTGAATGCATCAAAAGTGACAACCAACAATTAGTAGCATTTCTCCTCACTATAGACTCAAAGAAAAAATACTGACTACAACCAGCATTTAAGACCCCAGGATATGTAATTGTTTTGGTTTTTTTTCTCTTAAGAAGATATCAATTGAGATTAACAAAGCAACATGGGTTACTATATTGCTATTCCAGATTCTAGAGACTCCAATCTGCTTTTTATTAACAAGGAAAGAACTGCCCATTTACAGTGTACAAAGATTATTCCACAGCAGTTTCCCAAGTCTCCCATCCACTCTCCTGAAACCACACATTGCCTCCACCACCTGACAGGCCTGTCTCCTGCTTGTCCCCATGGCAACATACCCCCACATACCTCCCTAGGTCGTACAAAACTCTACCTGAGCCAGGCGTTATTGGCTCATGCCTTTAATCCCAGCACTCAGGAGGCAGAGGCAGGTGGATCTCTGTGAGTTTGAGGCCAGCCTGGTCTACAGAGCGAGTTCCAGAACAGCCTCCAAAACAATAAAGAGAAACCCTGTCTCGAAAAATAAAATAAATAAATAAATAAATAAATAAATAAATAAATAACCTCTACCTGTTCTGATCAGGGCCCAGCCTCCAGGAATATGTCACAGTCTTTCCAGGTCCATGACACCAAGTCCATGAGACCACCCCTAGTAAGAGACCTGACCCAGTTTCACTCTCAAGTCCATTCTTTCTCATATTAGGCACCCAGACTACAAGACCACGCTGACTGCTTTGGGCCTTTCAAAGCTATCCAATGACCTTAGAACACTTTCCAACAGCCTATGCATATAGTACAAGGTCTGTTACCTTCCACTCTGTCCCCTCAAGACTTCCCATGCTACCCAGATCGCTGCCTACTGGTGTGCTTAGAAAACATCAAAGGATACAACCAAATCCAGATGCCCAGGACACAGCACAAAAACCAAGCAGTGTGAAAACACAAGACAGAACATCTCCCCCAAAGATTACCAAACCTGTAGTAAGTATCTCTAATGAGAAAACAAACTAACAAACTTAGTAAAACTCAAGGCATAGAAGTCAAAGGAACAATTTCAAAAATGTCTGAAGAATGCAAAGAATTCAAAAAGATGTTAAGAGCACTCTGATAAGGCAATGGGGACAAAACTTTGAGAGCACAGCTTAGGTGACACACAGGTTTGAACCCAGGCCCATATGACACCTACTATTAATTGACCTAGGAGACTTGGATCTTGTTGTAATCAAAACTCCTCAGGAAATTGTACTCATCTCTGTCTTCAATATGTCAGGACTGGAGAAAATTGTTTCCTTCCTCTATACTGGTTCAAGGGACTCAGCTTTCCCTTTAGAAAAATTTAATGTCTTCTCCAAGATCTCCAGTTTCTATAAATATCTACTTTCCTTTCATAGAAATGGATTCTACTCAGATGTGAGTTCTTAAATAAAAACCATAGTGTTAGGTGTACAGGATGTCTCCTTACAAGTTACTGGTCAGGAAGACCAGAGAGGTTCCCAAAACAGCTTGGGCTATTTCCTTTACTCTTGGTTGCCTACTAAAACTAGATGGTAAGCCTGTATTGCTGAAGACACAACACACTTTGGTTACAGGACATACCGAAATCCAGCTGGAATTGGCCTGAAGACTTCCTCCTTGCTGGCCATCTCTCACAGTGTTAGAAGGCATTAAGCAGGAAAGTTGGGGAAAAGAGTCACCAGTGGTCTTTCCATGTGCTGGATACTGAATGCTGCATTAGTGATCTGCCAGACAAGATATGCCCCTTAGTAAAACAGTCACATAAAGATTATGGAGGAAAGTAACTGCCTTTTATGGGATGTGAGCTTTGCTCCACAGGAGGGAATTCAAACCTGTCACTATAAACTTTCAGAAACTCATGACTAGGGAGCTCACAGTCCATAGAGGGACACCCCCTACTATTGTTTTTGCTAAATGGGTATATTGTCAAACTGCCATCTAAGTTTCTACCCATAGGTTAGTCTTTCTCTCACCTTTGGACAAAGAAGCTTTTTATGTGGTCATCAAAAGTCAATGCAGACACTTTTGACTGGTCATAGTGATGGTAACTGTGTGTTGAGCAATCAGCCATAAATGACACATCCACATTAGGTCTCCTTTCTCCAGGTGCCTAAGAACATCCTGAAAGAGGAAACAGAAAGAATGTGAGAGCCTGATGAAGAGGAAGAGTACTGTGGAATTCTGTCTTCTGGATATGACATGGCCACTGCAGTGCTACAAACTGACTGTAGCTATGGTTCCATGCACAAGACCCACACAAGTCAGCAAGATTAATTATATTCCAGTAGGCATCACTAATTAGACTCAGTAGGTTACCAAAAGAGAGAGAGAGAAAAGATAAGATCGTACAAAGGGACATATTAAGGTTGTCCGGGGTATAAAGGGGGTAAAGTTGTGGGTGAATATGACCAAGGTCATTGAATCCATGTATGAAATCATTCAAAAATAGAGAGAAGTTAAAAATGAACCAAACATATTTAGTGTAAACACACAACATATTTAGTGTACAAACACACACACATACACGCATGTGAACACAGGCACCCATGAATGCACACGTACGCTATATATATGTACAAACTCTACATGTGTATTATCCAAGATACTATATCCAGATGGTAAGTTGGGAGTGACTATTTTCTTGTAATTAAGGATTAAATGTAAAGAGATGATAGAAAATATATTCCCCATCTCTATGGAAAGGCACAGAAAAGATGATAATTACAAGGTCACATTCATGAGAGCTCTGCAAATGGCAAGCTATCTGCTCTCAGGCATGTTGTTTCCACAGTTTGGTCCCAATCCTCTCATTTCTGAAATGAGAGGATGAAGTTGAATACCCTCTCAGCTCTTTCAGCTCTGACATATTTAATTCTGGTGCCAGAGTATAATCTCATCATATTCTCCACACAGTTTTGTTCCAAAACACGTTGACATCATGTTCAATTAGGTTGACTCATGTTCCCCATGTAAACAGTTGTGGTGATTGCCAAAATATGCCAACAAACAAGGATACAAGAGTTTCAAGTTCTTTCCTCTTATGCTCCAAAAATATTTTTGATGTGCTGGAAAACTGCTCTTTACTTGACTCATAAGGTCCCACCAAAAACATTTAGAGGGCTTTCCCCCTACTTTTTCCAGAATAAAATCCAAAATTGAGCACAAATATTTGAACACCATGTCTTGATTATTTTTTCCAAGTACATCTGTGTTCGAGTAAAAGCACATGCAAAAGCTAGATGTTAATCTTTCTGTTTGATAAGCCAAAGCATATTGATAAGCCCTTGCCAAGCAGTTTAGATGTATTATAAATGAATGTAAGTTTTGTTGGACTGCATGCTGACTGAGCTGTAGAATATGGCCTGGGGGTCTTTATAACTAGATTGGTATACCATAGAATAGAGTGTTCTCAGGGAAAAAAAACCCACATATGAAATTGTGAAATGTTTTGGAAAGTAAGAATTCCAAACTACCCTCTTCCCAGCAGATCTGATTACTCTCACATGTTCTGATTTCACAGTAAATGCTGATCCAGTTGACATTTGGGAAGGAAATTTCCCAAACAAATCATTTGTGGCATACTTGGAAAGATTTTTGAGAGGTTAGACATGATGGGAAGCCCTGGCATCATTATCCTTCAAGTTTATATCCAGTGAGTTTCTTTAATTAAAGGAATTCTTGAGTAAAGATACACTCTCAGACTTTAGCATGCAAAAGTAGGGAATTCATCTGCCTACAGGACAAGAATGCAGAGCTCAAGAGAAAGGAGTAGTATAGGAACAGTGGTGGCTGGAGCAAGAAACCCTCTAATCATTGTCATTAGCATCTCCAGAGCCTGGGAGGGTCCGAGGGACCTAACCAAAATGGTTACATTTACAACACAATTCATGCACATAAGGCTTGGGGAACATCATGGAAAGATGATAAGAGCTAGAAGACCAGTATATCTGCTGTAAAAGTGTGCCTCTCAGAAATAACAGGAAAGCTTCACCCAAGATACCTTAGCAATATGGCTGCCCATACAAGACCTTGAAGTAAAGCATAGTAGACATGCTAACATATAAGCAAGAAGTCTCACAGGACCCCACCCCTAAACAAAGAACGTGAAGAGTGGGAAAAATAGTCTTTACTGGGGATTAGGCCCCAATTGGTTATCCAATACCAAGCAGTCTTGAAATCATATAGGTAGAAGTAACACTAAACAGACTGAGAAGGTTATATTTCTATATTTATTTTTTCATACATATATGAAAAAGAGGCCATGAATTCGAGAGGGAGGGACATTGGAGGTGTTGTGGGGAAGAAAGAGAATAGGGAAAATCATATAATTATATTTTAATGTTTAAATTTAAAAGAAGTGATATAAAAGGGAAAAACCTGCCAAGATAGGTTTTGGATGAAGGACATGTTTCCTCAGCGTACAGACCCACTGATCTATAGTGAACACTAACAACTGCCAACCCCAAGCACTTCCCCAAAGTGCCCAGAGAAGCTAAACCAACTAGATTTCAACAGAGTCACTATGGCCAACAATCTCAGTAATCCCAAACAGTAATGCCTTGGGAAACTGAGTCAGGTGGACAGGTTTCTGGCTGCTGCTTGAAGTATGATGAACAGAATTGTCCTGCTTTGAGCTGAGTCATAAATGTTGCTATTTGTGGGAATTATCAAATGAGGAAGATGACCTATCCTTTCGCAGAAAGGAAAGAAAGGCATTCTCTTTTCTGAAAGAAACAGTGCCCAGCATTATATATCATATAATAATACATGTTATATCCTAAACTGGGGAAATAAGAAGTGCTGATTTCAGGGTACTATCTTAGTGTATTTGAAATGTTACATAACGAAATAGTGTCAGGTAATAATTTATGCAATCATCTCTTTTTTCTCAAGTTCTGGAGGCCCAAAAGTCTAAGCTTCAGACCTGGCAGGTTTGGTGTGATGAGAACTGCTTCTTGATTGGTAGGCACAACCTTCTTTCTTTGTGCCCACAGAGCAGAAGGAGCAACCCACCTCTCTTAGAAGGGCTCTAATCACACTCAGGATAATGCCATCACTATCATGCTTGAATCGTCTCCTTCCTAACATCACCTGGAGATGAGAATTGTATCATGTTAATGTGTGGATCATACATAGACTTCCGAGGCTCCAGGTCACTGAATTTGAAGACATTTTGTGACTTAAGTGAGTAGAGTCAGGACTGTAGATGTCTCACGTGGACTTCCCTTGGTCCAGCATCCATTCTTTTTCTGTCACCACTCTTTCTTCGAGAACTCACTGTTTGCTAGAAAGACAAAGGTAGTAATTAAGGGCCATGCCAATCCATACCCAAGAAACAAGCATAAGATCCATTTAAGCTAACCAAATGACCTTTGCTAGTGTTTGAAGCTGGTCAGACAGCTACAGGTACTGGAAGCTAATAGAACTCACTTCATCTTCTTGATGGTTCCTACTCGGGCCACTGGGGTGTCCTGCTTCTCTGTCTCTGAAGTTATCTAGTTTCTTTTCTATTTAATTTCATTGCATTTACTTATTGTTCATTTGTTTACTTATTCTGTGTAGAAAGATTTATGCATGCCTTGGAGGACATGTGAAGGTTGAAGAAATCACTTGTTTCTGTCTGCCACAAGGGTCCCATGGATGAAACTCAGGTTGTGGAGCATGGATGCAAGAGCCTTTACACACTGAGCCATCTACCAGCCCAGAGGTCTCTAATTTCCTTTTACATCCACAGCATCGTCAAACCTCTTGACAATTCAAAGAGCCTTTGCGATTCTTCTAATAAGCTAATTCTAGCTCTACTTAGCCACAGTTTATTTCTGTGGCCTGTAATCAAAGGCATGTAATGAACCCACATAAATATTTAAGCATTGACTGACATTTCAGAATGCATTTATTTGTTTGTTCTCCCATTCACTCCTACAATAATATGATATTAATAGACCAAATATTATTTTCATTTTATTTGTTAAAAAGTATTCTCAAAGAGCTTAAATTGTTTGTCCATGTTCTCAGAACAAGAAACTTTCCTCAAGCCCAAATTCTTTTGGCTTCCCACCTAATGCTCTTTCTGTGATGGTTTTGTTCCCCATAAAAATAGCTAACAAGGACAAAAATTAATTGAAAACACACACACTTTTACTAGCATTCATGTGACTAGTGTCATGAGCTTTTTAAAAAATCTCCTCTTGTACGCACAGGGATCTGAACATGAACAAGTCCTTAATGTACCTCAGGAATTTTCAAGGTGTCACAGGAAGACAGTTATTACATATTCACAATCAGAAATATTGACAGGGGTGGCCAGTTGGCTGTAAGGCCACTTCAAATTGTTGCATCTCAGAGATAAGATACCCAAGTCCATCAGCACTGTGGCTGACGGCTTCCTTGAAACAAATATATACATAACTATTTCACATGGGTACCAACAGTAATCAAGAAGCACTGGGAAAAGGCCATGCATGAGCAGAAAGCATCTGGTGGTTATTCCTCTGACTAGCTGAGGAAAATGAGATGCTGTCCTTTATCCAAAGAAGGATTGGAGTCTCCGTGAACTTGGTTGGTTTTAATCAGGACTTTAAAGTATATTCTTAACTATCATTGAAAACTCAGTTGATTAAAGTCAGTAATATCCACTTGGAATTTAAACATCACCAATTTGTCTGAAGTCACACGTGACAATCTCAGTGATGTTTATGGCTGGAAGAATATAGTCCAGACTAGAGTTATAGCCCTGAGGAGCTCCCAAAGCAGAGGCATTCACCCAACACTACAGCTAAGACATAAACTCAAGAACTTTTGGTTCCAGCATTCTCTGAGGCTCCTCCCTTAACACAAGTATTCCTCACAGAAGAACAAGAAAATACTGAGAATAGTGTTTTTGCTTTACAGTCTCTCTCTCTCTCCTTCCCTTCCTCTCTCCCTCCCTTCCCCCCTCTCCTTTTTTGTTTGAGGCATTGTTTAACTATGTAGCCCTGGGTTCCTACAGGTCACTATGTCTACTTGTAAACCAGGCTGCCTCAAACTCACTTGCCTCTGGTTCTTGAGGCTGGAATTAGAGGCGTTTGCCCTATGCCCATCTTGTACAATATTTCTCAACTGAGAAGAATGTTTCAGGAAAAATTCTATACTATAAGCTCTAAAGAAACAGATATGACAGGGTCAAGTACATGACCATGTTGAATTCATGCAGGCTTTACATTTGTTTAAAAAAATCTGTGTATAAATAAGTCCATCTGACAACATTCAATCTAGGTCCTGTCATAATAAAAGACTCCATGGACAAAACATAGGTAATAGTTCAGAACAGTGCATGGAAAACTTGGGAACAAAGTTTTTCTTTCAAAGTCCCCAAGTACTACAATGTGATGTTCTATACCAAGGAAAATGTGAGACCAAATCCTGGAAGTTTGTGTGTGTGTGTGTGTGTGTGTGTGTGTGTGTGTGTGTGTGTGTGTGTGTACATATGTATACACACACATATTTATAAATTGAAATGCTTAAGCCTTGCTCTAATTTGGTAATTTGGATCATGAATGTCTCTCTCAGAGGCCCCTGTGTTAAAATCTCTGGGCCCCCAAGTGTGGTATTGTTGGAAGACTATTGAGAGATCAAGTCGAATGGGAGGTTCTTAGGCCATCAGGAATGTGCTCTTGGAGGGGGATCTGGGGCTTTCTTTTCCTTGCTTTTGCCCCCTGACCATAAAATCAATAATTCTTTTCTGTTATAATATTCCACCACAATCTGTTACCTCACCACAAACCCAAAGCCTTGATGCTAATGGATTCTAGACTGGAATCTTGAGCCAAAATCATTTTCCTGTACGTTTATTAGCTCAAGTATCCACTGCATAACACAAAACTGGCTTACATAAGTCAGTTGGCATTATTCATGTTTGGGTACACATTAACTCACTTTAATATGTTCTATTGGGTTGGCTTGACATTCTTCTTAATTTCTTTTCATATTCATATTTTTTAATTTTTATTAAAATAAATTATGTCTTAGAAACATGCTTCACATGTCAATCCCAGCTCCCTCTCCCACCCCAGCTCCCTTGTCCCTCCCCCAGCCCTTCCCCAGGCCCTACCCAATCCCCACATCCTTCCCCAGGGAGGGTGAGGCCCTATTTGGGGGGATCTCCAGAGTCTGTCATTCCATCCAGGGCAGGACCTAGGCTCTTCCCTATGTGTCCAAGCTGAGAGAGCATCCCTCCATGTGGAATGGGCTCCCAAAGTAAATTCCCATGCCATGGTAAATACTGATCCACTACCCAAGGCCCCAGAGATTTCCGAGGCCTCCTCACTGACACTACATTCATGGAGTCTGGATCAGTCCTCTGTTGGCCTCTCAGTCATCAGTCTGGGGTTCAAGAGCTCCCCCCCTTGTCTGGTCAGCTGTCTTTGTGGGTTTCACCAGCATGGTCCTGACACCTTTGCTCATCACTTCTCCATCTCTGTCACTGGGTTCCAGGAGTTTGGTTCAGTGTCTAGCTGTGGATATCTGTCTCTGTTTCCATCAGTCACTGGATGAAGGTTCTAGGATGGCATATAAGGTAGTCATCAACCTTATCATCAGGAAGGGGCTATTAAGGTAGTCTCTTCACTATTGCTTAGTTTGCCAGTTGGTGTTATCCTTGTAGATCCCAGGAAATCTTACTAGGGTCAGCTCTCTCCTCAAACCTATAATGACTTCATCTGTTATGGTATCTCTCATCCTGCTGTCTTCTAGTCTTTTTTTTTTTTTTGGTTTTTACAAGACAGGGTTTCTCTGTATTGTTTTGGAGGCTATTGGTCCAGCCCAGCCTCGAACTCACAGAGATCCGCCTGCCTTTGCCTCCCGAGTGTTGGGATTAAAGGCATGCGTCACCACCGCCTGGCTGCTCTCTTCTATTCTTAACCTCAACTCAAACTTCCAGCTCCCCCATACCTTCTCCCCTCCTCTTATCCCCTTCTCTTTTTTTCTGGATCCATCTCCCCTCCCCCAATGTTCCCAATATGCTCAGGAGATCTTGCCTCATTCCACTTCTCTGGGGTACCTCCCTGTTTCCCAGACACTCTGGCAGTGGAATTGTATGCTGGCACTCCCCTGATCCATGTCTAAAATCCATTTTGGAGTGAGTATATACCATGTTTGTCTTTTTTGTGAATGGGTTACCCCACTCAGGAAGGTTTCTTCTAGTGCCATCCATTTGGCTGCAAATTTCAAGATTCCATTGGTTTTTTTTTTCCTGCTGAATAGTACTCCATTGTGTAAATGTACCACATTTTCTCTATCCACTCTTCAGTTATGGGGCATCTAGGTTGCTTTCAGGATCTAGTTATTACATATAAAGCTGCTATGAACATAGTGGAACAGACCTCCTTGTTGTATGAATGGGCATCTTTTGGGTATGTGCCTAAGAGTGGAATTGCTGGGTTTTGTGGTAGACTGATTCCCATTTTCCTGAGGAATCTCCATACTGATTTCCAAAGTGGCTGTACAAGTTTGCACTCCCACCAGCAATGGATAAGTGTTCCCCTTTGTCTCCAGAATAAACTATCATTGGAGTTTTTAATTTTAGCCATTCTGACAGGAGTGAGATGGTATCTCAGAGTTGTTTTGATTTGCATTTCCCTAATGGCTAAGGATGTTGAGCACTTTCTTAAGTGTCTCTCAGCCAGGTTAGACTCCTCAATTGTGAATTCTCTATTTAGGTTTTTTTGTTTGTTTGTTTTGTTTTGTTTTTCGAGACAGGGTTTCTCTGTGGCAGTCCCCCACTTTTTAATTGGAGACTTGCTTCTTGAGTTCTTTGTAAATTTTGGAGATCAGCCCTCTGTCAGATGTGGGGTTACTGAATATCTTTTCCCAATCTGTGGGGTGTCTTTTTGTCTTGTTGACTGTGTCTTTTGCCTTACAGAAACTTCTCAGTTTCAGGAGGTCCCATTTATTAATTGTCTATCTCAGTGTTTGTGCTACTGGTGTTGTGTTCAGGAATTGGTTTCCTGTACCAATTCGTTCAAGGATACCTTCCACTTTCTCTTCAGTGTGGTTGGATTTATGTTGAGGTCTTTGATCCATTTGTACTCAACTTTTGTGCATGGTGATAGACATGGATCTATCTGCAGTCTTCTACATGCCAGTATCCAGTTACGCCATCACCATCTGTTGAAGATGCTGTTTTCCTTTGTATAATTTTAGCTTCTTTGTCGAAAATCAGGTGTTCATAGGTTTGTGGGTTAATATCAGAGTGTTCAATTTGATTCCATTGGTCTACCTGCCTATTTTTGTGCCAATACCAAGCTGTTTTCATGACTATAGCTCTATAACAGAGCTTGAAGTCAGGGATGGTAATGCCTCCAGACGTTGTATTGTTGAGCAGGGTTGTCTTGGCTATCCTGGGTTTTTTTATTTGTTTGTTTGTTTTTCAATATAAGGTTGAGAATTGTTCTTTCAATGTCTGTGAAGAATTGTTCTGGGTTTTTGATAGGGATTGCATTGAGTCTGTAGATTGCTTTTGGCAGGATTGCCATTATTACTACATTGAGTTCTTTGTAAATTTTGGAGATTAGCCCTCTGTCAGATGTGGGGTTACTGAATATCTTTTCCCATTCTGTGGACTGCCTTTTTGTCTTGTTGACTGTGTCCTTTGCCTTACAGAAGCTTCTTAGTTTCATGAGGTCCCATTTGTTAATTGTCGATCTCAGTGTCTGTGCCACTGGTGTCATGTTCAGGAAGTGGTCTCCTGTACCAACTCGTTGAAGAGTATCTCCCATTTCTCTTCTAAGAGTTTCAGTGTGGTTGGATTTATGTTGAGATCTTTGATCCATTTGGACTTAAGTTGTGTACAAGGTGACAGACATGGATCTATCTGCAATCTTCTGCATGTCAATACCCAGTTATGTCAATTTGTTGAAGATGCTTTCTTTTTTCCATTGTATAGTTTTAGCTTCTTTGTCAAAAATCAAGTGTTCATAGGTGTGTGGGTTAAAATCAGGGTTTTCAATTTGGTTCCATTGGTCTACCTGTCTATTTTTGTGCCAATACCAAGCTGTTTTCAGGACTATAGCTCTATAATAGAGCTTAAAGTCAGGTATGGTGATGCCTCCTGAAGTTCCTTTATTGTATAGGGTTGTTTTGGCTATCCTGGGCCTTTTGTTTCTCCATATAAAGTTGATTAATGTTCTTTCCAGGTCCTTGAAGAATTGTGATGGAATTTTGATAGGGATTGCATTGACTCTGTAGACTGCTTTTGGCAAGATTGCCATTTTTATTATGTTGATCCTATCAATCCAAGAGCATGGGAGATCTTTCCATTTTCTGGTATCCTCTTTGATTTCTTTCTTTAAAGACTCAAAGTTCTTGATATACAGGTCTTTCACTTCCTTGGTTATCATTATTGTCAGATATTTGATGCTGTTTATGGCTAGTGTAAAGGGTGATGTTTCTCTGATTTCTTTCTTAGCCACTTCATCATCTGTATACAATAGGGCCACTGATTTTTTTGAGTTAACCTTGTATCCTGCCACTTTGCTGAAGGTGTTTATCAGCTCTAGTCATTCCCTTGCGGAGTTTTTTGGGTCACTTATACAAACTATCTTATCATCTGCAAATAGTGAAAGCTTGACTTCTTTTTCCTATTTGTTTCCCCTTGATCTCCTTTTGTTGTCTTATTGCTCTAGCTAGAACTTCAGGTACAATATTGAAGAGATATGGAGAGAGTGGACAGCCTTGTCTTGTTCCTGATTTTAGAGGAATTGATCTTACCTATCCAAGAGCATGGGAGATCTTTCTATTTTCTGGTGTCTTCTTTAATTTGTTTCTTTAAAGACTCAAAGTTTTTGCAATACAGATCTTTCACTTGCTTGGTTACTATTACCCCAAGGTATTTTATGTTGTTTGTGGCTATTATAAAGGGTGATGTTTCTCTGATTTCTTTCTCATCCCTTTTATCATCTGTATATGGTAGGGCTACTGATTTTCTTGAGTTGATCTTGTATCCTGTCACTTTGCTGAAGGTGTTTATCGGCTTTAAGAGTTCCCTGGCAGAGTTTTTTGGTCACTTATGTAAAGTGTCATATTATCTGCAAATAGTGAAAGTTTGACCTCTTCCTTCCCAATTTGTATCCCCTTGATCCCCTTTTATTGTCTTATTGCTCTAGCTAGACTTCAAGTACAATATTGAAGAGGTGTGGGGAGAGGAGACAGCCTTGCCTTGTTCAAGATTTTAGAGGAATCGCCTTGAGTTCCTCTCCATTCAGTTTGATGTTGGCTGTTGGTTTGCTCTTTATAGCTCTATATTATGTTTAGGTATGTTCCTGTTATCCCAAATCTCTCCAAGACCTTTATCATGAATGGGTGTTGGACTTTGTCAAAGGCTTTTTCAGCATCTAATGAGATGATCATGTGATTTTTGTTTCTCAGCTTGTTTATATGGTGGATTAAATTGATGGATTTTCATATGTTGAACCATCCCTGTATCCCTAGAATGAAGCATACTTGATCATGGTGGATGAGTTTTCTGATGTGTTCTTGGATCCAATTCACCAGTATTTTACTGAGTATTTTTACATCAATGTTCATGTTGGATATTGGTCTGAAGTTCTCTTTCTTAGTTGAGTCTTTGTGTGGCTTGGATATCAATGTTATTGAAGCCTCGTAAAAAGAGTTTGGCAAAGACCCTTCTGCTTCTATTGCATGGAATACTTCTTAATTTTTTTTAAAACTGATTTATTGAATCAATGCTAAAATATCTATGGCTGGAAATCATAAGCCAAAGTCTAAAACTGACCATCAAGCACAAAAAATAAATGAAGCAAGACACAGTGAATAGCAGGATTTATAAAAGTCCAACAGTCCCATAATTGTCTGATTTATCAATTGAAATGTCTCTAAATAGTCATGAAACACGAGCCAAAACACTTGGTCTTTCAGAACCAGATGCAGGTCAAATCTAACATAGTTCTCAAAGTGATGGTTGAATGACACTCAGTGTCTAAACTGGATCCAATCCAATGCAGCTCTTCGTGTGTGTTCCTATAGTGAGTTTCCTCCCTCTAGTGTGGACTCACTCATGCTTTGATGATTGATTTCTACACCAGTTACTTCCTCTTCTCAGCAGGCACAGCTTCCTTGCATCTATGAATAGCAGACAAGCACTCTTATGAAATAAGATAAGCATTATCAAACCAATCCAGTGGTTGGGAAATTAAGGAAGGTAACCTGAATAATGTCGTGGGGGTTGTGTAGAATGGGGATGAAAGCGATTCTGATGATTCTTCCATTGAGAACTCTCTTCTAAAATAATTATTTTGATATTATAAAGAATAGATTCTTTGTAGTGTTCTAGCTCCTTATTACTTTTTTTTAAAGTGCCACAAGCAATTACTTACAGAGTGCACAGATGAATTCAGAGTGTGATTGAATTCTTCATTTTTGAGAGGAGGTGAGAAAGAAGAAATATCTACAAGGCACTTGCTTGCTCAGATCTTTCTTTTTTATTGTTGTGATTTTTGTTTGTTTTGTTTTTCAAGACAAGGGTTCCCTGTGTAACAGCCCTGGCTGAACTGGAACTCACTCTGTAGACCACCGGTGGCCTCGAACTCACAGAGATCCACCTGCCTCTGCCTATCAAGTTCTGGAATCAAAGGCATGCGCCATCACCGCCCAGCCCTCAGGCCTTTCTTATGGCCCTCTGTTTTGTATACATCTATCGAACTCTATCCAAGCTCCTAAAATGTTGACATAGGTCTAATTCCTCTGTTCTTTCCCAGGTCTCTTTAAGAGCATTTCCTCTGAAGACAACTGATTACTTGGGAATTGGGAACCAAGACACAGAGCCAGGAGGCTGCATCTGAGGAATAATAGTCTCTATTTGTCTACAGGGAACACTGTGGGAGCCTCAAGTTATTTGTCTGTGTGAGCAGCACTGCCACCCATGTGGCATTTCTGAAGCAGGCATCTCTCTAGTTTCTTCGAAGAACAAATTGAAGCCCCATCGCCAGTTGCCTTATGGCATCATGTAGCCTATTTTTCACGAAATTCCCACTGGCAAAAGGAAAAAAAAGTTTTTAAAAAAGCCTTTATTTTAAGTTTTCTTTTTTTCCTTATTTCTGCAAACATTAAATTTCCCAGTCTCATCACCCACTGTTTATTCACCCAGATTGACTCCAAATACATCTTGAGAGTCAGCCAAGTCCAAGCACTCCCTCAGATGCTAAAAAAAAAATGCAGATCACATTCTTTGAATATATCAGAGCCTCAAAAAGTGCATGCTGGAGACTCCCTAACAATGAGGGCTGGGTTTATTTATTTATTTATTTATTTAAAATGTGTTTGCATGCACTCATTACTGTGGTCGTTTGAATAAGAATGCTTCACATAGATTCATATGTTTGAATGTTTGGTTCCCAGTTAGTGAACTGTTTAGGAAGCATGAGAAGATGCAGTCCTGTTGAACAGGGTGTGGCCTTGCTGGAAGGGATGTGTTACTAGGAGTGGGTGAGCTTTGAGGTTTCAAAAGCCAATTCAGGACCAGTCTAGTCTTGTTCTCTCTCTCTCTCTCTCTCTCTCTCTCTCTCTCTCTCTCTCTCTCTCTCTCTCTCTCTCTCTGTCTCCTCTCTCTGCCTCTCTCTCTGTCTCTGTCTGTCTCTCTGTCTCTGTCTCTGTTTTGGGGCAGCCTGGCTTTGAACCTGTGATCTTTCTGCCTCAGCCTCCTGAGTGCTGACATTATATGTAAGTACTACCATGCCCATCTTATGTCACCTGATTTTTAACACATACACAGAGAGAAAGAGGGAGGGGAGAGGAAGAGATAGAGAATAAAAGGCAAATAAACTAGAAATAGCCAAAATATTGAGCAATGGAGAATGACTAGGTAGGAGACAGTGTGGTCCATCCATACCATGAGAACACCATACAGCCGTTTAGATGAGTAAGGCCATCCAAAATGTATGGGTGTCTTTGAAAAGTTCCCATACCACACCACAGCTTCTACAGAATGTATTCCCTACATGATGACATCATCTACCTCAAAGAATATTAGGGCTCACTGGTTGTACCGCTCCCCCATCACAGGAAAGGTAATTAATTAAAAGGGAACACAAATAATATTTAATTTCATGGTGTTATTGTGGAGATTAAGTTACGCCCACTCAAAACAGTGCCTAGTGTGTAGGAAATAGTAGCCATCATTTCTCTCTTTTTAAAAATCCACACGTTAAATATTCTCTTTATGTATACAAATAACACACAGGGACACAGATATATATATATATATATATATATATATATATATATGTGTGTGTGTGTGTGTGTGTGTGTGTGTGTGTGTGTGTGTGTGTGTTCCTGAAAGCTATACACTGATATACATGAAGTTCTCAAAAAATCCACAACCGAGCTAAGGATTCTACAAGGATGGTTTACTAATTTGAACTTTAGGAAGCTGGAATTTTACAGGTCTGGAAACTGGAAATTTGGGCTATCTTTAGTCTTCTTAATTGCAATTTATTGCCCACTCCTGTATTTGACTTGACTCCCCACGATTTTTGGGTAAGATCCCTTACAGAATGTCCAAACATACCACTAGCCTCTACTGACCCATAGGCCAAGAAGTCATAAGATAACACCTAAGGTCTATAGCCAAGGCTTCCCCACTTTGCTGTAATCTACCCATGAGGTATAGCTAGCAATGCAATTGACAAAAGTCTTGATTTATGACTTTACTATCAAAACTTCATGAAACTATTCCCTTTTCATATTAGAACAAGGTATTTAGGACATCCTGAATCTTTATCTCTAGAGAGATCACAATCACAAATATTTGGCTCCAGAATAAGCTATCTGTTGTTCCCTTTGAGGCAAGAACTATATTTTTGTGTCAATAGTGATTGAGGCTACAAAGGGAATCTAGTTTAGAGTTATGGGTGTGTTGCCTTTACTAATAATCTTATAATGAGCAGTTATTCTTGTACTGTTATGCACTAAATAAAAACAAGTAAGTGAAGATCCTGAGCAGAAAGCAGCCTTTTCAATTCAACAGATTCCATGGCCAAATGCTGAGTTGTGTTATTTACACCCAATATAACCATAAGATTTGAATCATATAACATGCAAACAATAGAATTGATGATTTCTGAATAGCATAGGATTAATAATTTCAGGCCCATACAATATAATTCAATGACTGTAAAACTTCTGTAACTCGTTCAGATAGAAATGAGTCCTTCCTTCCCTCTGATCACATACACCCTTTAAATTTTCTTTATTTTTTTAGATTATAAGATAACTACATCATTTTCCTATTCTCTTTCTTGCCTCCAAGACTTCCCATATACCCCTCCTTGCTCTTTTGCAAATTCATAGACCCTTTTTTCATTAATTGTTATTACATAGTATGTGTGTATTTGTGCATATGATATGTATGTATGCGATGTGTATGTTCCTAAGTACACAGACACACCCCTCTCAGCCTGTATAATATTACTCGTATGTATACTGCAGGGATGACCATTTGGTATTGGATAGCCAATTAATTAGTGTGCTCTTCCCTGGGAATCACTTTTTCTCCACTCTCAACATCCCTTCTCCGGCTGGAGTTCTTTGTGTAAGGTTGAGGCCTCCTGGATTTTCTCCATTTCTCTTTGGCATGCCTATGGTGTCATCCTTGTTCAGATCGTCTTTAGACAATCATGCTGGTAAGACTGAATGGATGCAGCTTTTGGCACTACTAGGAGACACAATCTTGCAGCAAGCTCTGTGTTCCTCGGCATCTTACAATCTTTCCATCCCCTTTTCTGAACCCATCTCTGATCCTTAGGGGCAACTGTTGTCTTATAGATGTGGAAACTGGGCTCACGTGCTGTTGAGCTTCTTCGATTTGCTTTCCTTTTCTTTTCATAGAATGCTTGGACCTCTGTAAAGTGCTGTGTAAATCTGAAATAGCAAACACTAACGACAAGCTTGTAAGCTTCCTCTCTGTGGAAAGAATGAGAGCAACAGTGCTGTCAACTCCAGAGTTGACAACAAAACACCTCCTTGGTGAAATAATCCTAGCCTCTGTAAAGAAAAGCCCAAACTTAACTCCAACGGACGCCTCAGCCTCCATGGAAGTCAGGAAAGCTTCCTAATAATAACATATATACCTTGAAAGCCTGAACACAATAGAATTTCTGAAGTTGGAAGCTAAGTGCATGTTGGTTTCCTCTAACTTAATCCCAGCCGGAGCTGGGCAGAGGAGATGCAGGGACAGAAATCAGAGGACTTTCATAGTCCCCACCTCCCTCCCATCCTGGCACCTGTACAGCCCGGAATGACCCGCTCTGTGTGCCCACCAGCCCCCTCCTTATCTCTGCCCTTCTCAGCACGTCTCTCTTCCCCTCATCCACTTGGTACTGAAGCAAGAATATCCAGCAAGGAAAAGACCTCTGGGTACCAACACAGAGTCAAATAAACAGAACCTGGCATGACAGAGAGGAATACTAGGTTTCCCAGAGATGGCCTGCTGTATTTGTGAGAGTTTCTGAATCTGTTTACAGTTCCTAACCTCGTGAGAACTGTGTACGGCAAAAGGCCAAGCCTGAACCTGTCTGGCAGGGCCTGCCATAATGCTGAGGAGACACCCTGAAGAGGCTGGGGGGAGGCAGCTGCCTCATTCCTCACAGAGGACTCATCACCTGTCTTTCCGATCTGAAAATGCACTTTACAACACAAGAAACAGATTTGACCTCGTGTCACAACCTCCTGATTCACTGTGTGGAACTTCTTACATCGGGTGCATTTCAAGGCTTTGTCTGCAACATAAAACAAAAATCTCGCCTTTTTGGCTGATAAAATGAGAGCTGTTTCCTTTCTCTGGGTTTGACTGAAACTGGCAAAGAAATGGAGTTTCTATCAAGCTGCTGTAAGTCTCCTGCTTTCGGGGTCAAAACTCTAGCTTAGAAAGAGCTGCTCCAAGTTCCTGCTTGCTTCTACAATGTGGGCTTAGCTAAGGTGAGGGCTAGGGCAGCCTGAAGGTTGCTAGCCTAGGAAAGTCAGGGATTTCGACCCTCTCCCCTTGTCCTGCTACAGTCCGGCTTCAAACACTACTTGCTCAGACCTGCGAGCTTGAGCTCGGTTCTGTCATACTTCCTTATCCTAATTAGTATCCATCTTGAGGCTCGGGGTTTGAAATGGATGACTCTTAAGACCTTTATTTCCCACCCCCACCCACCTCAAATTCCCATATAGGAGGCAAGGAAACTTTGTGCTGAGCTCTGGAACTGCCAAAGTCACTCTCAAATTGGAGGCTAATGGGGAGGTTTCACAGTCATGGAGCCCGTGATTTGTCTATGTGATCTTGCCACAAGCAAACCAATGGTCCCTCTGCTGTATTCTGTAGACATTTGCATCTTTTTGGTTGTTTGCTTTAATGTATATTTGTGTACACCAGCTTGTCTGTATGTGCACCATTTGCATGCAGTTCCCAAATAAGCCAGAGGATGGCACTATACTCCCCTGCCACCACCCTGAGCTGTACTTGACTTGGGTGTTGGGAACTGAACCTCAGTCCTGGGCTCTTACCAGACACGGAGCCATTCCTTCATCCTCCACACTTACTTTTTTTTTCAACCGTGGGCAGCATCGTCATTTCTGATTCAAGGCAGAGTCCTGACAACTGGGTTTGTGACAAGCAAACTGGTTAATCCAAGCATTGTGTTTCTGAGATCTTTCCTAAGCCAAAGCCTTCAAGGCAGCGGGACACACTAATTACTGCTCTGCGGCGGTGACCTTTTCATTCGGACAATCCTGGATCCAGTTCCACACTGACGAGCCTCCCCTTTAATCACAGCGTACTGGCAGGGCAAGCGGCACCGAGCGGTACTGAATACAGTAGTGTCTAGTGTCTGTGCCACAGAGCCACAACCGAAGGGCAGAGACACCTGTTCTGTTCCCTTTGTTGGTTCATTTGGATTCTAACAGGAACTTAAGCCAGCGGGATGAGTGCGTGAGGACATAATAGCAAGACCTTCAATAAGGATGTTCATTTTCAAAGGGAAACAGTCAGTAGGTGAAAGATCCAGAGACAATCTATTTCAACACTGAATGCCCAAGACTTGAGGTTGAGCTGAGGTCAGCGTTTGTGGTGGCAGTCTGCTTGACATTATCTTATTGTTGATCTATGCGCACCTACTTTTGCATATGCAAATCCACTTTGATGAATCTGATCCAGGAAGCAAGACCTGTGCTGTCACCGGAAAGTTTCCATGGGGATTAGCAGATGCTGGCACCTTACAAAGGACTTTTCTGAACCAGAGGAGTTTGGTACAGACCAGGAAAGAAAACTCTGAGTGAGACAGAGACAGTTGAATCTGAGGTCATTTTAACTGACCTTGTGAGTCTGTAATGCCATCCACAGGCTTCCAAAAAACGGGGAGGGGGGCTCAAAAAAACAGAGTCACTATCGCGGTGCAAGGCAGGAGAGGAAGTAGTAAAGTCATAGACATCCACCTCATGGACTCTGTCTGCAGTGAGGCATTCTAGTTTGTCTGTCTATCCACAACCAAGATCTTGAAGACAAAATATCCACTGTCCAAAGGGTTGGCAGATAAAAGGAAACACCACACATTCCCAAAGCCTAATCAACACCCACCCCACCAAGTTCCAACATATTTTGATGGAACAAGGAAATATGGCAAGTGGAGAGACTCTAAGAGAATCATGAGGAAAAAACAAAACAAAACAAAATAGCACTGGGGTGCAGAGAAAAGCCCCCAGCAGGGCAGGCATGGGGAGGTCACTTCTCAGTGATTGTCTACGTCTGTTTTATTTTTGTTTTTGTGTTTTTACCAACAACTTTATGTCAGGACCGAGAGCCTCAAAGAACTCATTTCTGTCTTCTCCCATAACCTATGCACCTAACATAACTTTTTATCAATCTGCTTTCACAAGAGCTATGCAAAATACATTTACTCTATAAATGTGGTGGACATTGTAGGGATCACAACCAGTCCTTCACTCTCTTCTTAAAGAATGGCCAAAGGAAATATAGGAAAATGTGAACAGATACTTGACTGCAAATACGAGTAATGATATTTTGAGAACCAATAAGCAAGAATGTTACATAAGCTTGTGATTCAAGCTACAGAATTGGCTTGAAGGCTGCCCTTATGCTTGTGTGTTTGGAAAAGGAATGAGAAAATGCTTCTTGTTTATTTAAAACCACAGACCAGAAGCCTGGGTTTGCATCAGGGCCTTCCCAGCAACCCCTCCTGTGAATGTTCTAGCTGTCTTCATCCTCCACAGGGATAACGCTTGTGTTTCAGCTCTATTCATGGCAGTCCAAACTCAATGCTGGTGTGAGCACTTTAGCAAAATCTCCTCAGAGCATTAAAGAGCATTATTTCTAATCCCTACTGGGCACCTCATGCCGACATCAACTAGCCAGGACTTGATGATGGAATGAAGCTCTTAATAGACTTCTCATCAACAAAAGAAGTTATTTTCTCTGTGGAATTCTATGAATGAGCCAGATTTCCCCCTCTGAGTTCTCATGTGGCTACTGTGATAGCTAACAATGTGGTGATGTATTTTTTAAGAGAAATAGTAGAATTTCCATAATTTTTCAGCCATGTCTCTGAAATGTGCTATTGTATTGTTTAGCTAAACATTAATTCCATTGTCTTCACAAAAAAAGGGGGGAAGACAGTGGAATTACTGGCTTAAGAGGGAGATTTTTCTGAGTAAAATGACAGGATTCAACTCCATGTAGGCTGACTGTGACTTTTATGACTTGGGCTATGTAGGAGGAAAACAATGCTGCCATTAACCATGTGATTTACTAGAGGCGCATACAGATGAGGTAATAAAAGAGTGGTTTACCACACCGCTAACCACACCCACTTTAGGCATGACTAAAGACATATACAGACGGACATAAAGACGTATACGAACATAGGCGATGAACTACGTCACTAGCCAGGCCCACTTTTGGGCATGGCTAGGGGCGTTATGGGGGGGATGGTATAAAAGACTGAACAACGGAAGTCTTGGTCTCTTTTTCTGGCTTTCGGCTTCCAGTTCGGTGGCAGAAAACTACTCGGCTCATCTGGGTTACTTGTTTGGTATCTTGTGAGTAATTTCTACAATAAATACTTAGTTTTACATTCAGTAAGTGTGCCGTTTATCATTACAGCATCAGGGCTGAAAATGTTTTCTAGCAGCAGAGAGTTCAAAAGAACTTGTAGTGCCTAGGTCACCGGTGTTGCTGTTTGCCTCCTTTGTCCTCTGAGATCAGAGTTGTCCACTTGCTGCTGACCACACGGCATAATTCCTGTACTTTACATTATTGACAAAACAGTTTGTATTTTCCAACTTGAAAAAAGAAACCAGATGTGGCCATCTTGTTCAGAAGTAGAAGAAGCACATGTGTCTGGATGGAGTTGACTTATCTCTAGCAGGGTGTGGCATCTATCGGTACAATTACAATGATCCTGAAAAACAATCCAGTGGGCAGTTAGCTTGGACATCTTTGCAGCATCAGTTTCAATTATTGGTGAGTGGAGGCTGAGTCATGATGAACTTCAACTACTTCGTATGATCATGATGCTTTTCAAAATAATAAAACACCTACCTTCAGATTTTATCATTGGAAGTGCTGGGAAGGTTCGTGTCTATTCCATAAACAACAAGCTTCATCTGTTATTTTGCTGGAGAGTGTAGTTATACCTAAAAGGCCACAGAAGGCCAATGAGATGATTCAACAGGTAAAGTCACTTGACAACCTGAAAACAAAACCCACTGGGTAGAAGGAGAAAACCGATTCCCACAAGCTGACCCTAGGACCTCCATACGTACACAAGCACACGTGTATACACAAACCCAGCCTAACCTAACTAACTAACTGTGTTAGATGAAAAAGATTTTAATGGCTAGGATATAAACTTCCTTCTAGAATTTCCTTGCTTAGGAATTCTAAAATCAGAAAAGCTGAAACTCTCTCGTCCTTGGTTAAATCATCTATTTGTCTGCCATCTTTCCTGGGAAGCATGAGGAACCAAGAGTCAACCAGGAGGGACTGACAACATATTCTCCCCCTTCCCCCGGCCAATTTATTTGGTTCTTCATCTTTGTGTACGAAAAGAAACATGACAGGGAAACAAATGTCCTTGTATTGTTTACATTTGAGGTTTACAGAAAGAGCAATCAGCAGGTTTTCTGTGGGATCCATCTATCTGTCACCGTGCTTTATTGAATGCAGCTGCTGCCGAATCAAAAGGAGGAGAAAAAGGAAAGGGGAAAAGTGGCGGAGATTGCTATAAAAATAGCAAAGGGGAGTGAATTCTCTGGAGTGTGAGAATGGGCCAAATACAGCTGTGAGCAATCCCCCTCTGTTTTTGTGAAGCATGAGCAGCCTCTGTTGCCACATCTGAAAGACATTAGGAGCACTGAGCATATTTCGTGTTTTGGCATTGTTTTCAAATAGAATTCTCCAAGATTACGAGACACAATCCACACTGTGAACAATAAGATCCAAACTACGTCATGATTAGGTCATCATTAAGGTCCTCTGCCTCATATACAAACCTTAGCATCCATCAGCTATCCTTGTCCACAAATGGAAGCCTACCCCCAGATGGCGATTTAATAATCCCAATCATCTGGGGTCCCTTTTGTCTCTAACCTAATCCTCTTGGCTTCTTTCTGCTCCCCAAGCAAGGCAGTTTCTGTGTCCTCTTGCCATGGCATGCTAGAATAACACTGTGATGAGTTCTGGCAGTCTGGCTCTCATCAATGTCCCTTACCATTTGGACAATGCTATCGTTAGTGCCACATTGATTATATCTTACTTTTAGAAACCATACCTGAAACTGGAACAAAGGCATAAAAGTTTGTCAGGCAGGAATAAGATATTGTCATCATTTACTTAGTAGTTGAAAGAAGTACAGTTATCCTATCTTCCCCTCTCCTGGGTGCTAGGATTAAAGGCACACACTACCATGGCCTGAATTATTTTGTCTTCTTTAAAGTTTCTGTGGGTTACAAATGAGTCTGAGTGCTTCTGTCTGTGATGGGTTTGGGAAAAGAAGAGGTGAGCTATCATCTATGACCTCATCTGCTTCTTCATGCCCCTTCCCCTTACCATCTCTCTCTCTTATCTGTCTTTCCTATCACAGCTCTCCTCATCTCCCTCTCTCCTTCTCCATCTTTCTTTCCTCAGACTTTATCCACATGCTAGAGCATGGCTCCCTACCCACTTGTTTAACAGAGTTGAAATCGTCCTCTAGGATCCTTCATTGGAATTCACATAGGATCATCCTCACAACACTCTGTAAAATGCCAACTGGAAGCAATATAGACTCCAATTTTTATTGGAAGGCTGTCAGAATCACATATTTTTGGGGGGGTACGAGAAAGGAAAGACTTTCTGAATCCTTGATTTTCTACCCAATAACAGACGTACAAGCTATCTACTCGAATTTATTTTTGCATGGCCTTCTTTTACAATGCACGCTTTTTTGAAAGGTTCTATTTTGTAATATTTTAATGATTTTAGTAATGTTTTTAATGTTGCAAATTGTCTTTTCCCAAACCACTAAATACTTAGGGATGACCAAAATCTGTAAAGACTAACTCTTTGCTTTCCTGTTTTGTAAAGCATAAGATAATGTGCTACAGAGACACTGTGATGCCACTTTGTTTAGATTCTAGCAAATCAAAGCAAGGGTGATACAGTGAAACAGAACATCATTCTAGACCCTACTATTCTCACTATCTAGACTGCTGTCTACAGAAAAAGTCACCCCTGACATGTCCTTTCCTGGGCAAATGTTTCACAGGATTAAAGCATGCACAGTCTTGTACTCCTTGAGCTTAATATTGAATCTGTTGACTGACATAATCAGATTCAGGATTGGTACTGTCCTCAGAAATTGAGGTCCCGGGATCAAACCATACTTTCAGAATAAGTCATGTTAGTGGCTTACTCTACTCCATTGCCAGAGGATATTGAGTCCTTCGCAGCATTTCAAATGGCTCTCCTTTTCTTGATTGTTCCCCATGTATACCCTACTGCTTGAGAGTCCTCTGCTCCAAACTCAGAAAGATCCCCGTGCCTTGAATAAATCTTCACTATCTGCTAGCACAGACTTTTTCCTCTACATTTGATTCTATTACCTTCTGGTGACACCATAGCTCTTCCACATAAGACGAAGGACCCAAGCGGGCCAAGTTAAGATGCTTTTCCACAGTAACCAAATGTAAATATTTACTTCCTGAAAAGCATCCCCCAGAACACATTATCACGTTACCACGAGGGTCCAAAAGTTCAGGACCTTAATTGGTAAGCATTGAGAATGACTGTTTCTCAGAGTACCCATGGAGGAACAACCTGGAGTCTGGTTATGTTTGCAACTCAGGGTTCTGAATGGAGAGTAGATAGAGTCCTAAAGGTGCATTATTGACATGAGCACAGGCATGCCAAGGACCCCAGTTCTTCAGACCCATGGGAATGACGACGCTTTCCTTGGCCAGAATATGGATGTTGATGAGCAGATGAACTTGAGCTGACACCAGTGTGTGCAGAAACTCTCAGCCACTGGTCCATCCTCCTGAACCGGTAGCTGAGACTGCTTCCCTACAGACCTCCCACTTAGATTAGCTAACCTGCTGACTCCTAGTTCGTTCTGTACGTAATAAATTAGCTGAGTTTCTGGACTGCTACTGGTATGTGTCCATCAAAGTCCAAGGTCCACCCAGTCCCAGCTTTTCTGTTTATCCATCTGTTGTTTCTTCATTCTCCATTTCTGTTAGTTCAACCCCAAGACTAAACTCAACTCTTACTAGGGAAGCATTATGAGAGAGGTTTGTCTTAACTGGATCAACCTGGGATCTGGTTGCATTTTGTATTCAAGATTCTGGGTTGCTAAAGACAGTTTCATGCATCACCACATGGGCAAGGCCTTGTTTGGAAATCACATTTCCTTTTGTCAGTCTCTAAATTGCTTGTTTTGATCCCTCCAGCTTTCTGAAGCTTTGTAAGACATGAGGTGACTAAGAAACGACAGTGAAACCCACGATCTCTGTCAGTGAGAGCAGCAACTACAGAAAAGCCTGTGCCTCTCAGGTGGGCTTGAGAAGGCAGGAACCAGGGTGACATTTCCTAACCCAGTCTAGTCCCCTCTTCCTCCCTGCACTGGAATTCACACTCCAGCTCTAAGAGTCCTCTGAATTCCACTGTCGGCCCAAAAGAGAGCCGCTAGTCAATGACTGAGCAAAGTAGAGACTGGGGAGTGGAGAAGTGAACCCCACAACTCAGGTGCAGAAGACACCTGCACAGTCTTGACAGTGTGGTCAGGCAGAGAAAGGAAACATGAAAGATGGCTGAGACGGAGCCCCGCCCTCCTTTTTGTATTTGGTTGGGGCCCAGCTGTTGGGCCATTCACTTCTTTTCAAATGAAGTAGACTTAGGTGAACAGGTGACTTGTATTAAATCTTGGTGAGCTGGTAAGGCATGCTTATTCGGTTTTGTTTAATCCTAGATTAAGTCGTTTCCCCTTTGAAATTGCACACAGGGAGGGGTGAGGTGTCCTTTATCTGATTGCTCTTGGGATTACAGGTGTGAAAATAATTTTGTTGTTAAAACTTACGAGGGCTATTGAGATTTCTGATTAAACAACGTTGAACCTTCTGACTTGACTGAAGAGAAACTCAAACATTTGCAAGCAACCGCTGAAGCTTCTCCGGTGGTTCTGTTGAACCTCCGCGTTCCTAAGTCATGGTTCCTAAACAGGAACAAAATCAAGGTACTTATCACAATTCTTCTGCCCACACCTTGCTTCTCCCATTGCCTGTGCTTGTACTTCCTTGGAGGGTCTTAAAGGATTTCAACGGAACCCATTGTGTGCCTTGGGAAGGGGTGGCTGCTTGTCCTCTTCACCTCTGTAATTATCCAATGCTCTGACCAGGTGACCCAGCTTTGCCAGTAAGAGCCCCACCCCTTGCCAGGAGGGCTCTGCTGCCAAGAGCTCTGCTCCTCCGTTCTGACTACCTGGTCTCTTGACTTCACCAGACAAATATTTTCCAGGGAGACCAAAGCCAGAGCCTGTGATAAAAGCATAGTTGTGGTCTATAAACATTAAAATGTTAATCCTTTCCAAATAGACCCTGACAAGAACAAACCTAATTGCAGTAATGACCTGCAGTGTGGATGCTGCCCCGCATTAATCTCTCTGGCCCTAGCGGAGTCCTTGGGAGAACACTAGGGCTGTGTGTGTGTGCAGGTTCTTAACTAACTATGAAAATGAGGCTGAGTGCTGGCACTTAAAGACCCCAAAGATAAAAATATAATTGCTTTTAACCACTTTTCAAATGCTGAACATTATAAGAAAACTTTTTAATAGAATCACTATTCCAACATTCTCTCATCTATTTTAATTTTTAATGTTTAATTATAGAAACTATTCTAGTTAGATGAAATGTTTTCATTTGTATTCATTGGGAAGTGTATATTTATGTAATACCCATGCTTGCTCCCAAAGGTTCCTGAGGTATAAGAGGATTCTACTTTGATGAACTGAAAATGTATATAACAATTTAAAAGCTATTGTAACAAGAATGGAAGTTTGTTTTATGCCCTCCTCTTTTTGCCTTTGATAACTTCACCCGAGGGCTCATTCCTGGTTTATAAACAGGTGCAGTTTTGCAGTCAGGACCTTTTGGGGGAAACACACATGCTGGCTCACACACACACACACACACACACACAAACACACACACACACGTGCACACACATGTGCACACACACAATCATCATTCTACCTTCATTTTTTTTCTAATGATCATTATTACACTTGCTTTCTGTTTGTTTACAAGACACCCCAAATCCCTGAACTTTGGTAATGCCCTTCTGCTCTGACCCCAGGATTGAGTCCTGGCTTCATGTATGTTGGATTAAGCACACTACCAACTAAACCACTGCTTTACTTCTGCTGTATTCTTCTATAAACTTCTATCTCATTTATTCCCCACTCTTCTCATAACAGCAATGTAGTGAGGGATCTACCAGAGGCACCTGTGGCTCTGATCACGCCTGTTTGAGCATAGTCACAGGTACATACATGAGCGTGTGGGATTTGGTCTGGGGTCTGGGACAGACTTGCTGTCTTGGTTGCGGTCAGGTCATAAAGGGCAGCTGGGCATTGATCCATGGAGTTGGATCTCATGGGTTACTGGTTTCTTCCCGTATACAATTAACTTGTATTATCCTAGTCCCGTGTATCTTAATCTGTACATCCACATAGCAAGGCTGATCTCACCCCCTCCCCATGATGCCACCAAATCCTTGGGTCTAGAGAGGCTTGTCCCCAGCCTTACATATTTTCCTTACCAGGACAAAAGAAATGTACATAAAATTGGCTCTGAGAGTACTTCTTGGCAATTTTTATTTCCTCTTCAAATAAGTGGACATAGAAACATTCCCCAAACTGGGTATGGTGACTCAAACCTGTAATTCATAACTCCAGGAGACTAAAGTAGGAGAATTAACATAAGGTTGAGGCCAACCTGGGCTACATACTAAGTTCTAGTCCAGTCTGGGATCTCAAGTGAGTCCTTTTCTCAAAAACAACAGCAAAAGGCATCAGCCCCAGATAAAGAAGAATAATTATGAAGCAAGGTAAGTCTGAGACACTATGCCTATGAAGATAGCTTGTGTTGTTAATTTCACAGCCACGTAAGGTAAAGTTCTTCATTCACTATTCAGATATATCGCCACGATGGGCCCTAACCAAACCACAGCAGAAAACTCACTGCGCCTGATTGCTCTGTATTTGAGATCTGATTAAAAAGTACACGTTGACAGTTGAAAGAGATAGCAGAGAGGCTCTTGCCAGCTACACATTGTGACATGGGTTGGTCCGTGGGTGGAAGATCTAAGTTGGTTTTGATTTTTTTTTCATTTTAAGTAAGATTTTTAAATCTGAAAACAAGATGTTTTGCGTGGTTCCACTTCACTGCCCTTCTGGGGCAGGGACTCCTAGATTGTTTGTGAGGTTTGGGCCGTTATAAAAGGGAATAGTTGCTGACTGCTAGAATCTAGCGTAAGTATATGATGAGGGCTTATGCCTCAAACTTTAGCCCTAACATTCAGCCCGATTGGCTTCTGTCATCTTTCAGCCAGCATTATCAAAATTAACCCAATACAATGGGGTTACAAGCCAGAAAAGGGGAGGATAGTTTTAGTTTCTTTGTTCGCCCATTTTGTTTTGAACTGGAAACAGAAGTTGTCACGCAAAATCATGTCATTAAAAGGTGCTGTGATATGATCAAGCACTCATATGTGTTCCCCGTGTCGCATTGTCCTTCCAATTGGGTCTCTTTTGCTGTGCTAACTGGAGCAAGCAGTCCAGTCGGTTGAGATCTGTGAATTTGGGCTGGACTCTAGGGGTCCTGACTCTTCAGGTTCATAGTAATGTTTACAGGAAGTTGATTATCTGATGCATCATGGGAATGGATGAATCTGCTCTCTGAAAAGACCACTTTCCCTTAGATTTTTCCTCCCAAATGAATTGTAAGCCACAACTTTAGCTTTCAGTATACCTAATTTTCAAGCACACACAGTTCAAAGTATGTGCACTAAATATGAAAATATATTCCTTCTGCTATAGAAGAACTTACTTCTCTGCCATAGCTATGAAAATATTTATTTTCCAAGTGTATTTCTTCTGACTAGGCTGAGTGAATATATTAACCAACATCATTTGGACATTTTTTAAAAATTTATTTATGTATTATGTATACAGTGTATTATGTATGTTTGCACACCAGAAGAGGGCACTAGATATCATTACAGATGGTTGTGAGCCACCATATGGTTGCTGGGAATTGAACTCAGGACCTCTGGAAGAGTAATCAGTGCTCTTAACCTCTGAGCCATCTCTCCAGCTCTTCATTAAAACAATTTTATGAAACAAAAAAAAGGCCTTACAAAACACTAAAGCTAACACTTCATCTTTCTAATGTTAAGCATCGTGTGACTTCCATAATAGTTTTGTGACTTCCATAAAACCTTGTGGCGTGAACAAAAAGAGATGAAGACTCATTATCTTCATACTCCTGAATATAACGGTGCTCTAAATTCTTATAGATACCACAGGCAGAATATGTAAATAAGACACAAGTTTCTGCCATTCATCTTCTTGAGACAAGTTCAAAACTGTATTTATACAGTAATAATTATTTAGCTAACTACTGATAAAACATGTAAAGGATTTTCTTTTTTAAAAGATGCTTATGTATTATTATTGTGCATGTAGGATATAAGACAGTGTATGAATGCCAAGATACATGTCTGGAGGTCAGGGGACAAGTTTGTGTAGTTAATTCTCTCCTTACATCTTTAAGTTAGTTCTGTAGGTAGAACTCAAGTCATCAGACTTGCTCAGAAAGCACTTTACCCATTGACCTTTTATAACCACCAAGTTTCCAAAATTTTATACATCTACAAAACTTCTTTTAAATCTAAAATCCTTAGAATGGAAGGGGATTCCGATATATTTTTTAATATATATGAAACTTGGTGGCATATATTCCATTATAAGAGATATTTAAAATAGTCTAAATCATAAAGAGAAACAGTAGCATGGTGATTGTCGGGAGCTTAGAGTTGGGGTGGCAATTTACCCTTTATTATGAGCCTAGAGTTTAATTTTTAATTTTTTTAATTTAAATTAGAAACAAGCTTGCTTCACATGTCAATCCCAGCTCCTTCTTCCCCCTTCCTCCTCCACATCCACCAACCTTTCCAACCTCCCCACCCAATTCCCACTCCTCTCCCCAGGGAGGTTGAGGCCTTCCATGGGGGATCTCCAGAGTTTGTCATTTCATAGAGTTTCATTTTTATAAAGTAAAGTCAATTATGAAAATTGATGGTGGTAGTTGGACAACATTATAAATGTATTTAGTGTAGCTGAACTGTATAATTAAAAGCACTTGAGATGAGCCAGCAAAAGGACTCAGTGGATAAAGGTACTTGCAACCAAGTCTGATGGTCTGAGTTTAATTTGGGAACCTCTGTAAAGTCAAAAGGAGAGCACAAAGTTGTCCCCTAACCTCGACACTCACAGTGTACCATGTGGACCCTACCCCTACATCATGGGCATGCACACAAAATTAAAAACAACTTAAATTTTATATTACATGTATTTAACACAATGAAAATGTGAGAAACTACTACAATTGTTTTAGTAAAAAAAATAAAATTTATTTTTATCCTATTTTATGTAACATTATCTTATTCTAGATATTTTCCCTCTGGTACCATGACTTGAATAAGAATGGCCACCATAAGTTTATATGTTTGAATATTTGGTCCCCAGTTGATGGAATTATTTGGGAAGATCTAGGAGGTGTGGCCTTGTTGGAGGAGGAGTATGAGTGTGAGTTGGTTTTGAAGGGTCAAATAATTTGTGCCGTTCCTAGTGTGTTCTGTTTCCTGCCTGCTATTTTAGATGTGAGCTCCCAGTTGTTCCTGCCACCTTCACCCTATTGTCACTGATTCTAGCCCTAGGAAGTCATAAGCCCAACTAAACACTCTTTTATGAAATGCCTTGGTCATGGGGTTTTATCACAGCAAGAGAAAGGTAACCAAGACGAGTACTGTGGCTCAATGAACCACACACAAATCTGAAACAACAAACTCTTCAGGATTTACTGCCATCAATTGGTAAGAATTTACGGAATACCTCCCATGTGTAAGAAAGCACCCGAAAGGCTCCAGGATTCTTTGTTATTTTCACTTATCAGAAAATAAGTGTCTGTGGAGATTAGCAAATGAACTCAGGAGTGCTTGCAGTGATTCTAGCCTCTCTCCAGGATCTCTGCAATTAGATTCATTTCCCTGGCTTCTCGCACAAAAGGGCAGAGCTGGACATAAGTGCACATGAGCATTAGAGTTAGACAGAATACTCAATGGCAAGGTCAACTTGTATAGCAGAGCACCAAGAGTCTGCAGGAAAAAAAAGGTCAACTTACTCTAAAGTCTAAAGAAGTAAAGGGAATGTGACTTGGGGACAGACCCACCAATGACAAGGCTGGTAAGTATGTAAATACAAGGCGCCACCCTGTCATTGCAAACTTGATTGCAGTTGTTTTGATTTCCATCATTGCGATGCACTCACTGCAGTGCCTAGCTACTCCTCATAACAGCCACCTCTATGGCTCTATTGTTTTTGATACAGAATTCCTACTTCAGTAATGGTAATGGGGAGGGCCAGCCAGCACTCTGCCCCTCCTAGGAAGAGCTGGGGGAACACATTTCAGAACACCGAATAGAGTGATGGGATTGTTTAAAGGATTTCTGAGCAGCAAGATAAACATGAGGCTATGTTGGCTTAGTTTCAGTGCCAGCTAGTGTGGTGCTTGAGTAGGCCAGTAGCATGCCTTAGAGTAAAAGGCCGCACACTGTCAACCTTGCACACAGAGAAACATTTGAAGCTTCAAGAGAACACCCAATATACAAGGGCCTCTTGTTTGATTATAGTAATTATTCATCAGACACCAGATGTTAGGGAAGAAGAAAAAAACTTTATCTTTCTCTGATTAGAAGCATGAATCCTTTCAAATGAGTGTGTCACTGCAATGCAATGTGTGTAATCATCCATTGCAGGAGAGAGGGGCCAAGTAAATAGCTGAACCAGCCCAGATCCTTATTAAAAGAATTTGTTTCCAAGGGGAGAGAGAAATACCATCCCTTCTGAGGAAGCTGACCCTAAAAAAAGAAAGAAAAAAGTCAAAAGTAAAAACAGGGACATTCGGGCAGCATGCGGATGACATTAAGTTCTTGTTCAAGAGCTCCTGGGGGCTATTAAGTGACTATGAGGTTGGGTCTGTTCCAAAAGTGACCGAGAAGCCTGGAGCACCCCCCTAATAATTCATCATTGTTGTTTTGGTTGGGGAAGGGGGTCAAGGCCATCCCCAGCAGACCAGGCCATCTCTGTGCACTAGTCCATAGCTCTTGTCAAACTCCATGATATGAAAGAGAAGACACATGATGTCTCCTTCCATTGGTGCCCACAGGCAGTCACACAGTGGCTTCTGAGGTGTGCCAGCTGGCTCCTGGGATGGCTCCCTCTCATCTTCCTCCTGTGCTGTGTCACTGATTGGATATTGTGGGAATAACTGCCAGTGTGTTCCCAGGCCAACTCCTAGACATTGATGTCATTCCCCATCCCAAGCTTTCGTCCCTATAGACTCAGAAACTCCTACAGGAGGCCATATGGTGTGAATCAAGGGCAGCTGCCCACAACCAGCCATATGAATGAGTCACCTAGAAGTGGACTTTTCAGGCTCCCTAGTCCTCAGATGACATCAGCCACAGCTGACATCATGGCAACAGCCTCGTGAGAGACCTGAGCCAGCATCACTCGGTGAAGCCTCTCCTAGACTCCAGACACACAGGAACTATGTGAGATAATGATCATTTATTGTTTGAAGTCACAACATTTGGGGCTCATGTGATACTTTGGTAATTGTTACTCCCTTGGCCTTATTCCTTTCCCTTACAGCATCTCATAATTAAAGTCATGTATTTCACTTTAGATCCAAGTAATTACATGGGGTGTGTCGGGGAGGGTGTACAGTTGCATGTACATGCATGCTCACACAGTTCAGCCCAGAGATATTGAAATATGCTGTTACCTAACCCATTTCACAGACTCTCACCTAATATTAGATGCTCCAAACACTTTTTCTTGCTGCCTTCTTTGGGGGGGGGGTGTATTTTGAGACCAGGTCTCTCTATGTAGCTCTGGCTATATTAGAACTCATTATGTAGACTAGGCTAGCCTCAGATTCATTAACATTCTGCTACCTCTGTCTCCTGAGTGCTGGAACTAAAGGCATGTGCCACCATTTTTTAAATGTAGCTGCATTTTTTAAAGAAGAAAACTAATGTCTTTACTGAATTTAACTTATAAAGCATTTTTCTATCATTGCATATTCAAAGCAATGTGCCAGTTTTGGAAACACTCACAGATAGAGTATGTGTAAACCTTCAACAACTTACATGCGGAAATGCAGGTGGACAGGTGCGTGTAGAAATGTAAAACAAGAAGTCCATGATGGCATGCAGTGTTCATGTAAAGAGGTACCCAGAGACAAATATCCCTTGACTCAGTAGCAGTCAGGGCTTCAAAAGGCAAGAGAAGGACCGAAACAAGGAAGCTAGGACTGGAGGGATGGCTCATTGGGTAAGTGTTGAGAGCTGTGTGTCCTTAGAGCCTGAACCTGGCTGAGACAGGACTCAAACCGCTAGAGGCTTGCACTGGTGCTCTCTCTCTCTCTCTCTCTCTCTCTCTCTCTCTCTCTCTCTCTCTCTCTCTCTCTCTCTCTCTCTCTCTCCTCTCTCTGTCTGTCTCTCTCCCTCTCTCTTTTCTCTCTCTTCTCTCTCTCTCCCTCTTTTCTCTCTCTTCTCTCTCTCCCCTTCTCTTTCCCCTCTCTCTCTCTCTCTCTCTCTCTCTTTCTCTCTCTCTTCTCTCTCGCTTCCCTTCCCCTACTCCTTTCCCTTCCCCAATAAAAATACCAAGAAGTTTAAAAAAATAAAAAGCTTGTATTGTTCATGGAGAGGACCCAAGTTCAATTCCCAGCATCCTTATTGAGTGGCTCACAACCGCTTGTGATTCCAGAGCCAAAGAACATGATGCTCTCTTCTGAACTTCTTGGGCACCTGTACTCACATGCCATGCCACCCCCAGCGCACACACACACACACACACACACACACACGCGCGCGCACGCACGCACGATTAAAAATAAAATAAATCTTTTTCTTTTCAATGACGCTCCGTGCTATAGGTATGAGGCTCAGAGCTAAAGCGGCGGAATGGTTTGACGCATGGTGGGAGTGGGCCATGGCTGTGTTAGAACCAGGAATTGTTATGAGTAACAAAAAAAGTAGCAAGAAAGACACACTGAGGTATTTGTATTAGTTGGGGAGATAATGTCAAAGCTGAGCTTTAGGAAGGCTTTAAGTGCTTAAGGAATGAATTAGTGGTGGGGAGTGGCTGAAGCCGTGAAAGGCAGGAGAGATGGGAATGAGCTAAAGAAAGAGAGGTCATTTTATTCGAGATATGAGTAGAATTATGGATGGACAGCAAGGCTGCTCGGAGCTGAGAAAGGGGGGCGGGGGAGGAAACTCAGATAAACATACAGGTTAGAGCTCAGAGCCTCTGCCTCAATATGCAGGTGGGCACCTTTTGCAAGTACAAATTCATTGATTTGCATCAGAAAGTGTCAGCTGGGCTTTCAAATAAAGGATAAAACCATTCTGTGCAGCGATGCAAATAGTCTCCTCGGTAGACAGGAATACTGAAAAGCTCCTAATTAGGCATTCCTGTAATGGAAAAAAAAATCTTTGCTTGTTTTTTTTATGGGATTTTTTAAAAAACAAATTCCATTTGATCTATCGCTACCTTGCAACGTGTTTTTAAACAAACACTTTGCTGGGCTCTGCCTGGCTAATGAAATGGCTAAAGAGTTCCTAAGCCAGTTTTCTAAAGCCAGCTTCTCAGAAGCTCCAGGGGACAGTGGGAAACCTGCCTGCCTCCTGGCTGTCAGCTAATTGTGAGTCCCAGACTCCACCTTCTCTTGTGCAGATGGAACTTTGTTCACCAGTTGCTTTCCAGGTCTCAGGGACAGACTTCCAACTCACCAATGCCTTCCTGACACAAAGGTCCCAATCTTTAAGATCAACAACTGGGTTTTAATTTTAGTTTTCCTGTGCCTAAGCTTGAAGCAAATGTATACTGGCTGCAAGCTGGAACAGATCCTGGCTAGAGGAGTATGACCAGCAGTAGAATATGAAAATAATAATCATGCTGTTATTAATAATTTACTGAGGCCCATTAGCTGGGCTTAAGCACTTTCTTATATCAGCTCGCTTCATTCTCACAGGAGCATACCAGGAGAGTTTAATTAACATCTCAAGTGCCAAAGGCTGGAGCTCAGCAGGCTGGGAGCTGGGACTCCTAAATATTAAGCCTGGAATGGGATTTTTTTCTACAGATATTTTTGTAGTCATCACTGTTAGAGTCTTCTATAGCCACCACTATAATGTAATGGCTTGAAGAACACATAGTGTCTTCTGCTTCACTTTTCCAATGTAAAGACTTCAGTGAGCATATCAGACCCCAGGAAAACCCGAGATAGAATTCCCACATTGTGATTAGCTGCCTTAGCTCTTCCCTACTCCACAGAGCAGTGTGCTCAGTTTCAGGCATATATTGGTGTTGTTTATCTATCAAAACTCGTGCAATGCTCCAGACAAGAAACACATAAATCTCAAGTGCCAGAAATAAGAGTGATAAATAAGAGAAAATAAAAGAGTATAGTCAGATCAGAAGAAGTTGCGGGGAGAAGAATTCATGTTGGGTTAGTTAAGATTCATCTGAGACTGCTCCAATTCCAGACACTGTTCATGGCTTCCTTTATCCCTACACAGAGTCCTTATGTCAAATTCTCCCATTCTCCTGTGGCATCCCTAGGAAAAACCAAACCTGCCTGTGATGGCTATTCTTGGTTGTTAACTTGACTTCATCTAGAATGAACTGCAGTCGAGAAATGGAGGACATACCTGTGATCCAGATCTTGAAGCGGTAAAGAATACCTTTAATCTGGGCCATACATTCTGCTGGAAGCCTATATAAGGAGAATGGAAGAAGAAAGGGGTTGTTCCTTCTTTGTCTGCTTGCCCTTGCTTTGTCAGCATATCCATTCCTTCACTGGCATTGGAGTCTACTGCTTCCAGATTCCAGCACATACAGAAGACCAGCTGAGACACACAGCCTTATGGGACTGAGCAACTTCTAGATTCTTGGACTTTCCGTTCACAGCTAGCCATTGCTGGACTGCAGCCTGTAAGTCATACCAATAAATTCCCACATATACATTTGTGTTGTGACATTCTCATAAGTCAGGTTTATGTAAGCAAAGTAAGCTGATAGCAAAGACAAGCTTTCCATTCTCTCATCTTTCTTCCACAGAGGGAAAAGTAATGTCAACCAGTACAGCATGGCCTCAGGACAGTAAAGTGGACTCACTACAGGCTCCAGTCCTGTGAAATCCTGCTTTCTCCAGCCTTGGTTCTCTTACCCCTGCCATATGGAGAAAAAGCATCTTTAACTTCTCCCATGCAAGGCAGGTGCTATAAAAAACATAAAGGAACAAGATAATAGCATGAATATTCACCCAATAATTTTTACCAGACCCTGGAAGCTTTCTAAGGAAATAAAGACCTAAAACTGTGGTTAAAACTATATTTATGTGAGTTTTGATGAAGCATGACCAGGACTGGAATTGTACAATAGGGAAAAGATGGTTTGATCTCAGTAATAAACTGGGTACATTGCAAATACTGTTGGTTCTTGTTCTTTCCCATGATCCTGAGTTTTCGAAATCAGGGAAGGCCATTTCTCCCCATTATAGGGAGTGAACCTCTTGCATGAGGCTTCAGCAGGAGGTTGTAAAAACTGTTTCTCATTTGATGACTTACTTCAAAGGAGTAGGGTAATGGAAGGCTAAAGTAACCTTTCCATGTGTCCTTCTGCATACATGTTTCTCTTATTGGTTGATGAATAAAACATTGTTTAGCCAATGAGGCAGGGAGATAGGTGGGATTAAGAGATGAGGAGAATTCCGGGAAATACAGAGGGAGCCCTCTAAAAGGACGCCTTGGATAGCCCTGGAAGACAGGACCTGCCAGGTGTTCCCTGGTAAGATAAGGCCATGTAGAAATAGATTAGTAGTTATGGGTTAATAATCAAGACAGAGCTAGCCAATAATAAGCCCTAGCCACCGGCCAACAATTAATATAGCGTCTGTGTGTTTATTTGGGGCTGAAGCAGCAGTACCTGGCGGGACAAGAACCTCCAGCTACATCTGTGTGTTCCTCAATGTGCCAATGTCTGAGATTTTAAGTTAATTTGTCCTAAACTCCTCTAGTTCTTTCCTTGTGTTTCTTTCCAACTCAACACTTTCCTTGGTGTAAGAAACAACAAGTGGACATGGAATATACTTATTCTTTGCAGAAACATCCAAAGGGAATTAAAGCCTCTGCACTGATTCTCCTCTATGCTGACAATGGGTTGAGTATATTGGGGTAGGGAGAAAGGGTGGTAGGTGCATCCCTCTAGAGAGGATATTAAGCAGACTATGATTCCTAAGTTGAGTGTTACTGAGGGAACAGGGAGAAGCCTAGATGGACTGTCGAACGGTACTCCAGGCAGAAGGGACTGTAAAATCTAAGCCTGGAAACTGCAAATACTTTTCTGCGGGTCCTCCTCTGTGTAATCTAAACGGGCAATTACTAGAGAAGTACCTAATTTGAGGAAGATGGGACACCAACACAGACTTGTTTGTCGTCTGCCTGTGGGAGGTAGGAACTTACCTCTTAGGGATTTATAGGCAACTGATTACACCATACTAGCATTTGCTAAAGTTGTTCAGTTTGTGGGTGGGTTTTAAAATGGCCAGGCTAGAGGATAGTTAACAGATAGCGGCTAAGAGGCCACAAGTTCTATAGATATTTGAGATATTGAATGTAGAGAATTGGGGTTGTGCAAGATATAAAGGCCTTCTGCATACTCTTCCAAGTAAAAAGAGAACCCCACCTCTCTCATTTCCATCTTGAGTGACTAGGGCATTGGATACATATATAGATCTCTAGGCTCCTCTTCAGGACTCACCAAATTCCCAGACATTCATTTGTATTCAGGATATCCCACGGGTTCTGACACTGACCTATAGCTATATGTTATAGATATATTTAATTGTTATAATTCTACAAAGAATGCATCTCACCTCATATTTTTAAGAGAGACACATTTTGAAAATACGTTCACAAAAATGGTCAGCTAAGTGCCTGGGAGTCTAAGAAAGGCAACAGGAAAGGAAGGAGAGAGACATACAGCAGCAGTTGCTCGGTGCATTTAAATAAGTAGCACCTTTTCGTGTAAAGCAGTCTCCTCGGTACTCAGGGTATCTTTAACAGAAAAGTAAAAATGAGAATTACTAAACATGTGTTTCTGCCTCATAGTTAAATAGGTTTACCTCAGTGCTAGGAGGTAGCATTTGTCTCAAGGCCATTGGGAAATGAATGGCTTACAATAAAACAAATTGTATTTGGTAATTAAGATCATGTGCATCGATTCCTAGCACTTATCTCTTTTGAAACATCCTTGTAAGAAAGATCAGAAAGCCACACAGTTGAGCTGTGAAGGGAGTATGTGAGGGTAGGAGAGGGCACTGTAGGAGCAAAGGGAGAGGCTCTTGGGTTTTGTTTGTTTTCCAAAACGCTGCTAAAATTAAAGGCACTGTTTGCATGCCTGTAAGGTAGATAGTGTGATTATTATCCAAGCAAGGTTTCTTCTGCTCTGCAGAAGAAAAGGTGTTGACAACAGCAGTCAGATGCAAAGATGGATCCAGTCCCATTTCCTCTTGCAGAAGTACAAGTAAACAGTTCCTTTCCCAAATGGCTTGATGATCAAATGGGAGTATGCAGTATTTGCAAGAAACCATGAAGATTCTCAATTAGCCAAGAAAAAGAAATCAAAACATCCAAATTAGAAAGGAAAATGCAAAATTATCTCTGTCTACAGAGGACACAGTCATGTATGTAGAAAGCCTTTAAAGACTCCATGCCCCCAGAAGTTTAATACACAGGTTTAGGAAAGCTGTAGCCAACACAGTCAACACAGAACAATCAGTTGTACTTACATGCATTAATAATGAGCTATGAGAAAGAGGGGACTAGAAAACAAGTCCGTTTCAATTAGCACTGTGAATCTAGTACTCTGGAGACAGAAGTAAGAGGATCACAAGTTTGAGGCCAGCCTGGGCTATGTAGAAAGATCTCTCAAAACAACAACAAAAT
This sequence comes from Mesocricetus auratus, assembly GCF_017639785.1. Lineage (NCBI taxonomy): Eukaryota > Metazoa > Chordata > Mammalia > Rodentia > Cricetidae > Mesocricetus > Mesocricetus auratus. The sequence goes on along the minus strand of NW_024429184.1, from coordinate 101,191,737 downwards.
TAAAATGAAACAAATATGCAAATGCATAATTTTACCAAACGATAAAAGACCCACATGTAAAGTTGATGAAAATTAAGAAATTAAAATATAAATGGAAACATATCACAGGTTGATGGGTTTAATATTGTTAATATTGTTAAAATATCTAAGATTAAATTCAGTTCCATCAGAGCTATCAATGACAAATTTCACAGAAGTAGAACAAATAATTTAAAAATATGTGTGGAACCATGAAAGATGCTGATTAGTCAAATCTATCCTGAACAAGGAAAATAAAATGTGAGGCATCACACTTTCAGATTCCAAGCAAAGCAAAATGTAGTACAAACCTATGTCAGAGGGCACCTGGGTGGAGGAAGATTCAGAAAGCAACCCACATCTACAGTCATCCAAGCAAAGGGGCCAAGAACACAGTGGCAAGAGGATAAATGGGCTTGTCAGTGAAAGACGTTGGGGACACCTGAAATCTACTTACAAAAGAACAGACCACAGACATAGCCTAAAGATACAAAGTCATGAAGCACTTAAAAGAAAGTAGAGGGGAACATCCCTTGATGTTGGCATTGTTGAGGATTCTTTTGATTAACCACAGAAAACTACATGATAAGAGCCAAAATAACTAGGTCTATCTTTTCAAAAGAAGGAGGAGGAGGAGAGAAAAGTTTCTCTATAGTGAAGGAAAACAATATGGAAACAGAAGAAAGTATTACAAATTAAAAGTCCAATAAGAGTTGATACCTAAAATGCAAGGAACTCATATAACTCAACAGCAGAACAACTAGTAAAAGATGGACAAAGAACTTAGTTTTCAAAAGAAGACATTTGAATGACCAGTGGATACCTGAAATCATACTCAACCTATGCATTGATAAGGTAAATACAAGTCAAACCACAAGGAGGAATCCTTCTTAGTTTAGAAGGGAATTACCAATAAGTCAAAAGATGGTGTGAGTGAGAATGTAGAAGAAAGGAAATACATGCACATTGTGGATAGGGTTATAAACTAGTAGTTATTGAGGGAGCCTGGATGGAGGCTGTCACCTCAAATAGACCTCTTTGGACTAGTGTTGGCAATCCATATTTATAGTCCCAGCATTCAAAAGGCTGAGGTAGGAATATGACAAGTAATGGTAAACCTGAATTATATAACCAGACCAAAACGGACAGACACAAGCAAGCGCGCGCGCACATACACACACACCACATTCCCACCACCTCCACTTCACAAATACAAAACAAGAAAGAACCACCCCCACTTCTCAGTCCATATCTAAAGAAAGTTAAAATCATTAGCTCAAAGATACAGCTACACTTCCATGTTCACCTAGAAAACAAATGTTTTGAATCTTAAGTTGGAGATAAGTTGAAACTCACTTGAGGACAGCGGCAAAGACAGAAATGTAAAAAGTTAGGACCTAGGACATCACACAGAGCATTCTCAAACAAGCATCTCATGTGCAAACACAATCGCCCACATGCCAATGGAAAGTTGTGGCTGCTCTGCCTCTATCAATCATGCATGGAGAATGTGTTCTGAAAGCTTGGGAGAAAAGAGGCAAAGATAATTATGCCACAGTTTAAAGCGGATGATTCCAGTGAATACAATCAGTACAGTGCTTGTCCTAACTGCATTAAAATGAACTAAACTCAGAATCACCTGGAAATCCGGAGGACTGTTTTGTTGTTGTCTCCACCTTAACTCTTTTATGCAGGTTTTGTTTTCATTCATCCAGCTGATCCCTAACTAATAAACTCTTCATTTCAACCTTCTATAAGGAGAGAGACCATCCTTTTCATCTTTCCCCGTCAACAAAACCCCTCTTAGAATCCCGTTTTCTGTGTGAGTTGGCACATGAGCTGTGGAAGAAAGCAAGAAGGAGGCGGGTATGGAGTTTGAGCAATGATAAATCCACTCCGTGCAACAATGCCCATCCTGTTCTGGGGCGCCTCGCCCTTTCCAGTTGTCTCCCTTGTGTGCTTAATCAGATTAAAAGCCCCCAAGAAATCCCTTTAATTCCCTGGCAAACAAAGGTGAGCAACTAGCCAACCAACATAGCAGTACGTAGCTGCACCTGGGTTTAAGAAACAAGTACCGTGAACTGTGCGCCCAGCACCTTGGTCATCTCTATGGTCCTGCCTGCCTTGGTCCGTTAAAGGCAACTCTGAATGACTGTCTATTGTGAAAACACAAGGGCCATTGAACACAAGGCTTCATATATATCAGAAAATACATAATGGGGGAAATTTGTGTTGCCCATGAATATTTAATTCTTCTGAAAGCTAACTATCTGCTCTTCACAATACCTCAATGCATGTGTGTGATTTTTCTCTGTTGTCTTTCAAAATAAAGCAGACAATTTTTCTCTTCCTGTGGTGCCTTGAAAGTTGCTTAACTGTGCATTGATCCCTTTGATCTACTGAGTGTGTGTATTTTAAGACAAAGTCAGCATTGTTGCCCTCATCTGCGTGGGAGAAGCAGAACAATGAGTGGAAACCAGGTCGGTTTCCATTGTTTTCTTAGTGACCTGGATCACAATTCACTGATGTCTTGAACGCCGTTTAACTTTTGCTGGTGTCTTTTTATCACTGCATTCATGTGAATTTAAAAAGGGCTCCTTGATATGCAGCCTACTGTGTATTATGATATCCTGCCCGCCCTGTTGCACTTCAGAAGCCTGCAGCTGCCTGCAGCTGCCTGAAGTGTAATTATGCATGCATGCAAAGCCCAGATGCTTAGCCAAGAGTGCCTCAACTACAACAGTTTCTCACTTGTTTTTGTTTGAACTGTAATTGGGCAGATCTGTATTTCTCTGCCCATTCATTCTGTGGCTCTGTTGCTACTACTGTTTGACTGCTTCTTCGCCAAGGAGCCCTTTGTTGATGCCGCCATGTGCCTCTGAGATCTGAGTAGGGCCATTCATAGGCTTGATAAAAATCTTTTACCTACACAACAATTTTAAAAGGTACAAAAATGACCCTAGCCCTTGTAGGTTTCCCTCCAGATGGTTTGTAGCTGAAGGAAAGAAAAGGATGGTGAACTAGAAGCTGGCATCTGGATAGAAACAAAAAAGGCTGAGAGTCAGGCAGCCATGCTTGAAAGGAAGCTTCCACCTGCTGGAACACTATGCTGGGGACCCATAGAAGCTGATTTGTTAGCCATGCATGTCTTCTCTTCAGAGAACATTTGGGGAGCTGTTCGACGGCTACCTTGAGGATCTCAGTCTCCAACATGAACAAAAGGCTCCTGTGTCCAGGAAGCCGAGTATGGCGTGGCACTATCCATACTACTTCAGAGCTGCCCAGAGCTGTTCTTTGCTAGCAACTGTGCAGAGTCAGAAGCTTCCCATGGAGGACACTTGTGGCTACTTATACTATGAGAGATCAAGCAGCAAGTGAAAGACAAAGGTTGAGCTCACTCCTATTGATAACGTGTTGTGATCTCATAGCAGGTGTGTGTGTGTGTGTGTGTGTGTGTGTGTGTGTGTGTACTAACTACAGACTTACACTGGTTTCAAGAGTAAGCAGGAATTTACTGTAGAATGATTACCCATGATAATCTTAAGAATCATATAAAAGCAGGAGATAGATATAGACATATACATTTATAAAGATATGCTTTCTTCACCTCTGTTGCTGTTTCTGTTTCTGTTTGACTCAGCTTCTTTTGTCAACACTGTGTGCCTCTGAGATCTGCAAAAGGGTCATTTGTGGACTCATCACATCTTTTACCTATCCAGCAGTTTTAAATTAAAAAAAAAATGACCCTAGTCCCAGTAGGTCTTCCTCCATATGGATAGTAGCTTTGCTTGAAAGGATGGAAGGCAAGAAGGGAAGGAAGGAGGGAAGAAAATATTTAATTAGAGATTTTTGTATGTATGCATGCATGTATATATATATGTTTATTATATATATATATATGATGTCCTCGTGTATGAAATGAGGGCAACAAATAACTCTTATTATGAATAGTTAAGAATATACAGCAGTGTGTGGCATCTAATATATACCACACAGTCAATGTCTATAGATTTTGTAGCTGAGAAGCTAAGAGTTTATATGCTAACAAGGATATCTGAGTCACACATTCTTAGGTAAACAAAATACACAACAGTGTCTCAGGGTACAGACTGGGACTCAGTATCCACTTTTCATATCCAAGATCTGTCATTTGAAAGACTTTGATAGTAGGACGATCTCAGTGACCTTACATAGGAAATGGGAATCACAGTGGTGTCCACCATAACATGCGTAGTGGGTGTAGACAAAGATTGTCTCCTTGACTTAACTTCACTCTACTCAGCTAGGCCTGAATTAGAGCTTCTAGCCACAGTCTAGCAGAATCAAATTCCAACAAGAAAGAGTCTTCAGTTTGTGGAAAGCATCCATCCTGGACAACCAATCACTTTCCCTACCAATTGAGTTCTTCCTGCTCCACCATTACTTTTGGGAATCCAGTCATTCTGGCCTATTCTCACCAATGCTCCACTTTAGACAGACTCCTCTCTCAGTGCTGTTTCCTACTAGTGATTTCCGTTCCTGATCCTGTGTCTCTACCTTTCTTTCGTTCATTGGGAAGCAGGTCCAGCACATCCCAACGTCACACAGTCAGAGGCAGTAATAGCTCCCATAGCTGCCACAGCAGTCCTGAAGAAATTCTGCACAATCACTTGATAGTGTTAGAATAACTTTCTATAAGGGCTCCTTGGATGAACAGTCAGTTGTTTTAAAGAATTATTCTTCCAGCTTAGAAGATGAAGAAAATGTGCTGTGGAAGTAAGAAGACCAGAATTCAAATCCCCAGCATGTAGGGAAAATCTGGGCATGGCCATGTGCTCCTGCTACCACAGCATTGGGACTGGATGGAGAACAGCAGATCCTGGGAATTTGATGGCCCATCAGCCTAGTCCTGTCTAAAGTATTAGATAAGGAGTGGTAGAGGAAGTCACTTGACATTTCTCCTGACTGCCTCATGTACACCCATAGGCATGCACAGTGGTGCACACATGTGTGTATACACAACACCAACCACACTCCACCCACACCCCACCATACCACACACAACTCTCAAAAAAGATTCATTCCCCAAAGAAAACCATTCAACAGACTGACAAAAGCTGTTTGTTGCTACTGTTTTGTTTATGAATTTCCTGAGGTGCAGTCTCCCTGTCAGAGGAGCTAGCAATCTTGTTAGTTATATGCAAGACAACTAGATACACTGCATAGGCAAAGACAGAATTTTCCTCACAGAGGTGCTTATCAATATTAAAAAAGATTTTGAGTCAAGACATTAAAATCTTTTACTCCACAAGAAAGATGGCCTCATGAGAATAAATATTTATGGAATTATAAGTTTATATAAGGCCAATTATATAGGCTTAAAATTCTGACTTCCTAAACTAGATAGGGCTAGTACCGACAGGGAGTAAATGAAAGATCCCTGGCTCATTCCTTTCTCAGCTCCAAGTCAACAAAGAACAAAGAACACCAGAAAGCATTTCTGCACGGCACACTCCTTGGTGACATACACAGGAGAAGATAAATACTTCCTGACAGAGGTACACATCTATCCCATGGACTACTCCCCTTCCTTGTTGGTAATTGGAAATTAATTACACTCATAGCCAGCACTTTTATTGGCCTCAAATGTGTTAATATAACACAAATTCTAAGTCATCACCCACTAGTATTTAAAGCAATTATATCATAGAACATTTTTTAAAATTGGAATTCAATGTAAATTTATAGAAAAGAATTATCAAATAAATATTATATTTCTTGTAGTAACGGAGAACATTTGATTAATGTGCCTAGACAAATATGCCTTTGTTGGGGAAGTCCTGTTATTTGCCTGTGCATTTGTCAATAAAGTACTGTCTGGCCAATAGAAAACCTAGATAGGAGGGGCTAGGAGTCCAGGAGGATTCTGGGAAGGAGAAAGACAGAGAGTCGAGATGTAACCGCCATTGGGGTAGGCAGCTCGGAAACCTCTCCGGTAAGAGACATACTTAGATTAACAATTATGGGGTAAATACTTAAGTCAGAGCTAGCCAGTAAGAAAAAAGCAAGGCCAACAGCTTCATAATGAATATAGCCTCTTGTGTGTTTATTTGGGACTGATGCGGATCTAGAACCAGGCTGGCGCGGCAGAGCCCAGGCGACTGGCGGGGGGATAAACCAAAGCGGCTAGCAAAGGAAAAGCTTCTCTTAACAGAATGGTGATCAGGAGCAGGATTGAATTTCCACGTAGAGTGACAAAAGCTTTAAAGGAATTTTAGAAACAGAAGAACGGAGAGAAGCACAGATTTTTGGTAGCAGCATTTTTCTCAGGTGTGCTTTGTTTTGCTAGCGACAAGACGAGATTCACGCGGCTCGCTTACTGGAGTCTTCCTGACTCGGCATAAAAAAAAAAAAAACCAACAAGGTTCTTTTAAGAGACTCTGCTAATTATTGAAAGGTGTGTACGTACAGCTGGAAGTGGCAGCTTTTGCTGGATATCAGCATGGACTGAGGCGGCAAGCTGCAGTCACGCTTACGCCCGCCATCTTGAAACGGCAGTTTAAAACAGCCGCGGTTTTACAGATAAGACACGTGGCCAGAAAAACATAAAGATTTACAGTAAAGTCAGACTTGGATGAACAAAACCTCTAAAGGTTTACAGTGTGTTTAAAAATATACGTGACATTGAGAGAGAAAATAAAATGACAAAGTGGTAAATAAATACAAAAGCCGGCGTTGTGGTGGTGCACGCCAGTAGGAATTACTCCAGAGGCAGAGGCAGGCAGATTTCCAAATAGAAATCCTGTCTCAGAGAAAAATAAATAAAAGGAAAATAAATAAAGTAATAATAGATAAATAAATAAGCCACGTAAAGATGGAAAATACACAGAGAGTCTGGATACTGTACGCTATTATGTTTTTCAGTTTTTTGATTGCTAAGGAAGGAACAGCTGCTAAAGTACACTTGATTATAAATGCTGCTGAATTAATCCAACTTCTATCTTTTGAAAATGCCTTGACTTCAAAATTTAAGTATAAGGATATGTTACTTGGAAAAGGAGTTTTCATTTATGTTTCTACAGAAAATGAAAAGCTGAGAATTCCTTCCAGGCTTCTGTGGTTTGACCAACCAAGACCCCGGAAGCAGTGGACCAGGGGTTCCAACAATTGGGACAGCTAAGATGATTGAGCTTTACAGACCCCGAAAATACGGACTTATACAGGTTTCTGAGTTTTGTCATGATCCCCATGGTATAAACAGCGCCCCCTTCCAGCAGGAAGCAGTTTGGAATGAGCGACGTCCCAATTCCCATCTTGTTTATAAAACTTTGTTTTCATTTAAATGGGATTGTTTATAATTGGCTAGTGATCACAGCCAATCTTCTTTTAATGGTAAAAGGGGAATTATGGTATGGGTATTGTTTTTCATTTATTGATACGAATTCAAGGTCAATTTTGTGATATGTATATTTCTCCTCTTGATTAAGTATTGTGCTTATAATGATCTTTAAAACGTAATGCATAATTGAATACAGACTATAGATAGTTACTTATAATAGTCAGAATTTATAGTTAGGTAAGTTAGGTTTTCTAGATATATAGAGATGTATTTGAGACAGATAGATAGTCTTCAAACCTTTCAAAGACCTTCAGAAAATGGCATTTAAAATGGTTTAGGGTTTTTCTTGACAATGAGAAATATCTGCTCCTGGCAGCACCAATTATGTCTGAGAGGAAGATGGGCATTGAAGAAACTTGTTATGGAGTTTGCTTTCAACATGGCAAGATTAGCCATTTGGGCAAGAAACTGCTCTTGCCTGTACTGCTTGACTGTTGCTGTATAAACTGGACATGCAGGACCCACAGGAAAGTGACTACTTTACTCAGTCTTACAGGGTTCCTGCTTCATGAAAGAGTCTAAGAGACTTTCTACAGGACAAAGAAAAATGACTGACAGACTGCTAGCGCAGATGGACAGTTTGAAATTTCCTGCTTTGCTGAGAAGTGTTCCAGACACATTGTGGCCTATGGGCTGAAGATGGATGCCCCAACGTTACAGAGGAACTTCGGGTGACTGTCCAGGCAGTAAGATACCTCTGTCAATCCTAGTGTTTATATATTATCCTTCTGTGGTCTTTGATGGAGTTGAAGACAGATAGGTATAATTATAGTTTTCCTTAGTTATGATAAGAGATAAACTACATATAGGACTTTGGACTCACAAAAATGAGATAGATGATATTTTCTTTAAATCTTGCTGAATGTTGATAGACAAAATATTGTAACTGTATTCTTATTTGATAACTGTTCTGTTATATACAATTTGACTGTGTTAAAGTTAAGACCTTTCTTTTTGTTTAAACAGAAAAGAGGAGATGTTGGGGAAGTCCTGTTATTTGCCTGTGCATTTGTCAATAAAGTACTGTCTGGCCAATAGAAAACCTAGATAGGAGGGGCTAGGAGTCCAGGAGGATTCTGGGAAGGAGAAAGACAGAGAGTCGAGATGTAACCGCCATTGGGGTAGGCAGCTCGGAAACCTCTCCGGTAAGAGACATACTTAGATTAACAATTATGGGGTAAATACTTAAGTCAGAGCTAGCCAGTAAGAAAAAAGCAAGGCCAACAGCTTCATAATGAATATAGCCTCTTGTGTGTTTATTTGGGACTGATGCGGATCTAGAACCAGGCTGGCGCGGCAGAGCCCAGGCGACTGGCGGGGGATAAACCAAAGCGGCTAGCAAAGGAAAAGCTTCTCTTAACATGCCTTGGATTTTCCACTTGATCTCTTCTCCTTTGTATGCTCCTAGACATGTTGTTTTAATATTAGGAAAGGCAGCACATTAGTCAGTTTTCCCATCAGTATCACAAAATACCTTTTGATTGGTATGGCTCAGCAGATAAAGGTGCTTGTTGCCAAGCCTGGAGACAGGAGTTCAAACCCTGGCACTCACACTGTTGCTCTCTGACCCACAATGGATCACTACGACATGCACACACACACCCATGCACTCATATGAATACACACAATAAGTTACTTAAGAAGCACTAATTTAAAAAATACATTTTGATTCACAGTCTGAAAAGAGATACAATCCATTACTGTTGGAAGACAGGTTTGGGAGTGTGAGGCAGCTGGTCACACTGAATCTGTTTTGAGGATGCAAAGAGAGATGAAAGTCAGTGCTTGGTTTATTTTTTGCTTCCTTTCTTTTTATTTAATCCAAGATCCCAACCTATAGGGTCATGCTACCCCTAGTCAGGATAGGTCAGCCTCTCTGAAATTGCCCTCAGAGACATGTTCAACAGTGTGTCTCCTGGGTACCTGCAACCCCAGCCAAGATGACAATGAAGATTTAGCCACTACAGGTAGTTGTACCTCCATGTATAATGTGCAGGAACCTGCCATGAACTCCTGTAGAAGATTTGAGAAGTCTCCAGGAAATAATCCTTGGTAAATAATAATTGATTTCCTTGATGCCACAAAAATTTACTTCTGTGATATGTTATTGGTATTCCTTTCACACACACACACACACACACACACACACACACACATAACCTACTTTTTTAAATTAGTAACTTTTTTCTTTTTGCTTGTCACCTCATTTTGGTGATGGCATATTATAAGCTGCTCTGTCTAAGACTCCCGGGTAAAATAAATAGCTACAGATTAGTCATTAATTCATTCAATAAAGATATGTATATGGGTGTTTTAACTGTCGTTTAGACTACTTTACAGCCTAGAAACACAACCTTGAAGAGGACTCCAAAATTCATGCTTTTGTGAAACTTAGATTCTGGTGAGATTTTAAGTGCTGTGGGAACAAGAAACACACACACACACAATATATATATACATATACATATATATGTATATATATATATTTCACACACACACACAATATATATATACATATACATATATATGTATATATATATTTCACACACAATATATATATACATATACATATATATGTATACATATATATATTTCACGCACACAATATATATATACATATACATATATATGTATATATATATTTCACACACACACAATATATATATACATATACATATATATGTATACATATATATATTTCACACACACAATATATATATACATATACATATATATGTATACATATATATATTTCACACACACAATATATATATACATATACATATATATATACATATATATATTTCACACACACACAATATATATATACATATACATATATGTATATATATATTTCACACACACTATATATACATATACATATATATGTATACATATATATATTTCACACACACACACACAATATATATATACATATACATATATATGTATACATATATATATTTCACACACATACACACAATATATATACATATACATATATATGTATATATATATATATTTCACACACACACACTATATATATACATATACATATATATGTATATATATATATTTCACACACACACACAATATATATACATATACATATATATGTATATATATATATTTCACACACACACAATATATATATACATATACATATATATGTATATATATATTTCACACACACACAATATATATATACATATACATATATATGTATATATATATTTCACACACACAATGTATATATACATATACATATATATGTATATATATATATATTTCACACACACACACACTATATATTCATATACATATATACATATATATATATATTTCAATAAAAAATGTGATGGTTGGTTTTATTGTCGACTTGCCAGATTACATTCACTGAGAAGGAAGATTCAATGAAATGATTATTCTGATTGCCTTAAGTGATGTGAAAACCCACCTCAAGTATGAATGTTACCCTTCTGGTAGCAGCCCAAATGAAAACAGAAGAAGGCTCTCGGTCCTTGGCTCCTTTGGTCTTCCCTCTGGCTGCTGAGTTGAGTCACCCTGTTGCAGCTGTTGATGATATGGTCAAGAACGTCAGAGCCAGCCTTTCCAGTCTTCCATCACTAGCTGCAGACCAGCAGCTCCCCAGGAACCAGATTTTGACTGCTGAAGTATTCAGCTTCATGGACTAAGCAAATACTGAGTTGTTGCCTCTCTTCAGTGACAGATAGCCACTGTGGGAGTAGTCAGTGTCCTGAGCCACCCAGCCCCAAAGACTAAGCAACTACTGTGGTCTTGGCCCATCTGGTGGGATGTAGCTATTGTTACTACTTCAACAAAAGTTGACTTAATGTGTGTGTGTGTTGTGTGTGTTCATCCTATAGGTTCTGATTCTCTAGCAAACTCTAACTGATCTAGTTAATTTCCTGAATTAACTGGGTATCCTCACAAATCCTGTCCTACTATCTTTTACCTGGTACACACCCCCTAGCCTGTGTTGACCACCAGAAGCCATTGCTTCACAGAGCAGGTAATACATTGCTGTAGATGTCAAATTAACTAGAAAATTCTATTTTAAAGAATGATCACAATTATCTCTTGCCTTAAGGTACCTTACCTTGCCCTCTGTAACCACACAGCACACGTACTTTGTGGTAAAAAAATGGAGGTACCAAGCCAGGCGGTGGTGGCGCACGCCTTTAATCTCAGCACTCGGAGGCAGAGGCAGGTGGATCTCTGTGAGTTCGAGGCCAGCCTGGTCTACAAAGCTACACAGAGAAACCCTGTCTTGGAAAATAAAAAGATGGAAGTACCACGAGTCTCCAGTCAGGGATGAGCAGCGAGCCTAGAGACTGTGGCTCATCCCCTGGACACTGGTCGACAGAGCCTCTCTGCCGCACTGAAGTGGACAGCTATGTTGCAGCTGGTTGTTCCATGTTCTACGTGTGCTCAGTTTCTTTTTCCCTTTCACCACAGTAAGTGACTGTTAGCATTAAACTTGCTGTAAGAATTCTGCCAATAAAAAGCCAATTTGTCTTCTACCAGTTTTATAGTCTGAATACTGTGAAAAGGGCTGGGGGTGTTAACTCCATAGTGAGGTACATGCTAGCAAGCACCAGGCCCTGGATTCCAGACCTAGTATCAAAAATAGGTGGAGAAACAAATGGAAAGAGGGGCTAGTGGGAACTGTGCCAAAGGAAGAGAGACTTTCTTTTGACTATATGTTGTGGGTGATGGCAGCCCCAACATATAATCATTTGAAACTTGTGTTTTAGGACAATATATAGTAAAAGTGAAGAAAACACACACACACACACACACACACACACACACACACACCAGAGGCACGAGCACACACGTGCGTGCTCTGGGAGTCAATCAAGATTGAACGCCTCCAAAAGGACATATTTGTGCAGACAATAGGTAAACCCCTGCCCCTAGCAACTCCACAATGGAAAAAGTGAGCTTTATCTTGGCTTTAAAAGTCTACATTCACAACAGCATCCATATCAGAAACCAACATAACAACAGCAAAAGTACCAGTACCAGGGAGGGTAAATGCTGTGCTCCTCAAACACCAATGAATTTGTTTTCTGCTGACAACAAGCACCAAGCTTCCTGGGATTTAATGAAGTGTATTAAGTGTGACCTTTTCTTTGGGAATCATTTAAGGCCAGAACGAAGGATTGTACATAGATTGTACACACACACACACACACACACACACACACACACACACACACCCTCATGAGTGTGCATGTGTGCATGTGTGTATATACATATATAATTATGTATATATATAATTAATATTAATATAATTAATATTAGCCACCACACAGGAAGGTTAATTGTTGCTTCTCTGAGCACTTAATCTGTTAGCAGTTGATAAATCCCACCCGGAATAGAAGTGGCTCATATTTAGGTCACACAAAGTCATTGCCGTTTTTTAATTTAAACTGTGCACTAGATTAAAACACAAGAGTGTTTCAGGAGAACCAGTCAGAGGCAGCAGCGATAGGCTGTCATTTGGCGTAGAAAGTTTCCCCAGCACACCCCAGGGACATGTTAATCAAAGCTTTTAATGGATTCAGTCTGATCTGTGACAGGCTTTGTTCCAGAGATGGCATTTGTTGGATGGCGCTGCTAGTTATCAATAAGACACAGTAATTGCAGGGAGTGATTGAGCCCCATTTCCAGGCCTTCCTACCATCCCGCTCGCTTTTATTATCAGTCAAGGCAGAGGTGTCTTGCCTGGGAGTCACAGAATGACTGTTCCTCTCATCTCAAGACGTCCAGTGATGAAACTTAGACAAGAAATATTGACATTAATTTACCAAAAGAAATCAAAACCTTAAAACATCTCTTGCTTCTCCTCCTTAAGTCTTTGTTTTAGACTTCTAAACCCAATCTGGGCAGCAAATCTTTTAAACTGATCAAATAAATCCACTTTAACCAGAGGCCGGCATTTGAAGCTCCTCTGTGAGTTTGGGCTGCCTGGGCAGTGTGGCTTCTTTCAAAGTTCTTTGTTATCTCTGCTAAATGAAAACAGCCAGAGGCTAAACTGGAGAGTGGAGATCACACTAGATCACCTGCAGGGGTAGTTAGCTTGGCAGCCATTTCAGAAGGTTAAGATGCCCCATCAGATGGTAAATGTCTTGGTGTCTCTTCAAAACCAGACACCAAATGGGATGCTAACAGCTTGTTTTCTTGTGTAAGTCACAACAAACACCTTAGAAGATCAAAATTATCCCCTAGGTGAGAGGTGTCCAGGTGGATGAGGGAAGGCAATGGGGAGACCGTGTTCAAGAAGGAGCTGGTCTCATTTAAGGACCTTTCTTCACAATGATGTAAACAAAATCCGGGGGACCAATGCCATCACCTTCAAAGGCAAAGGCAGAGCAACCAGTCCTCCACAGCTAAGCCTCAGCCAGCCCTGAGTGTTTCCCAGGGCGCTAATGGGGGTGGAGTTCTCACCCTGGTTTCCTAGGTGAGGGGTCAGGCAAAAGGCACCTTGGCAACAATTTTTCTTTCTCTGGGAAATAAAATCACAAAGTGGCAATCCCTGAGACAGTAACACGTAAACACTCCTAACACTATGACTACCACTTTTTTGTGGTCTTTCAAAGACAGCCCAGATTCCTAGCTGGCTCTTCAGGGCTGATTACACACTGCTTTCACAGTCCAGCATCTTGTGTTCAGCCTGCCTGTTCTTTTGTTAGTGCCATAATGCTTTGTAATCCCATCGCCCTTGTCTTTGTTTATAACATTCCTTCAGCCTGAAATACCATTCCTCTCATTCTCCACTTAGCAAATTCCTCCTGAACCCACAAGCCCCTCTCAAATGCCATCTACCCAGTAAAGCCACAGTTAAGGGTGACAAGGGACAGAGCTCCAGAAGCTGGGAGCACAAGTACCTGCGTCACAGGCCCTATGCTGTCAAGATGTTTTACACAACTCCCAGTTAGCAAACACCATTTGTTCAGAGGAGTCAACCTGGTAGCTATTGCTTCCAGTGTGAATAAACGTCTAAAACTCACTGGAAAAAAACAAAAAGAAAAGAAAAGGCGATTTCAGTTCTGCTCACGGGACAGCCAAGAACCAGGCAGTGTCTGACATTCCTTCAAGAAACCATGTGTGGCTTCCACCCAGAGATGCAACACCTCAAGAATGAGACCCTTGGTCAGGGGACATGAGGGGAACTAGGACTGGGTAGGAGGCAGGTTTATGCCTCCCAGCATCCATTTGACATGCTGCAGTTATCAGGACCATGCTTATCTATCAGGACAATTCTAAAACCTTTGAACACCAAAATTACCTGAAGTTTTTGGTGAGTAAAAAGTGAGGTGTATCCCACCTCTCTCAGCATCTTTGCTCCCAAGTTCACTGGTGATGCTGGAGCGCACGTGTGTGTGTGTGTGTGTGTGTGTGCGTGCGCGCGCGCACACACACGCATGCCTGAGTGTATGACAGTATGCATGTGTGTATGTGCGTGTGCATGCCTCTGTGTGTGTGTGTGTTTAGGAGTGTGCATGTTCGTGCATGTGTGTATGTGTATATGTGTGTGCATACCTCTGTGGTGTGTGTGTGTGTGTGTGTGTGTGTGTGTGTGAGAGAGAGAGAGAGAGAGAGAGAGAGAGAGAGAGAGAGAGAGAGAGAGAGTGTGGAGTCTTCTGGAGCACAAACTTAAAGACAGTAGACTAAATAAGAACAATGGTCAAGGGATCCTAATGGTCCCAATGAGGACTCAAACTAAGGAAGATTCTGGAAGAAAATAAAGACAAAATGCCCTCCCCACTTTCTTCTTCTTCTTCTTCTTCTTCTTCTTCTTCTTCTTCTTCTTCTTCTTCTTCTTCTTCTTCTTCTTCTTCTTCTTCTTCTTCTTCTTCTTCTTCCAATGTAGTTTGGAGTGAGAGAGAGAAAAGAAAATTTAGAACACTACTATATTTCAGGCTTCATAAACTAGGAGCCTCGTTCAAAATAGAAAGGTGATCTGGTACAGGGGAAATGAGGATGCTGGAAACTGATAGAGGAACCCATGGATAGAGATGGAGCGTGATGCATGAAGGGGTGTGGGAGTATGTAGGGGACAGACCCCACTGACAGTCAAAAGAGACTCGGCCAGGAGGGACAGTGGGAGAGGACTCGTGAAGAACACTTGTGAGTGAGAAACTAGGAGACAGAATGAGCTCGTACTCAGTTTCTGTCTTTGTGGAACATGAGTTTGTGACAGGTGTGACTAAGTGAGGGATTGATTAGGGGCCAACGGACTAGGGACAAGTCCCAGAGCTGAGGAATGCTGACAGATGCATACGAAATCTCCAACTCTATCCCTTGCCATGATGCCCATTTGGATTTTACAGCACCAAGGTAGGCTTACAGCTGACCTTTCATCTAGTGACAGATTCTGAGTCCCCATGTGCTCAGAGCCCTAGAACGTCCCAAGGTGTTGCTTTGTCCCTTGTGAGTGAACAACCTTATGTCCTACCAGAGATCTTAGCAGCTGCCTCGTCATGAATGAGACAGAGTAACAAACCACCCTCCTTTTCTATTTGGGGGAAGCGGGTTGCCAAGGCATCTCTAAACGAAATTAATTTCCACAAATATTCAAAGTTTTACTAACAAAGCCTCCTCCGGGAGCTCTTTTCATAAACAGGTTGCAGTTCCCCATGGATAGAAATAACTATTCCAGTCCATTTTAGATCTGCACGGATCCCATTTCAAAGCTACATTTTATGATGGCTTTTGTATCAAATAAAGGCGCATTTGGCGTATACACACTCTCAGGAGCATGAAATTGCCTGCCATAATGGGCAGAGAACATTAGAACACTCAGAGTATGGTTACATAGCCCTGTAGGCTTCCTCTACAGGTAACCTGAAAAAACGAACATACTAGAGTCACAGTCCTACTCTCCAAAGTATGTATGCACTTATGAAAAGAACTGAAGTTGAAAACAATGATGATCGTTTTCACAATGAAAACAGCCACCACCCACCCACTCACTTGTACACACCCATTTTCAAAGGCTCTGTTCCTATTTGTACATACACATTCCTGTGAACCAAGGGGAGGCCAGCTAGGAATCCTGTAGACTGTCAAAGTCAAGCCAGTGGCTCTGATACAATTAAGCATGCTTTTCAGTATGGAAACTGGCCCACATCACTGATTGGGACATCCTTTTCGCCCCTTTTAGAATGGTGCCACAGTTTCCATGGCTTTTTTCCTAAAAGCACAATGCCTTCTCAGAACGTCACATCGCATGAATAATCTCTAGTTCCTGACTCTTTCATTTTGGTAGTGCTACTAGAAGAGTCTAAAGCCATGAAAGTGTGGTCATGTCTTCTGTAAAATTTAAAAACTGCTTTCTTGCCAGGCGTTGGTGGCGCACGCCTTTAATCCCAGCACTCGGGAGGCAGAGGCAGGCAGATCCCTGTGAGTTCGAGGCCAGCCTGGTCTACAGAGCAAGTTCCAGGGCAGCCTCCAAAACAATACAGAGAAACCCTGTCTCGAAAAAACGAAAACAAAAAAGCAACAACAACAAAAAAAAACTGCTTTCTTGGATGCATGTGCTGTTGGAACAGACTAGTGAAGTTAGAATGGAACCCGAGTTTGAAGTATCCTCATATTTATAGTACAAGATTCCTAACAACTGAATCCTACAAAAGAAACCAACCACTCAAGCACAGCAGTTCTTTTGCAAATGTAGAACCTTAAATGTCAGACAGGGACTCAGCCAGCAGCCACACCGTTTTTTTCTTGTGTAGACTCTAGACTCCCATTTTCCACCATGGTTACGTCATACCTCCCCATGCCTGGAACCTTCCACACCTTTCTCTGCCTATATTTCTAGGTGACTACCTCAAAGTTTATTCTTGACATAGGATTAAGGGCTGGAAGTCAACTCAGTTAGTAGAGAGCTTGCTTAGAATGCATGAGGCCCTGGGGGCCAGTCCTTAGCACCACATAAACCAGGGGCAGGGGTCGGGGCGGGTGGTACATCTGCAATCCCTGAATTCAGGAGGTGGAGGCGAGGTTCAGAAGTTCAAGTTCTTCCTCAGTAATGATGTGAGTTTGAGGTCAGTGTGGGCTGCATGAAATCCTGTCTCAAAAAATAAGAAGAGATAAAGAAATGAAGGAAGGAGGGAGAGAAGGAGAGAGAGAGAGGGAGGGAGGGAGGGAAGAACTTAAGCATGAACTACTCATCTGACAACTCCACAGTGTTACTGTGCTTTCCTGAGCAGTATGCAAGCTATCCTTAAAGGGCCAGTGTCTTCCTGTTCACTGTGGTCTTCAGCACATCGGAACTACTTCATTTCCCAAGCCGTCTTCTTCTACAGCATGAGCAGCTCCCATTTGCTTCCTGTTCTCACTGATTACTGTGGAATAAAATGGAACCCCCATCTCCCCAGGGTTGCCCAGTCCCTTACTGTCCATTGCAAGTAGTTCTCTGTAAGAGTTCTTCTCATTCTCCACACATTCAGTTCAGGGAAGTGGTCCTCTTCACCCAACTGCACCAGCCTGTTCTCCTCGTGAAAGCAGCCTGAGGATCTTGCAATGGCGCCCGGACTCAATGGCCCAATGGACCCTTCTTCAGACACCTTCAACAGTGCTCCAAATTGTAAAGCTTCCTTCTATTTCTTTGTCCTGTCTTCTCCTGCCTCATCTTCTCTCAGAGTTCCCCCCGTAGTACGCCAGACTCTTTCTCCCGGTTCATTTTCTAGGTCTAACTCCCAAGCTGGGCTCAAGGATTAATTCTGAACTTTGCCTCTATTCTTCCAGGGATACCCATTTACATGTTGCTAAATCAGCCTCAGGCTGGTGATTTCATGCTGTGAATTTTCTGATCTCAAGATTGTGGTCTTTTTCCTCTGAATTTTCAACCAACAATTCACCATTTCAATAACAAAATCTTGATGGGTCCCTTCACGATTGCCCCGTATCCTTCTACTCTCCAGTCTTTCTGTTTCAGACATAACAACAACCAACACTTGGTCAGGTTTGCTCAGTGCCAGCACACAGGTCATCCTGCCTAGTCTCAGAGCTCACCATATTCGTGGAGGGAAAACAGCTATGTCACTCGCACAGTGGAGAGACGAAAACCAAGACACCACAAAGTTAATTTTGCTAATACAGAAGGCCTGCTAAGAGTGAGGGCTGGCCAGGGTGCCCTCCCCAGTACCACAGTGTCTGCTTCCAGGAAACCCACAAGTTTTGTTGATCATCGTTCCTCCGCTTGCCACATGTAACTTATCGGCAGCTCTGCTTAGCTTGGACTCTGAGACAGACAGATCATATGCCTGCCTGTTTCCATGGCCCATGCCACATTCTGGCTTCATGTAGTCCTACTGCTACAACCTTCCGACTGGTCCGTTTTATTCTCTGCCACACTTTCTTACCAATCACTCAACATATGAGCAAGTGTGTCTCAAAGTGGGAATCATATCGTGCGCAGGCTAAATCACTTTGAGTGGCATTCCATTGCAGCTAGACTAAAGAAAGAGTGGCATCCCACTGCAGGTAAACGGAAGTGAGTGGCATCCCACGGCGGGTAAACGGAAGTGAGTGAGTGGCATCCCACGGCAGGTAAACGGAAGTGAGTGAGTGGCATCCCACGGCAGGTAAACGGAAGTGAGTGAGTGGCATCCCACGGCAGGTAAACGGAAGTGAGTGAGTGGCATCCCATTGCAGGTAAACGGAAGTGAGTGAGTGGCATCCCACGGCAGGTAAACGGAAGTGAGTGGCATCACACAGCAGGTAAACGGAAGTGAGTGAGTGGCATCCCACGGCAGGTAAACAGAAGTGAGTGGCATCTCACGGCAGGTAAACGGAAGTGAGTAAGTGGCATCCCACTGCAGCTAGACTGAAGTTGAGTGTCCTCACCATTGTTTGCAGGGCACCATACTTCTTTCAATTTCTGTCACAAGCCTCTCTTCCCTAACTCAGCATCTCTGGCTGCCATGCACATGTTCAGCATGCCCTCCACAGTCCAGGGAACTCAGTCCTCATCCTACTGCTTGACCCACTCTGATTGGCCTTTCTGTTTGCCCATTGCTCAGCCCCCAGAAATGACTCCCTTGGTCACGCTTTCCAAATTAAGGCCCCAGGGCATGCTTTGTCCATGCAATTTACAACTATCTTGTTTTTCTGTTTTCTTGATGTTTACAAATTTGTCTGATGCCCCCAAGAAACTCTGTGTAGTCTGCATCAGGTCTATTTGTTACGGTTGATAGTGTAGTACCCAGTAAGTTGTAGAGTTAAAGCAATTTCGGTAGACCCACATGCTCTCTGAAGTTGCCTGGTGTATCTTAAGTACAACAAGAATCCCAACATCTAAGGTTCAATACTTTCTAAAGGAAAACTAGCTTTTGTGAATCAAAAGACACTTAGAAATACCCACTCCCAAAAGTTCAATTTAAGGGCAGTTGGAGTGGTCAAGGAAAAGAGTGTAAGCAACACAAAAACTTTTGAGAGAAACAGATAAGAAGTAAAGAATTTGTGGTATCTATAACATCTTTCAGTTCATGGGGTATGCTGAACCATCTTGAAATGTAGATGGAATTTAAAAATTAACTTAATGCTGGGCATGGTAGCACACACCTTTAATCCCAGCCCTTGGGAGGCAGAGGCAGGTAGATCTATGTGATTTCAAGGCCAGCCTGTTGTATATAGTGAATTTCAGGACAGCTGGGGCTATGAAAAGAGATCCTATGTCAAAAATAATAATAATGCAATATTTTAAATTTTGGTCAAAAGAGCCGTGGTAACAACACTCTGTGCTACAGAAATAGGGTGGTAGTTAAGTGGATAAAAGACATGTAACCATGTCACCCAATCTGCCACGCCTTCTTCAGAAAAGCGTCCTGCTGACTTCATGCCCAATGTTTCCAGATTCTCACAGAAAACTACCACTTACCAAGACCTACAGTTTATGCCTGGGACAGGCAGCAAAGACAGCAATGTTGAAGTGCTGGGTTCTATGATGACTTTGCTCACTGTGATTCTGGGGCTGGTAGACTGAGCTGTGGCAGTCCAGACACAATTCTATGTGGCCACAGACTGCCACATCTTTCAGCCCAGTGCCCACAGATGCCACATTTATTTGGAATGTTGAGCCTGGTAGTCAGGAAGTTGTAACCTTCACTGACTCTCTTACTTTCTCCATCATTCATTAGGTGTTCTGACAAGTCTATCTGGAGAGCCTACAGTACACAGGGACTGTTTCTGCCTGGAGATAAGCAAGAGACAAGCACAAGACCTTGCTCTTATAATGCTATGAACACACACACACACACACACACACACACACACACACACACACACACACGGGGTAATTAAGGTAAGGAGGGTGTGGGTGTGTTTACCACCTGAAAAAACTAGAAGAAACCCGTGTGGGTAAAATTGGAAAACTGACAGTAGAGTAGAAACTGTGGGTAAACAGAAGTTTCAAAAGGGGCTACTTGACCTGAGGAAGACTAGTCCTGGACCAAGAACAGCTCTGATAGCCAATGGGAGTGGGACAAGCTAAGAAATCTCAAGCCCCATCCAGTGACCCTTTCCCTCAGCTAGGCCCCACCTAAAGGCCCACTCCCTGCATGAACCAGGCAGTTAGCTTATGAGCCTATGAGGGTCGTTTCCCATTCAAACCTCAGCAGGGCGATAGCTTCAACTTGCTCATACAGGTCCACTCCACCCTTCTCCACTGGGTGTGCATACACAGTAGGCTCACTGGAGGGGTTCCATGCCCCTTGACTTGTGTTTGCATTAAGTGTAGCTTTGAAGACTGGATTAAGCTCTGCTTTGCAGAAATGCGAGTAGGAGAGGGAGCCTCACTGAGCCGCCTTGGCTCTCTGCGGCATTCTGGGCTTCAATCAGGGTTTCTTCCACCTGACACTCTCCAAACTCCTAATGTCTCTTCCCTTTTCCACGTCAGACTGAGGGTAACCATAGCACTGCACCTTTAGTGTTCCTGGGGGATACTCTGACATCCTCAGAGGTCTTCAAAAACCCTGCTCACGTTCTCCTAGAAATCCCCATCCAACACCCAGCCTGAGAGTGCTCTTCTGGCCAGGACCTCGATAGATAGATTTTCTTCCAAAACCCAACTGTTATGGGTCATTGATTCATAACCTTGGTGAGCCACTTGCTACAGGTTGGTTCCTGTAAGTGGCAGATAACTCCACATAATACTGACTTTGGAATTTTTAGAAGCTTCTGGGTTGATGAAATGTCATCCAGCTCCCATGGCTCCCTTTCTTTGCACAAAGCTTTCTGGAGATCAGAGCTCTTTTTAGGGAGATAGAAGTCATACCAACGGAGTGAGACAGCACAGAATTTTGAACCTGAAAAGCGACACTCATAGAAAGATCATGGGGTTTGGGAGTGTAAGTTTGACTCTTGGCAAGTCTACTTCTCAGGATTTCAAACAGGCATGATGAAAACATGCGGTGGTTACACTCATTGGCAGTTATGTCAATAGAAGGGGGGGTCACTCCACTCCAATTTGAGGGTCACTCCAGCATTAAATTCCTTGATTCACTGGTTCTGGGAATCAGACAGCAACAGACTCTTGTCACTGTCTAACATTGCAATGCCCCCATGAATATAAAGATGTACAGAGTGCTAGATTTGCCAGCACAGGCAGCTCAGGGTAAACACCACCTACCGAAGTTGGAAAGTCCAACGGGAGGCTGCCAGCATGATGGAGTTGCTGCTGAGAGCTGGCTCCCCAGCCTGCATACACTCTTCTTACTGCGTCCCCATGTGGCAGACAGAAGACAAGAATGTGCCTGTCTCTCTTCAGGGTCTCACTACGTAGTCCAGGCTGGTTAGGCTTGTGCAGGCAAAAGGCAGACCTCCACTTTCATTTAACTTTTTACAGGTCTGTAAGAGTTACATCGCAGATTACGGTTTCAATGAATGACTTCCAGGGAAGCGGTGAACATTCAGTGTGCTCAATTACCTACAGCAACTGGGTAGGAATCACTAGCCGAATACCATTTCTCTTCAAGAAGGAAGTGCAGATGTTTGGAAGTTCTAGAACACCCATCTTCTACAATATGTCATAGCATATGCCGAAGGTTATGATTTAAAATGTTGAGAGATGGGCCAGTAAGATGGCGCCACCATGTAAAAGTGACTGCCGCCAAGCATGGTAAACCGAGTTCGATCCCTGATCCACATGGTAGAAGAAACAAATCAGCTCTGTCCAATTGTTGTCTGATCTCCACATGCCTGCCATAATGATAATTACACATCCATTCATGTATGCACATGGGCATACACGCACGCGCACATGCTTAAAATGTAAAATATTGTTTTTAACAATCAAAAATAACATATTAAATTTAGAATACTAAGATAACCATTGCTTTACTGAAATTTTAAACAAAAATTATGATCAGCATGAGAAATACTGTTGCTTTCTTTTCTGTTATACAGTGAGGAATTAGAAATGTTACCCATTAGTACAAACTAGAAATTCTAACTGTGAAAAGGTAAGAAATTTAATTTAAGAATGCTGCACAGTAGTCTTCAAAGTAACCAGGTCTATATGTTTCACTATGCATAAAATAAAATTTTAAAATAAATACAGAATGAAAACAATATATTGTAAAGGAAGAATCATTATCTAAGATGTGTTGCAATTTAATCAGTTAAAATGGAACCATATACTGATGGGACCCACTGTGTAATCTTTCCAAATTTTTGTGAAATTTTGAGGTATTCAAAATTAAAAATAAAACCTAAGATAAGAGCAGTACGTATCCCAACAATGACACTTACAGATAACGAGGCACAAAATAGAAAGTTACACTCCGGCAGTAGCTTTTTGCCAAACTATGCTGCTCAGAAAGCCAGCCCGGCACCCAGCAAGGTTAAAAAGGACAGGTAAGGGAAGCTTCGGAACATCCTCTTCAGAATAAATTCATTTCCCCAGAAATAATCACGCCACAGAGTAGAAATCACATCTGCAAAATGCTAACATATCTATTAATATTTGCCACTCTTTAGGCAGGCTATCAAGGAGAACATTTTTCAGTCGGTCGTTAGGGTCCCAAAATCCTTTATCCTTCACACTCTGAAAAATCATTAAATCCTCAAGAGATGTTTCTTGTGGATATCCTACAGGAAGTCAAAACTGAAAGTTTTCAAATATTTTATTAAATTATTTGAAAACACAGCAATATATTCATTGCATGTTCATTAAATATTAAGTGGGGAAAAGATTATGCTTATTAAGCATTGAGGAGAACAGCATATTTTTGAAGTTTTACCAAATTTCTTTCCCGTCCAGTGTGTGACAGGGAGACAGCTGGATCCTTGTGTGGGTTTCTGTCTCAGTCTATTAAAATTTGCTTTTGGGATTGAAACATATGAAGCCAATCCAGCCTCACACATACATGTGTTTGGAAAAGAGGAAGAAGTATTTTACTGGCTTTTTTACTCAGTTGTGAACATTCATCTTGACTGCTACCCCAAAGCTTGTCAAATAGTAGCCGTTCCTTACAAGTCAGATCAGAACTCTATACTCTGCCACGTTATACTGTGGTTTGGATCTAATTAGGCTGCACCTTGAGTTCATTTTGAACACTCACATACAGTATTTTCAACATATTGACTGGGCTGGAGAGATGGCTCAGGAGTAAGAGTCCAAACTTGCAGAGGTCTGGAGTTTGTCTCTCAAAATCCATTTCAATTGACTCACAGTCGTCTGTAATTCCAGATCCAGGAGGATCCAATACCCTCTTCAACCTAGAGATGCCTGCACTCACATGCACAAAACCCCTACACAGACACACTTGCACAAAACCCCTACACAGACACAAATAAAATAAATCTTACAGAAAATAAAGATGCATTAAGTCACTCAGAAATGTCTGGATCATCCAAAGGTTAATATGTTTCATGACACAATATCAAACAATCACAGTTGTTAGTATCACTGTTCAACACCACCACAAGCACCTGGAAGTATCCGGAAGGTTCCATGTTCATAATGGCAAGGGCAAGATTTCTAAAATATTGCTATTTCTCTTGAGAGCCTGAATGTACTTGCTGCCGACAAAAGCCAGTTGTTTTTATTTTTCCTCCAATAACCAAATCACTTCTTTCATTTTTTTCGAACATGCTTGCTAAAAGCTGAACTCCGAAGACACACAGGTCCAATGTCAATCAAACTTCAGTGAAAATGGTACTTTTGGGCAAATGCGGGTGGTTTAGCTAACAACTCCATCATCACAAGAGGAAGAAACTTCAGTGGTCCATAGCAGCTCTTCACATCTGTTAGTCACACAGAACGCTAAACAGCATGCATTTAGAGTCAAGATGATTAAAACTAGTCATTTTACTCCTTCATTGAGGACATTCTTATGGGAAACTGGCTTTGTTGCTTATTCGGCTGTCTGTGATGGTGGGAGTCTACCCCAGGACTGTTTGTGTGCTGAACAGTCCATTCTACCACCAAACAGCTCCCCTCCCCCAGGCCCCTGGTTTTGTTTGTTTGTTTGGTTTGGTTTGGTGCTGCCTTTTGCAGGGAACATCACATTGTCCATTCTTTTGGTATTCCTCACAACCCCACGGGACAGGCTATTGTGGAGCGCACCCATGCCACTCTCAAACAGTATTTTAAGAAAATAAAAAAGGGGGAGTATGTTACCTCCCCCAATATTCAGTTATCCACCATACTTTACATTTTAAATTTTTTGACCATAGACGGTAATAATTTGTCTGCTATGGAGAGACATTGGAACAAACCCTCCCAGTCCTTGGGATGGGTCAGATGGAAGGACTTAATTACAGGAAAATGGCAGCCACCCACCCCCCTATTAGCTAGGGTCCGAGGGGCTGTTTGTGTTTTCCCTCCAGGAAGTGAGAAGCCTATTTGGGTCCCCGAACGGTGCATCAGGCATGTCGACCCCAATACTACTCCGGATACTAGGAATGCTCACCATGATAAAGATGATCCAACCATTGCTGAACACTCAGGTAAGAGAAATATGGGCGTTGGTGAGTATTCCCCCCCATGTTGATGCCAGTTAGTCATTCCAGCTCCCTGTTCATCAAATTTTATAACACCAATAATACATTGGGAGCGGCTGCCGCCAATGAGTTTAAAAAGTCAGAAACTAGACATTCTGACTTTCCCCCTCCTAAGCCTGATACCAGGGTCAGAAAGTAGGGGAATCCAAGAGATTGCCAGCGGCATACGCCTTTAATACCAGCGGCATACGCCTTTAATCCCAACATGCCTTTATGAGGGAACATCCTGGGTTGAAAGTTGGATTGAAAATGGGTGAATAGCCGGGCGTTGGCAACACACGCCTTTAACTCCAGTACTCGGGAGACACAGGCAGGCAGATCTCTTGAGTTCAAGGTCAGCCTGGTTTATAGAGCAAGTTCCAAGACAGCCTCCAAATAATACAGAAAAAAAAATGGTAACAAGCTGGGCGGTGGTGGCACACGCCTTTAATCCCAGCACTTGGGAGGCAGAGGCAGGCGTATCTCTGTGAGTTCGAGGCCAGGCTGGACTGACAGCCTCAAACAATACAGAGAAACCCTGATTTAAAAAAAATGGGTGAAACAAATAATTTGTAACAGTAAAAAGGTACTGGTATTAAGTAAAGAAAAAGAAAAAGACAAAGGTATATGGAATGAAAAATTGTTTACATTTAAATTCTATTTTGTGAGTCATCTCTAAAAACTTATGGCCAAAAGCTTGGCCTCTCCACCTCACATCTACAGAGTTACAAGGAGTAGGTACAGCTGTACCCCATGACTGTAGCTCAAATGGAGGAATGATAGAGAACATACAGGACTTTTTAACCCTTTTAGTTCAAGGATTGGCTGGAGTTGTTCTTTTACATAGATTTCAATTAAGGAAGCTTCATTGCAACAGACTAATCATGATCTAGGGAAAAAGGATGACTGAAAGATGCATGTATGTTCTGAATGTATGGTGTGGCCACACCGGTATGTATGAAATGTGATTGTGAATGCATGAGTGTGAACTGCTTATATGATTAAAAGGATACTTAAATCCCTTCAAAAATAGTTGAGAAGCTACCTAGATTGCTTTAAATATAGACAAAAGGAACATCCAGCCAGTCTGTTAATGTTTTTACAGAAAAATTTAAGATGCAAATGAGGCCTTGTCAGCTAGTGAGAGCTCTACAGGTTAGAAATTTATCTAGATAGTTAACCAAGGAGGGTAGACAAATCCTTCTACTATTATGGTCCAGCTTCAACAGTTCAAAAAAATTTTTTTAGAAAATAAAAAGGGGGAATAATGTCCCCAGTCCCCACATGACTCATCAAATAATACACTCCTCATTCAAAAATTTTATAATGTGAATGCCAGTGAGCTTCAGACAGATTCTGGCATGATGGAACTTGAGCAACCATTGCTCAGGTCAAATGGAGACATCCATGCACTAAACAGTGGAGAAGACCCTAATTTGGGGTCGAGGGCATGTTTGTGTTTTCTTGTAGGAAAAGAATAAAAGCTTCGGCATGGAGCAGAGAAAAACTGGACCTGAGACCATGGGAGCCTACCTAAGCCAGTTTGAGTGAGATCTCCTAAATCAGTGTTCCTGACCCTTGCTGTCATCGAGTCTAGAGCCCAAGAAAGAAAGAAAACAGTCGGTTCGAGATTTCCAGTTTCTCAACAGACCTGCTGCATCAACCTTCCGGACCCATGAGTTTTCATCGTGAAGCCAACAGAGAAAAAAGGACCCATTTAAAACATTTGGACATTGGTATGGACTGTGATGAGGGGCAAAAGCCTCTTTTCAGTAATTGAACAGGACATGGTCACTTGAAATATCAGACTTGATGGTTCCTGTTTCTGGAATCACGACTAGGCCAGTGTATTTTTCTAGAGAGATGCAACTTGTCCTAATGCGACAAAAGGAGACTTTGACTCAAGTCGCATAATCAGCTGACGTTGAATCAACAAACTGCATCACCACAGGAACAAATTGGTGCTCTGTGGATAGTGCAACAAGCCTATTGTTCATATTTTTCATAATGCTACATGTGTAACATCAATGATTGTACCTAATGTATCTGTGCAAGTGCACTTTCTAAATGCTTTCCTGAGCAGATCTTGGAACAATTGTAAACTTTATCAAATTGTAAATGTAAATCACATGCGGGTTACCCTTGTAACAGAATGTAAATCACGTACATGTTACCCTTGTAACAGACGAAGGCTGGTAGAATGTTATGGCCCAGATCTGGTGATGGGTACGGTGATGGAGAGGCGCTATGTCAATGGGGGTCCTGGAAATGGTGGCAGTGGCGGTAGGCATTCTGGCTTTATGCCGAGCTCAAACGTGCCTTGTTCCAGAGGCAAGAGATCCGTAACTAAGTATTGCTTAGCCTAGCCCATGGCAATCCCGATAGCCATGAAGGTTGGTTATAGATGATTTAAAGTTGGGGTGCTCTGATGACGGGCCACCTGTGGGGAAGACCCCTCCCGCCTAAGACAGGGGTTCAAGGTCCCCCAAGGACGGGAAAGGGAGGGTGACCCTACTTGACCTAAGCCAGGAGTGCCTCATTTAAAAATAAAAAGGGGTGAATTGTGGGAACACCAGACCTTGAGCAGAGACCCACTTCCCCTTCTGCCTGGGAGTAGGCAGCTGTAAGACAATGTTTACTAAAAACATGTTTACTAAAAACAATACAATGCCTGGGGGCATTAAGTTCCTGGAAAAGGCCTGCCCGCAGAAACCACCCTGACCTCGGCCTTGTCCAAAGACTAACCACCTCTTCTGCCACGCCCAGATCAGTTTCTGGGGAGAGCGGAACCAGCCAGGGTAGAGAAGAGAGAGCAGAAGCTTCTCTGGTGGGAGCTTTTCTTAGGAAGTTTTCTTGAACCTTTTTGGAGCCTGTTTAAAGTTTTCTTTACATCGTTGAACAAGTCTCTGTGTTGTCAATCCCCGACACCCTCCGCACGTTCTCGGACACAGGCCACGCAGCAGACGCGACAGTTTGGTTTGGGCTTTTCTTCAGTAAGTTGGCTAGCTTGTTGTTAGTTAATGTGATTGCTTGTTTGCCTGTTTGTTTTAAACACAGTGTAGGTACAATAGGTACTGGGCAGTGACGAATACTGCCTGCGGTGGTGGCTGGGTCACTGAGGGGTGATCGGTAAGAGTAAACTGTCTTCTCACTCACCATTGCTTTGGGTCAGACATCAGCAAGTGTCCCAGGCCAATCAAGAATCAGTGTCACAGTAAGAGAGTTTGACCTCACAGGCCTCTTGAAAGACTTTAGGGTTTGAATCTAGCAGTGTCCCCCGAAAGCTCACTGTTAAGTGCTTAGGTGCCGTCTGATGGACTTTGGAGAGTTAGCCGGAACAGGAGAGTTCCACTTTTACCAATGCACTAACCTTAATCATGAATTCCTGTTGGGTTCTGATTGGAGGAAGTCAGTCACTGGGGTTGTACATTTCAAGAGTGTGTCTTGTCCGTGCTCCCTTTCTTCGTACCTGCTTACCAGTTGCCATGGGGTGAGAAGGTCACTGTCATCACACCCTCTGCCATGAAGTTCGACTCTGGTGAGGCCTGAAACAGCAGAGCTAATTGACCATAGAAGGAAAGCAGGAACTGCCAGTCAAAATAAGCTTTCCTTTTTAAATCTTTGTCTCCTTTGGTATTTGGTCACAGCTATGAAAAGTAACCAACACACAACAGATGATCCCACTTTGGGAGCTATGTATGATGGTGTACACCTATAATCCCAGCACACGGGGGGGGGGCTAAGGCGGGCGATTGTGAACTCATGGCAGACCTGGGCTGTGCAGTAAGATACTGTGCACACACCTCCACATATGCACTCACACAAAACAAACTGATAAGCAGAAACTCCACACTAGGAAGCACTAGTATAGAATTTAGAGTTTAGGACTATAATAACTTTGACAGTATTGAATTATTTGAAAATTTATACGGCAAAGATCAATACTTTGAGATTCGGCAATTCCTTAGATACCAACTCACACACTTCTGCCTGTCCAATCAAAGCCAAGCAGTTCTATTCTCTAACTGCCTCGTAGGGTCACATATGCTGTTATTCTAACCCTTTGCTGTTTTTCTGTCCTTTTCATTTCAAAAGTAAAGATAGTTAACATTAAATATTTAGCGTTCTCATTGAATGGTTTTATACTGCCAGCGGCAATAAAAGGAAGTCATGTGACTTTTACAACATAAAAGTGTTTTGTGTGTAAAGCTTTGTAATTTGTTATATCAACTAATATTTATTTAATGCTGACTATATGCCCTGTATTGTAATAGATGCTTTTTTTCCAAGTTGCATTTTTATTTTACAATGGCTTATCAAGTATTTATGCATTTTGCAACTAAGAAGAGTAAGTTAGGGATACACACACTATGTTGTAGGAGATCTACCATGGTGGAGCTATCACACAGGTCTGCACTGACAGAGCCTCTTTTGCTATATTGCTCTAGAATTTGGGGCTTAGGCAGTAAACAGTCTGGGTCCTTGTGAAAGAGTCGTAAAAACAACCTTCTTTCCTACCCAACTTTCCTACCTTCCTGAATGCTACAAGTCAACAGACTTTAGGGTAGAATAGCAAATTAAATCAGAGCCTAGGGTGACACACCACTATTGAGCCAACAGATACCCACAGTCACTCTTCTGTATCCAGAACCACTAAATTGTCCATGAGTAGGAATTTCTTATAAACCCTGTAATCAACAGTTAGGCAAGGCAAACAGAACCAACTAGGAATGTTTGCAAGGAAATACCATGAACACTGGAAAGCCACTAGGGTAAAAAAAAAAAAAATGCCCCACTACACCATCAGAAAGCAAGGACGGCTCCTGATACCCACCAAACTGGTTTTCTTGTTGTTATTGTTGCTGTTGTTGTTTTCAAAACAGGATCTCACTAGGTAGCCCTGGCTGTCCTGGAACTCACTGCATAGACCAGACTGACCTCTAACTCACAGGAATTCCCCTGCTTTGCCTCTCTTAAGCTTGGAATAAAGGCTTGAGTCACCACACCTGGCTCAAACTGAAATCTTAAATCATTCCACAGTTTAACACTCTCACATTTTTCTCACCAAAGGTCTTTGCATCACAAAATTTTGTTTTAAAAAGCACGAACCCTATCTTACAAACAAGAAGATCAAAGAACATCCCAGAATGTTTGAGATTAAGAAATTCTTTCCTCGATTTACAGGGCTCACATCAAAACATTTGCAGCAGGAGAAGTTTTATCTCAGTGGCTTAGGGACTTTATGGAGGGGGACGACCCCATGTGAGTGGAGCACTCCAGCCAGCTCACCTGCCATGGAGAGTAACCTACTCACCCAGACAGGCGGAGCCCACCCAGTTATAAGGGAGGATGATATGTGGCAAGGATGTGTCTGAAGAAGGGAGAAATAGTTCACCCTGTCACTTTTCCTCAGTTGAAAAAGATGGCAATTTGAGAAGCCGTGTTTGGATTCCTTTTCTGTGTGCAATGGAAGATTTTTACAATAAAGCGAGCATTTTGTCATCTTTTAACAGAATGTCTATTTAGTTTTTAAAATCTGCCAGTGAAAAGGGAAGACAGACAGCCTTGTGTCAGGTCCTTTTCTGTTCAGCGAGACCAGAAAATAAAACTCAACACTGCAACAGGACACCCTATTCCCCTGTGGTTAAAAAATACATGTGGCAAAACCTGGAGCTACAGTAAACAGCTCCTGTGAACAGTATTTAATCAAACACTTAGGTCAAGGAGCCCTCATGTTCCACCCCGAAAAATGTCTCATGTATTCTGAAAAATCATTTGTGATGATCACTGCTTTTAACAGCTTATTTTAATTTATCCTTTCAGTTTTCTTTTTTTGTTTTTGCTCTTTCAATTTTTTCATTTAACTTAGAAACAAGATTGTTTTACAAGTTAAAACAATCTACCCCCCACTAACTCCCTGTCCCATCCCCTTCCTGCTCCCCAGGTAGGGTGAGGCCTTCCATGGGGGTTCTTCAAAGTCTGTCATATCCTTTGGAGCAGGACTTAGGCCCTGCCCATTGTCTAGGCTGAGAGTGTCCTTCTATGTGGAATGGGCTCCTAAAGTCCATTCATGTGCTAGGGATAAATACTGATCCACTACCAGAGACCCTATAGACTACAGAGGCCTCCTCACTGACACCCACATTCAGGGGGTCTAGATCAGTCCTATGCTGGTTTCCCAGTTATCAGTTAATAAGCACCCCTTGTTCAGGTCAGCTGTTTCTGTGGGTTTCACCAGCCTTGTCTTGACACCTTTGCTCTTCACTCCTCCCTTTCTGTAACTGGATTCCTGGAGTTCAGCTCAGTGTTTAGCTGTGGGTCTCTACTTCTACTTTTATCAGTTGCTGGATGAAGGTTCTAGAATGGCATATAAGGTAGTCATCAATCTCATTATCAGGGAAGGGCATTTAAGGTAGCCTCTCCATTATTGCTTAGATTATTAGTTGGTGCCATCCTTGTAGATCTCTGGACATTTCCCTAGTGCCAGATTTCTCTTCAAACCTATAATGGCTCTATTACGGTATCTCTTTTCTTGTTCTCCTCTATTCTTCCCCCAACTCAACTTTCCTGATCCCTCATGTCCTCCTCTTTTCTCCTCTTCTCCCCTTCTCTTTCTCCTAGCTCTCTCTCCCCTCCCCCCCATGCTCCAGTTTGCTCAGGAGATCTTGTCCCTTTCCCTTTCCCATTCTCCAGGGGACCATGTATGTTTCTCTTAAGGTCCCCCTTGTTTCCTTGCTTCTGTGGCAGCATGGATTGTAGACTGGTAATCCTTTGCTCTATGTCTAAAAATCCATGTATGAGTGAGAACATGCCATGTTTGTCTTTTTGTGATTGGGTTACCTCACTCAGGATGGTTTCTTCTAGTTCCATCCATTTGCCTGCGAATTTCAAGATTCCATTGTTCTACCTAACCCCCCCCCAGTAGTACTCTATTGTATAAAGGTACCACATTTTCTCTATCCACTCTTTAGTTGTGGGGCATCTAGGTTACTTCCAGGTTCTGGCTATTACAAATAATGTTGCTATGAACATAGTTGAACAAATGTCCTTGTTGTGTGATGTGCATCTTTTGGGTATATGCCTAAGAGTGGAATTGCTGCATCTGTGGTAGACTGATTTCCGTTTTCCTGAGGAATCGCCATACTGATTTCCAAAGTGGCTGTAAGAGTTGTCACTCGCACCAGCAGTGGAGGAGTATTCCCCTTTCTCCACATCCTCTCCAACATAAAATGTCATTGGCGTTTTGGTTTTAGCCATTCTGACAGGAATAAGATGGTGTCTCAGAATTGTTTTGATTTACATTTCCCCCGATGGCAAAGGATTTTGAACATTTTCTTAAGTGTCTATCAGCCATTTTAGACTCCTCTACTGAGAATTCTCTATTTAGTTCTGTACCCCACTTTTTAATTGGATAATTTGGTGTTTTGGAGACTAGCTTCTTGAGTTCTTTGTAAATTTTGGAGATCAGTCCTCTGTCAGATTTGGGGTTGGTAAATATCTTTTCCCATTCTATGGGCTGCTGTTTTGCCTTGTTGACTGTGTCCTTTGCCTTACAGAAGCTTCTCAGTTTCAGGAGGTCCCCTTTATTAATTGTCAATCTCAGTGTCTGTGATACTGGTGTTATGTTCAGGAAGCAGTCTCCTGTACCAATTCATTCAAAGGTACTTCCTACTTTCTCTTCTAAAAGGTTCAGTGTGGCTGGATTTATGTTGAGGTCTTTGATCAATTTTGGACTTAAGTTTTGTACATGGCGATGGACATGGATCTATCTGCAGTCTTCTACATGCCAATATCCAGTTATGCCAGCACCATTTGTTGAAGATACTTTCTTTTTTCCATTTTAGCTACTTTGTCAAAAAATCAGGGGTTCTTAGGTGTGTGGATGAATATCAGGGTTGTCAATTCTATTCCATTACCATAGGAATATATCTGAAATAGCCAAATCATGAATGTTATTTACTTTATTCTAAATGGATCTAGACCTAGGGAGACATTTCTAATTACAAGTGCTGTAGAAAAGGAAAAAAATCTGTTCATGTTTCATTCGAGCGGGGATTAGATAAGACATTAGTTCTGTTCAGCCAGTCCCTCTGGACTTCATTCATTTGCCTTCATGCAGGAAAGGCTGGCACATTAGTCCTTCTGGAGTATCCTGGAGAAGCCCTAATAACACATCTGCTGTGTTGGGTTTTTTAATGGAAATGGCACTCAAAAGTACACTTTGAAAATCAATTTCAGCTGCAAAACAATAAACATTAATAAATACAAATTTGGTTTCTGTTAACCATTATTTCATGACATTGTTGGATGTGGTGGAAAGAACCAGTTGACAAATACAGTCTGCAGTTATTAAATCTCTTTGAAATCAAATGAGTCCAAACTGAGCGGACTCCCCTTCCCCGATACGAGAAGGGAGTATTGGTACAAACTTACATGGTGTCTCTGGACATTGTGAACACAGAAGGAACAAAGGCACCCTTTTGGTCAAGGCTGTTTTAACAGTGAAAACAAAGGGAATTAATTTCTAACAATTGGATTAAGACAAAAGAAGAATTCTGCAATGCTTTTATGAAAATAAACTCTTGCTTAGTGTGGACAATAAACATAACAAGAAGATATTTGGCTCTGCCTCCTTTGTATCTTTTAAAAATTGGAACAAGGGGCATTTTCTTGACAAGTCCCTAAATCTAAAATGATCAAGCGACAATTAAGGCCCTCTGGCTTGCTATGTGAGTCAGAAGTGGTCTGCTCACCCCCAACGGCTGTAAAAGGCAGATTGAAGCATTCAGTGGGTGCTGTGAACCTCAGCCATCTGTTTACATTGTGCGGTAAAAATCACAATGCTGGGAATTGCTTGGTTCCCCTTAGCAGGGCCTGCAAGCAATCACCCTGGAATGCTGAGTTCTGTTCTGTGATTTAGAAGATGGAAAATCACCCTGGTGTGAGCATACAGGACTCTCCCCATCTGTATCCTGCTCCAGACGCCGGACTTGCATCCTGGACTACTTGCAGTCAGCTTCCCCACTGCAAACTGAAAGAAACAATCTGCTTATCCCCTCCTGCCTCTTTAAAGCTTTTACTTTCTTCAGAGATGACTGTAAAATTGAAATGCTGAAATGAATGCAAATAGGAAAGTTCTCCCTACCCTTACATCAAGTCAAACACCTCAATGGTATTAGAATATGTAGGAAGCTGATATATAGAAACCCATGGGGGGAGTGTATTTAGTTAATTTCCTAAGAGCTCATGATTATGAACAACTAGAAGAATCAGCACGTATGCCATATATCTTTGTGTTCTTCCGTGAAAGCCAGATCGATGGCTTGTAAGTGATAGGCATGTTTCTATATTTATTGATGGGAATGTGGGTAAATTAAATTGATGAAAGTGAGGCTAAAAACATTGCACTCATTAAAATATTTGTGAACTCATAAAGGTTTAAAGACATGAAGGCACACTAATCTGCCTAGTGAAGAAGAATTGAAAGTTAAAGCAGCTTGACTCTACCTTTGTTTTTATGGTGGAAGTGCTGTATGTGGGAAAATAGCACGGTGTTGTTGATCTGTGCTAGGTGGGTCCTCTGGAAATAGCTAACAAGGCCCAGGGACTAAGGAAATAAACCATGCTTCTCTTTTCCCTGTTGAATTTGCTATATGTATATGTATTTCAAATAAAGTATAAGATGTGAATTTTCCCAAGGGAAAAATATGAGATTGATATTGCTGAAAGGGAAATGACCCTTGGAAGACAGCCAGCAGGTAAACTAAAAAACAGAACAGCCACACACTGTCTTCTCCAATTTCACTGATATCTCATATAGAAAGAGTTTAATGGAAAAACAAGACTCCTCTTGCATCCATATGTGTCTTGTCTTGGCTTCACATTACATTGGTGGGTCAAGACTAAGATCAGAACTCCCTGTATGGTATCAGGTTCCATTTTAGAAATTGGCTTGTTAATGACATTCTAATGTCTATCATCATATGGCAGAAACTATATTAATATTTTCCCTCTCAGGCACTGTTACACAGATGTCAGCTCTAATCCCTGTAGAAGGCTGCTACAAGTCAATCTTCATGGAAATATATTACTAATGCCTGTGGAGTTTCTAGAAATATAAGAGGTGTGAAAATTATAATTGGAAAAGGGGGAATCTTAAAAAGAATGTAAGCTTAGCCTGGAATATATGAAATTATTCAGTTGGATGACAATAGCTGGCCTGTGAATTTTTCATAACCATGTTAGCTTTAAGTAAACTAATAGTACATATGTTAAAACCATTCAGATTGCCTCGATGTATCAACTGTTTTAGGCAAATCAGTCACAAGAAAGCTTCCTGTCCCAGTTGAATGTGATGCCCAACACTCATGCTTCACAACTGTGAATTAAATGAATATAAGGCCTATCTGTAAAATGCTACTGATACCTCTTTCAACATGACCTTTGTGCTCAGGAATGCAGATGTTTCCCAACCTGCAGGACTGAGCAACCTTGCCTTGTAAGGCTGTGATTGTAAACCCGGGGAAGGTGTATAAGCAGATGACAGAGGTTCTTACAATGCGGAATTGATTAGTCTCTCAATTACTAAAAGCACGTCACTTGCATTGTGCTTTTCATGCTGTTCTTTGATGACAAAAAGCATGACTAGTTCATCAGCACTGCAATATGTTTGCTTTTTGGACTTCCCTCCGTCAGGGAACATCTGTGCCCACAGTTGGGCTTTAGGGGGAGAGAAAAAAAAGGAGCTGGTGCGAATCACGCTAAGTCAACCTGCAGCACATGTTGGTCACTTTTTAAACTTTCAAAATGTCCCCCAAGAAGAAACAAAAACCTAGATAACGGTTATGGTTTTATGAAAAGGGAAAGGAGTGGGAACGGAGTATCAAAAAAGTGTATGAATGATGCAGACGCACTAATTGGGAACACAGGTGCTAACTGAGGCAGAATGCCCACAAATGGATGGATCGCAGCTGTCCCCGTACATCTCTGCAGCTAACCCTTGGGTCTCTCCAGATTTCTCCTCCTTGTTAGTATTTGGCCTTTTCAGTTTGTCTTACACATGTTGAAGAACCTCCTAAAGTAGTAACAGTTGCAATTTCAGTGGTAAATGTTCCATGAAAGGCTGGATTTACTTCAGTCATCTCCATTTTTCCAATCTCCCCATCCTGGCCCTAGAATGGAGAACTCCTAGGGATCTCTTGGAATGGCCCAGATTTCTTGACCTGCTGAAATCCCTAGCCTTCATAATGCCATCATTTTCTCCATTCCATGCCTTACTGTGGTACGGTCAGGATCTCCAGGCTCAAACTGGAGCACTGTCCATCCCTGAGGTGTAACCTTAGGCGTGATGACTGTTTGACTGACTGTTCACCTTTAGAAAATATCTTTTCCCTATAGAGAGATTTTAATTTTTGCTTTTTGCTTCTTGTTAGGTTTTGCTTTTTAAAAGCAACAAAACAGCCAGCCTGTGACCCATACCAGAGATGTTCAAACAGAAGGATTAATTCTAGACTTGGCTCTGAACACAGGCAGATGTTTTTGAGCATGGTTTGGACTCCACTTAAGAACACCAAGAACTCACGCTTGTGACGTGCAGATGTGGTGAAACTGGAGTGAGTTCAGAGACGTGACAAAGTTGATTAAAGGGATAAAGAGCGCTTTCTGGGGGAATGCTATGGGGATCTTTTTGCCTTTATCCCAAGAAATGGGAAAATAATGATTATTAACTTCAAAGCCAGTTTGCTCATGACAAACCCAATGAATGAAAATGGGCTTCAATTAAAAACAGGAGAGAATCTGGTGAGAGAAAAGGAAGGCCTTTGCCTTCCGAGAAAGGAACATGGCAGTCTGAGGCCACAGAATCACATTAATATATTATACATTAGAAACAAAAGACAAAACAAAGTTTATCGACTGATTTTTCCCCCACTGAAGTGTTTTTTTTCCCTTGATCACTTACATTTTGCAAAGCAAAATCTGGGTATGTGTAAGCGCTTCATTTAACCACCCCACCCTTGCTCTCTAAAGCCGCACTCTCGTGTCTCCATGGCAGGAGATTCATGAATAAATCTTTGCTAGCAGTGGTCAAAATTTTTCTTAATTTTTTTTTTTACTATTTCAACACTTTGCAGAGACATATGGGGCAAAGAAAGTGGAGGATTATAGCTAGTGTGGGGGGTGGGTGTTAAAGCTAAGAGAAATAGGCCCAGCTCTGGAAGAGAGCACACGCCATTGATCTTGTCTCCAAGCTAATTGAGAACAATCCCAATCCTTGCAATACTAGTTCTAGATGCTTGGGACTTCAGAAGTGCTCAATAGTTCGACACGAGGCAGTGTGCCTGCTGGATGCAGAGTCTGGTTAAGCAGTAATTCTCTCTGTCTTCTGAGCCCCTGCTGCAAAAACAATGGAGGCAGCTTCACTTGCGTTTAGAGGCACCTCCACAGCTACTACAGAGAAAAATGCTTAGGGCATTGTTAAAAGCAGCCAAGAGCCAACTGCTTCCCTTGTTTCTTTTATGTGACCCAAATATTCTCTTCTCAATATCCCTTTTTCAGCAATCAATCAGGCCCAGTGTCCCAAATGAGGCACCAACTACATATGAAAAGAGCAAAAGCCACTGTTGGTGACCTTCAATCTGGCTAAAGACCTAGCCAAAACTTGTCGCCATATGGAGTTTCCATTTCCCTATGAGAAACAGCAGGGGAGCATGGCTGGGTGACATCAATGGAGGTGCTCGTTTGTAAAATGTTATTCACATGCAACAGAGCATTGTTATTGTTTCCTGTAATTATTCTGCCTCATAACAAAAGGAAAATAACTGATTTTGACACCCAAGTTTTGCTGTAAATAGGCAGAATGTTGTCATGAATATGCAAAATATTATGATCATTGCCATACCTAACTAATTGCATTTGAAACATGCTGGCCATAAAATAATTAATTAGTAGTGCAGGAAAGCATCATGATACTAGCTATAAATACTAAACATAACTAATTATTTCCGTCATAAAATGGTCCTGCCAAGTAATTTATAACAAACACTGGGAAGAAGACGAAGCCTGGACTCCTCTGGCATTTGCTGGGGAAAGGCTGTCACGTAAGGCTTTCTATTTTGTGATATTGTTGGATGAGTGGATACCAATTTGAACATAAACTCAAATGAAACTAATCTCGGATTTTCAATGTCCTTTGAGCTGTTGGGTGATTGTGGTGGAAAATTCCGAGCAGCCCCTTTTGTTGTTGACATCAGAAAGTGGTAGGTCACTCTGGACCTACGGAGTACATTCTGAGCTCAAGCAAAAATTGATTTCCTTTTTTAAAAAGCAGCTGGCATTACAATGAATAGCCTTCCTTCGATTTTTCTTCTCCAGTGAAGCATTCAGCGAATGCAGCAGGCATAATAGGCTGGAGTAAACAGTGTCAGGCTCTGTTACATCAGAGGCTCTTTTAAACCAAGCAGACAAGCTATCATCGGTGCCTGCAACCCTGCAAATCACTGCCGAGTTGGAAAACGCGTTTGCTTCCTGACCAGCGTGTTGATGGTATTTTGAAGAATGGAAGGGGACGCTTTGCTAATCACTCTGACTGCTCCATGCTCCATTATGAGGCCATCTCGTTAATGAGCAAAAATAATGTGCGTGCATGAAGCAGGAATCCTATTAGAGCCACTTTGGGCTGGCCGCAGGACTGTCCCGCGCGGTCTCTGATCTTGTGTGAAGCATGTGAGAGGACCTTGGGATTCACCTCTTACAATTGTTTATCTGAATCCTCTGGCCCCATTTCTCTCTTCCAGTGTTCTGGAAACAGACACTTGGCATTTAACATAACAGACTATCTCGCCCTAGATTTTAGTCCTTAGGGCAAAGACCTCATGACCAAATTCAAATACAGCCAGTCTAAAGTACAGCTTTTTTATTGCTTTCTTTTCCTACCATCCCAAATGACTGGAAGAAAAAGAGTCATAAAGAAGGAATGGTTAGGCTGCATACACTTCTGTCCTAGAAGAATCAAGCTTGCTGTGAGTCAGCCACATACCAAAAAGCTGAAGGAGAGCAGTATACATTTCATTTTTCAAAGATTTCTAAGTACAAGCCCTCTTACCCTCTATAACTATAATACAGTGGTAAGGCCCATTTAAGCCTCCTTTATGCAATTCTGGAATCAGGGGGAGATCTGAGTGCCTTATAGCCAAGCCCTTAGATTTCAAGGCAAGTGGGTTTCATAGGTTTTCTGTGTCTAAAGTGAATTCTACCCACTTCTGAGGGTGTGGTCTGGGGCAGTGACTACAGGGACTCTGTAGACCCTGAAGGTTAAGTGCCCAAGACAAAACAGGGAAAACAAATACTTGCCACCTAGTACTGGGGACCCCTTCTCCCTGTCCCTGGCTAGAATAAAAATTCATCCTCCCCCCAGGAGCCAGGAGGGTGTTTCTTAGCAATCACACCTCTAAATAGAACGTAATTACGAAGGAAATGAACTTCACAGCCAAGCACTGTGTTGTCATGATGATTTAGAAGATGAGGAAGGGTGTTTTCTGAGCAATCTCTAATCTTTTTTTCCTTCTTCTTTTCTCTTTTTGGTTATCACTTAATGAGATTCATTAAAACCCATGCCAGAAATTGCTTCTCTTTAAATTTCCTACTGAGTCTCCATTTAGTTGAGTTAGACTTTCCTTGAAACAATACATTAGTGTCATGCCCAATTGACTTCTGTTGTAAAAGAAATAAATCTATGTGACTTTGTAGTCTGCATCTGGACATGGTTAAAAAACAAGCACCAGCCAGTGAGCTATCTGAAGAACATAGATTTCCATATCCCTCAGTCATGGCGCAGTCTCCTCCGTGGTCTGCCGTGGATGTGGGTCCTTCTGGCAGAGGCAAGCATTGCTTACTTTTGGAAATAATCCATGTTTCAAACACAGTGCAGGGCATCAATAGCACCCATGTCACGAGGCTTTCCCTCACACACACCCTCTACCCTTCAAGGATAGCTGTGGATATTTGCCTTAACTAAAGCAGAGATTTAATAAATGCCCACAAAAATGGTAATGAACACAGGTGCCTTTTGAACCTGCTGCTCCTCCTTTCCCCCCTCCTCCTTTCCCCCCTCCTCCTGCTTCTTCTCTCCACCTTCTTTACTTCTGTTGCTGCTTCCTCTGGATCCAGAGTCACTTGCAGGCCACACTGGACTTGAAACCACTCTCTCTCCAGCAGCAGAAGACCTTGAAACTCTGCTCCCCCTGTATCCGCTTCCTGATGTTGGGGTTGCAGGAGCGAGCTATTACTATTGGCTTCATCTAGCCCCAGAGGCTGAAACCAGGGTTTTGTGCATAGGGGAGTGTCAGCCAAGCACTGTACTAACTGAACTACATCTTCAGCCCCAAACTAAATTTCTACCTCACACAAACACTGGGAGAACTGGGAGAACTTTTCTTCCTTCACATTTAGAATTCTGAGTGTAATTTTTGGTAAAGTGAAGCCACCATTTACTTAAGAAGTTGAAACCAGAACAAAGAGACCTAAACGTAGTGGGGGATGGATGGTAAATACTCATTCTGTGGATGCCTACATCTTTACAAAGCATCCAAACTGTGTAAGGTGTTCCTATGATCCTTGAGAGTATAATTCAACAGAGTGCTGATAGAGAAGGAGTGGGTGGTAGAGGAGGAGACCCTTGCACAGGGATGGCCTGAGACCCTGCTCTGTAGTAAACAGTTCATGTTACAGTTATAACTTTTAAGGCCGTTGTAATTTTAAAAAGCAGTGTGACAGAGAAAGATGCTGTATGGCAGAGTTCAAGTGGAGGTATTTTTTTATTGGGGGAAAGGGATTCTAGAAGGGGGAAAAGGGAGCAGGGAGACAAGCCTCCAGGGACAGAAGCAGGAGGAGAGAGGAAAGAGAGGCAGAGAGAGAAAGGAACAGACAGAGGGGGAGAAAGAGAGAGA
Organism: Mesocricetus auratus; assembly: GCF_017639785.1. NCBI lineage: Eukaryota > Metazoa > Chordata > Mammalia > Rodentia > Cricetidae > Mesocricetus > Mesocricetus auratus. The sequence continues at coordinate 101,150,376 of NW_024429184.1, read as the reverse complement.
GAAGGATAGGCGTTGAGCAGGGCCCTTTTAAAAGGGAACACAGTGAATAGGTAGTACCTCAGGGCATATCCTGTCAGAACTCCAAGGGCAGGCCAGTACAAATGCCTAAACACAGACAGCTGTGGTTACTAGAAGCTTTCTTGTTTCGATCCAGATTTCACTAAGAATAAAGTAAAATGGTGGAGAATTTGAAATTATTCCTCTAATGAGCAAAAGAACTCAGTTCTAAGATCTGGGATTTGAGGTTCTGGGAATCAATATCCTTGAAGAAGTCTTGCATATATCACTGGTTTTAGTTTTGAAAAAAAAAACTCCCATTACTCTTCTATGACTTAATAATTGGAATGAACATGGTTACAATGAGTATTGACCTTGAGGTATGAAAATGTAATAGGTATATCCTAAGAAGTAGGGAAAATGGGAAGGTGGCTAACATTTGCTGATTTGTTGGGCCCCTCTTCTATACATGTGCATGCACGTCTGCATTTTATAGATGAGGAATAGACTATATGTTGTATGCTGATCTCATACAAATTGGTAGGTGTGAACTAGAATAAAATCTAGACTTGATTTGTTCTGAATCTTATGTTGAAATCAGGCTTAAAATTAGAACACCAAACCTATGGAGATTTACAAGAATGGATGTACGGAACTTCCCAGAGTCCTCATGCAACTGGCTATAGAACTATCGGGAGTTAAGTCTTCAGGCCCAAAGTCTCATCAAAAGACCAGAGAGCAGAAATTTTAAAGTCACTGCTCATGGTTTCCTTTGGAGAAAAAGAATAAATCCTGTGGTTGTTTAGGTTTCTGTAGCTCTTGACGCGTATCTGCTGTATGATAAAGAACATTTCATGAGCCAGGTAGTGGTGGTGCATGCCTTTAATCCCAGCACTTGGGAGACAAAGGCAGTCGGAACTCTATGAGTTTGAGGCCAGCCTGGTCTACAAAGCGAGTGCCAGGAGAGGCTAAAAACTGCACAGAGAAACCCTATCTCAAAAAAAAAAAAAAAAAAAAAAAAAAGGCAAACAAATAAACAAAAAGGAACATTTCATGAAAATAGCTAAGCACATTAGAACAGACAATAACATCTTGTCACAGACTGCATTTTCATATTTTGTGGTGTGTGATTTCTCACTAGTCAACGTGTCAAAGTCATCCACCAAGCCGCCTAAAATCTGCCTTCTCAGCACATTCAGCTTTTCATTGTAGCATTCCCCCTCTTCCTTCCTTCCTTCCTTCCTCCCTTTCTTTCTTTTCTTTTCCTTTTTTTCTTTTTGTTGTTTTTTGGGTCAGGGTTTCTCTATGTAGCCTTGGCTATCCTGGAACTAACTCTGTAGACCAGGCAGTTCTCAGAGCTCCACCTGCCTCTGTTTCCCGAATGCTGGGGTTAAAGGCGTGCGCCACCACTACCTGGCTCTCTTTTTCCCCTTTTTATTAGAACATTTCTTTAGAAGAGAGTAACAGATGCAAACACAATTGATGTGCCCTTTTGCAGACACGAAAGGTGTTCTGTGGAGTGCACAGCAGACACACACTGCAATAAACAGGAGAGTAACAGGATAAACAGCATTTGCATTTTTAAGATCCTTCTGGTTGAAGCAGTAAATAGTCATGTGACATTTGATCTAGCCCTTAGAATTGCAATAGAGCCATTTTGATGGTAGTTCAAAAACAGTACAATTCTGGAAAAATGAAAACATACTAAAATTGCTCAAGGCTCCAGAAAGAGTAGATGACAGCTTTACATAAGAGGAAATAACCACCTCAAATGAATATCACATATGAAATTTCAAGCCAACCGGCCAAACTAGCCATATTACCAGAATAGAGTCATCCTACTGATGAATTATATGGCCTTATCTAATAATTGGTAACATGATGTAGCAAAGTATTATTCCATACAAGGCAGTAAAATGTTAGCCAATTCCAAAAGCTAGAGTGCCTAGCCTGAAGGCACAAGATTTTACATGTGTGTTTATGCTGTTCTTAGCAAATGGTTTCAAATACCCTTGGGGGAGGGGGTTTCTAAGTATAATTGCCTTCAGTCTGGAAAGTGTGCAATGTTTTAAATACATTATGCTTTTGCACTCCCAAGTTTGTCATAGAGCCAAGATGGCTGGAAGTTGAATTCCTGAACTAATGTGACAAAAAGACTTCTAGTACCAGCAATTTTTCATCTTGTTCAAATAAATTTTATTAGCATATACAGCCCTCAAAATGGCATAAAATGTGGCTGTGATTTCTGTCTCAGATTAGCAAGACCAAATGTTTGATGTCTTATGGCTTCAAAAAGAAATTTCCAAGGAGTAATGTCAGCAAGATGGCAGGATAGAGGACCCCACTGCTCATCTCCTCCATGGAAAAAGGAGTGGGGTGACAGGAATGTATGCCAGCTAAAAGACTTACTAGCATACTTCAGAACATAGCAAAGGAATAGCAGAACTCTTTAGAGCAGAGTGTGGGGTAATCTAATGCTGGTCAGTCTGGGCTACATAGAAAATTTAAAGCCATCTTGAGTTAAGTAGTGAGTTGGTCTCAAAACCAAACCAAACCAAACCAAAACCAAAAGCAAGGGCTATGGAACTCAGCGATGGAGTACATTCCTAGCATGGGAGAGAGTGACAGAATACTTTCCTAGCATGGGAGAGGCCCTGAAATTGGCACTCAGTATGGCAAACAGAAAAGGGTGGTTGGGGAGAAGAAAGGAAAGGAGTTGAGAGGAGAGATGATATGGGGAAGGGATGGATGGAAAGTGAGGAGAACTGAAGAAGTCTGTACAAACAATGAGACAGGAGCATCTTGTCTTGGCTACTCCCACTGTCCCATCAGGATCTGCTCCAGGAAAAAAGTAAGGAGCCACAGTCACCCACATCACTGCCATGTAGCCATGCATGGTACCACTGGGTACTCTACAACCTTCACCAGAACTGAGTTCCATTCCCAACCATGTATTCCTGGAACATGAAGTTGGCTTTGCACGTTTATCACATGATATAGTACTTTACACACACAAAGAAGATTTTAAACTACATACATATAAAGGCTGTTGGATAAAATTCAGTGCCCTTTTTTTAGATCAAAAAACATTCAATAATTTACATACAGAAGAAAATTCCCTTAATGTTATATGACAATGTATACCAAGCTCAAAGATAATATAGGAAAGTTTTTCTTCTAAGAATGGGTGACAGGATGCGTATCTACTCCTACCACTTGTATAAGACAAAAGATTTAACACACAAGCAAGACACATCAGGAAGAGGGGAAATGCATGCAAATCTCTGTTTTTAGATGCCAGGGCCTTTACAGCAAACCCCAAAGATGCCACCATTTCTTTTTTAAACTCAGAATTAGTAGGTTAATTCAGTAACACATGATTTCTGGAGAGCAACACACAGATGTGAGTTGCATTTAATATAACAACCTATCAAAAATCAGGAACAAGAGGACAAGCAAGCTTAAGATAGAGTAGACAATACTTAGAAGTCATGGGTGAGGAAGGAGAAAGGTAGACATTTGCACACTGTTGGTGGGAATGTGAGTTGGTATGACCATGACAGAACATCAGAGCACATTCTCAAAAAGAAGTGCATGGAAAACAAGCACAGGAGTCAGCAATCCTCTTCTGCACAAATACAGAAAAGAAATGAAATTACAACAGTGTAGGCAGATTTTTCTTCAGGACTGTGAACTCACCCATAGCAAAATGGAGACTTATTATTAATTATGAAAGCTCAGCCAATAGCTTCGGCTTATTCGTAACTAGCTCTTATAACTTAAATTAGCCCATTTCTATTAATTTACTTTCTGCCTCATGGCTTTATTACCTTATCTCCATATTGCTCATCCTGCTTACTCTGCCTCTCCATCTTCTTCTTCCCAGCATCCTCTCTGTCCCCAAAATCCTGCCTAGCTATTGGCCGTACAACTTTTCATTAAACCAATTCGACTGATGCATCTTCACAGTATACAAAAAGATTATTCCACAACAAAACAGGGTCTTAAACGCTGTCTTTGCCAAAAGTACAGACTCTCCAGTTGACTCCCAAACTCTCTCCTTTGCTACCTTAAACTTCAGAGACTAGTCCTTCCGAGCTCCACACAAGCAAAGTCACCTTTTAAGGAGTATCTGTTTCAAAGCAAAACAAGATCAGCAGTCCTGAAGTCCCTCTGACCTCTCTTCACCCACCATCAAAGCTGAGCACATAGGAGAAGGACAGTTAATGCCCTTTCAAGACTCCAGAACAGCAGCTTGCAGGCAAATCATCCTTGGATGGAATGGCCCCTCCACAGATGGGGTTACAACAGCTTTCCCATTAAGCGAGAACAATCATGTCAGAATGAGAACAAAATTACCACTCCCACGAGCAATGATGATATTCCTGGAGCCCACAGGACCTGGACAAGCCTGATCTCAGATTATACCCAATCAGACCAGTCTCCCCAAAACTGCTTAACTGTGTGAACCCCTTGTCCTCATCTCCACCCCTCCCACATATACTCCCTGTCTTAGTTACAGTTTACTATTGCTGTGCAGAGACACAATGACCCAGGGCAACTCTTACAAAGAAAACATTTAATTGGGATGGATGGCTTACAGTTTCAGAGGTGATTATGGTGGGGAGCGTGGCAGCATGCAGACAGATGTGGTACTGGAGCTGAGAATACTACATCTTGACTCAGAGGCAACAGGAAGTTGACTGTTACACTAAGTGAAGCTTGAGAAAAGAGACCTAAAACCCCACCACCGCAGTGGCATACTTCCTTCAACAAGGCCACACCTGCTAATAGTGCCACTCTCTTTGGGGGCAATTTCTTTTCAAACTACCACATGTCCCACACTCTTGTCGGGATTCTGAATACAGAACTTAGGATATGTTTCTTCCTACTAGGACCACAGTCAAAGTCACTGATGTCTCTGACTGGATTTGGACTTCAGATGACAGAGCTTGGTCTGTCAGAAACCCTAGAGGCAGGTCTTTAGCTGCAGGGTTCTGGTACCAAAGTCATCATGCTTAAAAGGTGTCTGCACTCTCCATTCCCAAATTCACTGAACATAATCCATAACAGTCAAAACACGATAACAAACTGTGTTTGTACAGGGATGAATGATTATACACACATGTATATGCATGCATATTACTATATGTAATATATAGCAGAATATTTTTTCCTGAAAGGGAAAATCTTACCATGTGCCACTATGTTGAACCTGAAAGATATATGCAATATGAAGTAAGACAAAGACAGAAAGGTATTATGGAATCCCCTGTTTTTTATTGTGAATACATACATACACACATACATGAAGTACTGTTCTCAACATGTAGAAAGGTATTATGGAATCCCCTGTTTTTTATTGTGAATACATACATACACACATACATGAAGTACTGTTCTCAACATGTAGAAAGGTATTATGGAATCCCCTGTTTTTTTTGTGAATACATACATACACACATACATGAAGTACTGCTCTCAACATGTAGCTCAGTTATCAGAATGCACACCTAGCATGCACAAGACCCTAGGTTTGTGATCTCCATTGCTGTAATGACCAGATGTGATGGCAAACGCCTGTGGTTCAAACACTCAGGAGGTAAACACTAAATAACCTTGAGTCATCCTGGACAATGTAGCATGTGCTTGAACCAGCGTGGGTTAGGTGGGACCCTGTCTCAAATGAAAAGACATGAAAGGGTGATGTTACCAAGAGAGACAAATGGGGAAGAAAGAAGAGATCTAAAATGGTGGAGCTATGTGCTGCTACAGACACTCCAAGCCTATAATGTGCAATGTGGGGAGTATTGTCACTAGTGGTGCACTGGGCCCTGGAATGCAGATACTCCTACCACACCTTTTTTTTAAGGGTAACTAATGATGTGATAGCAATGCTAATTGGCTTGACTGGAGCAACCTTTTCGTTACACATAAATTCACCGGAATATCATTCCGTACACCTTAGCAGTACACACTAAAGTCATCAAATGAAAACACATTACAAAAGAGTGAAAATTCGCATTTCTCTTCCTGTAACACCTGCACTTTTACCCACCTACGGAAACATAAGACAATGCTGACAGCAACGGTTTCAAAAGACCTGTTTTAGTGCTTATTCAGAGAGCTGGGTAAAGCCTTGGTCTCTCAGGAGGAACTGCTTCCTCTCATAGAGAACGCAATCTTACTGTGATTTTTAAAGAGTGATCTTACTGAGAGGAGGCTGCTGAATCTCCATTGTGCCTGTGAATTTCCTGCTTTAAAACTGAATATGAGAGTGTCTTCTAGGATGGAGTGTGTGTTTATTTGCAGCCCAAGTACAGACAAGATAGCACCCCGCCCCCAGCATCCTCACTGGGTGCCCCAGCCCTTGCTCTCCCTCCTCCACATGTGTGACTTCCGTAGAGAAGGAAGATGGCTGACCCCTTGGGCATTGGCCTGATTCTGTAAACTCAACATCTCTATTTGGAATGCATAACTGTGGATCTCAATCCCTGGATGCCCCAAAGCCTTTGAAATACAACTTTGTTTCCTGGGACTGAGGCGTCCCAGCCTTTCATGATGGAGGTGATGGGTAATGCTGACCTACAGAAATTAATTAGTACAATTCACTTGAAGGCTTATTGCTACCATCATTATAATTCATCCCCATAGGAGTCATTTGATTATTGACTTTCTTGCCAATAAAAATTAAAATAGCCAGTTACTAGTTGCAAATAATTAACTCATTTCACTCTTTCCCATCGTATAGAAAAGTGGGGTGAAGGACATGGTGACTCTGACCCCTATGACCCATTTTTTTTCTCTGCATAAAAATAAGTTCTATCTCACAGCTGCAGTTCTCATTAATGCTGCAGGTTCATTGCATATGACATGTCATGCCTGTGCAAATAGTTCATAAGCAGACAAATAATCATATTAATTAATTAACTGCCTAACTAAAACTAAGTTTAACTTCCAAACACACCGCTATCCATTGGGGACAGCTCCTGACTTACACTAAAGTTTATTCCTTATATAAAGTATGTATATCATGTTTACTGCCCATGGCTTTACATACTAATCCATAAAGCTGTCTTAATAATCTCATTACTTACCCTTGTGTAAAAGAGATTATGGTGCCTACCATAAATGGGGCATCAGACATGTCTTACACTGGAACAAAGTTGTCTTTTCCATTCCATACACTGTTAATTAGTGAAGGTCAAAGATGAATTCAGCTAGGGATTTATAAGTAGGGAAAACAACAGGTTCCATGCCAAAAGAATAAACCATTAAAACTCTTATTGCTGGGGAATGATAGTGTAGGAATGGAATTCTAGCAACTTAGGAGATAGAGGCAGAAGAAGAATGTTAAGTTTAAGGTCAGCTTTGGTTCCAAAGTAAGACTTTATTCAAACAAATAATTGAAGGAAACCTTTCATATTTGTGTTTTATATATTGTTTATTATTAGTCCCAGTCTTAGAGGACTCTTTTGGTTGACTGTCACTTATGTTACTTTTCAGTAGTGTTTCTGAGATCAAGTCAGAATATCTGTTATATTATGTTAAGTGTGCAGAGTGTTTGATTTTGAGACAGTGTTCTATGTAGCACAGGCTAGACTCGAACTCATTATGTAGCCAAGGCCTGAGCTTCTGATTATCCTCCTTCTGTTTCTTAAGTGCTGGGATTAGAGACAGATACCATTTCCAGCAATGTTAAGTTAAACTAGATTCCTTACTTCACTCTTTGCTACCAAGATTATCTGACAGCTTATGTCATCTGTTGGAAGTATATCACAGCTGGATTTTCATGAAGAAATGTTCACCTATGAAGTTGATTATAATGGCCTCTATCGAGCGATGTCTAGTAGTCATTACTGGGATGAATTAACCTGTGTGTCATCACTAGCTGTCCATTGTATTAACTCCAAATGAGAGATGTGAGAGCTGGAAAAGAAATCACATTCAAATCTGGATCTGGGCAAACTAATCTAAACTGTTCTTCACTTTTACAAATAGGTATATGTCTATTATGCCCAGAATCTAATCACTACAGACTCAGAGAAAATTACCTTATTGGAAAAAAACAATCAAAGGTGTCTTAGCAGGATTATGAGAACTGTTAAACTTGCTGTTAATTTTAACATTAAAAGCTAGAGAGGTTGGGGAGGCTGAGTATATAGTTCCATTGAAATAGTATGCCATGATGTCCTGAGTTCAATTCTGAACAAGATCACCATCACCATTTTCACAACAACAAAAGCCTTGTATTAGGCTGAGGATGTAGTTCAGTGAGTCAAGTGATTGCCTTGCATGCACAGAATGCTATGTTTGATTCTCAGCACCATAGAAACTGGGTATGGTGGCACTTTGCCTACAACCCCAGTGCTTGGGCGTTGGAGGAAGGAGGATCAGTTCAAGGTCTTCCTTGCATACACACAAATTTGAAGCCAACTTGCATAGAAGCAAACCTGTCTCAAAGTAGGTTGTTTTCTATTTGTGTGTGCAGTGTATGTTTTTTGCTTGAAACCATGTAGAGGTGAGGAGATGATCCTCTGGGGATGGCATACTTGAATCTTTGAATGGCTAAGACCCAGGTATGGACTGGCTGAGCCACAGGTTTATAGCTCCATTCCCCAGGAACCAGGGGCCTAATGCTGAAGACTTTAGAATCCAGAGACTTAGGGCTCCCACATTCTGGTTGGAGGCATATTTCTCTGGACTTTAACCATCAGCAGACTAGGATCTTGTAGCTATTATAGTCTTTGGTGCCCCAGCAACAAGGCGTAGCAGACAGCAAGAAACACCTTTTAAATGTTATAACTTTCATATAGGTCTCATGAGCCAGAACCATTAGAACTACAGAGACAAGGTTTTAGGCTTAGGCTTCCAGTCAGGAACCCCAATTTTTAATTTAGTGGTTTTTCACTTTCCTAATGCTGAGACCCTTTAATACAGTCCTTCATGTTGTGGTGACCCCCAACCAGAAAACTGATTTCATTGCTACTTCCCAACTGCAATTTTGCTACTGTTATGAATCTTAATATAAATGTATAGTAAGCAGGATGTATTTTCTTTGTTACAAATTGATAGATTTACTAACAGTATCTAACAGGGCTCATGGTCTATCATATCTTACAGTAGCTCTGATCTAGCTCAGGGACTTCACCTGCAATTAACTTTTGCAAATGTAACAGACAAGTGAGTGAGAAAAACTTTATATTCCAATGTCCTTCCATTTCTAAACTAAAGTAGCAATGTATGCTAACACTATTGGGATTGTGGAACTAAGGCCATGTTACTGGTTTTATTGGGAGGGTATGTAAGAGTACCATCCTCTAACATGGGTCTCCCCACCCCGTTAATTCAATGACTCTCAAAGCTGCTTTCCACTCTACTGAACCTTTGTCTTTGGTGAATATTTTCAGGATTAGACAAATTATAGGAATAAGCATGAACGTGATCTCTGCATTGAGGTGGACTTGGGTTCATGGAAGTCTCTGCTAGTTGCCAGCTGGTTGTCCTCAAGCAAAGATTTCATTTCTTCATCATCCTTTTCCTTGTCTGCCAAACAAGAATTCTTAGTGCTGACTTTACAGAGGAATTAATGGGGGAATTTTTTTAATTATGTACTTAAAGACACATTTGCATGACTCAACAAACGTTAGTTCAACAAATACAGCTATTTCAATAAAGTTAAGCGAACTTATGAGTGGCATTAATCGAATCAAATGTTATGCTTGTTTAAGATACAGAAAGAACTCTGGGGAACATGATAGCTTCTACATTCTAGGCTCATAGAGAAGTTTCTGACTGATAGTTCTGTGAACATACTGTGATCATCATTTCTGGAAAATTTCTGTTTTTCACTTCATGTGAGGAAGGCTGTTTTTAAGCACCTTAACTCAAAGCCAAAAGACACAACGATTTCTTCTCCACAAATGGTTTGCTTCATTAGGAAGTTTTCCACATGCCAAGCTGAGGAAGCCGGGAGTGAGTCAAGTCCTGATTGAATGTGTGCTGATGACATGGGTACAGCCCTATCAAGAGCCCTGTAGCCTCAAACTCATGAGACTAGCAAAACCTTCCCAGGTTCAGGGTGAGGCTCAGAGGGATGTCAAAGCCTTCCTCCAGGGTCCAAATGTAGATGGTGAAGTACGCATAGAAAATGTCCACCATAACTTCTTCCCCACAGATATTTACTAATTGAAAAACTGCTGCAGTGGAGATCAGACCAGCCCGTCTCCTTGATCCAGCTATGTGCAATAACTCCACCTCTCTATACAACTGCTTGTAAGGAAAACCCACTGGGCTCAGTCCACCGGTTCCCAGCTTTCTGGGTTTGTTGTTTGTCTTTTCTTTTTTTTCCCTCACTACCCCAGTCAGGTCTGTATTCCTGAGGCCGTTCAAAGATGCTCCTCAAGTACATAGGATGCCGCAATCTCAGATGTCACACTAACCTATTTTATTGTACCACTCCTATTTGACATAACAGCGTCTTGAAACAACTATGTACCTATATTCCAATTTGTATTTTATTTAGATAAAACAAAAACAAACTAAAATCTCAAAAATAATACAATATGAAATAAGAAGAGTGAGAATTGAGTTAGCTAGATATACTGGCTTCTTTTTGTGTCAACTTGACACAATCTGGAGTCATCAGAGTGGAAGGAGCCTCAGTTTCAGAAATGCCTCCATGAGACCCAGGTATTTTCTCAATTAATGAGCAATGAGGGAGGGCCCAGCCCACAGTGGGTGGTGCTATCCCTGGGCAGGTGTTCCTGAGTTCTAATAAGAAGGTGGATTGAGCAAGCCATCGGAAGCAAGTAAGTAAGTATCTACCTTCCATGGCCTCTGCATCAATTCCTGCATCCAGGATCCTGACACATTTGAGTTCTATCCTGACTTTCTTCAATTATGAACAGCAATATGGAAGTGTAAGCTGAACAAACCATTTCCTCCCCAACTTTTTTTTTTGGTCATGGTGTTTTGTCACAGAAATAGAAACTCTAAAACACTAATGAAGGTGTTAAGCATTGGAGACTATGACCCTTGTAGTCATTCACTTCTGTTCCAATAGTCTTTGAATTTTCTGGACTCAAACTCCCTTGTCCATAGAACAAGATCATCAAGACTATACACTTTCAAGTAGGCATGGTGACACAGACTTATAACCTTAGGACATGGGAAGCTGAGGAGGAAGACTCAGGGCAACTCTGGACTGTTGTGGAATAATGTTTTTGTACACTGTGAAGATGTGTTGCTCTCACTGGCTTATTAAAGAGCTAAATGGCCAATGGCTAGGCAGTAACAGGTTAGGTGGGACTTGCAGAAAGAGAGAGCTCAGGAATGAAGAAGAGCAGAGTCACCAGGAGATTGAAGCAAGATAAGCATGCTGTGTTAAAGAAAAGTACTGAACCACATGGTAGAGAAGAAATATGGGTTAATTTAAGTTGCAAGAGCTAGTTAATAATATGCCTAAGCTATTGACTGAGCATTTACAATTAATAGTAAGGCAGTGTGTGGTTATTTGTGAGCTGGCTTGTGGGACAGAAAATTATGCCTGCACAGACTATGTAGCAAAACAAGCAAAACGAAAAAAGAAATTTCATAGATAAGAAATTTCTAGAGTCATGGTGATCATAGTTGTTTTCAGACTGTATGCTTTTATTATATGGAGTTCCTAAGGGTCCCGAGAACTCTATTTGTGCACACTATCAGCTACCAAATGACAGAATGCCTCCAATCCAGGGGCCTTAAATAGTAACCATTTGCTTCCCCAAATCCAGTAACCATTGGCTTCCTTATAGGTTCTGTGAGTCAGATACCCAGGAACAATCTAATTAATCAATATTGTCAACCAGGGCTGAGGTATTTGCTTCTATGCTCCCTTACTAGAGTTAAGATATGGAATTAGCCTGGCACCTGTCAATAGACAAATGCATGTGAACTCAGTATGTACTGCTGTTCAGCTACAGGGAGAAATGCAGTTCTGCCCTCTGCAGCAGGACTGGGGACACTAAATGGAATAAGCCAGATACCAAAGCCGGCTGTCAAAGGTAGATGCTGGGAACACTGGCTTCCATGTAGGATAGTGATTACTGGCGATAGGGAGGGGGGGTAAAGACAGTTAGATTTGATCAGTAAGTACTGATGCTCTGTTCTTTCTTTTGTGAGATAAAACTCGCTCACATTTGCTGGCAGGCCTAATCAAATCTCTGCCTGGTGAGGCTTCTGCTTTGCTGTCTGCAGGTCTCTGCCCCTTCTCTCTTTAACTGTCTTGTCATGTCTACAGGGGGGTGGGGGATGCTGAGTGGTGTATCTTGAATCTTATGTCAGAAGGCAATAAGTTCTGCCCATCACCAAAGTCACTGTAGGTGACTCCCAAACCTTTGACAAATTTACCTGTGTCATTGATTCATTGATAATGGGAAATGTTTCTTATGAAAACGCCAACAAAAAAGCCTTGCACTTGGGGAATACACAAAATATAATTTCCCTTCCTGGTTTTTAACAAGCGCCAAATAAAATTGTACTTTCTCTATAGCTCAGGCTTGTTTTCACAGAATCTGTATTTTTGTGTATATTTTTCCTTAAGGTTATAGAAGTTTGTTGTTAAAGAACTGTGAGAGCAAGAGACAGGCTATGGCAACAATTTCACAGCCAGGAACATTGGCCACTGACGACTGTCCAGAGGCCACAGTGAAGCCCTTACATGTTATAACCCAAAGCCACTATGTAGTAACTCTTGACCAGGAATCCCTTGATGTTTTCAACAATGGGCAGCTTCCAAATGACTTCATCATTTAAACATTATCACGTATTTCCATGGGCCGAAGCTACTTATTTTTTTACTCATCTATTGGGTTAATGAAGAGCCGTGTCCCCAGACATCTGAGTAGGAAGGCCGCTCCACAGAAACATTAAATAGATTAATTGATTATAGTTTGAAGCCAGAGTGTCCTCCACAGGTTCATCTGTTGAAGGCTTGTTCACAGCTCGCAGCAATAGAGTGTAATTTTGAGGGAGCTATAGAGGCGTTGGGAGGTAGCACCCAGCAGGCAGAACTATGACATTTGTGATAGCCTTTGAGCTGGTACCTGTCCCTGATTCAAGCCACAATCTCTGCTTCCAGGTGTACAACACTGTAAAGAGCCGCCACAGTATGCTCCTGTCACTGTGGACAAAAACATCCTTCTATTCCTGCCCCACCATGACAGACCGAACTCCTTCAGAAGCATGAGCCATAAAAACAAACAAACAAACAAACAAAAAATTTCTTTATTTCCATCCAAAGTTTTGTCAATGACACAAAAACTGACAAAGACAGAGCTCTTGCAATCGCTATTCGGATCTTTCAAATCCCTCCCACAATAGGGCAACAAGGACAAAGGACGACTGTTGGAAGTGACACAAGATCTGTGATGACAACCAAGCAAAATGAACAGAAATCCACAACTGTCTAAGTGAAGAGAGCGAGTCACTGTGGGGTATACAGACCCAGCTGATAAACATCTGCAACATGGCCCCTACACCTAAGGCTCAGGGAAAATCACGAGAGAGGAGGTAAAAGACTGTAAGAGCCAGAGAGGCATGCTGTCAGATATAAAATTCCCCCAAATATTTTATACGTTGGGTTATTTCTTAGAACCATGTTTCATCCATGTATGCATCATTAACTGTCAAAATACTATATGTTGAATTGTGCTACATGGGTCAAACATCAAATTTGTGTCTAAATATAGGTGACATATAAACTTAATATGACATTACATGAGCCTCAAAAAGTATTATAAAGATTTGGATTTAGTGATGTCATCTGCCAATTTCCTCATTCACGCAAGCAAATTAATTGTTTATTTTAATAGGATTTCTTTCAAAAATATTTGACATTACCATCTAGAACACTTTTTGCCCTTTTCCTTTCATTTGTTGTGATTTCTCACATCCTGGGAAAAAATTAAGTCCTTTGTGCTGACACACCCAAGTAATTCCAGTGCTTGAGAAACAGAGGCAGGAGAACTGCTCCAAGTCTAAGACCAACCTGGCCTTCATAGAAAGTACCAGACAGATTGAGCTGCGGAATGAAATGCTATTTCAAAAACTGACAGACAGACAGAAGGGAAGGTGTTAAAGGGGAGGTTTTGAGAAGAAATTAGACTTCTTTATGATTCAACCTGAGAAGGATTTCTTATAAATGATGACTAAAGTTCTAATCTTTAAGCAGATGTAAGATGACAATACTGAAAGTGTTTTTCTTCACAGTTTTCTTTAAGTTTCTGAAACTTGTTTTAGTTTATGATATACGTAGCAGTGATCTGGCTGTAGTTCTTTTACCAGTAAGGTTCACAATGTTGAGAATTGTGTATTTGATTGGAGACCTTCAGCTAACAGTTCCATTTGGAGCTTTGGCAAATGACTAAATATTAATTATCTCACATCCCCCTCATTTCTCTAGTATTTGTCTATTACAGATATTTTTTGTTAGTAACTAAGTTCACTGAACTAAATGCACATAGACCTTTAACTTGGTAAAGGGAACAAGATACTAAGCAATGCATATGTATATATTTAATGCTCTCAATCACCCTATAGGCAGGCATTATTTTGTCATTAGCTACATCTTTCTGACTTGAGGTGCAGAAGAAACCATGAAACCAGGGGTAAATCTAGAGACACTGGCTCAGCTCACACTTCCCATGGTGACTTTCTGCACTCTAGCCGGGTACATGTACCCCTCAAGAAGTATTCAAGTGCCATGTTTTAAATGACTTTGAGGGGCTAGAGAGATGGCTTAGAGGTGAAGAGCACTTGCTGTTTTTGCAGAGGACTGGGTTCAATTCCCAGCCCCCACACCATGACTCACACCTGTCTGTATCTTCAGTCTCAGGAGATTCGATGCCCTTCTGTGACCTCGGTGAGCACCAGGCATGCATGTGATGCTCACACATATACACAAGTAGAATATGCAGGCATAAAATAATAAAAATCAAATCACTTTGGGCTATTAATGAATGAGTGAATGAGTGGATGTTTTCACTTACTCTTGTATTTACTCATTTGTCATACATGTGAATATTCCTTCATATTACCTCATAATAACTGATTTGCACAGTGGCATGGCAGAATCTCATAGGCATAATGTTAAGCAAAATAAATCATACCCAAAGGAGTATATTCTTTAAGGTTTATTTTGCCAGAAGTTCTTTGAGATCTGGCATGGTTCTACATGCACTGCATGATGGTTAATACCAATGACTTCTACTTACCTGTCAACAACCTGCCCTCCATCCTGCTAAAAGTGACCATGACAAATGTTTCCAGGCATTGTCTGCCTGGGGGCAAAACTCACCTTCAGTTGAAAACCACTGATTTATATGAAAATTAAATAAGTAGGGGAGTACATACTTTAGGAGCTTCTAGGAAGAAACAATTCCTGTGGGAGAGGAAGATTAAGAAGGGTTCCTGAACAGCGAGCAGAACCAGAGAAAGAGGGCAGACTACTCCAGGCCCAGCACAGAACAGGAGGAGCCAGAAAGGAAAAGCGAGATCATTGTTGACTAAGAACATCTCGTTGGGGGCTAGTTTCCAAAGACCATAAGCAAGGGAAATCCAAATGCCAGGGTATACTTCACAGCGGTAGTATCTAGGTCAGTGCTGTGTTCACAAGGAGACATAATTGTCACATTTAATAGTGGTGAAAATTAAGCCTTTGAAACAAAATAGAATAAAAAAATGGCTGCGCTTTCAGCTCATTACCTCACTATTGCAGAATTCCCTACTGTCATCTATTCTGCTGTTCGTCCATCCTCTCTCCATCCCAGGTGGATAGTGCTTCCCACTGCATCTTCTGTACAGCTCCTGGAAATAGGAATAAAACTCTCCTGGGAAGTTCCCCACTGTGTCTCCAGCCAGCATCTTCTTTCAGGCTCCTAATTGCTATTGGTTACATTATTCGTCATCATCCTTAATTGAGCACGAACAATGCTAAACACTGCAAAGAAAATGTTAGAGGGGAAGAGTCGTTTCATTGAAGCCAGAGGATTTGGAGCTGACTCAAACAGGAAGAATAATGAGAGATGGAAATTCGGCCTTAAGGTGGCCGCTGTTCAGTTCTGCAGAATGCAGAGCTTCCCCGTATGGATAAAGAGTGGTCATTCTTGATCATTCAGCCATGAGCACAGAAAGGTGAAGTGATGGCTGTCTGATTGAGAACCTCCCTGCTAGTGGGTTATACACCCCATCATATTGGTGGGGGGGCAGTCTTACAAAGAACGTGGAAGAGAATGAAATACCACATGCCGCTTCACAGGTGTTTGTAGTCTGTGCATAGAACTAAAAGCAGTGAAGAGACCTGAGGTCAGGATCATGGTCCTATAAACTCTAAGATCTGAAACGATTTTAGAATTCCTCTTCTAGAATAGCTGTGCTTGTTTTCTCTGGGTACAGCTGAGGTTTACTTAAATGAATGTTGTATCTTTAATGTCTCACTTTCCCTGCACCAATGAGGGTAACATTTTAGCTAAATGTAATTTTTAAAATTATCTATTTATTTTTATTTTACATCCCAACCACAGTTTCCCCTTCTTCTTCTCCCAGTTCCTCCCCCTATCTCTCCTCTGCCCCCTCCATCCACTCCTCCTGCATTTCTATCCAGCAAAGGTCAGGCTTCCATGGATATCAACAAAACATGGCATATCAAGTTGCAGTAAGACTAAACATCTCACCTTTTATTACAGCTAGGCAAGGTGGCCCAGTATGAGTAGTTGGGTCCCAAAAGCCAATAAAAGAGTGAGAGATAAGCCCTGTTCCTACTCTTAGGAGTCCCACAAAAAGACCTAGAAGAATGCAAACAGATTCATAAACTCAGGTCCAACTGAATCAAAGATCTCAACATAAGCCCAGATACATGGAACCTGACAGAAGAGAAAGTGGAGAATAGCCTTGAATGGATTGACACGGAGACAACTTCCTGAATAGAACGCCAATAGCACAAATACAGGTAATTTTTAAGAAAGGTAAAAAAATACTCAACGAAAACTGGCTTAAGCAATACAAATAATTGTTACTTTGTGTGCTGATCAGGAAGTCTACAGGCCGTGGTGGGTGTCAACAGTATTGACGAGGATGCCATCCTTTCTCTATGTTTCTGGTTTGGTACCCTCAAAAAGTACAGAAGGGTTGTAGCCAGGGTGGGCAGAGGATTCTATGGAGCAAAGACATTCCAGTGAAAGCAGAATAGTCAGAGGAGTATGTGAGGGAAGGATGGTCAGGGCCAAGTGCTTCAGCACTGAGCCACAGTGACATGATAGCAAAAGGCTATGCTTTTTAGAAAACAGTAGTCTATGTGGAGCCACTGGATACACAACTAAATGTTTGAGTCTAGAGTCTATGTGTGCATGGTATATACAGACAATAATCATAAAAAATGTAACGTGTGTGTGTGTGTGTGTGATATTTCAAGCTATGAGGTCTAAAGAGAAGACAAAAATAATGAAATCAAATAAAAGAAGTGTTTAACCTAGAGTAATCTAGACTGCTTGGATGTTGAGACAGACTAGGAAAGAGCATGGCAGAGGTTTCAGTGAGATCAGAGGTTCTAGCAATTCAAGCAGGCTGGAGTGTTCCACTGTAAAAATGACAGGCAAAGCCTGAGCTGAAAATCTACGGAGCTCACGATGAAGAAGGGAACGAGGTAATGGAGGCGATGGGCAATGCAGTCTTGTTTATGTTCTATTGACTGAAATGTGAATCACTCATGATTTCCTACAATTATCTTTTCCCTTGGTCATTCTAGGTTTTCACAGACATTTAGATTGCTTTCAGTGATATTTCTATGCTTTACTCTAATAAAATCTGATTTAGAAAATCTAATCAATTAGGTATTTTCAGCCTCATCATTGACATTACAAATGGACTCTGGTTTTACAAAATGATGAAGCACAAATGACAAGCCCACTGATTTAATTTACACAAATGCCCCATATCTGTTGCCTATCAGGATCCATCTACTGCATGAACCGAGGCACACTGGCCTTTCTAATAGATGACATTGAATTTCTAATGGGAACTTCTGCAAAAGCAAATTCATCATGTCAAAGCATGCTCCTGCAATACTTCATTTTGTCATTGGTTACACTTTTCTAAGCTTTTCCAAGAGGCTCGTGAAAGCCATAGGGTACCATTTTGCCTAAATCAGGACCTTATTCTTCCAAAGAAGAAAGCAAATGTCAAATCACTGTTTAAATTTAATAATCTGTACACATCATTTTGTTCCAATTTGACATTTTTAATATTATTTCACCATTACATTTCTCTTAAAACATTCCAATTATCTCAAGTAAGTCTATATATCACTTATCAAAATTAAACTAATATATGACAATCAGAGCCTAAACACATGTATTAGGGAGGCATGTTCTGGGAACTCTCTGAAATAACCTACTTTATGTTATCTTGTTTTTTAGGTCTGGGCTCTGTCATATAGCTATTTTTCTTCTGCAGCTGGTATCACAGTTATGAGGAGGGGATTTCTAATTTTACTTTGCTGGTGTATAAATGTGTCATTTCATACAACTTGCTGTTTTTCTTTGTTGTAACTTCTTTCTCTCTGTTTTAGCCCCAGGCTGTCCTCTTTATTTGATCAGTAGAGTTTATATGATATTCCAGGCAGCGCTTCTTCCCAGGAGAAAAACAGGATTTCAAATTGCTACTCATGATTCCTCAGGCACACTGAAAGGGCACCTCCTGAATTAATGTTTTCCTTACTCTTTTCTGTGCTTATTGGTTTATTTCCATCAGCTGGTGGATGCACTTATTTTCTATTTTTTAATTTTCTTTTTCTATGAATGCTAATTATTTGGAACTTGCTTATTTGTTGTCGGCTAGCTGGATGATTAAATAGTAAAATAATTAAAATGAACATTTGGTAGCAAATTTTGGATTACTTCTCAATAATTAACTGAAAGGTACTGAGTTCAGTATTCCCATAGTCAGCTTCCAGATAAATTCTTTATGTAAGGAAAGAAACTTAGGTTTTATGCTTGCTGTCATTATTTGATGCTGCAGCAATGACTTTTACCATTAAAATTCAGAATCTATTTTAGGAATATTTCTGTGCACAGCTGTCTAACAAAACAACGTATTAATTAGCAAGGCTTAAAATATTTGTTACACATCTTCTTCTCTAGATTGAAAAGAAAACATGTTTCATTGCCGAAAACAGGAGAAACACTCATACATAGTAGCAAAATGCAAAGAGATATCCTGAATATGCTTCCATAATAATGATTACTCAAAAGAAAGAATATTATACCCAAAAGCTAAGTTCTCCACAAATGTATATGAGAACTGAGAGAGAACAGAATAGTATGGGGGTGGAGGGGGAGGTAAATTGCTTATTGGGATACTTGCATAGAAGATACTGCATATTGGAATCAAAGTCTAGTATTTCCTAAGTCAAGTATGTAATTTCTAAGTCATACCTATAGCTCCAGTGTTCTGGAAGTGGAGACAGAATGATCAAAAGTTCAAAATCATCTCTGGTTACATGGTAAGTTGGAGGTTCATCTGGTCAACCTGAGACCCTGTCTAAAAAACAAGAGAAGCAAAGTAGCAGTATGGACATTTTAAGTCAGATGTGGTCAAAAGCAGAGAAGAGACTGAAGCCAAGGATCCCATGACATCTTCACCAGACACAGATGGAAATCATGGCAAGCCCAGGTGTTGGGAAATCAAGAACACACACTCACTCATTTCCAAAGCAAGTAAGACAGTCTAGGTCCTTCTCATGCCTACCTTATATTACTAATAGTCATAATAGAGAAATGGTTTCATATGGTTCCCACTGTTTCACCTTTCTTGATATAAGTCTATCATCAAAAAAAGAAATGTCTGAAGTTCTTTATATTTCTGAAATGTATGATAATGCCATCCTCTAATATTAACTAAGCCATTAATGTTCAGTCAAAGGTTGTGTAGGTAGGCATGAGATAAAGTCTCATGTGGCCTAGTCTGACCTGGCACTCTCTGTGTTGTTGAGGTTGGTTTAAAACTCCTGATCCCTCGATTCATCAATATGTACAATTTTCTGTGTTTATGGAAGTCAGTTTAGTGGAGAATTTTGTTTTCGTTTGAATCCAGTGTCTGTTACTAACTTTATTGACTTCCAGTTCCAAAACTCCCTTTCGGTGTTTGCTCTAGGACTCTGGACTGGACTAAAAGCAGGTCTCCTTTCTTGCAGTCGTGGTGTTAAGCTTTGTCATGCTAAGAAGCAAGTTGCAGCAGCAAGGAGTAGGCTCTTCTGGTTTAGGGTGCTGCATTTTTCTTTTCTGCGTGGTCCAATGTGCTGCATGTATGGGGGGTTATGCAACCTTGAATCCGGAGGGCACACCTATCAGGATGTCACATCCCTAGCTTGCTTTGGTTCCTTCACAACCTGCAGTGGCCTCTTGCCATACTACTCTCTATTCCAGGCCTGTGCCCAAAGTAGCACCCCAGGCCCTTGTGTATCTACCGAACTTGGTGCTTACAATTGAGGTTGAGCTCTGGCTTCAGCAACTCAGAGAGCATCTGTCATTTGGTGGAGTGAAACCACCCTCTCCAACAAGGTGTGAGCATAGGTGCAGGGCCTCCTCAAGCTGCCCTTCATCTCAATCTCAAGCTACCTACTGTTCTATTTATTTATTATTGCATGTGTCTGTTATAGTCCTGGGTACATGATTTAAGACAGGGTCTCCCACTGTAGATTAGGCCAAGCTGGCTAGCCAGCATGCCTCAGAAATTTATCTTTCTCCTCAGTGTTGAGTTTCAGTTTCATACCTGCAGTACACTTTTCTACATGGTGCTGGGGGCTGAACTTGGGTTTTGCTTTTTGTGACAAGTACTTACTGAGCTCTCCCTTCAGCCCTTTGTTATCCTTTAGACTTGTCTGTATATTTGCAACATTACTTTGCTATCTTTTATCTGTTTATTAATTCATTAAACCAAATTTCTTAACTTCTATTAAAATAAATAAAACCCCTGATCCCAAAGTTCCCACTTTCTTGGTGCTAAGACTAAGGGTTTGTGCCACTGTACACATCTGGGCCATTTTTTAAAAAATAGGCATTAATTCTGACATAAGTACATCTTCATCTTGTGTTCAAATTCAGTTCAAGCATTAAGAGCACTAGATCTCATTATACAAATGTTTGAGTGTAACTTATCTCAGGACCAAATACCACCTACAGGTTAGAAGGCCAGATAGATACCTATTTCACGACAAATAATTTAACCCAACCACCTATAGCAATTTGAAGCTTAATTCAGATGATGGATGAATCAGATGTAACCTTTTCTCTTTAATATACTATAATTCATAACTGCTCTGCAGCATTAGTATTCCTCAGTTGCATTCGAATGAAGCACATTGGAAGAAGAGTACTATTGTTTCACTGATTGTAAATTAAAATAATAAAATTAATGTCAAATGTCATTTTGGCATATGCTTTATCACCATGGTAACCCATAGGTAACTGAGTTGGTAAAATTGCAAGTTACACATTCAGCTATTTAAAGACATCAATGAAGTTAAGTCATTTAATCAAGCTTTGTGTTGCTTGTGCTGTGTAATCAAGGCAACCCGATTAATGCCAAAGTCAGAAAGCCACAGCTTTCCTCTCCTGCCTTGAATTTCTGCCATCAGATTCAGCATGCTCATGGCTGTGTGCTAGATATGTGTTTCCTTGACAGGAGAGAAGGATAGTTCAAATGTAATTTTATTTGCAAATGCACAATGGAGGAAAAGTTCAACTTCTTTGCTTATTCTTCGTGTGCAGAATCTGCTTCTAATAGAGAGACAACTAACAGTCTCTTGGCTTTTCATCCCCAATGCTATTCAACCCCTGCCCCTGGTACCTGACCCAGTCTATTCTGTTCTCAGACTGTGGTGGTTGAAGTTAAACCGGCCCTCATAGGCTCATATGTTTGAATGTTTGTTTCCCAGTTGGGAAACTGTTTGAGAAGGATCCAGAGGCGTGGGCATGTTGGAGGAAGTGTGTCTCTGGGGAGTGGAAGGGATCTCCAGTTTCCTCCATTACCCATTGTGATAGTTTCCCATGCTGGGAGCATACCTGAGAAACACAACTTACAGAGCAGAAGGGCTTATTTGCTAACATTCTTTCTGAAGTTTTTCTATGGTTGGTTGACTTTATTTCTGTAAGAGAAAGGTAACATGCCTGTAGAGGGTGGGTTTGTTTGTTTTTTGGTTTGGTTTGGGTTTTTTGTTTTGTTTTGTTTTGTTTTTTGCCAACTTGACACAGGTGGAATCATCTGGGAAGAGGAAACTTTAATTGAGAAAATTCCTCTATAAGGAAGCCTGAGGAACATTGTCTTGATTAATGATTTATGTGCAAAAGCTAAGTATACCATATGTGGTGCTACCCCTGCGCAGGTGGTTTTGGGGTATGATAAGAGAACAGCTGAGCAAGCCAATAAGCAA
Organism: Mesocricetus auratus; assembly: GCF_017639785.1. Lineage (NCBI taxonomy): Eukaryota > Metazoa > Chordata > Mammalia > Rodentia > Cricetidae > Mesocricetus > Mesocricetus auratus. Next base: position 101,127,914 of record NW_024429184.1, on the reverse strand, counting down.
TGCTCCTCCATGGCTTCGGCTTCAGTTTCTGCCTCCAGGTTCCTGCCTCAGGTTCCTGCCCTGACTTCCCTCAATGATGTATCGTGATCTTAAAATATAAGCCCAATAAACCCTTTCTTCCCCAACATGTGTTCTGTAACAGTGCCTTAACACAGCAGGAGAAACCTGATGAAGCCCATTGTGGCAGAGGTTACTCATCTCGTGGTGCCCAAGAGAGGGTGGGTTTGAGGAGGCTAAGAAATAAGGAGAGAAAACATGGGAAATAAATATGCACTTCGAAGGCAAGTCCCCTGTGACCGTCTTCCCCCAATTAGACTCTACCTCTTGTCCATTCAGTAATTCATCCATTGATGACATTAGTGGCCCTGTGATCCAATCATCCCTCAAGACCTTGGCTGAAGGCCAATTGTTGTGAGCTTTTAGGGGTGTTTTACACAGGATCCATTACTCATTTTCATGCATGTTGCTGTGAAAGGGACCTCCTGGTATTAATCCCAAGATCTTCTTGGTACCTATCAAACAATATATCACTTATCCCCAATATTAGTATATACACGACCAAGCATATCAGTGAATTTCTTTAAAAACAATTCACATTTCTCCATCTGTCTTCCATGACCACTAATTCAAACCTGATTTTCATTTACAGAGGACATAGAGCAAGCAAAATGATTTGACCTATTTGTCTTTTGAGAACTGGCCTATGATGAAGCATGGAGAAAGTAGGAGAATTCTGCTTGGCAATAGGGACTCTCAAGCCCAGAACGACTGTTTGCCTGTGAGATTTACATGAGTGATGCTTATTAATGTAATCTTAATAAGCGACAAGCTGACATAAGGCCTCTCTCTTATCCCCAAGTAGCTTCACCAACAGACAGAAAGAACTCTCCAGTCTCTCCCAAAACACTTTGAAAAGCTACAGGCATTGTTGCCCTGGCAACATTCTATGAGAACAATTCTTGACCCAGATGAGAGGGCAAGGAAGGTAATGCTGAATTTTCAAAGCAGAATGAAGCCTTTTCAGAAAAAGACAGCTCAGCTGTGCTCCATTGTTAGACCCCTCATTTCTCACTCTCAGCAGTACTTAAAGTAATTTCTAAATCCCAGGCTGACTGGCCAGACCCTTTTCATATGTTCAAACTTCCTCTACACTCTCAGTAGGCCGAGCTCCGGCACGGCACGGCAGCAAGATCTATGTGGTAGCAAACACAGCTTTTTGTCTCCAGAAAGTATATGTGCTGTGTACCAGGGAACCAGAGTTAGTGATGCTCACACACAAGCAGTGAGCACTTGTAACATATCAGAAAATGTTCAAAGGTCCCATACATCATGCGTGGACCCTGCTGGAAAAGAGTTCCAGGAAGGGACAGAATTCTGAAAGCATGGATTTCACTTGAGTCAAAAAGGAGCCTGGGTTGTCTAGAGAATCTTTAATGTTCCAGTGACATCAAATTGAGTTTATTTGACTAAATTAAAATTTGATTTTTATTCCCACAGGTATGGAGTAGGAGCCCCAAAGGGAAGATCAGATCAGTTAGAAAAGCCCAAGGGTGAATGTTGCTGAGTAATCTGAGTTTATGTAACTAGGGATTTTGTTCTGCATGTTTCCGCATGTATATAAGTGTTGCACTCATGTACTTGAGTATGTGTGCACATTCCCGTAAGACAGCAACAGGAAGGGCATGTAGAAGACCACCAGAAGTAAGTATGATTCTGGATAGTGGCTAGATGGGGAAATTTTGTTGTTGCTTTGCATTCTGCCCATTCACATTTTCTTAGTGTGCTATAACAAATCTATCATAATTGTCCAAACTTATCATGCGGAGAGACTTGTTTAAACATCTCAGGTGGTACCCTGCTTTACATTCTAAACAGTCACTCGACCTTATTCCTGGTGTAGTCTATAAAGCTTCTAGTACAAAAATGCTGATTCCTTTAGTGTGTCTGAATCTGAATCTGATACCAGAAAATGGTATCAAATATGTCACTGGCTGTAAAAATGAAGATTTAAAACAGGTTGTGTAAGAGTGGAAATCCTGACTAGAGTGATAGAGTAATAGCACAATGGCTAAAAGTACTTCCTCCTCTTACAGAGGACCAGAGTTCAGTTTCCAGCACCCAGGTCAGCTGTAACTCCAGCTCTAGAGACATCCTAAGTCTCTGGTCTCTGAAGGCAGCTACATTCCTGATGTGCATGTAAACATACAAATATGCGCAATTAAAAGTTTTAGACTAAATAAAAAGTCTATAAGAATGGAATGGTGGGCTGGAGATATGTCTCAGAAGTGAAGAGCACTGACTGCTCCTCCAGAGGTACTGAGTTCAATTCCCAGCAACCGCATGGTGGCTCACAGCCATCCATAATGAGATCTGGTGCCCTCTTCTGGTGTGCAGACATACATGAGGCAAGATGTTGTATTCATAATAAATAAATCTTTAAAAAAAAGAATGAAATAGCATATTTCTCCATCTATCTTACTGAAGATTATTTTCAAATCTACCCAACTCTATCTAGGTATAGTCTCCCACTTCGTACTATGTGATCAGGTGTCTTTGAAATTGTCTTATCTGGAAGAAGAACCCTGGGAGAGATGGCTACATACTGATCATTCTTGGAGGACACCACCACACACAATAGGCCCAAGCATGATTGTGGCAACATTAGATCAATGTCAGAACTCAAAAGTAAGTCAATCGGCCATTTTCTATCTACTGAGCTCTTGTGTTTTCTCAAAAGCAGCCTTCAATCTGACCAGCTGAGAGACTGAAAGTACTGTGTCCTCCACAGTCACTTCTGCTAGACGTAAGTGAAAAGTTAAGCTCTAAGAGGCTCCATCCCAGTAGAAAAAGCTAGATGGAGCATTAGGGGATAGATCAGACTTGATTCCTCACAGCCTCTCTTTCACTTAGTCTGTGGAAAGATCCCCAATCCAACAGATTCTAGAAAGTATGTATATCAGACCAAATTTGAGCCAACACAAATAAATACTCTGAGAGATAGCATGCAACACTGTCTTCCAAGTAATCAGAGCTTCTTGGAACCTGCCTTGATTCTAGCAGTGAAGCATCCAAAGCTCTTATCTGACAGGTTAACGAGGACATGAAATGAATACTATTACTAATGAGAGTCTTTGGAAATTAATCATATCATGCTATTATTAGCAACTGAAAAAGATGAACTTTCAGAGATTAGATTACACGGGATAATTCTAAAATGTGAACAAGCCAGTATTAAAGGAACAGAAGGCTACTTCCAAGTGGGAACAACAACAACAACAAAAAAGCACTGGATAAAAATTAAGAATGGATTAAACAATTAAAGTGTTCTTTTATTTAAATGTCTCTAGGTATTTAAGATAGTAATATTTTACTTATGGTCCTGTGTGTGTGTGTGTTGATCTTATAGCTTAAGTATTACACACTGGCAAAATGTTCTTGATGGTGTGAAAAATGAGTTACAAATATCACAATGTGTATTATTTGGAAATTTTGGGAGATGTTGTTGTCATTGTTTTATCTTTCTTTGGGGACAGCCTGGCCTCAAACTTCTTATGTAGCTAAGGATGACCTTGAACTTTTCATCCCTCCACCTATGTAGTGCTGGAATTACAGGCAGCTACTACCACAACAGGTTTTATGTGGTGGAGGGACTCGAACACAGGACTTCATCCACACTAGGCAAACACTACCTATTGAGCTACATCTCCAGCCCCATTACTTGGAAAGCTTTACTACACCATGTCAACAATTTTTATTTCCAGTTCTGTTGTTTTCTTTTGCTTGGGTTCATACACCGTACCTAAGCTGAAAATGTCATTCTGTAAGTTCTCAAGGAAACAATACTCAGATGGCTATTCCCTCTATCTTTCAAGTGAGTATCAGGTAAGTTGTAGGTGGGGCCAATGATGAAGGACAGATATTTGGACTCTATCTACTATTCTCTTACAGGCTTTGAGAAATACTCTGTCTTCCAGCAGAGAACATTGGGACAGAATTTATTGACTTAAAGTCATTGTTTATTGCTTGGGAGAACCAAACAAGCACCAGGTGTGTGTACAGCATTGTGCTCAATAGTGAAAATAAATACAGAGATGAACAGAATAGACGCACACCCTGAGATCATGAAGGTAAAATTCTAGGAATGGAAATGTTGCACAAACAACAAAATAAGTTACAGTGAGTGAGAAGGAGGTCAAGGGCTGGAAAAGACAACATTTAGGAGTGGGTCAGGTCCTTCAGTGTAAAACATTTTGGCAGAAAAGCGAGATCAGAAAGGAAAGACCATGAGGACATCACAACAGTAGTTGTGGTCTCAGCACTTGGGGTCTAAGGTAACAATGGTGGGAAACATAAATGGATTCAAGAGTCCTTAAGAAGGAGAATTAAGGAGCCGAATGTGGAGAAATTGGCTCTTTAATAGTCATTGTCACAAAGAATTGCCAGAAGAGCCTGTTGAGATTGTCGTCGAGTACAGGTAAGAAATCAAAGGCTCAGAAAGGCATAAGGCCCAAACCATATTCCTAGCCCAGTTCTGGCTCAGAGCTGAGGGTTTTGTCCCTGAGAAAAGTTTCACGTGAAGCAGAGAGTTGACTTCATGATCACCACCCACTGTTTATGAGCATTCTCTTGCTGTGTCAGTCCTTGCTTTCTGTACTCAGCTTTGCCCACAGAATTAACCCTTGTTATTATACTTGCTGTTTTAAGAGGCAACATAAATCCTATGACGTGTGTATTCTCATACAACTGCTGTATTAAAGTTCAAGTTTCTGCCATTGACTTTGTAAAGGATGAACACTAATGTGTCCCCTTCAGTACCTTATACAGTTGCCCTGAATTAGCTAGATGAAATTCCTGTTCCAAGGCATCTGTCCATGGATTTCCTTTTTATATACTGGTGACAACAGATTTCCCTCAACTCCCTTGACTTACCCTTTTTAGCTTTTTCTGCCCATCTGTCAGATATCTCAGCAACGTGTTCCAGTCTTTTGAGATATTTTAAAGCCAAATTCAAAGTCAAGGCAGCAAATTACATTATGAGACTTGCTCCACCCTCTACTTTTCTTCCTCTCATGGCTTGCACTGACTTCACAAAGATTTTCTGATCTCATTCCTTGATCAGCAATGTCACATGGAATGCTTTGTAGTCTCTCTGAAATTGATGAGTCAAATTTATTCAGCAATTGGGCATTTTCTTTTTGTTGTTTTGTTTTTCTTGACGTGATGAAGTATAGTTATGACTGTGTAGAGAGTTCTGGCAGCTATTCTTAGGCCACCGAAGACAGCCAATAAGCCTTTGGATGTACATCCATCTTCCAATACCACACTGACACATTATTTGTGTGAGGATTCTGGAGGAAGGGCATGGTGGTTTAGAGAATAAAGTAAACTATGTCCTGGACCTAAGAATTTATCCTCTTAAAGATCAGTCTGCTTCTTAGTCACAACCACATTTTCCCCAGACTTTTTTAAAAAGCAAACACATTAAAATACCATTTTCATTCTGCATAATGTCATTATGCACTCTTAACTCACAAAGGAGCCTCCCTCTTACAGAATCATAGACCCCACTTCTCCAGGCAAGCAACCACCTTCTGCTCTTTGAAGGTCACAGTGACAACTTCTCTCTTAGATGTCCTCCAGCATCCGCTTTGTAGATTAGTACCTCTGAAACTTGAACATGCCTTTGAACCATCCAGGGTTAAAAACGCAGAATGATCCTGAATCAGGAAGTCTGAGTCAAGAATTGGTACTCTCCATTGTTAACAAGTTCTTGAGTAATGCTGATGCTGAGTGAGAAAGCATAGTATCATTAAGTCATGTAAAAAGATGTGAAAATCCATTTTTCTATATGCATGACAATAATAGGCATCTACTCATTTCCATTCCTTATTAGCTGCATGATCATGGGTTACATAATCTGTCTTGTTGGATGGATTTTTCTAATCTATATTCTCAAAATTACCTCCTAGATTCCTAGATAGATTCTTCTGAAGACTAAATAAACCCATTTAGTCTACATATGAAGAGTATACCATGGCACCTAGCATATCATGAGTGCTGGTAAATACTAGTTCTTTACTCAATTACAACTCAATTCTAAATTCCATAAGTCAGAGGTTGCTTTCTGTGGCTCATTGCATCCTCAAAAATTTTCACTAAAGACCTCTTTATTGTAATAATAGTGTACAAATATTAATATTTTCGAATGATTATAGCGTATCTCTTAACTCTAAACAAGTTTCCTGTCATTTCTCAATAGTTATTTGTCTGTTTATGAGACCCCCTTCCTCCAACCTACTTATTTAAGGAAGTATAGAATATTATTGATAGAAATGCATTATTTCATACAAATTTAATAATGCATTTCTCCATATCACTCAAAACTGTATTTATGGAATACAGTATTGGATATTAACTTTAGAGAGTAAAGGTAAATTGGGGTCACAGATAGCATTCCAAGAAAAACTACTTGCATTGCTAGGTTTAAACATTTGTAGAATATAAGAGTATTAAAAGGGGGCTGGAATAATCTCATAACAGGAATGAGAATGCCCCCGGGGACAGTAAGTCTGTCAGACAAATCGATTTAGTCTTTGAGGAGTCTTTTTATCCTTCACAACCGCCACCCCTGCACCAAATTAAAATTCACACCAAGTCACCCACCTTCATGGACCATTTTGGTCACCATAGAATCATTCAGCTCTCTATTTGTATACAACAAACCACCCAACGTTCTGTAGCTTTAAGCAGCATTATTATATGATGTATGTATTATAATATTTTGTGCTTCTAGCGTTGATGGGGCTCTGTGGGATGGTCATCCCACATGGGTTTTCTCTCATGCAGTTGCAGTGAGGAGGTTGGTGTCCTCTAAATTCCACACTTGGCTGGCCAACTACAATGGCTTCACTGCTTACATTCAGTACATCAGTTCACTGGTGCAGCAGTGCTCAATAACAACTAGTCATTTCTCTCCTGGTATGTCCTCGTCATGTGGCTACCTTGAATTCTTCACAAGAATCCCTGGGTAGTTCCTCTTCTTTGGTGGAGCCGGCTCCCCCTAAGAGAGCCAGTAAAATGCACTAGACTTCTTCATGCGCTTGGCAGTGAGGCTGCAGCGTTTCCACCCCTGTCTAGCCAGCCTCCATTCAAAATGGTGTGGACGACATGGCTCAGATGTCACCGCAGGAGGAACCATCTTTGAGGAGTAGCTACCCCAAGCCCAAGCTTCCCAGGTGAGTCTTGCTTTGGAGGATGTCTGGGAAGGACCTCCTAACCTTCTCCTTCAAGAACAGATAGGAAATGAACTAAGAGGTTTCTGCCCCCACGTGGTCCCAAGAACCTTCAGTAATATTATCTGTCAGGATTTAGAAATTCACAACCAAAGGAGTTATTAAATATAAATATTATTTCATATATATATACAATATAAATAATAATAAAAAGTAAGAAGTTAAAGGAAGCGATCATCTTGCCTCTTTTCTTTTTGGTCTTTGATGGAGCTTGACTACTATAACATTCTTTTTTTCTGAAATGCTTTCTCTTAAAGAAATGTCCAAGGAGCAAATATTAATTTTTAAATATTATCTGTTTCCTGAGTAATGAAATGGAATCAAAACTTAAGCCTAATGACTAATTGCTGATTCTCTCTTGCCAAAAGCTCCATTAAAAGCAGGGAAGAATTAAAAGCAGGGCTGTTCCTCTAACTTCTAGACTCCTCCCCACTTCCTGGAGGAAGAGTAAGCCAAGAGCTTCAGGTTTTCATGAGCATGCCTCAGGCTCCCTAAGTTAGTGGCCAAACTGGATTCCAATGAAATCACTGTGGCCAAGCAAATGTTTTGTTTTTCAGAGAGGTTTTTGCATGCCTTATCTTTCTCTCCCATTCATAAATAGAATAATTAAAATTGATTGTCTATCCGCTGGACATTAGGTAATATATTCAGCATTCTTTCCAAAAATCCCTTATCTTAGTTTTGCCATAAAGCAGAAACTAAACAGGCACAGCTGTTTTTGTGGGTATTTATCTATGGACCACAGACAGATGTTTCAGGCAGTTGTAGAGGTCACAGTTGCATTTGATGTCAGTCACTCACAGGTTCCTTCAGCCTTTTACACACTTAACCCTCATTAACATTTCATTTCTGTCCTCACTGACAATACTTCTGCAAACTGTTTAGAACATACAACATGTATGTACATCGTGCAGTTCTTCTCTCTTCTTTCTACTCGATAGCATTTTATCCTCCAAAGGCTCCCTTTTGAGAGTTAACAGAACAGTCCTTATTTCCTTGAGATAAGTACACATTCCTCCATTTCCATGGTTTGATGAGGTGGGGAGGGCAGTGTAAGCCGGGAGCTCCCAGGGGAATTCTGACCCATGAGAATAACTCGCCAAAAAACAAAGTAGCTAACACAGAGGAAAATCAAGTTGAGAACTTGCTAGAAGGAAGCAGGGTCCTGGGGCATCATTCAAATCGCTTGCTCTAACCATGTCTAAAAGCTCCTGTGCCACTGGGCTTTTCAGTTACAAGGGCTGATAACAACCTACCTCTCTGTCCTTTTAAGAACGGAATCTCTCTCATCTCTTTCTGTAATGGGATTCCTAAAGCAAATGAGAACGTCATGTCAAACCAAAGCAAAACAGTTCATCTACATAATAAAAGCAGCCAAGAACTTGAAAGATCCATGATTTTGGCAACGTGTAGAAAGAATTCTCCCAAACTGTAGAGTCCATCTAGCTGTGGAGTATTTCAGCCGTTATGTATGTGAGTGGAGAGGGCAGGGTAAATACAGTGATTACTTGCACAGATGTAAGCAAGATTAGGAGGGGATGAGCCCCAAGATGAGCACTAATAAAAAGCTTTTAGTCCCCTGTGTCACCAGTGTTCCGAGCTGGAATTCAAGGGGCCCAGGGCTTGGAAAGCATTGGCATAATGGAGGAACCCATGCCAGACACGCCACAGCACCAAGGCACAGAGGGAGCAGGAAGAGACGACTCGAGCTTCTATCGTCTGCCCTCTGATCTTCAGCCAGGGCCTCCTATTAGTCAGCCCAAACTGAAAGCCAGCTGGCAAAGGAGCCCAATGGTGCAGGCATGAAACAGTTAGCCCCCTGGGAGAGGGGATCGTTGCAGAGAAAGCGCCAAGATTGGCAGACAAAACAGAATAATTGGGACACCTACCCACCCCGTGTTTGGGTAAAAATTACGTAATAGCACTGCAGAGTCATTGGGGGAGGGAAGGGAGGCACTTCAGTTCTGACCCAGTACTCACTGGTACTACCATGCTCCTCTTTCGAGAATTTTCTCACGAGCTTTGCCTATGGGAGTTACCAGCTCCTTTGAATTGATTTTAAAGTTTCCTTCTTTTACTGTTATCCCCAGAAATTTTTTCCTCTGTATTTTCCTCACTTCTTCCCCAGAAGGTCTTATATTTTGGAGATAGAGAAAGAAACAGAAAAGGACAGGGGAAACTGTAGCCAGGCTTAGAAACGACAAAGGAAGCGTTTGATGTTCCTTGCACTCTTTGAAGAACAAATGCGTGTAGTCTTTAGCAAGATGAATGTGCATGCTAGGTTGTTAGGCTTTGTTTTTTTTTTTTTTTTTTTGTACAGTCTCAACATAAATTTTCAGGCAGACGTTTTCCCTTAATACTCTTTGCGGGGAAATTGTTTTTTTGTTTTGTTTTGTTTTGTTTCCTTTTGGGGGGAGGGGGCTATAAAAACGCATTAGGAGCTCCAAAGGAGTAATTACACCATGTATTGTAAATTCGCATTAAGGCTAATGCACCACACTTATCTAAACCTCAGTGAATTCAGAGCTGCGGTGTCACAAGTCCAATGGTGTCGCAGATTAGTTGAAGATATAAAGTCTCAGGGGGAGAGAGCTTTTCTCTGTTGTGTCAATTACAATGACACAGGTACAAAGCAAGGACTGATGCTGTTTTTTGTCACTTTTTAAAGATGCTTCAGCACGGAGGATGAGGCTGCACACAAAGGAGTATTTATTCCAGAACATTCCCATGGTGAATTTCCCAAAGCTCCGTGACTCAGGCTAGACCCTTGCATTCACAGAGCATTGTATCTCATGCAGACAGCACTGTCAATTACTGAGGCTATGTGCCTGGTTTTAGAATCCACATTATTTATTGCCTTGTTCTGGCGGGGCGTGGAGGACCCTAACCATAATGTACGAAATCGGATTCTGCTATTGTTGCATTCCAAAGCTCATGTGACCCACTGGATTTGCTCTATTCAGGGCCATTCTGGGTTAACAGGAAGGAAAATATGGATTTTTTTCTCCATTCATATAAACAATGAAGACTTGTTAGAGAGTTGTTTCTGATGTTTATGGATTTCTCTTTAGTGCATACAGCCTATGGAAAATTGTTTTTAAGCAATAAACAATAATTGTATTTGGGAACACAGAGGTATAGTACTGTGCTGCATTCAGCCTGCTGATAAATTTCTCTGACCTATTTATTTCCTTCTGTGGACATAAAAGCACAAAGACAAACAATAAATTTCCCCTTCCTCCACTGCAGATTTTTCCGCTTCCGCCTCCCTTTACACCACGTTTCTAGTTGGGTATTACCTTTTTTTTTTTAATGGCTAAATATAAATATTCCGCAATGAATGGCTGTAATTAGGTTGTCTGCTCCCCTTCAAGGACTTGTTAGGGAGAGAAAGGGCTCTAATCTAAAGCAAACTAACAGAGCTGGAAGTTAATTAGAAATTAGCCATATATCCTGGGTAAATTATTTATGCTAAGCCATGTGTTACTGTAAGAATAATATACATTTACATTGACTACTGTAAACATAAAATAATTAACAATAAAGGGAAGATATTATCCCTTAATAGAATCCTTTTTGCCAAGCCCAGTTTAATTTTCTCCCTCATAATACTGAATGATAACCCAGAGCCCCGGCTTTGTGCGGAGAGCACCGAGGCTCTGTTACAGGCTCCTTGAATTACTTCTCTGTTACAGGCTCCTTCAATTGCTTCTCCTCTCCCTCTTCCGTGTGCTTTCTCAGGGTGGGATTTACCCTGTAGCATGCCTTTCTTCTTCTTTTGAGCCTTCTTCTGTCTTTCCCCCTTCTCCTGAATTTTTTCCCTTTTTATTAAGAACTGGTTGGAGACCCCAAACAGGAAGCAAACCCCTCTCGCATTCTTTCCCTCTGCTTTCACTCCCTTTTTTATTTTCCCCCAGCTCTCTGTGGTGTAGTCTTCTTACGTAATGCTTATTGTTCGATCTGCCCAAGGAGGAAGAAAAGCCCCAAGGGGTTGCCATAAAATGCAGTGTATTTCAATTCTATCTCCCTTTCCTTCCTTATTCTATTAGCAAGGGCATAAAGCTCCAAAATGGACCAGCCCTGGAAAACCTCCCAACCCATTCAGGAGCCTTTAGATTTCACCCAAATACTGAAATATGCCTGCCTCCTGTGTTGAGTGCCAAACTGTACCAAATCTCACAGCATCCCCTTAGGGAATAGGACATTTGTATTCATATACTTCTATATGCATAATCAGTATTAAATACAGTCTAATGAAGTGTCTTTGTGTCTAAACCACAGTTACCTGAGGACTCTCCTTACAAAACATTCATTGAATTTTTTTCCCCATTCATATCTGACAGCAACAAATGCAGTGCGGGGGTTTTTTACATGGTTGGTGTAGGTGTTGTTAATGTACTTTCCACACCCATTTAAATGCAAATCTTCATGCAAATAATCACTTGGAGGAGGAGAAAAAAAAAAGAAAGAGCCTGTGTTTAGCTGAAGACAAAGCTAGAGGGATAATGGAAAGCATGAATAGGGTGTCAGTGGAGGCTGCAGGAGAAAACCCTGCTCTGTTCGAAAATGAAAACACATTAACGACAGCACAGAGGATTTCTCAATAGGGTCTTACAGCATTGTTGTATGTAAACACGAGTCCCAGCAGGTGAAACAAAATGAATGAATGTGCAAGAAATTTAAATGCCTCCCGGAGAAGTGAAAGGTCGAGTCAGCTATGCAGAAATGGCACTTGATCAGTGTCTGAAAGACCAACCAACTATGAGCAAATAGGTACACTTTTTTGAGAAATCCAGAACCAAAGAGGTCATTGTCCAAATGGCTCCAGTGGTAGATAATGCTAAAAGAAAAGTAGGAAATGAACTGGGCCAGAAAAATTGTCATTGCACCAGAGAACAGCAACTTCGAGGCTTAATTTAGCTCTAGGGAGGGCTGGATTTTAATACCAGGGACATTACCAATTTTTATTATTTGCAAAGAAAGTGCTATGACAAAGAAAGGTTAAACACCAGTCTTAAGTAAAGCAGAGTGTCCCAGAGTTACCCAGGGTTTTTTTTTTTTTTTTTTTGGTGTGTGTGTGTGTGTGTGTGTTTTAAATGGCTCTCCAAGTTCCCCTTGGATTTGAACAAGAGAGTTAACAAGAAACTAAGGAAAAAATTACAAAATATCAAGGCAAAGGTTTAGTTGCAGTGTATAATGGGAAAATAAACTGTTGGTATCACCGAACTGATACGCCTACCTATGGCACATCACTGCTTGTAGAAAGCCCTTCAGCATCCCTATAGGCTCTGTGATTGGCAGTCTCTCCATCTGACAGAGCCAATGGAGCAACAGTGTAGTAGCTTCATCTGGACATATTACAGTAGACTCAGGAAGTATCGTATATTCACAGCTTGGAGTGATTTCAGGTTTCTTGGAGCATGCAACTGGCTAGAATGCTCACTTTTGACTTCCTTGGCTCAGTATTACCTAACAACACTCCCAACCCTTCTCTTCTACCTTGCCAAAAGAAAAAAACAATAGAAGTAGAAAGAGATGATCAGGAACAGCAACTTTGAAACAATTAACTATATGCTTCTACTTTTTCTACAAGGAAAATATTTTACCTTAGAAATATATTTCTGCTTTTCGCTGTAGGGGAAGAGGTATTTATTTTGGCTCATGGATTTAGGGGATTTCTGTCCATGGTTGGTGGGGAGAGCTTTACAGAGTTAATGGGAGTAGAAGCATGAAGGAGAGGCTCCTTGATTCTAGCAAACCAGGAAGCTGAGCGCTCAGGGCTCAACTCCAAGCTGGTATAGCCAGAGGTAGAACCCTTTCCTTTAGCTTGTCACTGTCAGCATCAATTATAGGTCTTAAATAAATATGTCTTTTTAAAAAGTTCTCTTTTTCCTTCCTCCCTCATCCCCACCTCCCTCTCTCTTTTGCCCCTCCCTCCCCATCTTTGTTCTTTAAGGTACCAATAAATATCCTGAACTTTCTTCTTCCCAGTAGTATATCCCAAAGATTCTGTGTTTGTCTGTTCCGTACTGCTCTTTACAATGCTCAGACTGTCATCAGTTGGATTCATGGAAAAGGGCTTGCTTCCATGACATTAGGGAGTTTTGAACAGAAAGCCAAGGGGAATTCCTCAGTGTACAGAAACAGGCTGGAGAAAGAGGAAAAAATGGAGAGTCTAGACTTTGAATAACCTCTTAGATTTTTAAGTATTACATGTTCCAACGAAATAAATAATACAAAGTTAAATTTCTACGTAATATTTCGGGCCGGAACTGGTCTAGAACTCACAATGTAGCCCAACTTAGCTTCGAACTCATGACTGTTCTCCCACCTCTTGAGTGCTGGTGGTACAGGTGTATAGACTTGCATTAATAAACACATTAAAATTATCCACTTATGCTAAATTATTGGCTTATGGTACTTGACTCTATGGATCAAAATTCCTAGAAAGAAACTTGTTCCTACAAAGGCTGACTGATTAAAATGGTCACCCAATAGCATGAGGTGTTAGAATGTGGCAAACCCAAAGCCTAAATTCAATTTACCTCGGACTATCCTTACCCCCTACATAGGCATTCCTTGCCTACTTCTGTGTCAGATCTGATATACAGTGACTGACATATAAAAATTCTTTGAATTTATGAACACACACTAAGTTTCCACCCATGAAAGGGCTAAGGATACCATCATAACATGAGGCCTATTGCACTTTTTCCTGGTTTGTTATAGCCTGCCTACACAATGCCCCCACTGATGTACTTGAAAAGAGTCTGGATTTATGACTGACTACCTTGGGTTAGTGCAAAAGGTTTGTAAAGGGTCTAGAGAGATGTCTCAGTGAATAAGAGCATGTGCCCCTCTTCCAGAGGACCTAGGTTCAATTTCAAGTACCCATATGGTCCAGGGGATCTGACAACTTTTTCTGGCCCTATTGAACACTTCATGTATATTGTAAACAGACATTCATGTTGGTAAAACACTTATATACGTAATGACTTTTTTTATTTAAAAAAAAGTTCATGAAATTACTGTTTAATTGGAACATGTTATTTGAGGTACACTAAATCTGTGTTTTGGGGCCATGGTCCAGATGGTCCCAGAATAAGCCTTTTTTTTTAATTCCCTTGAGGTGAAAACAGTTTCTTTCATAGACAACCAATTTGTTATTTTAATTATCTAAGTATTTGTTAGATGTTTAAATTGATTAATTCAGTTGTTATGTTTATATTTGTACTCTGGCTTGTATGCCCTTTTTATCATAAGAATAGGTGAGGTTGAAGAACAATGCTCCTGAAAAGTGTAATAAAGTTGTAACAACACAGAAGTCCCATATTCCAGCATTCTAGCAAACATTTATTCTTCTCCATTCAAAAGCTAGTGTGACTCCAGGAGAGTTAAGAAGCTGGCTACTATCCACTACTTACTGAATCCATCCCAAGACTCACAAGGGATCAACTTCCTTGTAATTAGACCATCTGAGGACGGTCATATCACTGTCACTTCTAATAGAGTGGAGCACTACCACCACCAGAACCTTCACTAGGCATGACACACACAATGTTTTCTTGAAGGCTCTTGGCCATAACTAGTCCCCAGGCAGCAAGCAAGCTGTGACACTCCTGCCTACGCGGAGGACTGGGAGAGCCAACGCAGGATGAGCCATGTCTTCCAGTAACAAAGATAACATTGCAGCATGAGATGTGTCCTCCAAATCTGTATTTGTTAATTAGTACCTTTCCTGGCACAGTTAACATTCATTTTGGGATGTAATCCAGGCTTGGCTATCTCAGTTCTGAGAAATCTGAGGTTAGCAAATACATTTTCTCATTGGTTTATGTCCAACTGACCTCAAACATATTGAGTATTCCAAGCTATTCTTCTTGAAATGTATACACAAAGGGTTTCCTTCATTATTTTTTTCTGGGAATCAGGTCAAACCTTTAGATAATCCTCAGTGCCTAGATACACAGAAGTGATGGGTACATGTAAAAGTCAGTGCCCAGTTGACCTGCATCAGGGAATGCTGTGCAGCACATTTCTAAGTAGAATATTGCCTCTTGTTTTCTTCCTCTGGAGGAAAATGTTAAAGTGCATCCTCAGGGGGGAAAGATGCCAGGTGAGCCTGTTAAACAATATCTGCTGGAAAACTGAGCTGGTCCCTGCTTTGCCCTCACTGTGTTTTGGGACCTGTGTGTTGGCATCAGCCAACTTCAGCTTCTTCGGAGAGTGATAGGGTCAACGCTCTCATGGTCTTTCCTAGTCACATGAAGTACTCCATGGGCGATAGGGCTTAAGACGTGTGTAGATATTTTCTCCAGAAAATGCTCTTGTTAGTGGAACCTGAATACAAAGAGCCAGGAAGCCATCTTCCTACTTATATCCCCTTACCCTTCCAACCAGAGCCACCATGGCCCTGGCAAGACAGCTCAGTGTGCCTTCTCTCTCTTAGTATTTAGTTAAAAGTTCTCTATCTTGAATTCACACCAAGGCTTCTTACTCCTGTTTTCCCCAGAAGAAAGAATCAATAAGTTCTAAATAAATAATTTTGAGCTGAACCTGGGGAACCCCCATGAGTGTAACTTTAAGTATAGCATTCGTCATCATTTTGTAGATGTGAAGGTCGCTATACCCTCTCTTCCCACAAATGGTTTGTGTCCAGGCTGTGGGGTGAATTGTGACTCAGAGTTGATCAACAGTGCTCCTGTTTCGGGCTAAAGGATTAAGCCTGGGTGGATAGGCAGTGGCAGATGTGATTGGAACCGTTTTGCTAATTATTAAGCTGGTGGGAGCAGTGGAGGGAATGTTTCTTCAGTAGCAGAGGTGCTGCTGGCTACCGTCCTAAAGGCAACAATGTCATGACCAGGCTACTTCTGTTGAAACCCGTTCACACCACTGCATGATGGCAGACTCCCATGATTGCAGGCATTTCCTCAAGCCGGGCTCTTTAATGTCCTAGTGTGTCTGAAGCCTCTAACGGCTTTACAATAAATTTATCATTTTGCTTAATTCCATAGGAGACCACTTTTGTCCCTTTACAACCGAAACATTCTTAACTGATTTAAAAGGCTTGGCTGACAGTGGGGCAATGTACCATACTAGTCAGAAAATTATGATTTTAGCAGCAGTTGTTTGGTGTTACCACAAATACTTCTGTAGCCGCCATCGATGTATTGTCATCCCCAAAATACTAACTCAACCGGTGCTGCTACTAATCCTGGGGGGGCTCAGAATAGCAAAATTTGAGTGTTCTCGGCTTCCGGATGGTAGGTTTAAGTCTCTAAGAGAGACATTCACTTGACAAGGTCGATCCAATATTGAGTAAGAGGTCAGAGTTCACAGCAAGTACTAATCAAGCTCATCTGGATCCTCCCCACCCTGTCTCTCTGGCCCATACTACCAATCCTTTCAAAAAGAGTTCCTTCAATTACAACAGCCCATCACAGGAGGTCATTTCTTTCAGGCACAGAAGAAAACACTCCTGAAATTTCTTCCAAAAGACTTGCTGGCATCAATGTAAGTTAGCGTAGCCTTATCTAATCCCAGGTTTGTCTCATTTCCACCAAACAATGGTTCTGTGACAGGAAAATTAGTTCTCAGAAGAGACTGGCAGAAATATAAACGTGTTGTGCTGAAGAGACCTAGAAACCAAATGGATATACTAATTCTGGCCCCTTAAAAATAGAAAATGTACTCTTTTCTTCATTTCAGCCTATCGATTTTTCCTGTTTTTCATTGTAGGTGTGAGTATGCATATGTGTGTGTTTGTGTATGGTGTGTGCTGACATGCATGTAGCAATCCGAGAACTACTTTGGATGTCTGTCTTTGCCTTCCATCTTGTACACTGTTGTGTATGCCAGACTCACTGGACTGCAGGATTCCAGGCATTCTCTTGCCTCTGTCTGGTGCTTGCCTCTAGCAGTGCTGGGATTACAGGCACACACTCCCATGTGGGCCTTCTGTGGTTTCTAGGGATCTGAACCCGGGTCCTCACCCTCTTGCAATATGCATTTTACACAGTGCACTAAGTCCCAGGCCACTTTCTTCTTTGCTGACACCACCAGACTGTCTGTCTCCCCTTCTCAGCTGGTTTGACTTTTTTTGGGATCTAAGCAGAATGTGAATTCTAGGAGCATAAGCTCCCAAATGAAATCAAAGAGGTTTAATATGTTTTCTAAATATATTTCCACCTGTCTAAAGTCTGCTTTGCACAGTCTCTCATTTTAAACACCTGTTTGGGGCTTGTTTTCTTAAAAGAATAAGCATGTCTTGAAAATGACACCTTGGCAAATACAGTAGAGAGTTAAACAGTGACCTGAGGGAACCATTCTCACAAACCATTGCCAGTGTCCTGGTGATGAGTCAGTCCTTCTCGGAGGTGTAAACCTAGTCTTGGGGACAGATTCAAGTGAACATGGCTATGGAGATAACATGGTATTGAGGGCAGGGATAGCAAGAATGACCCTAGAATGATGGGCGTATCTTACGTTTTTTCCTACACAAGAAAGTTGCTAAAATTTGAAGACGTTAATTTAGTAACAAGGGTAGTTTGCTCTCTTGAAGGAGTGGTCTTGAGGAGACCCATCCTGGAAAAGACATGATAAGGAAGGGCACAAATAACCCCTGGAAACTTCTAGATCCCTGTCATCCACAAGGTTTTGTGAGCAGCCATATTCTTTCTTATCATGGATAGCAATACGAAATTTCAAATGGATATGTGTTTAAGAGGTTAAGGACATATATACATTCATATCCTTTCTTTCCGGTAATTACAAGCACTAAATCCCAGAAAACTGGAAAGACAATGACAGATGAAAAGAAAAAAAGGTGCTCATGCATGTCCTGGGAACTAGCAGAGAGGAGGAAAGAAATAGTTGAAGAGGGACCCTGTGGGAGACACTCCAGGGAGACTACCAAGGGGCTTGGCAGAGAGCTCGGTCAGTAAAGCACTTGCCACATAACCATGAGAACCGGAGTAATCCCAGCACAGAGATGGGAACAGGAAGGTCCTAGGGGCTTGCTGGCCAGCCAGGCGAGTGGCTGTCAGGTTGGGGTTCAGTGAGAGTCCCTGTCTCAAACAATATGATGAAGAGTGATTGAAGAGACTAATATTCAATTTTGACCTCCATACACACATGCAAACATGTGTTCACAGAAAGAACATACACACACACAGGCACGACTGCCATCATGATTTTTTAGACTTATTCTGTCTATTGGTGGTTTTTTTTTTATTTTTATTTTAGACAACGAAGTCCACTGTAGCTGATACAAAGAAAAAGCTTACACAAGACATAACACAAGCTGGTGATTTGAAAAGACACAGTGACATGCCAATTTACAGGGAGAGCTTTCAAATGTGTTCCAGGGACCAGACATGTCCTAGCAGGGCCCTGGGTTGCAATTAGAAATGCCCCAGCCAAGAAAGCCCTTCTGGAGCTTCCAGCCCCAGAATTATAGTGTTCCTTCCTATTTGCCAGAATGTCACAGCCTGCCTAAGAAAGCAGTCTCCTTTCTTTTTGTCTCCCTCCTTCTTAATCTCATATGAATGGGTCCATTTGGAGAATGGAGATGAGAGGCACCTTGGCCTGCCAGAGAACCTACCAGTCTTCCAGGCCAGCATGCTAGAAGGCCAGGATGGAAGAAAGAAGTCTGTCTCCATGGGATCTGCCAGAGCAATTCTCTGATGGATGCTCGCTGGCCTCTAAACCAAAGGTGGGGCTGCCAGGATATTTGCTTGGCATAAAGTAATGTGTTTGTTCTTGGGAAATTACAACTCAGATTTCATCTTTCACACACAAGTCAGCCTCCCATTGGTGTTTCATTCCTCTGCAGGAAAAGGCCATCAGCAATGTCAGACAGGAAATGTCTATGGGAGAATACAGGACGGATTGCCCTGGAACTTTCCTTCCCACATTTTCTGGAGGTGCCTTGGCATTAAGAGAGCAACAGAAAATCATGTTGAGTTAGAAAGGAAGGAAGGAAGGAAGGAAGGAAGGAAGGAAGGAAGGAAGGAAGGAAAAAAGGAAGGAAGGAGGGAGGGATAGAGGGAGAGGGGGAAGGAGGGAGGGAGAGGGGGAGGCAGGAGAGAGAGGGGGGGAGAAGGAGAGGGAGAGGGAGAGGGAGAGGGAGAGAGAGAGAGAGAGAGAAGCTCTGTTATATACCAAAGCAAAACCAAAGCCTTGATGTCAGGGGCAAGACTTTTAAAGTTTGCCCTCAGGTTTGGAGAGTTTGGGCAAATTGGAGAAATTCTTTGTAAATCCTTTAAAAACATGGAATGGCCCAGAATTACAAATAAGAGGAAAGATTGCTGTCAGGAAGGTACCAGACCCTGAGGGACAAAGCAGAGGCTGGGTTCTTCATCCCTTACCTAGACTTAGGTATTTGGTTTCTCTGGTGACCACAGTACTCTTCCCGAGCAAGGTCGTGACATCAGTGTTGGACCTGTGTTCCACCCATCAACCTTGTGTGTAACAAGACACAAGAAATAAATGGTTTTTCTCCCACCAGAAGCCCAGAGATTGGCTGCTTCTTAGTCTAGTACTATCTGCAAAGATAAGAATCTCATCATCAATTCTAATGAAGATTCATATCCATTCTGGACATTGTTATCTCTAAGGAAAGACAACCACAGGATTGGAACATTGTCTCTCCTTTTCAAATACAGATGACCTCTACCCATCACAATTGTTAGTCACTAAACCTGAGTTAGCAGAAGGTAAGGTGTTTATTAATTGGAAGTTAGACTCCTAAACCAAAGCTTGAAGAACTATGAGGCTCCAGGAAGAGAGCCAGTCTTCACTGGAAGTTGCTGTGTGAAACCCAAAATGACATTACTCTCCCTGAAAACTCTTTTGCCAATTTTGCATTCATAATGATAGGAAGAGAGCTTATTCCCACCTGAGAGGACGAATTCTTCCGTTTACCTAAGGAGTCCAAGAACATGATTGCAATTTGGAAGCGAGAAAATAAACTATGAGCTGCAGCAAGCATCACTGTGAGGGTCTGGGAAGGTGGCTCAGTGGGTGCTTGCTGTGCATACAAGAGGATCTGAGATCAAATTGCAAGCATGCATATTAAAAACATGGTCTCCTGTGACTGTAACACCAGTGATGCAGTGATGGAGGGAAGAGTCAGGTAGACCCTAGTATCCTGTTGGCCAACCTAATCAAAAGAAGGAGCTTCAGGCTCATCGAGAGACCCTTTCTTATAAACCAAGAAGGAGAGCATTGAATCAGACGCCCAAACAATCATCCCCTTCTCGCCTTCCCATGCACTTACACAGCTTTGTGTACCCACATACACAAGTGTTCATGCAACACACACACACACACAGAGAAAGAGAGAGAGAGGGGGGGGGAGGGAGGGAGGGAGGGAGGGAGGGAGAGAGAGAGAGAGAGCATTATTCATGGGGTGCCCACTCAAATGGCATTCCAGACACTCTTGTACTGTGTCTTCAACTTTGAACCTTGATAAACCACTCTATTCAGAAAAAGCATCAGGAATTTGACAAGGGCTGAATGAAGTAGAGGCACAGCAGCCCTGCAAGGCTCCATGATACTCCCTCTGCAAATTGTGAGACAGAACATTGTAGGAAGTTAGGACTGCACCACTAGCCATGCCCATTTTGGCGCCTACAGAGGTGGTAATAGAAGGCTGTGCAGGAGAGAGGCATGCTCTCTTTTGGGCTTCCAGTCCTGTAGCGAAAACTGCTGACTCACGTGGGTTGCCAGTTTTCTCTTGTAAGTAATTATTTTTTTTTTGGTCTTTTTTTACTACACTTTTTTATTATATATTTAAATTAGGAACAAGCTTGTCTCCCATGTTAGTCCCAGCTCCCTCTCCCTCCCTTCCACAGCCATTCCCCCCTCACCAGCCTCCCAGCCCCTCACCCAATCCCCACTCCATTCCCTAGGGAGGGTAAGGCCCTCCATGGGTAATCTCTACAGTCTGTCATTTCATTCCTGGGAGGGCCCAAGCCCTCCTCAAAGTGTCCAGATTGAGAGAGCATCCCTTATTGTGGGATGGGTCCCCAAAGTCCATTTGTGTGCCAGGGATAAATACTGATCTACTACCCCAAAACCCCATAGATTGCCTGAGTCTCCTCACTGACACCCACATTCAGGAGGTCTGGATCAGTCCCATGCTGGCCTCTCAGCTATCAATCTGGGGTCCAAGAGCTCCCCCTTGTTCAGGTCAGCTGTTTCTGACTGAATCTCAGTCTTGATCCCTTTGCTCATCACTCCTCCCTTTCTGTCACTGGGTTCCAGGAGTTCAGTTCAGTGTTTAGCTGTGGGTGTCTGCCTCTGCTTCTTTCTGTCACTGGATGGAGGTTCTAGGATAGTATGTAAGATAGTCATTAGGAAGGGGCATTTAATGTAATCTCTCCACTACTACTTAGTTTTCCAGTTGGTGTCATCCTTGTAGATCACTAGTGACGGATCTCCCATCAAACCTAGAATGGCTCCCTCTATTATTGTATCTCCTTTCCTGCTCTCCTCTATTCTTCCCCCAACTCAACCTTCCTGCTCCCTCATGTCCTCCTCTCCCTTCCTCTTCTCTCCCTCTCTTTTTCCTGGCTCCGTTTCCCCTCCCCAACCCTGTGTTCCCAATCTGTTCAGGAGATCTTGCTTCATTCCAGCTTCTCTGGGGTACCATGTATATCTCTCTTAGGGTCCTTCCTGTTTCCCTTCCTCTCTGGCAGTGGAATTGTAGACTGGCATTCCCCTGATTCATGTCTAAAATCCATATATGAGTGAATATATACCACGTTTATCTTTTTGTGACTGGGTTACCTTACTCAGGGTGGTTTCTTCTAGTGCCATCCATTTGCCTGCAAATTTCAAGATTCCATTGTTTTTTTCTACTGAGTAGTACTCCATTGTGTAAATGTATCACATTTTCTCTATCCACTCTTCAGTTGAGGGGCAGCTAGGTTGCTTCCAGGTTCTGGCTATTACAAACAGTACTGCTATAAATGTAGTGGAACAGATGTCCTTGTTGTATGAATGTGCATATTTTGGGTATATGCCTAAGAGAGGAATTGCTGGGTCTTGTGGTAGACTGATTCTTATTTTCCTGAGGAATTTCCATACTGATTTCCATAGTGGCCACACGAGTTGACACTCCCACCAGCAGTGGAGGAATGTTCCCCTTTCTCCACATCCTCTCCAGCATAAACTGTCATTGGTGTTTTTGATTTTAGCCATTATGATAGGAGTAAGATGGTATCTCAGAGTTGTTTTGATTTGCATTTCCTGGATGGCTAGGGATGTTGAGCACTTTCTTAAGTGTCTCTTGGCCATTGTAGTCTCCTCTATTGAGAATTCTCTGTTTAGTTCTGTAGCCCACTTTTTAATTGGATCCTTTGGTGCTTTGGAGACTTGTTTCTTGAGTTCTTTGTAGATTTTGGAGATCAGCCCTCTGTCAGAGGTGGGGTTAGTAAATATCTTTTCCCATTCTGTGGGCTGCCTTTTTGTCTTGTTGACTGTGTCCTTTGCTTTGCAGAAGCTTGTCAGCTTCAGCAAGATCCATTTATTAATTGTTGATCTCAGTGTCTGTGCTAGTGGTGTTATGCTCAGGAAGCAGTCTCCTATACCAATTTGTTCAAGGGTACCTCCCACTTTCTCTTCTAACAGGTTCAATGTGATTGGACTTATGCTGAGATCTTTAATCCATTTGGACTTAAGTTTTGTGCATGGCGAAAGACATAGGTCTATCTGCTATCTTCTACATTCCAACATCCAGTTATGCCAGCACCACTTGTTGAAGATGCTTTCTTTTTTCCATTGTATAATTTTAGCTTCCTTGTCAAAAACCAAGTGTTCATATGTGTGTGGGTTAATATCAGTGTTTTCTATTCGATTCCATTGGTCTGCCTGTCTATTTTTGTGCAAATACCAAGCTGTTTTCAGGACTATAGCTCTATAACAGAGCTTGAAGTCAGGGATGGTGATGCCTCCGGACGTTGCCTCGTTGGACAGGGTGGTTGTTTACTATCCTGGGCCTTTTGTTTTTCCATATAAAGTTGAGAATTGTTCTTTCAAGGTCTGTGATGAATTGTGCTGGGATTTCAATAGGAATAGCATTGAATCTGTAGATTGCTTTTGGCAAGATTGCCATTTTTACTATGTTGATCCTGCCTATCCAAGAGCATGGGAGATCTCTCCATTTTCTGGTGTCTTCTTTAATTTATTTCTTTAAGACCCAAAGTTCTTGTGATACAGGTCTTTCACTTGTTTGGTTAGCGTTACCTCAAGATATTTTATGTTGTTTGTGGAAATTGTAAAGGGTGATGTTTCTCTGCATATCATCTGCAAATAGGGAAAATTTGACCTCTTATTTTCCAATTTGCATTCCCTTTATCTCCTTTTGTTGTCTTATTGCTCTGGCTAGAACTTCAAGTACAATATTGAAGAGGTATGGAGAGAGTGGGCAGCCTTGTGTTGTTCCTGATTTTAGAGGAATTGCTCTGAGTTTCCCTTCATTTAGTTTGATGTTGGCTGTTGGTTTGCTGTATATAGCTTTTATTGTGTTTAGGTATGTTCCTGTTATCCCTGATCTCTCGAAGACCTTTATCATGAAAGGTGTTAGATTTTGTCAAAGGCTTTTTCAGTGTCTAGTGAGATGATCATGTGATTTTTGTTTCTCAACTTGTTTATATGGTGGATTACATTGATGGATTTTCATATGTTAAACCATCCCTGCATCCCTGTGATGAAACCTACTTCATCATGGTGAATGAGTTTTCTGATATGTTCTTGGATCCGATTCGCCAATATTTTATTGAGTATTTTTGCATCAATGTTCATGAGGGATATTAGTCTGAAGTTGTATCTTTGTGTGGCTTAGATATCAATGTTATTGAAGCCTCGTAAAAAGAGTTTGGCAAAGACCCTTCTGCTTCTATTGCATGGGATACTTTGAGGAGAATTGGTATTATCTGACCTTTGAATTTCTGATAGAATTCTGCACTGAGGCCATCTGGCCCTGGGCTTTTTTTAAGTTGGAAAACTTTTGATGATTGTTTCTATTTACATAGGGGTTATAGGCCTATTTAAATTGCTTATCTGCTTGTGATTTCTATCCAGAAAGTTGTCCATTTCCTTTAAATTTTCGAATTTTTTGGAGTACAGGTTTCAAAGTCTGACCTGATGATTATTTGCATTTCCTCAGTGTCCGTTGTTTTTTCCCCTTTTCATTTCTGATTTTGTTAATTTGCATGTTCACATTCTGCTGTTTGGTGAGTTTGGATAAAGGTTTGTCTATCTTGTTGATTTTCTCAAAGAACCAACTCTTCGTTATATTGATTCTTTGTATCGTTTTCCTAGTTTCTGCTTTATTGAGTTCAGCCCTCAATTTGATTATTTCCTGGCGTCTACTCCTCCTGAGTGAGTTTGCTTCTTTTTGTTTTAGAGCTTTCAGTTTTGTTGTTAATTCGCTAGTGTGACTATTTTCCAGTTTCTTTGTGTGGGCACTTAGTGCTGTGAACTTTCTTCTTAGCACTGCTTTCAAAGTGTCCCATAAATTTGGAAATGTTGTGTCTTCATTCTCATTGAAATCTAGGAAGTCTTTAATTTCTTTTTTTATTTCTTCTGTGACCCAGGAGTGGTACAATTGTGCATTATTCAATTTCCATGAGTTTGCAGGGTTTCTGCAATTTGTGTTCCCATATTTCCTGGATGTTTTGTGTTAGGGATTTGTTGGACTTAAGCTTTTCTTTGGTCGAGGAATATATTTCTCCTAGTGTGTCTTCAACACCTGAGATTCTCTCTTGTATTCTTTTGGTTATGCTCGCATCTGTAGTACCTGACTGTTTCCCAGTTTCTATTTCCAGCATTCCTTCAGACTATGTTTCTTTTTTTTTTTATCTCCATGTCAGCTCTCAATCCTTGCACTGTTTGCATTGTTTCTTGTCATTTTTGCTTCATGTTTTCTTCCCTTTCTTGCATTTGCTGGATTTTTTTTGGTTTGTTTTTTTCTTCCATTTCTTTAAGGGATTTTCTCATATCCTCTTTGAGGGCCTCTATCATTTTCATGAAGGTGTTTTTAAGGTCATTCCCTTCTGCTTCATCTGCACTGGCGTGTTCGGGTCTTGCTGTTGTAGAATCTCTAGATTCTGGTGGTGTCATATTTGTTTTTCGGTTTCTGAGTGTTTTCTTATATTGCCTCTTTCCCATCACTTTTTACAGTGAGTGTAGAAAGAGCCTCTTCCTCCCCTGGTGGGTAGGTGACCAGGGTCCCTTTCGGTGGGTGCAAGCAAATCCAATACTCTCTGGCCTCTGCTCTCTGCTCTCTGTCCTCTGACCTCTGTCCCAAGTGCCAGCAGGAGTGGACCCGCTCTCTCTGGAGGCTCCTGGTCGCTTGGTTCTTGGTCATCTCTCTGGGGCGAGTCAACCTGGCTGCGCTCCCCAGGTCTGAGGAATCCAAGAGAGGGTGAGCAGGAGAGATTCGGGTCTAAGATGGGGACCCAGAGCTCGCCTTTGCCGTCTGCCCTGAGTGTGGGCAGAAGTGGCCCAGCTCTCTCTGCAGGCTCCTGGTTGCTTGGTTCTTGGCCACCTCTCCTCTTGTAAGTAATTTCTACAATAAATAGTTACCTATACCCTCATCAGGTGTGTCGTTTATCCTTACAGTACATGACTATTTCAGTGGCAAGGATTTTGTTCAAATGGGGTGAAAGTATGGAAACAATGGTGAGATAATTCTCTTCCTGGTCATTAGGAACCCTCTGAGTTTCACCTATGCCATGCCTTCTTACACATGAAACTTAAGAGGCACTGAAAGTGCAACAAACACGTGACATGCCTCACTTTTCCCTAGCTGAGGCAGAAGAGCCTATGGCCCAGGCAGGCGTTGCCTCCCTCTGCAAGGCTCCCCTTTGTGTGTGAAATGAGCATCCACTTGCCTTCTTCGCCTCGCCTCTTCAGTTCCTTTGATCTCCCCCTTGCTGAGACTCTATAACCACCTGCATTTCTCTCCCTCTGACATCTGCTTCCTACTAATATCAAACTGTTGGACTCTTCCCAGACTCCGCTCTTTATTCTGAGCCGTGCTGTCAATTTACTTTCTTATCTGCTCCCCAGTTTCCAGGCTCTCTGGTTATACTTTGACTGTAAGGCTCCCCCACCTCTCTTCAGCCTGCACCTGAGTATTCCTTCACCATGCCAACCCTCTATCTCCTGCCAGGCCAGCACACCCTGCGTTGCTCTCTCCATAAGAATTGAAATCTCTATCTGTCATCAATATTTCTATAGCTGGATTTTCATTCAGCTTCACACCTACATTTTCACCAGCTTGAGAACATAATCATACCTTAAAAAGAGCTCACAGTATTCTTCACTGAGCACCTGGTGATAAATAAAAGTGAAATCAAATATAGCTATGAGCTGGATGCTCACCACATCCACACATGCTGTGAGCTTTTGATAGGAAGGGTACATCTCTAAGAACATTGTACTTTATGGATGCTATGATTCAAGATGATGCAGCTTCAGGTGGGTTTTCTTCTTTATGTTATTGCCAAAATAAAACAAAAATATTCAGTAGTCTGGGCATGAAAGTAGAAATGACTGCATCCTTTCCAGTCATCTGGTCTACCTCATTGCAAGAGCAGCTGGAGAGGGTAATGGGTCTTGGCAGCCACTGCTTCACTTCCATTACTGTGAAAGAAACAGGAAGGTGATTTTGGTGGGCAGTTAGCAATCTTCTCCACAGCTTATTTACTACTTGGTACCACACAGGTCAGTAATTTTAGTTCCACTAAATGTCTTTTTACAAAGAGGAAAGCCCTTATATGAAATTGCTTTATTCCTTTACAGCAGATGGGATTTTAAATTTCTTAAATTGCTCTGCTCTACATACACACACACACACACACACACACACACACACACACACATACACCACCATTTGCTAGTGGAATTTGATGATCCTACCCAGCTCAATTTTCTACTCTGTTGAAAACTGGCTTTCAAAACACCAGTGCAGTCTAGAGGTGGCCAATGGACAATAAAGATGTTTTCTAAAGCTTTCTGTTCCACTTTGATACATAAGAAAGTGAGCTACAAAATGGCAGCTCAAACTTATCAAAAACCATGATGGTGAATCCATCCAATAACCAAAGCACTTCCAACTGTCCGCAGCAGGCTCCTGCCTAAGTTCATCATCTGCACACAGACTTCACTCTGCATTACTCTTTAGTCTAAAAAGCAAAGTCCTTTGAAAGAAGATGTGGAAACCTGGGAGGATTTTTCCCCTTCCCCCCTGTTTTATAGGATGTGGTGTGCTAACTCAGCCATACAAGTATTGGAACAAGCTAAGGATTAAGAAGTTAGGTTGGCAGCAATCTGTAGAGCATGCTGAGTATTTACTCCCAGGCAGCTTATGTCAAATGTGCCAGGGCAAAAAATAAAAGTAAAAATAAAAGAACCAGCACATCTATCATAACAAACAACTCCTGCAAGACAGGCTAGCAAAGGCAGGGCAGAAACTGAGGCTTTGCCAATATTTTAAATAGTCCTTCTCTCTTGCATATATAGAAGCAGAGAATATTAATGGCTAGGTAAAAGGAGCAGAGCTTACCACAAAGGCAGGAAGGAAGAATGCATGGGATAAAATTGTCTCATATCCTTCAGTAAAGAACATAAGCACTTGTGAACTATAGAGGGCCTTGCCCTTTAATAGGGAATGCCTATAGCATGCCCACAAAACATCACTGAGGTCTGCTCATAAATTCCCTGAAAATATTTTTTTGAGATTCGTCAATTTTGGAGGTTGGCATTACTCCTAACCCCAGAAAGTGCCATTAGGGCATTCACAAATATTTGACTTTAACATGCAGTTTCTAGAGCATGAGAAATCTATAAGCCAGATTATAGCATGTGATATGCTAACCTTGAGGTCTGTGGGTCTTTCCATGATGCCTAGACAAATAGTGTTGAAGTCCTAATCAAGGATGGAACTTTACTTTCTGCTGATCCAGTGACACAAGACCTTTCAAACAAATATCATCCATTTAGCACATTTCTCCCGCTTTTGTATTTAGAAATAAGTGATGAGCTAGCCAAATATCTCAGTGGGTAAAAGATGCTTATGCCCAAGCCTAGTGACCCAGGTTTAAGCCCAAGACCTATATGATGGAAACAAAGGATGGACTTCCCCAATTTTTTCTCTGACTTGCACATATATAGTCTCCCCTCCCCCAATAAATAACTGATAGAAACAAGTCATAACTGCTATGCTAAAAGCCAAGCAATGAAATATCGAAGATACTTCTTTTTATTTTAATTTTAAAATAAAATTCCTCCCACACCTCCCACCATCCCCCCCAGCCTCTCACCCTATCGCCACTTCCTTCCACATAGGGGATATCTAGAGTCTGTCATTTCACTCAGAGCAGGGTCCAGGCACTCCCCTAAGGGTCCAGGCTGAGAGAGCATCCCTCTTTGTGTTATGGACACACGATGTCTGTTTGTATGCAGGGATAAACACTGATCCACTGCCCAGGACCCCATAGGTTGCCCAGGCCTCCTCACTGACTCTCACATTCAGGGGGTCTGGATCAGTCCCATGCTGGCCTCCCAGATGTTGGTCTGGAGTCTCGAAGATACTTCTGTGAGTTCGCTTTCACATTTATTTAACACATTCCTGTCTTAAAAATGCTCAAAATGGTCTGGGCTGTTGGGAAGATGTCCCCTGGCCCTCCTGATGTCATTTGGCTCAGGAGGATGCTAGCCATCCACAGGCCACCCTGTGTCCTTAAGGTCCAGGCTTGTTTGAAGACAACCAAGGGTCTGCCTGTCCCCTGTCTGCACTAGGCAGGTGAGTGCCATTATGATGAGCAAATGTATGGTGGAGAAATGGGTGAGCAAGAGAAGCAGAATGATCCATGTGCTGTAGGAAAAGGCAGAATAGAGGTAACATCCATGAGGAGTAGGCTGTTGTGGTGGCCTACTTGCCACCTGGGACCATGGTGATGTCCGGCCCTGGCTGCTGCATCCATGGTCCTACCACAGTCAGGATCTGTGTTGACATCCATAGTCCATGTTGTAGCCAAAGGCCACAAGAATGCCCAGTGTCTGGTCTGCTACCTGTAACCATGTGGGGGTTCGAGGGCTTTGCCACCACAGGGGCCATACAGATCTGACTGGCCTGAAGTGCCACCCAGTGCCATGGTGATATCTGGGACAGAGCTACAGCTGAGGCCCATGTCTGGGTCCATGGCCCTACTGCAGTCAGGGTCTGAGTTAATGTCCTTGGCTCTTGTTACCACCAATGGTTATGGAAATGTCCTGGGTCTGGTCCACCACTTGAAGCCATACTGGTGTCCATGAACCATGCTGCAGCTGTGCCACACTGATCTAACTAAAGAGCCTGCTCCGTCACCTGGGGCCATGGTGATGCCTAGGACTGGACTGCGGCCAAAGGCCATGTCTGGGTTCATGGCACTATCACAACCAGAGTCTGTGTTAATGTCCATGGCCTATGTTACCACAAAAGGCCACATGGAAGCCCAGGGTCTGGGCCAAAAGCTATGGCCTTGTTGGTGTCTGAAGGCCATGCCACCACTGGAGACATGCTAATCTGAGTGGCCTGTGCTACCACCCAGAGTCATGGCATGGTTCAAGCCTTAGACTGTCAAGGGCCATGTCTGGGTCCGTGGCCCTACATCAGCCAGGTTCTGAGTTGATGTCCATGGTTTCTGTTACAGCCAAGGGCTCTGTAGCTGCTCAGGTTCTGAGACCATGTTGGTGTCAACAGAGCATGATGCATCTGGGGCTGTATAGATCAGAATGGCCTGTGCTGCTTCCTGGTGCTATGGTGATGTACAGGCCAGAGCTGCAGGGAGGGCCATGTCTGGGTTCATGGACCTACTGTACCAGGGTCTGTGTTGATTGATGTCCATTGTTCCTGTCACCATCAAAGGCCATGAGGATGCTCAGGGTCTAGGCAGCCACCTGAGGCCATGTTGGTGTCCAAGGGCCACACTAGGGTTGGGCCATGCTGATCTGAGTGGCCTAGGCTGCAACCTGAAGCCAGGGTGACATCCAGGCTTTGGCTGCTGCTGAGGATCATGTCTGGGTCTGTGATCCTACAACAGGCAAAATTTGTGCTGAAGTCTGTGGCCCATGTTGCCATCAAAGAGCACATGGAAGCCCTGTACCCTTGTTGGTATCCAAGGGCTGAGTTACTGCCAGAGTCATGCTGATCTGAGTGACCTCTGCTGCCACTCAGAGTCATGGTCCAAGCTACTGCTTACAGCCATGTCTAGGTCAATGGTCCTGCTACATCTAGGGTCTGTGTTGATGCCTGTGACCCATGTTGCCACAGGGAACCAAGATACAATGTGTGATGAAATCAGAGCGCCATATTCAGCCAGTCCTGTCCTTCGCTGGCCCTGGGAAAGCTGGCCCTGCCCCTTCCTGGACACTGAAGCAAGAGAGCTGACTCCAACATTCATGGAAGAGCTAGCCTACCACACTTGGGAGAGATGGCACTGCCCCTCACCACAGACATAGGAGAACTGACCAGCTCAGCTACCACCCAGGCCAACACCCAAGGTCTTGGGTTAGCCTGCCCTAACATCTTCTCTGTCTATGACCTGTGGGAGCTTCTAAAGGGACTGGTCTTGTGGAATGATACCACAAGGATCTCCATGACTTGGGGCAGCCCCTAGATGTCTGAGAGAAGTTTTGGTGAAGATCCAGTGATGATAGTGTACCAGAAACCAGAGGCCTTGAACCTGTCCATTGTAGTCCACATTTGCAAATAAAGCTGACTGGACAACAGGAAGTCTCCCAGTGCCACTAGATGGAATAAAGAGGTGCTGGAGAGAGATAAAGGAGCAAAGAAGTTTCATTTGTTTGTTTGCTTGCTTGGTTTAGTTTGGTTTGTGCTTTTTTATTTTCTTTTGGGGGAGTGCATCAAGGGTGAAGGACAGGTTTGGGGGGACTGGGAAATAAATGGAATTGGGGTACATCCTGTGAAATTCCCAAAGAAATTATGCTAAATTAAAAAATGATCAAAGCTATTTATACATGGTACTACAGGCAAGAGACTTTGCTAGATTTCACTGAGTCAGACAGGCAAAGAGTTAGAGCTCCTCAAAAAACATCTGTCTTCTACAGTGTACAAACCCAGATGAGTAATGTTTCAAAAGCAGGACTAATTCCAGATTGTAGTGTATATAAGATGTTGGGTTTCGGGTCATCTCCGCTCATCCTTGTCAGAGTTTTCTTCAGTGTTCTGAGTGGTCTGTACATTCAGCTGGTGAATGTGGAGGGAATATTAGGGTGCTCTGACCTTGCTAGTCTGTTCAGCACAGGTACTACTCTATTACAAAATGGGTTTCTGAGCACAGCAGATGTTTTCATTTCAGGCAAGAGTAGAAACTACTTCTAGGAACTTGAGCATCCATACACACTCCCACCAAAAAGTTAAGTTTCTTCCCCTCATTTTGGGTGGCCCACAGAATGATGGATGAAGTCACCAGACAACCTTCTCTGAGTCTGCCATGTGACTATGTTCACACTAAAGAGTGTCAATACATCCTAGGTAACCTGTTTCATTTTGACTTGCCTCTGCATCCAGACTCCCATTCTCGTTGCATATCCAGGAATCAAGCAGTAGTAAGGATTTAATCCATGATGAAATAGTGCTGATTGGAGAGACTCTATGATGTTTTGATGACAGGAGAAAGAAGTTTACACCAGGTTAGGAGGAGTCTAATGAGTCATATACATTTATTCATAGTGTGTACATGAGCTTTTAGAACAGAGGAGTTTCACCTGCTTGTTGAACAGAAGATTCGGTTCTGGAGGAGATAAATTTAAATGTCAGTTCTTGGAATTCTCACTTAATATACAAGAATAAACCATGGGCAACATATGAGGTGTTTTCTATGCTAAGTAAAAAATTAGTGTTCTGTATCTTCTAGTCACACTGTGCTCTGCTGTCAGAAAGAAATTTGCTCAAATATAGTTGTATTTGGGTTTGCGTTTTGTATTTCCTTCCTTCCTATCCCTCCCTTCCTTTTTCTTTTTTTTTCTGCCAGAGATATTTTCTTTATTTTTCCAGCCAATTCTGCAAGCAAGAATCTGAGGAAGAGAGTTCTTAGAAGTTCTTTTTATGGAAAGCAAACTCAGTGCTTTTTCACAGTAAAAAGGAATGTTTTCTGGAAATGGGCAACTCCTTCTCAGACACAGTGATCTTATCTATGGTAGAAGATGTCCTGAGCAGACATTTCTGGAGGCTTCTAATGCTATCATGGCTTCAAGGTGTCTTGCTCAGTTATTCTTGCATTTGGTAAATGGCTTCATTCAACCCTCAGTTTCTCAAGCTATGAAACTTGGTGGGCCGGCTATCCCTTCCGGCACCATCACCCATGGCCAGCTATAGCTCTGGCCTCCAATTACTGTGTGATCCCATTTCTCACCCTTAGGCCTCTGCCATTTCATGTAGGCTATTGTCCTACAGGAAACAGGCCACTGGATAAGCTCCTAAGTAATTACCTTCCTCCTCAACACCCGCCCATGCTTCTCATACACTATACACAACATTATGCAGTATTTCTCAATCACAAATCCAGTTAGGTCTCTGCTTATGGCTTCCCTCTGGGATAAAATAAAAAGCCATTCACTCTGCTTCATGCAAAGCTGCCTGATCCACACCCTCTTGTTTTCCTCCAACATTTACTGTGGCCAGCCAGGCTGTGCAGGGGTGCCTCTCATCGGACATCTGTGGGCATGCCCACACCTCTCTCAGAAAAGGCTTCTGTTTTGGCCCTGTGGCAGACTTCTACTTAACCTTTAAGATCCACTACAAACATCATCTTCCCTACAAAATCCTTTCTTATCCTGAAATATAGTTATGATCTCTTGTCCTTAGAGATGATTATTTATATATCTGTTTCCCCTCTACTCCATGATGCCCTTCAAGATTGGGACAGTAACACCATCAGCATACTCTAGACAGTGCCTGTTGTGAATCGATGGAAATTTGATTCAGGGCTTCTTGAGTGCTGGACAAGCACTTTCCCAACAGAGCCACATCCCCAGCCTGAGGTTCAGAATCTTTAGGAACAAAACTAAGAGACTGAGTGGTTAGCTGGGAGCTGCGTTTATTTCCAGATTTGTAATAAAATTCTACAATACTGCTCTCTCTGGGTTGTGGCAATGACCACTTCTCCCTTCAGCAAAGGCACTTGAAGTTGTAAAATTCAGAGCTCAATTTGGCTGGTACTGATCATGGGCTCTGTGTTCCTTATAGCTCCATATTTATACAAGTAAACACCTACTCATAATAACAAAGCAACAATCGTATAGCCATTTTGGAATTAGTCAAGAGAATTCTTATGTTGGCAATAGAAAAGCTTTGGTGTTGGAAGATTAAAAAGTCAATAATGCATTCATTTTACAGTCACCATTTTACTGAGACCAGAACAATATGGCATTGGCATTGTGCTTTCTGTGTAAATCACTCCCAGTGGGCCACATAGGAAAGTCCACTGAGATCCTAAAGAGCTGGTTGTCATGTGTGTGCTGGAAAACTCATGTAGGAGCAGAAGAAGCCTCGCCACCACTCAGCCACTTCTAGCGGGAGCAATGTGAAGAAGGATTCTTAGTGGAATGCATAGGTGCATAGTGCATTGGTCTAAAAGACAGCACATATAGTTCCAGATCATTGTTTCTGCCACAGAGAAAAAGAAGTGTGACAACAATGAAAATGTAGGGGTACATCACACACTTTGCCCCAAGACAGGCCAGTTAGTCTTTGTACGCTCAAAAGGATCATTTGGTGACTTTCTGTTGAAAGAAACACTGCCCAAGCATAGCGCGACAAAAATGATATTATTTGATGCACCACTACTGTGACAGAATCCCTTCCCTTCTCTGTCACAAAGATGCTGGCCTTCTGTAGTATGACCCTGAACACTTGCTCCCATGTTCCTCTCTTCAAAGTATCTGTGATGTTGTATGGCTACTAGGGATATCAATCCCGAGGTACCAGCTGCTGGCACAACATCGTGTGATCCTGCTAGGGTAACCACAACCTTTCTAGTTCTAAGTGGATCGCCTCACAGAGGAGGATTCAGTGGTTTGAACGTGTCAGGAGGGCCAGGGCTATAGCTTTGTGGGTTAAGTGCTTGCTTTGCAAGCATGAAAACCCAAGTTCAATCCCCAGAACCCATGTAAAATGCTGGGATTTTAGCAAGTACTTGAACCCAGTGCTGGGGAGGTAGAGAAAGGGGATACCTAGATCTTAGTCTAGCCTACTTAGTTCCAGGTTCCAGGCAGCCACAGACCCTATGTATTAAAAAAAAAATAACAATGAAGGCAACTCTTATAAAGAGGAAAACATTTAATTGGGGAGGCTTACAGTTCAGAGGTTTGGGCCATTATTGTCATGGTACAAAACATGGCACCATGCAGGAGACCTGGTGCTGGAAAGGTAGCTAAGAGTTCTACATCTTGATCTGCAGGAAGCAGGAAAAAGACTGGGCCACAGTAGGCCTAGCTTGATCATCTGAGACCTGGAATCCCACTTCCACAGTGACACACTTCCTCCAGGAAGGCCACACCTCCTAATAGTGCCAATCCCTATGAGCCAAGCTTTCGAACATGTGAGTCTATGGGGGTCATTCCTATTTAAATCACCACAGACAACATTCCCAAATGAGGCTTTAGTGACAGTACCAGGATTTGGGATTGTGTTTGGAGAGTATACATTGGGAATGTTTGTGCAATAGCACCTGCAGGATAAATAAAAACCTAAGCTGTAAGTTCTTGTAACTTGCCTCCATGGTTCTTCAGGATGTAACCCTATCATCATTTGCTTCCTGCTTCCTCAGTTGGCCCCATTATCAATGAATCCATTGTGAGTGATCATCAAACCCCTACCGGGGGCTCTTCGATTGCAACAAAGCCATTCCCTGTGTGTGTTTGGTTTTGCTGGGACTGGCTCCCTCACAGGGAATGTTGTCCAGCCCTGCCTCCTGTCTTACCTGTTGCCAACTTATTGTTACAAGTGAAGTTTGGCATCACAATTTTCTTTGATTTTGCATATTAAATAAAAAGTTCAACTGTTGATTTTTAAAATTGTAATTATCCTTTGAGAATTTTATACATATATAAATGTATTTTAATCATGCACACCTCTATTTCCTACTTCCAACTTTTCCTCCTAGACTCCCTATCTCCCCTTCTCAACATCTTACCTTTTTTTTCTTCTTTTATAATCCACTGAGTTCATGAGCTAGGTATGGTGACACACACTTTTAATCCCAGCACTCAGAAGGCAGAGGCAGGGGATCTCTGTGAGTTCCAGGTCAGTCTGACCTACATAGTGAGTTCCAAGACCATCAAGGCTACACAATGAGACTCTGTTTCAAAAGCTAAAAAATAAAATATAATTCACTGAATCCAGTTGGTGATGTCTTCATGACCGTAGGTGTAGGACTACCCACTGGAGTTTGAGCAATCTACAAGTGGTCACGCTTTTGAAAAAACTGCCTTTTTCCTCAGCAGCCATCAATCGCAGATAACTCTTTGCTAGGAATAGGGCCTCAGAAGGTTCCAAGTGTGTGGTGTCATAGGCAAAAATGTCTTCCCATCAAGTTCTGGTGGACAACTAAGAGCAATGACACTACCCTATATCGTTAGTGGGTATTGAGAGCAACCTGCCCCACCATCTGCCTAGCCCTGCTACAATTGCAGTTCCCAAATAATACACAAGACACTGTATTAATTATGAAGCTGTTGGTCGTTTGCTTGTTTCTTATTGGCTATTTCTGACTTAAGTATTTACTCCATAATTGTTAATTTAAGTATTTCTCTTACCGGAGAGAGACTTCTTACCCCTATGGCGGCTACATCATGACTCTCTGTGTTTCTCCTTCCCAGAGTCCTGCTCGACTCCTAGTCCCACCTATCTTGCTCCCCTATTGGTCAACAGTGCTTTATTCAACAACCAATAAGAGACAGATTTACAGAATGGTATCTCCCATTAAGTGGGGGCACTGGGGCACCCCTGACCAAGAACTTCAAGGGAGAAATCCCCAACTGGCACTCAGCTTTCGGTTTGATAACGTAGCTTCTGAACAAATGACGTGTTTTAAATCAGGAGACTCATGCAAACCCTGCACTCCAGGCGTCTGTCTGGTAGCACTGTCCTGGTTTCCAGGGTTACAACACAAAACTATCCCTGAGCAGAAATTATACCAGACACTTACATCTCACAATTCACCTTCACTTGCCCCCAGGCCTGTGACACATACTTCTACTCACACTAGACCGGGTTGGCACTTGAGTTTATTCTCTAGCCCCAGAAGGAGTTAAAAATGAACCATCTTCTCCTCCAGGGAATCCTCAGCCAAACCTGTCCCTCCCATTTGCTCCTGAGGAAGAGAAAGCAACACACATCACGTACGCACACACACCCACACCCACACCCACACTCACACCCCCACACACTCACACACACCCACACACACTCTCACACACTCTCACACACACACACACACACACACACACACACACAC
This sequence comes from Mesocricetus auratus, assembly GCF_017639785.1. NCBI lineage: Eukaryota > Metazoa > Chordata > Mammalia > Rodentia > Cricetidae > Mesocricetus > Mesocricetus auratus. The sequence continues at coordinate 101,091,088 of NW_024429184.1, read as the reverse complement.
TCCTCCCACACCACTTTGTTCTTTTTTGGCTTCCCTTTCTCAGGGTCGATTCTGCACCCTGTAAGTAGAGTCAGTCTTTAAGCCACAGCATTGCAGCCATGGCATCAGGCTGCTGCCCAGAGGCACCATCTCACCCTGAAATCCCTAAACCCTTCTCATTGCTGTCTGCACTTTTCTGCTTCGGGCATGCAGCAGTTGTTCGCTCGCTTTTGCCTGGTGTCGCTAATACTAAAATGCCATAGAAATTAGAAACCACCGATAGAATGTGTTCAAACCAACTTATCCCCAGAACATGGTTCTTCCTAGGCAGAGATGAAGTCTCACTAGCCTAAGTTTTTTGTGTACCTGGTAAAGCTGCAGCATTTTGAGTCATTGTGACGTAAATTATCAATGAACTGCAGAAATGGGCATTCAAAACAAAGGATTAGAATCAAGTAGAGCTGCTGAAGGTGCTTGGGAAAGCACATGGTTTTTAGGAGGATCTATAGAAGTTTCCAGTAGCATAGGCTGTGAGTGTGTAGGCTTGGGCAAAAGAGGACATCCCATTTTTACCTCTACATCATGATACGGTTGAACAAACCAAATGGCTAATAGGTATGATATGGTGAAGACAAGCCACTGGCTCTGGCACTGATAAATAATAGGGACTTTGGGGCAAAAAGTCATTTTTATTCCTAAGAGAGGAAGGAGTTCCAGTGCTGAGAATCAAAAACTAAGCTGTTATAAGGACCAAGCAATGGCTTGGAAAACAGACACACCCCATCTAAAGGGGAAACTGACACAAAGCTTGCTTTAAAACAACCAGAAAATTTTGTTTTCCTGAAACATCTAATATTAAATGTTGTTGGTTCACTAACATATTTCACCACCTTGCCCATTCAAAGTGACATGGACCGTTCACTGAACGACTTTTGTCCAAAGGGAAAGAACTCAGCCCCTTGCTAATGCTGGCCCCACCCAGGGATGGAATTTTCCTCATCGGCTTGCCTACCCCAGAGCAGTGCCTCCGTACTGAATCCCCCCTAATAATTCACCATTCTTCACTCTCTCCTTAAATTGCTAAAAAGATTGAAACCAGCCATCAGCCATCCAAGAAAATTTTAATTGAAAGAGTAAATTGCTGCAATTACTCCTCTGCCTTCCTTGGGACCTTGTTTTCTAGAAGCACAGGGAGCTTTGAAAATCTTCCCAGTTCTGTTGCCGAAGCAGAAGCTGGGGGCTGAAGGAAACCCACCCAAGGCCGCAGTTTCCCTGTAAAGATCAAAGATCACGGTGGGATGGCCTATTCGGCTGCCCAGCTTCAAAGCCTGCCCCACTGGCCTCCGGGAGCCTTATCCTCCGTGGCTTGCACACAGTCAGCTTGACCTCATTTCCAAGGATACCCTTTGCCCTTTTTTTTTCTTCTTCCAAAAAATGAGCTGTACACATTCCCAGAGTCATTTCAGCTGTCTGTCCTGATTCTAAGATGGTCGTCAGGGCCCATACAAATGGCTCCACTTCATCAGGACTTAGCGTCAGAGAGTTCAAACCCACTATGGCTCTCTCTAGATAAAACAACAGGATGTCTGGCCTAAGGGGTGGCTACTGTGTGTCCTGCCTAAACAACAAAATACTTAACTCAGGAGATAGTCAGTTACTTGACGTTTCGAATATTGAGAAGGTAATTACACTTGCTTATTCTTTGTTTCTTGGTAAGGAAGTCTTTTGCCTTCTCCCCCTCTTTTGATGGAGGTGTAAAAAGACTGAAAAATAAACATGTACGGTTCAGTATTCACTGGACACCCTCCCTGCTCTATCTCTTGTCTCCTGTATGCCTTTCCTCAGTCCACACTCCCCCTCTCAGGTACACACCTGGCAAATCGGCTGGGCCTGACAGAAGTCCCACACATGGGCTACAAGAAATGTTCAGAAGTACCCCCAGTCAAGAACACAGCACAGTTTAACCAGGAAACCCATCCTCTCCAGACAAGGCTGGGATTATTCTGTTCCTTCACAGGCACAAATCTGTTCTATAAGCACAGGAGTGCATTTTTACACCTGAATTGCTCTCTGTTATATCCTGAGGGTGTGACTTGGGATATCTGTACTTTCATTTGAGACACGTAGCTCCTAGTTTTGCAACAACTGAACCCACTGTGTGTTGTGGTCAACTGAAGAAGACAGCTCTTTGAAGGCCCTGTCTTCAGGGCTGGGAAATAAAAGAAAAACTTTTGTTTGGCTTATTTACTATGATTAATGGACTGTTACATTTGCTCATAAACCAGTCACATTTTGAGAAGTGGTAGTTTCTTTACAGTTTCAGAAAGTGGCCCACTGTGTACCAACATAGTTTCCGTAATAAAATAATTTTCAGTAAATGAAAGCCTTTGGCATTGGTTTGGATTGCTTTTCTGAACTTTTCATACAAAACACTTCTGTTCTATTAGTATAATCCTATTTGGCTTGCTTCTCTTGGTCAAAGAAAGCGGGGAGGAACTATTATGAGAGAACCAGGAACAAAGGATTTCCCACCACTCCTTGGGCCTTTGATCCCTGCCTGGTCATAACAGGCCTCAGACAACAGCCAATAACTTCCGGCTTCAAAGGAGGAGAAATAGGCTTAAAGGGAATGTGCCTCCCAGTGATCCAGTGATGGCAAGAGGCTTGTGGCTGCTCGTCTGACCCCCCCCCCCCGCCCCCGCCCCCTGCAAAACCACTTCCCGCCCTCTGTGATGGCTACAATTACCATTTTACCTACAGAGAAATCCCCACTACTGTTTTATGGCCCATGAATTTGCCTGCCCAGTCTAACACAGGCATGGTGTTGAACTTTACCTTTCACACTGTGCATGGGTTAAGATAAAGAATGGGAAACCCTGAGAACCTTTTGTTCCCTTGCAAAAAGATTTTCAAACAATCCACCATAGCAAGGTTTTGGTACCTGAGTCTTATTGTTGATGGAGCAGTTGTTTTACTCAGAAAAAAATAAAAATAAAAATTTGATACAGGCCTGGATCTTCACAAACGAGGAAAAAAAAAAGTCATAATTTGGGGAAATTTTTCCATCTTAGAAACTCTATCAACGTTCAATTATCCGCAGGAGCTGGACTAACACTGCTATCAAGATTAGCTTGAGAACCTCCGGAAACCGTTAATTTTTTTAAATCAGACTTCTTCCGGGTTTTTTAGGTATCTCTTCTCTCCTTTCCATAGCCTTCCACATACTCTGCCTCCTCTCTCTTTGACTCCTTCTCTACCCACTCCATCTACAGCATCTCAACTGTGAGGACTGCAGGAAGACCCGGCGTGCCAGGATACTGCAGGAAGAAAACACTAACTTGAGAAGTTAGACAAAGTGATATAATCTACTAAACATGAGAAGATGAGTTGCTTCTCACAAGCAGTGCTTGATCTTTCCCAGAATCCTTTTTCCTTTTTCATAAGTCCTTTCCACTGACATCCTGTCTTCCTCTAACCTTTGGCCACATTTTAGTCAGTACCATGCTCATTGGAAAGTGCATGCCCTGAATCTACTTAGAAAGATCTGCCCTTCATCTCAGAATGCTGCTAAGTTCTCACACATATTTTAGGCATCAAATAAGTGAGAAAGCAGACCATGAACTACTTGCCCTCTCTTAAATTCATGTAGCATTCACTGTCCAGGGCAAGAATATATTCATGTAAGGGAGTTCCTTTGAGTATCTACTGTATCCCCAACATAATGCTAAGCCCTGCACTACAGCAGATCTTTTTTAATGCATAAAATTACTCAAGCAAGAAAAGATGACACATGACACAAGTATCTGTATGACAATGCAGAGTGTGATGAGTGTCACGAAAGATATATAAACTAATTTTATAATTCAAAAGAAGAGACAGATGACTTTTCTCCCAGGGAATTGCTTCAAGGATTTGCTTATTGTGCCAGCCTAGAGGAGATGCCAATCTCTATCACATTAGCATCTGTGGTCCTGGAGTCATCTGTCTGCTTTCCCCACGTGTGGCCTCTGTGTTGCTCATTCACACTTGCAGAGGCTGCCATCTTGACAATCCAACTAGATTACAGGCTCAAAATGGTGTGGATCTCGTCAGTTTTAATCCATTGCTCCATGGCTTCCTACATAATAGTCATGCAATAAATGGTTGATTTTACCTAACAAATTGTTATTTAGCCCTTATCACTTTACACACTCTCTGGTGTATGCAGGGCAGTTACAAAAATAAACACAATTGTAATACCCATTGTCCTCGTAAGTGAGTTCACAGTCCAGTACTTTCCTCAACACAGTGTGTGGCACACCTATACACCACACCTTGAGAGTCACAACAGTGGCAACCAACACTGTCCCTGTGTGAAGGTGGAGTCCAAGGAGAGTTTGTAGGACAATGGCAATTTGCCAGATGGACAGACAGAAGTGTTCCTGATGCAAGAAAGACATGCCCAGAGACCTAAAACAGCAAAGAATGTGAAAGAGAAGTTGGGGTAGGAAATGTCTTTGCTGGTCACACTAATATCTTGTCATAATGTCTGTTTATGAATGAATGATATGGATTTAATTCATAAACCATCCTAGCAGTAGGGTTTTCTTAAGGAACATATACATTTAACATATATGTATATATCATGTACAATATTTATTAAATCAGCTGACTTCAAAATAGCAACAGCTGGCCCACACATTTTTAGTCCCAGTACTCAGGAGGCAGAGACAGGCAGATCTCTGTGAGTTCAAGGCAAGCCTAATCTACTGACCAAGTTCCAGGACAGCCTCAAAAGCTACAGAGAAACCCTGTCTCAAAAAATAAAAATTAAAAAAAAAAGTAGTAACAACTGTCTCACACCTAAGAGTCTAAGCACCCAGTAGTTTCTTGGCCCTGTAGACTGGGTACTGTAGTTTTTCCTTTGTTTGCTTGGTTGCTACCCAGCTCACAAATAAGTCATGGAGACTTATTCTTACTTATGAATGCCTGGCCTTAGCTTGACTTGTTTCTAGCCAGCTTTGCTAACTTAAATTATCCCATCTATTTTGGCTCTGGGCTTTCACCTTTCTTCATTCTATATCTCTTTCTGTGCTTCTTCCTCCATGGCTGGCTTGTTGCTGGGTGGCTAGCCACTGGTGTCCTCTCTCCTCCTTTTTTTGTTCCTCCCTTGTCTCTCTTCTATTTTTTCTCTCTGCCTGTCATCCCCACCTATCCCTCTCCTACCTAGCTATTGGCCGTTCAGCTCTTTATCAGCCCAATCAGGTGTTTTAGGCAGGCAAAGTAACACAGCTTCACAGAATTAAACAAATGCAACATAAAAGAATGCAACACATCTTTGTATCATTAAACATATTCCACAGCATAAATGAATGTAGCACATCTGAAAATAATATTCCACAGCAGGTTACCTCAGCATCAGGAGTAGTCCCACTGTCTCAGACTAGAGAGGAAGAGAACCCAGCAGTTGCTTAGGCAACAAGTTGGATGTCTCAACAAAGTCTGACCCTCAAGAACTAGAGGATTCCTGGAGAAACGCTGGTCCTTAATCACTGAAAACAGCTGGAAAGGTTGGTGCTGCTGTTAGCAGAGGACTCAGCAGATCCACAGCAAGGCGAATCTACTTGGTGGTAAGCAGGGACATAACCTTCCTCCTGCCATGCCCTTTTTTACCTGGGGTGTACCAGAGGCTGCCACCCACATTTGGGATGGGTCTTACTCCATCTTTTAAGCCAGTGAAGACAACTCCTCAATATGCCATCACAATCCTTAAGCATAACTTCCTCTTTAGCATACGATTGTGAACTGGAACCAAGCTTTCCTTATATTATGATTTGGGATCATGAATTTCCCTTTCTCTCTGCCTCATAGGCCCTCTTGAGTTTGTGTCCCCCAAAATAAGCATCTTAGTCAGTTACTCCATCTTAGGGCTATGACTGTTTCAGACTGTAAAGGAGAAATAACTTGAGCACATACACAGGTCATTGCTCATCAGACACGCTATGACTGCTTCCTAAGGAAGCATTCCAAAAATGGTTCCTTTCAAGCAACTTGTCAATAAGCACTAGAACTCAGAAACTGGTAAGTCAGAGGCCTTTCCAGAACAAGTTCTAGCCAATGGCCACTCCCATGGAGCTTCTCTGAGATTTTCCATTATTGTACAAGAGGCAAGCAAACGGAAGACATTTGAACCTTCTCTATAGATAGACTTCATCACCACTCACCACTACTTCCCTATGGCTACCTTCCCTGCAAAATTGATAGTAATCTCCCTATCCTCATGCCGTCTAGAGACTTCTCTCCATGGTGACGGAAAAAATGTATGCCACTGAGCTGGTGGACATTGCACTTCCAAATTGCCTCTCCTATTAGGACAGTTCTAAAGGTAGCAACTTGGCCAGCAATTCTGAATTCCTGTTGAGTGTGATCTGAATGCAAGTAAGTACCCCACTGAAACATTAAGAGACAAGAAATAAAAGTGGACCTCGCAGCTCATAAAATTAAGAAACAAATTGTATAGGAGTCCAGGCAAGGGGAGGAAGGGCAACTCATTTCCAAGGACTCTCTTAGGTACTCAAGGGATATTGATGATGTTAGCAGGACGTAAAAATGAATGCAGTGTGTGTCAGGCAGGACAGGGATCGGATGTTCATAGCAGAGATTTCTACTTGTCTTCTTCGCCAGTCACCGCGCTTTCCAAGTTCCTACAAAGCAAAGGGTTTTCTCTGGAGTAGTAGTGACCATGTTTTTACAAGTTTTGGAATAATCCAACTTGATTCTATCCTGCAAGCTAGGAACTCAATTCTAACATTCAAGCTAGGTAGTATCTGGTCCTGATTACTGTTCTGTCCTCTTTATCTCTCTTAGGATCTGTGCCAGGCTGTGGTCACAGGACACAGCTCAGGCTGTCTTTTCTAGCTAAATCTGAGTTCTTTGTGCCATCATGACTTCAAAGGCAGTCAGGGTTATCCCCACTGTCCCTTACTTCTGCCCTTCTCTGAAGGGTCCCTCTGTATCACAACCCCCCATTCTACATAGAGCCCTTCCATACATCTCAGCAACTCAACACCTTTCACAACAACTGTGAATATGAATTTGCTACTTCCTCCCCCCTCCCCCTCCTCTTCTTCTACCTCCCCCGCCCCCTTCTTCCTCATATGCCTTGATCTGGATTTTGGTCTTGATCTCTCTAAAATGTGAGCAGGGAAATTTTAAGGGAAAAATATTAGCCACTAAATTAAAATGATCTACAAAGGAGCCAAACTGAACGCTATATAACACAGTAATGTATTTCTCCATCACCTGGGAAAACATTGCTATTGAGGACAATAATTATAATGGCTTCCAGATCTCTGGAAAATCGTCAAAAGTGTGACCATCTGTGATTGGCATTTATTGCCCTGCCCTCTGAGGTTACAGCTCTCTGTAACTTTGCTGTGGTTGAACCAAGAAAGAAAACATACACAGATTTCTAAAGCAATGAAGATTCATGTCTGTGGTCTGTCCTGCCTCCTGCATCCTTGATGATGTCCTTGGTCCTTGCTGCTTGCTGCTAAGGGCCATGTGAGGGTCCATGGTCCTACTGCATCCAGGGTTTGTGCTGATGTCTGTGCTCCATGTTACCAGGTAGGCCAGGTAGATCACATGGTCTGTACTACTGCCTGAAGTCGCATTGGTATCCAAGGGATATGCTGCCATGGAGGTGGTAGGGGGGTCATGTTGATGTTGGTGACCTAAGATGCTGGCAGGAACTATAATGGTGTCTGTGGTCAAGCTCCAGTCAATGACTGTGTTGATGTCTGTGGTCTGTGCTGCACCCGGAGACCACATGGATATCTGTGGTCTTTGCTGCCACCTGAAACCATGTTGAGGCCTGTGGGCTTTACTACCACCTGGAGCCATGTTGGTGTCCATGGCTGGTGCTGCCACTAGAGGCCATGTTGATGCTTGTGGCCTGTGCTGCCACCGAGGCTATGATGGGTCATGCAGCCAATGTCAAAGGTCTGTACTGCCACCAGAGACAATGCTGAGGTTCATGGTACTTGCTGATGCAGAAGGGCTTATGGATGTGAAAGGTCTCTACTTTTGACAGAAGTCATGTGGAAGTCCATGATCTATGCTCTCATGGACTGTAAACGGCGAGGGAGCTAGTTTGGCAGTGGTATTGATGACTGCACACTCACAGCTGAGAAAGACAGACAGAGAAGGCTTCTGTGACAACCCTGACCCCCACCTCACTCCACCCCACTCCCAAAAGTCTAACATCCAAAACAGAAAGCTATTGAAGAGAACTCTTAAAACCGTGGTTAGAATGCTGAAGTGGGCCAGGCGTTGGCGGCACACGCCTATAATCCCAATCCCAGCACTCAGGAGGCAGAGGCAGGTGGATCTCTGTGAGTTCGAGACCAGCCTGGTCTAAAAGAGCGAGTTCCAGGACAGCCGCCAAAGTCACAGAGAAACCCTGTCTCCAAAAAAACAAAACAAAAAACAATGCTGGCGTGTAGCTCTGCACGATGATGGCTTCTGACAGTGATGCAGGTGGAAGACAACCCAGTTTTCGTTAAGGCGCTGACTGCTTGGCATCTGACCATGTTCCAGTAAGTATATGGGCAACACAAATCAGACATGGTTCTTCTTTGTTACTTGTTTGCTTTACTTTAGGTTTTGTTTTTATTTTTTCTTCTTTTTTTTTTTTTTGGTGGAGGGGAGATCAGCAGGAGGGCATTCTGGGAGGACTGGGAGGTGAGTATGATCAGGGTGCTGTTATGTAAAATTCCCAAATAATCACTAAAAATATTATGTTAAAAAAACAAATGAAGATTCTATGAAGACACATTTTAAAGTGTGTGTGTGTGTGTGTGTCTGTGTGTGTGTCTGTGTAAATACAGAGATGCTTATGAGGTCAAAGAAAGGCATCAGATCCAAGAGCTGGAGTTACAGGTGGTTGTGGCATGGATGCTGAGAACCAAATTCCAGTACTTTGCCAGAGCAGCAAACATTCTAACCACCGAGAAACCTCTGCAGTCCATTCAAGAAAACTTAGGAGTATGGTGTCTGTAAAGCAAAGTGATTTTTAATTAAATTTTTGAGATTGTCACGTACAAGTACTGTATTTACATCGTTACACTCTTCCCTTTTCCCTCCAAATTCTCCTTGTTCATCTCTCCTCCCTTCCCCCACTGCGTCTCTCCTCAGCATTAGCCCACATCATCTATCACAGAGTGGATCTGCTGCCCACTGGCTGTATAAGGAAAGACTGAGGTGGGAATCGATGTCCCTGAAGGTAAAAGACTAAAAGGTATCAACACATCTGCCCGGTGAGGCACTAAGAACACTGGGGAAAGAAACACAGGGACTGAATCTAGGGCTTAGCTGGATGCCCTTATGGACTCCCAGTCTTGAAGTTATTGCACTTCTAAAGCCAAAGAATGGAAGAAAAGAGACAACGCTGGTTTATTTTGTCAATAGTAGTAAGAATGGGCTCTACGTTGCCAGCATGACAGGCTAAGCTAGTAGAATGGGTTTTCCCTAGCTTTGATCTCAAGGGAGCTGATCTCAAGTCTATTGTCAGCAGTTTGTTCACACTGAGAGCTAAACACTGTCTTCTGGGGAGTGACCTGGATGGAAATGGCTGGTTGGTCCACTGGTTGGTCCCTCTGGGGATTTCCACTTAAACTGAATGACTAAAGCCTGAATGAAGAAGGCCTCATCAACTCCCATAACCCCCCACAGGAAGTAGAAAAGGGATTTCAAGAGGGCTATCCTTAGGCTTCTTTGGCCTCACCCTTTGAGTCTGGGGAAAACGTCTTTCAGAAGGGCCTACTCAGCCAGTGTTCCCCCCTCTTCTTCCTCACAACCCAATTAATGCTCCACCAACATCCATAGCACATAATCCTGTAAATTCAAGTCACACTTGGCCCCTTGTCTCCATAACTGTTATCGTTTCCATTCAGCCAATCACAGAATTCTATCCAGTTATCTCTAAAATATTCCTTGACTCTGTACTCCCTTTGCCTATGTCTTACACATGTCCTAGACCACCGTCATCCCAAGTCTAAACCCTGATTTTATAAACATATGCCTCTCTTACTGCTCCCAGACTAAAACCCATTGATGTCATCTCATTACTCACCATTAGGATATGTCTTCTACATTTTCAGATAACCTCTCTTTTGTGTCAATTTTAACTCTGGTCAATGGTTGGCTTTTGATGGTCTAGTGTGGTGGTATCTTTGTTGCACAAATAAAGCCTGTCTGGGGTTCAGAGAATGGAGCTTGTCACTAGCTAACCATAGAGGTCTGGAGGTCTGTACAGACAGACAGGAAGTGATATAGCTAGAAAGAAACAGGATATAAGCAGGGACAAACAGGAAATCTCTCTCTTATCTGCAGAGATGCTTAGGAGGTAAGATGTGCTGTGGCTTGCTCCTTCTCTCTGATCTCTTAGCATTTCCCCCTATATCTGACTCTGGCTTTTTATTGTCTAGACCAATTAAGAACTCCTTTTACAGTCTAGATCATAACAGCCTTCCCAGTCTTGCCTTCTTTTCTTTGCTATTCATTCCTGCATACATCAGAACTCTCCCTCTGCAGACACTGATTCTGCCATATCGAACACTCAGCTTTCTATATAAGCCACATTCTTCCTAGTCCCTACCAATGGAATGCCTTTCCCTTTCTTTCTGTCTTGGAGGCTTTGGGCTCTCACATTTGGCCTGCTAAAAATAAATATTCACTGCCTACCAGTTGGGAGATCCACTTGCAATAGCTGTAGGGCTAGGACAAGATGACAATGGAAACTCACGTTATTTCAGGATTTCCTTCTGTTTTCTCCCATCACAGCTCAGTCATGGACTGATATGGGTCTGGCATTCATGAGAACACTGCAGTCAAGCACCCAAGCTCTGTCCACAATCTTTCTTTTAAACTTCTGTCTCTGCTCAATCCACAGCATTAATGTCATATGCTCTGGAAAGCTGGGTCTACCATAAAGCCAATTCATGTCCAAGAGACTTCTGAAAATATGAATGCAGGATATTCAGAGGTGAACACCCTCAGTAGGCTGGAAGCAGTGTGCTTTAGACAAGAGTTACCCTGCTGGCCTCAAGACTTCTTACCTAATGACCAGATGGGACCTCTAGTAGGACAGTGCTAGCTGGGGACAGCTGGCCTGACTCAGGGGGAAGTGCCACCCTTGCCATGATTTTAATCTCCAAATGAAATGCACTTGTCACACAGTCTTTAGCACAGCACGCAATAGCTGTTCAATAAATATTGGCTAAATAAATTAAACGCATTACAAATTTAGGGAGACAAAGCAGTGATTCTAGGAGGACTGATAAAAATATGTTAAATTTATTTTTCCCTCATGAGAGAAGCACTAATGGAACACTCAAAGTAAATGAGTTGTGGCCCTGCATTTAACTGGTTACAACAGCGAACATAATGCTCTTTACCATCTACAACTATAGGAGCTCATGGTGAGAGATGCTCTTAGACGTCCATTCCTTTTTTGAAAGAATACTTAAGGTCTTTTAAAGCATATGAATACAGGTATATATGCACATATGTTAATATAGGTGCCCTCAAATTCAAATAAGGATGTCAAATACCCTAGCACTGGAGTTTTACGTAGTCACGAGCCCTACGTGGGCACTAAACATTGAACTTGTGTCCTTTGAGAGGATAGTATATGCTCTTAACCACTCAGTCATCTCTCTAGTTTTTGACATTTATTTGTTAAAGTAAAGTATTTGCACAAAGAGATCAGTAGAGAGTTAAAATATCTCCATGGTAGGTGAGCATGCTTGGTACACAATTTAACCATGCTGGTTAATTTACCCACATCAGATTTTCTATAGATTCAGAAGCATTTGTCTTAGTAGCTCCTCCTGTCTGTGTCTATGCCTGGTCAGTGTGCAATGTGAAGTTTGTCTCTTTATCCTGTCCACCCTCAGCATGAAAAGCCTTCTTAAATAATTCTACCTTCCTGGGCAAAGCAGTGGTCAGCAAATGGTAACTGTGTAAACTGGAGCACTGAAGGGAGAGGGGAGCAGCTGATTGTGCATTGTGTTCCAACACAATGCTTATTACTATTCTTTGTACAAAACCTCTGATTGACACAGACTGCAGAACGCAAAGGATGTAGGCTTGCTGGCAACTGTTTACAGAGGACTGATGTGTTTGTTCCTGCAATCACAACTCTATGTCTCTAGATCTGCACAATTTCACCATGCTTTTTAATCTTCTTTGGTAAGCATGTCCCCTGGCCTTGAGGTCCTCCCTAGCCGGCTCCATTTGATTACAATTGTTTGTCTTCATTAGGGACTTCACCTGTAGATGAGTGCATTCAAGAGAGAGTGTGGTGAGTGTTTTAACCCAACATGCCGTTGCTTTTATGCTTATAATCAGAGGTCACATCTGTACCAGGCTTTTTCTTTTGGGCCACCAACCAGTTCCCAAATCATGACACAGAGACTCATTATTAGTTATGAATGGTCTGCCTTATCTTAGCTCTTATTTTAATCTGTTTCTCTTCATCTATGTTTTGCTTCGGGGGTTTTTACCTTTCTTTCTGTATATCTTACTGTCCTATTGTCTTTATGGCTGACTGGCTGGCAGCAGCTTGGCTTCTGGCCCTGGGTGAGTCTCCCTCTTCCTCCTCGTTACCTTCTCCTTCTTCTCTTCCCTTCTCTCTTTCGAGCTTAGAGTTCTCCTCCTAGTTATTCTCTCTGTCTTCCAGCCCCACTTATTCATTTTCTACCTAGTTATTGGCTGTTTAGCTTTCTATTAGACCAATCAGGTGCCTTACGCAGGCGAGGTGAAAGAGCAACACATCTTTTCATAATTAAACCAATGCAGCATAAACAAATGTAACACACGGTTAAACAGTTAAAGTAATATTCCACAGTACAAACAAATGTAACACATCTTTACATAGGTAAATACTCCACAGAACACATCCTGTAGATTGTGTGCATGTCTAAATCTTTGATTTGGTGACTTCAGTAACTGGTTAGACTGGGTCTCTTTAAGGCAAGCCAGTATTAAAGGTATTACTTGGCTAGCAGCCAAAGACATTAAGTCTCCCTTTATCTTTCCCCATTTCTAGTTTAGCAGACATCAAAAGCCTTCCAAATGACTTAAGTCAGTGGTTCCCAACTTCCCTGATGCTGTGACTCTTTAATAAAGTTCCTCTTGGTGTGGTGACCCCAAATCATAAAATTATTTTGTTACTGCTTCATAACTGTAATTTTGATACTGTTGTGAATTATAATGTAAATATGCGATATGCAGGATATCTGATATGCTACTCCCCAAAGGGATCACAACCAACCCACAGGTTGAGAAACACTGGTTTAAATTGTCATATTACTAGAAATAGATGGACAATACCACGAGGTTTGGAAATCTTTTACTTTACAGAGACTTGAACAGATGCTCAGAAAACTTCCAAAAGGTCATGGGATTTGCTGCTCACATTTTTTGACTACAGTTTCTTTTTTATTTTTTTAAACTCTTTTCTTTGTTGGGATGTCAAAGTCTCATCCACCTTACTCCCCTAGCTTTCCATTGTTTCTTTCAAGTAGCTAGGCTCACTGCATTTGCTGACCCAAGGGAGCAGTTGCTGAAGCAAAAGGCAAAGCTGAGGAAGTCTCTGAGACTGCCATAACAAAAACCAGACAGTCTGCTGACTGATTTTACAGATGATTGTGTTCTTTCACGTTTCTGGAAGCTGGAGAGCAAGTGACCCTACTAGTCAGGGCTTTTGATAAGGGCAGTCTATCATGGCAGGAATGTGTGCATATCTTCAGCCAAGAAACCTAGATAGCACCTGGCTAGCATTCTAAATCTCCTCCTGCTAGATACCAGCTCCTAAAGATTTATAACACCACCCCAAAACACAACCACAACCACGGATACCTAAGCATTATTTATGCCCCTTGGCCTCAGGCCTGTGGCCTCTACAAAAGGGTCAGCTCTGGAGAAATCCACTTACCATCTGTGAGCAAAGTACTTGCTTGCTCCAAGAAGCCATGACATTTTCTTTTTATATTCCCACAAAGGCAATGTGTCCCATGGAGGAGTCTAGAAGATCACATCTCTGGGACAATGATGTCACTCTTGTCCCAGATTCTGTCAATCCTGATAATCTAACAATATTTCCAATAAATTACAATACTCATGAGCCTTCAAATGACCCAGACATAAATTCTTCATAGGAAGCTGACAATGGAGTTAGTTTCAATTAGCTTGATACACCAGGGAAGAAGAAACCTTGTGTGAGATTCCATCATATTGGCCCGTGGTTATGTCTGTGGAAATTTTCTTGATTGCTAATTGACCTAGGAGGAACCCAGTCCACTGATACCATCCCAAGGCAGGGAGGCCTGGGCTTTATAAGAAAGCAAGCTGAATGTAAGCATGGAAGCAAGTCAGTAAGCAGCCCTTCTCCATGGTTCTTCAGTTCCTGCCTCTGGGTTTCTGCCCTGAGTTCCTGCCCTGCCTTCTCTTGATGATGGACTATATCCTATTAGCCAAATAACTGTTTCCTCTGCAAGTTGGTTTTGGTCAGTGCTTTATCACAGCAACAGAGAAACCAGCTAGGATAGCTGGCAATATGAAAGGATTAAGGTCTTACAACTTTATGGGGTCCAACTGGGTTCAAACCTCCTCAAGCCCTACTGCTTCCATCATTAGCTCATGACCTGATTTTAGTAAAATAGACTATCAGGTAAAAATTTATAGGAAAGACAGAAATACAGGGGATGATTTCAATTCAGTTCAATCAAATTTCCCAGAAACTAGCAAATGTTCAAGGAGCCATCAAGACCAACCAGTAAGCCATCTTGTCTTCTTGACAGCCAACCACTGCTGTCCCATTTTGGAACTCTATAGAGATGGCTAACTGTCCCTGTTGATGGGTCTCTGGATGTCCTTCTCATGTGGCCAACAACTAACTCTGACTGTCTGCATTTGGAGACACTAAAGTGACAGTACTTATTAGTCAACTCATGTTGAGGAACCGAACTGAGTTAACAAACCACATCCCTCTGAAGCTACAGATCAGCCCACTGGAGAGCTCAGCAGTAACGGGACAGGTTCAGTGCTTCCAAAAGCACTGTGAGCCTTATGTTTATTCTAAGACTTAATAGACAGAAACAGGGTACCATTCAAGATGCTATACAGTCATTTCTGTCATAAATTCATGGACACTTGTATTCTGACAAAGTACATGCCAATAATAATAGGACTTTGAAACTGAAGGTTCAACCCCTCCTCCCCCAAAAAAACCCTTTCTTTTCTTAAGTAGCCTTAGTCATGGTATCTTGACATAATAGACAAGTAACTAAGACATTATCTATTCTTAACACTGAAGATGACATTGCAATGGTAGCTTCAGCTTTCCTCTTGGGTTCTTTGAGTATGACCAAATGTTTCTCCTTAATTGTGATGAAACTTACTCCTAATGACTTCAAAGCATTCTTGTGCCAGGGAGACTCTTAGGCAAACCACATGACTTCTGCATTATAGTGACTGCTCCCCATTTATGAAAGGTAAGGCTGGTACAGTCACATTAAAGAAAGCATTCATTTTAGCAGGAGGGACAGCAGGGCTGCCGTTGTTCTGGTCTATGACAGAGGAGGCTATTAGAATGCCACTGTTCTCCTGGCGTAATGGATTTCTACTGCTGGTTAGAAGTA
This sequence comes from Mesocricetus auratus, assembly GCF_017639785.1. Lineage (NCBI taxonomy): Eukaryota > Metazoa > Chordata > Mammalia > Rodentia > Cricetidae > Mesocricetus > Mesocricetus auratus. Next base: position 101,075,426 of record NW_024429184.1, on the reverse strand, counting down.
GAAGCCTGCACATTAGACACAGTAGGAAACAGCAAAAAGAATGTTTAAGAAAGTTAACATTCACTCAGGTTTTCTGTGAGCTGAGTCTGGCACCACTGAACTGACAGATTACACTGAGGCAAATGTCCAATTGAACAAGACAACAGAGTGTGCTATCCCTCTGTGGGTCCTGTTAGGGTGTATGTTCAGAGTCTTTAATGAGAACTAGAATGGAAGACCTACTAAGTGAGCAGCCAGAGATGCAGCTCAACCCCATCAAAACAAGAGGAAAAACTGAATATACCTAGAGGGTTCCTTCCTCATAGGAAGGAAGGAAGGAAGGAAGGGGAAGGAGACTGAGAATCATCTGATTTCTAACAGGTACCTAAACACTAATGATGAAGTATGGTGTGGACTTTCAAATTCATGCCGTGAACCTGACATTGTGTAATGCTGTCCCTTGCTCTCACAAACCCATTTCCAGGGCCGCCACAGTAGGCAACCCACAATGCTAATTACTATTCTCAACCCACAGGTGAAGTGAGGTCACCCCATGAGAATTGGTGTAGGTGCTAGCTCAGCACCAAGGAGAGCTCCTAGCCAACTGCAGACCCCTCCTTTCTGACCTCAGGAGGAAATCAAGTCCACATGCTGCTTCTCTAGGCTCTTGGCGTGTGGGCTGCAGGTGGAATTCAACTATCTATGCTGCTCCCATTTCTGGTCAGCCTGGCCTAACTCACTACATCAGGCCCCTGCTCCAGAATTTGTTCCAGAGTACAAAGGGGGAGAAATCAATTAGAGCAACATTGAACGTATAAGTGTCTCACTAAAAATGGGATTATGGGATTAATAGTGTCCCACAGATCTCCTGTTTATAACAGTGTGTGTGTTTGTGTGTGTGTGTGTGTGTGTGTGTGTGTGTGTGTGTGTGTGTGTGTAAAAACTTGTATGTGTGAAGTCAGTTCTCCATTCAGGAATACCATTTTATGGAGACAAAATCTACTATCTCTCCAAAAACTCTGAAATTGAGATATTACTAAATATTAGTCAAGTGGAGTTTTCCTCAGATGAAACATGAACACTGAGTTTCAAACAAAAAACCATTTCACTTTAGTCTTGAATCTTAATTGTATCTGTTTTTGTCCATTTTCATTCTCCCTCCCTGACATCTGCCTTGCCTTAAAGAAAGGGGGAACTAGAAATAACAATAAGAGCATGGGGGGGGGAGTGAGCTATGACTCACCCAGTATTTTTTTCTTCTTTTATTGCAAAAGAATAATCTGGAACAGGGAATACTTTTGTGAGGTAAACCAGATGATCCTCTAAGACGCCTGCACATTGTGTGAGTATTATTGATTTTTCTTCCTAAGTCATTTCAGAGATACAATCTTGAGCCGAGTGACCATCGATAGTAAATGATTTCCAGCCAGACACTCAATCGTCAGGCCTGCTTCTCTTAAAGGTTTAGCACTTCTAGTGAAAATACATACAGGGATTTGGAGGCAGTAGTGGGGTGATAGGAGACCTAAACTCCAGGGGACTTTTACTTATTATAATAAATGCTATACCTTGTATTATAGAGGTAAGAAAGAAGAAGGAATTATATTTTCTGCTATGTCTCTTTATATGTTTTTATTCTATTCTTCAAAAATTACATTGAGTAACTAAATCTGTTGCTTCCTCAGCCCTAAACCTAAAGGGACAATATTAAATCCTCTAGGATCAGATTTCTCATATCAAGGAGCACAAGAGACAAGTGACAATGTATCTTGTAGTAGCCATGCCACCTCCAAAGAGCAGTGACATCATTTTAGATGGACAATAGGGTCAATGGGACAGTCTTTTCTGTTCCTGGTGAGTTCCCGCTGAAGCTCCAATGAAGCCCATACTCAACATTATAAACCTCTTGAGCTTTACAAAATACCTAGGATTTGACTCCCAAATTCAAAGTCTCTGATGAGTGTATGTGTTCACATGTGTGAGTGTTTGTGACTATGCATGTATAAGAATGATGTATATTCATGTTTTTTATTTTTGTTTTGTTTTGAGACAAGATACCTCACTGAATCACAAGCTTACTGATTCAGCCAGGCTGACTGCCCAGTGAGCTCCAGCAATCCTCTTGTCTCTGTCTCCCGGGTGCTGAGATTACAGATGCGCACAGCTGCACCTGGCTCTTTTTTTATGTGAGTGCTTTACTTATTGAATAATTCCCTGTCCCTCCCCCAAATTCAAGTTTCCACATAGCTCTTAGGAATATAGCACTAAGAGTCCAAATTCATGGAGGTTCAATTCATTATTTCCCAACCACGCATATTGTCTTTGGAATGCCTTAGGGCCAGGATGATTCTGGTTGTTTTAATATCAGCTCTTGGAAAGTTAGAGTGCCAATGAACTCTACTGACATAGCTAACGGAAGTGAGCAGTTAACTGAGATAAAAAGAGGGATGCTATGCAGGGATAACTTCAGGTTCTAGTAGGCTCTCCCAAGATCATTTGTGCAGAGAGCAGCGTTTGAGTGCTCTATTGATGCAGCATAAGTGTGACTGAGCAAGACACACCTATGGTGTTTGAGAAGCCCACATGGTGCAAGCTTTATCACCTGTGTAGAGAGAATTTCCACAGGTTCACAGGCTCATAAATTTGGCCAGCCAGGTGGCTGGGTTTTATCTTTGTTTATGGAAAGGCAAGTCTTCTCACCAAGTAGATATTCATTAGATTTGCGTGTTCCAAACAACCCATCGCCTGATATCCAGCTGATCAGTTTAAATTACCACTAACTTCACTATAATTGCGTCTCTAATTATAATGAGGCTGAAAGACTTGGGAAATTACCGTGGCTTCGTCAGCTGACGTGAGCTTTAACCTCCCAAGTCTTAATGATGGGAATCTGCCCACCCCACCCTACCCCACCCTTCCAAAAAAAAAAAAGAGTCCTTGAAAATAAGAGAAGGTAGAGACAATGAAATGAGGTAAGTTTCTAAGTCCAAAGACTGGTTTGTTTGCAAGGACTTTTTCTTATCTCAAATATAAGAGAGTCAAGAAGAGGGTGGACAATTTATTGTAAGATGGGTGGCTTACAGACTGACAAAGTGCTTGCCTATGATGACAGGTACGTAGAGGGCTGCTCAGAGATCAATCAATACACTGCCTTCTGCTCCAACTGGTGGCAATTGTCATATAATAGCCTGTCATGTGCCTCCATTCCACACTATTTTCTCACCTTTGGACTATAGTTCCCGAGTTTTAGTGGTAAACAGTAAAATGTCTTTCCAGTGTTCTCACTCCTGTCTCCAGCTTCTTCTTAAAACTGAATCTGCTTCTGCTAGTCTTCCAGCAAAGAACTGGGAATCCAGAGGGAGAAAACTCAGTATACAGCCTGGAAGCTACCTTTGAGCTGAACTTTTACCAATGAGGACCACAGGTGGTGAAACAACTAGGAAGCAGCATCTACACACAGACCCATAACTCCCCTCGGCCTCCATCACCCTACCCAGACTGCATTACTCCCTCATCTATGCTGAGGTCAACACCTATGGCTGAAGGTGGGTACTGGCCATTCAAACTGTATGTTTCCCAGAGTTTAGGCCAGATATTTCTTTTAAATTGCCTAAGGAACCCCAGAAGCAAATGTTACACCACCAAGGTCCTTCATCTTACTCAATGTGAACCCAGTCCACTGGGTAACATCCCTGTTTATTCCTTTGAATATCATTTGGAACCATTAATCACTCAAACAGCCATCGCTTCTCATAGGAGATGTGGGGAAATGATAGTGTTTTATGTGAGTAATTAATCCTGTGGCAGATGTGGAGTTTCCAAGACTACGGCCATTAGTGAATTGACAGTCTTCTGAACACACACTCCAATACTGGTTAGTAATGATTTTAATATGCTAATACTATGTCGTTCATAAATAAGAGCCATTTGGGCCTTAAATTTCATGTAAGAGTTATTATTTGTTTTTTTTTTGAGAAAACTTATGATAGGTGTTGTATATTCTTATGCTGCTATAAACAGTGTCTGGTTAACATACTGGCTGGAAGGACACCATTCCTCAGTATTTCTTCTTTTTATAGCCGTCAACATTTTGTAAAGTGAATAAAAAATTTAGATGAAACAAATTCCCATTTAAGGAAGGTTTTTTTTCTAATAATATGGGTTTTAGTCTTAAAAATTGCAAAAGAAAAGAAAAAGAAATAGAGGTACAGAAAGAAATGAAAAAATACTGACTGCATTTATTTAAAAGATTTTGTCATACATGCTAAGCTGGCCTATGACCTGTCCAGGCTGGTTGTGTTAGCGCTATCTCAGAGTGACCTGCCATTCTTAGCTTAGCTGTTTATCCAGCATTGACACCTTCTAGTCAGAAAAACTCACTGTTTTTTTTTTTCTTTCTCCCTGGCTTATGTCGGGTAATAATCCCCAGATAGTCCAAGTACCTTCTGTCTGCCTTTCTTCTTGTCACATTTTCACTTTAAATATGTTTTAGTATAATAATAAATTGCCATCCACGGTAAATGTGCTTCATCATAATTTCGCTTCATCCTGAATTTGTAAGAGGCCCCAGTGCTGACAGGCAGTATGTAAAGCTAACAGCAGCAGCAGCCTTGCTGCAGGAGCTCACTCAAGGTCAAACTCTCAGATACAGAGGATAAAAAGCTGCCTCTTGGAGAGTATTGTTTCTTATTTTGTCACTTATTGTTTAGTGTTTAACTTGTTAAGAGGAAAGGGCTGCATCTACTAGAAAGGCATTGTAATAAATAAACATTTTTTAATTCCTTAATACAACAAATTGGGCAACATTTGCTTGTAGGTGCTTGTTGAGGCACAGTGGGGGGAAGGGAACTACCAAAAACCAAGGGACTTGAGCAAGAGTGGGCTTTTGTTTACTGTCCCTACAGATGGACTCTCCTTCATTCCAATTTATCCCATCAGGAGGGTGTGTCCTTGGCTTGTTTTGTTCCGGCAACTTTGCTACATTTCATGAACAAAATGATCTTCAGGAATATGGCCCAGGCCACCACACAGACTCCATGACCAGGGTTCAAGCACAACACAGACCTGATGGTAAGGAGATGTCAGGGGCCAAGCTCTTTTCAGAAGGTGTGGTTTCTGCAGGTACCTAGAAGCCCCCCACTTCCCACCCCGCCATTTCCTTTGTCTTCTGGCTCAGGGGAAGGGTATTTGATCAGTGTCCATGAGGACAGCCATGTCCCCAGCACTCTTCATTTAGTGCTCAGAGCAACCTTAGGAGACCAGAACTGTTTTCTCCATTACAGATGAGCCACAGCGTGGATAATTGAGTTACTGCAGGCCCAGAGATTCAAATCCAGTTTTGTCTGGCTCCAAATTCAGCTTTCATTATTTCCTCTCCTCATCTTCCCAATACCAATCATATTCCCTGGAAATTATCACTGAACGGAAAGTAGGGTACAATTACCTCTGCTTTGGAGAAAGCCGAAATTTAGCTAACAATTTTGAAATGTATTCCTTATATTATCTGAAGACATTTCCCCTGACAGGATGTTTGCTAAAATGAAACAACAAAAATCTAGATTTACATGGTAACTCTCACTGAAATTGAAAAAAGAAAAAAAAAAGCAAGAATAAATAAAACGTGCAACTGACTTGAAGCAAGCAAGATGGCTCAGTCTGTAAGGCACTGGCTATGAAATCCAGAGATGTGGGTTTTAGTCCCATTTGCATAGTGGATGGAGAGAACTGATTCCAGCAAGTTGTCTTTTGACCTTTGCACATATAGTCTGGTGTGAGTACAACTACACCCACAATGAATATATGAATAAAAGTAATAAAAAGTTAAAAGAAAACTGCAGCTGACTAAAACGTTTGGATACCTAGTCACTTCTTTTGAACAAAGTCAGACATGGGTTTCATGAGACAGTGGAGTGCCATACCCATCCAGTTATATATCTTACAATCAAGTCAGCAATCTTAGTGCCCCTTAACTATACCTCAAAGGTTAACTGTAGCAGTGCTTCAAAGATTGAATATTACTACGTGCCACACATCTAAAATAATAGGCTACCAATTTGGTGAGTTGGAATCAACTTAGATCAGTGGTTCTCAGCCTCCCTAATGCTGCAGCCTTTTAACACAGTTCCTCGTGTTGTGGCGACCCCAACCATAAAACTATCTCCTTTCTACTTCATAACTGTAATTTTGCTACTGTTAGGAGCCATACTGTAAATATATGGTATGTGGGATATCGGATGTGCAGCCCCTGTAAAAGGGTCTTTCAAAAGACACCCAAAGGAGTCAAGACCCGAAGGTTGAGAGGCATTGCCCCACCTTAGACACTACACAATTAGTGAATGTCTTCATAGCTTTCTGCTATCTCCTTGTTCTTCTGGGCAGTGCATGACGATTTGTGAGGTCTGTAGCATGCATAATCACAACCCTAGATAATGTCTGTGGAATCTTATGTCCATTCTCTGTTTAGAAAACTCATATTTAAAACTGGGTACGGTGGCGCATTCCTTTAATCCCAGCACTTGGGAGGTAGAAGTAGGTGGATCTCTGTGAGTTTGAGGCCAATCTAGTGTACAAGAAAGTTTCAGGACAGCCAGGACTCTTACACAGAGAAAATCTGTCTCAACAACAACCCCCCAAAAAACAAACAAACAAACAAAAGAAAACTCATATTTCTTCAATACATTACTTCACTGATTCAACAAGCCATCTCCCTTCCCATGAGATGCCAGAGCAATGTACAAAGGACAGTGACTAAGAAGCTGGGACAGGTGGGCAGATGGCTGAGCAAGTGCAGGGATTGCCTTACGTGCACCAGGACTGAGGAAGACTCCAAAATTCAAAACAAAACAAAACAAAAACTGCCAAGCTTAGTGGCTGGAATGTGCCTGTAATCTCAGTGATGGAGAGGCAGAGACAGGACAGGACGGTTACTGGGCTTCACCCACCAGTCAGCCAAGCCAGCCTGCTTACCAAAGTTCAGACCAAGGAAAGACACTGTCTCCAAAATAATAAGGTGGATGCACATCCTACATACATCTCACACACACACACACACACACACACACACTCACACACAGAGAATTCTAGAGCATCTAAGGCAGAAAGATGGATGATCATTCCAAGTCTCACAAAATAAAACATACAGAAATAAGTTGACAGATTATTTACTCTTTGCAGCTCACATTCAACATCAGCAAGATAGAGAATCATTTTCCTTTAGGTTTTGGTAGCTCATATATTCTCCAACACAACAGCATGCTAACTTTTCACACGTTAAACCAAAAGCAGCCACAGAAAGTAAATTAATGAGCATGCTGCTTTCTAATAAAAGGATACTTAGAGAAACAGACAGTGGAATACACTGCAGCTTATAGTTTTCAGATCCTGGCTCTACTAGATGTTGTTATAGGTCTTGCTTTTTATTATATACATTATCCAAGGAAACCATATATATGTGTGTACGTATATATAATATATATATATATATATTCGTTTTTAGAGAAAAGGTCTCTCTCTGTGTTGCCCTGGCTGTCCTTGAACTAACTCTGTAGACCAGGCTGACCTTGAACTCACAGAGACTCACCTGCCTCTGCCTCCCAAGTACTGTGATTAAGACATGCATCATCACTGCCTGGCTGAAAACCAACATATATATTTAGGTAAACTCTCTCTTATAATGCAATTGTAGAGTCAGAGGGAGTTAGTAGAAATACTATAGGAAAAGTCTGAGCATCGTTCTCTGAAATGATATTTTCAAAAACTAAGCCAAGCATCACAAGTGAGATGTAACCTGTCAGTTCAGGAATGCTGCACACGGCCCTTGTGTTGACACACCCACTTTCCTCACAACCCCCACACCCCTCTTAGCCTCTGCTAACCATTAGGGTCTGTGAAAAGCCCCCCAAAAGACCGCCAATCACAATGCAATCAGCAAGAGCTTGTATTACACCACATGCATGTGGGGTCTCACACTATCACCAAATAACGACAAACCTGAGAGAGACATGTAAACTCCTTTTCAGCACAGCTGCAGGAGTTTTGACAACAGTGTGACCATTCTACCTAAAATTGGCTTAAGCAAGTGGGAATCATATTAGTACATTTCTAATTGGTTAGGCCATAGTTTTTCCATTCTTGGGCAAGTCTAGACATGTCCCAGTCTTTGCTCTTATTTGGTTATCACCTGTGAAGGGTGTTGGGGAAGTCTTATGTCAATAAAGCACTGTTGAGCCAATAGGAATCTAGATAGGAGGGACTAGGAGTCGAGAAGGATTCTGGGAAGGAGAAACACAGGAGAGTTCGACATGTAACCACCATGGGGTAGGAAGCCCGGAACTATTCTCTGGTAAGAGAAATACTTAGATTAACAATTATGGGGTAAATACATAAGTCAGAGCTAGCCAGTAAGAAACAAGTAAGGCCAACAGCTTCATAATTAATACAGCGTCTTGTGTGTTTATTTGGGGAGTACAATGCGGCAGAGCCCAGGCGGCTGGCGGGGGATAAACCAAAGCAGCTAGCAAAGAAAAAGCTTCACTTAACAGGAGGGTGAGGGTGTGGGGAGTTGGCCCAGGCCTAGTACCTGCAGAACTGAGGCCTATGTCTTAACTGAGTTATTAGGGGCCTGTCATGATATCTGCCTGGCCCTCTCAGTAAACAATCATTTCTTCATTTTCATAGCTTCAATGAGCAAGCATAATGCTCTTTTTGGATTATAATTGTTATTAAGACAGCACAGAGAGTCACTTCTTACTCTGCACTTAGATTTTAAACCTAGAAAGTTTAGAAAATTAATAGCATCAATCAGTCTGCTTTGGAGATATACACACTAAGTCACTGTGAATGAGCTGAGCTGGCAGTACCTTCCATGGTAGACCAGATGGCTTTGTCTCTGCCCCAGCATCCACAGCAGGCACTAACTGGTATTTAAGTTATATATCTTGAGTATCCACTGTAATTGAATCCAATACTTAAAGAAAATAAGCATATGAAAGGTGGCATGGTGGTACATGACCATAATCCCAGGTCTTGGGAGCTGAGAGAAGAGGAACTGAAGTTTAAGGCCTGTCTGAGAGGCAGAGCAGGTCCTACACAAGGATCCTGGCTTTAAAAGGTGTGTTGCCAGGGTAGTGGGTAGGGGGTGGGGGTAGAAGTGGGGGTGGGGGATGGGTGGAGAGCAGCAGCATCAACAACAAAGCTACCAAAAAAAACCCCTGAAGTTTCCTCTTCCTGTTGCCAGGGACTGCCACATTTGGTCATTGAGCTGAATGTGCTTTTCTGTCCCCCTGTGTCTTTTTTTATGGTTTAATGCAAACTGCATATTGCTTACTAGTACATATGGAATTCCTTTGCTCGTCACTGGAGCGTTCACAGCACACTTCACGGTTTGGGTTGAGCTCAGCTAACTCACTAAAAATAACCAAGCTGCTGCCTGCTTCTGGGTGTGTTCTCTCTATCCAGTTTGCCTTCAGCCAGCTGGCATCTGACAACTGTATCTGTTATCAGAAAAAATAAAAATAAAAACACTCTTCTTTTCTTCCTTTCAGCTGACATTATACCACTTTGGTACTGTAAGTTTTGGCATAGTGCGTGAAGAATCTTATCTAAAATGGGCTTTTCATTGTACGTGAAGAAGACAAATAGACTTGATTTATTTTTTCCTTTTAATCTCTCCCCCGCAGTGTAGAATGCAAACATCTATAGAAAGAATTGATTCCAATCCTAAGAGTTTTGTTGTCTTTTGATTTTGAAAGACCTTGGTTAATGTCAAGAAAACCTGTACGGAGAGAAGATGAGAGAAAAGGCACACACTATTCACAAGAAACTGCGTGGTATAGCAAGTGCACCTGCAATAGGAAATGCCCCACACAAAGAGTAGTGACCTCAGAAGCTCACTTTACTATCGTTTCCTGGGAAATATTTGAAATACTCAGGTGTCTTCTACCTTTTTCCATCTGCATGCCTTCTAAATTTCCTTGTACAGGTGGAGGCGTGTGACAGAAAAGCAGTGTGAGCTGTCCAGCGTGTTCTGTCAGATTTCTGCAGTAAGCTGTGCCCTTCACATCAGTCGCTTAGCATGAAAGGAACGTCATTTCACTTCTGCCCAGCTGCACACCCGTCGACTGTTAGGAAATTGGAACTTATATTCCATTCAGGAGCCTAATCCCCAGAGCCCAGCTATGGGGGTGAGTAGCCACCCTCCCTCTCTTCCTTCATCCATCCCTCCCTCTGTTCCTTCATCCCTCCTTCTCTCCCTGGATCCTAGCTTTTGCCTACCTTATGGTCTTGGCTCCATTTTAGCACACATATCTGGTTGCCTTTTAAGGTAATTTCTATGATACCTGCTTCAGTTGTCCCAGCAGGTCCCAAGCTCTCATGAGCATCATTCTGGAATAGCATGTGCCACAAACCCTGGCACATAGTAGACACTCAGAAAATCCATGCGAGAATAAAGGCCTTGAGAAATATGCTATGGCTGTGAGTGAAGAAAGTCTGATATATCAGCTTGATTTGTCCACCAATCAAGGCAAGCAGCCGCAGCAACTTTTTAATACAGGGTGAGGAATGTGGGAAAGGGGAATTCTGGTAAGGGAGACAAATAACAGCAAAGAAGCCTAGCTGAAGTCGAATCCAGAGAACAATAGCAACATTGAATCCGAGGTTAACCTGAGGGTGTAAGAGTGGGGTGTGCCTTGGTGGTACAGAGCTTATCTGGCATGTTTAAATCCCAGGATTCCATCTGCGGCATCCCTAAAACTAATCCCAGGGGTAAATTCCAGCTCTGGTGCAGGACTCAGGTGGCTAAATCTTGTGACTGTTGCAAGATGGAAGACCGAGTCTGGAAAATGCACGCTAGCTAGCCTGGATCCTCCTAAGAGTCAGAGGAGTCCTGAGTCAGTAGCCTTTGACCCTGCTGTCAGGGAGAAGCGAGCTCAAAGAATGGCTACCGCAGGATCATCTCATTCCTGGAGATTCAGACAAATCCAGGTGGCAGTTACAACACTGAGAAGTCACCAAGCATGCAAGAAACTTTCTCAGGGCATTCCACAGAAACCTGCCCATCCAGGAGCACGATGATTTCAATATAGGGCCCTAAAAGCTGTGATTGTACTCAGGGGCAGTGCAAATCTGCAATCCCAGCACGTGGAAGGTGGAGGCAAGAGGCTCAGTGCCAGGGTTAGGTTCTCCAGAAATGGGCTAGGACAGAAAAAAAGGAAAAGAGAAACAGAATTCTTCTATTTTATAACTTCACCATCCTTAACACAGTCTACATGATGCCTGGGCTATCTCCCATCACAGCCCATTCCTGCCAACATGAAGGAGAAAGGGACAGACATGAGGAGCCCCCTTCCATGATACCATTGCATTGTACAGATGGTTCCAGTCTTAACTTCACTTGTCAGAACATTGTCATAAGGCAACAAAATGTTTATTCCTTGAAAACGCATTCCAGTCGGGCTGGGAAACCGACACTGAGAGCAACCCTTGCCAGCAAGCCTGACAGGAGTTTGACCCCGGGGGACCCACACAGTGGAAGGACTCACTCCTACAAGTGTTTTCTGACCTCTACACCTGCATGCACACATGCTGGTACAAATGCACAGACACACACACACACACACACATAAACAAATTAATTAAAACTATACCAATTAAAAATCAAAGATTACTTCTGAATGTGAGTTTCTGTGTGTGCACACTCACCAGCGCATAGTGTATGTACCTGTATGTGTGTGTGTGTGTGGTATAATTATTATATGTGTACATGTGAGTGCATGCGGACATATCATAATTACGGTTTCGATTGCTGTGAAGAGACACCATGACCATCGTAACTCTTATAAAGGAAACATTTAATTGAGGTGGCTCACTTACTTCAGAGGTCCAGTCCGTTATCATCATGGAGAAGAGCATGGTGGAATACAATGGTGCTGGCTACATCTTGATCAGAAGGCAACAGGAAGTCAACTGTGACACTGGGAGTAGCTCAAGCATAGGAGACCTCAGAGCCCACCCCCAGAATGTCACACTTCCTCCTACAAGGTCACACCTACTCCAGCAGAACCACACCTCCTAATAGTGCCACTCCCCATGAGCTTATAGGGACAATTACATTCAAATTACCACAGCATGGAAGACCAGAGGTTGACATCTAGCATCTTCCACTATTATCCCTCCTCCCCACCACCTTTTTTCCCACAGGTTTTCTCACTGAACCTGGTACTCATTGACTGGGCAGTGAACTCCAGGACCTGTCTGTCTCCGTGGATCCACCTGTGTCTGCCCCTAACTCTGACACCAGGGTTACGGATGAGCACAGCCATACATAGCTTTTATTAAGTTGGTGGAGGGGACATGAGTTCAGGTCCTTGGGTTTGTGCAGGAGGCATTTTACCAAGCAAGTCATCTTCACAGCCCTAAGGATTGCTTCTTTAAAAGGAGAGAGACAGGGGTGGGTCAAAGGGTTTTCCTGTAAGGCCGGCTTCTTGCTGCATTTTAAGGAGAGATCCAAAGCAAACATGGCAAAATCTAGCATCAGTTTAGTCTTTGTGGTGATCAAAAAACTATACTTTTAAAGAACTGGATGCCCACTAAGCATGGCCTCCCCTTCTCTTGCCCTTACTAGTCTTTGACAAATATTAGTAGACTTCATTTCTCTATAGGTTTACCTGTCCTGAACATTTGCTGTATAGTGCAATCACACATCACGTTTTATTTTTAGCATGGACAATGCAGAGAAGCAACATGCAAATAAAAAGCACCAGCCGTGTTTCACCCACAGGCCTCACAAATGCACTTGAAAATAGCAGCATTGGAATTTGGGTAGCAATTCCTTCCATTTAGCTTTTGCACAATTGTTAAAGCAACCTTGTATTTCATTTACTTTCTTTTCCCCCTTCTTGAGGCAGGATTTTACTGTACACGCCAGGATGGTCTTGAATTATCTATAATCCTCCTGCCTCAATTTCCCAAATGCTGCGATCACATATGATGGCACCACATTCAACTCATAGCTGAACATTTAATATTGATGTATTTTTTATTTTCTTTTCAATTTACTACACCATAAGTGTTTCCAATAGGTTTTTACAATTCTTCTGAAAGAATATTTAATGCTCTTTTAAAAACGTAATGCTGGCAAGTAATCTACTACAAAGATAAATCATGGTTTAACCCTCTATTGTTTGACATTAACAACTTGGAGGTACTTTAAGTGAATTTCATATTGTGGGCTCTAATTGTACAAGATTTACATTCTATTACTTTGTCTCAAGATAGTCAAGACAGAAGGAATCACTTGGCAATCCATGGGTTCAGTCATGATTCTTCAAGGAAGCAATTTCTGTTGTGCTAAAATAATCTCCCATGAAACTGATTTCATATGAGTCTTAGATTACAAGACTCTTGTCTTCAGACGGAGAAGCACAGGCAGAGACTCTGGCCCTTGAAAAAAGTCTCTCTTTCACACACACTCTCTCTCTCTCTCTCCCTCTCTCATACACACACACACACACACACACACACACACACACACACACAAACTGGGGTCTTCTGAGAAGAGGGGGCTTCTGTTAAGAAAATGCCTCTGTCAGATTGTGCTGTCAGAAAGTCTGTGGGCCATTTTCTTGATTATTGATTAACATGAAAGGGCCCAGCTCCCTGGGAGTGGTGCTGCCCTTGGGAAGGGGGTCCTGAGTTGAACAGAAAAAGCAAAGTGAGCAAGCCATGGAGAGCAAGCAAGTAGGCAGCATTCCTTCCTGGTCTCTGCTTCAGGCCCTACCTCTCTGTTCCTGCCCTGACTTCTCTGATGAACTAAAAGCTGTAAGATTAAATAAAACCTCTTCTTCTTAAGTTGCTTTTGTCAGGGTCTTTATCACAGCAACAAAAAGCAAACGAGGATTGTTACCAAGATGCTAATTTCTTTCATATGTTAAGTTCATCTTATGAATGAGAAAAATTTTTATTTGTGTGTGTGTGTGTGGTCCCCTCTTCACTCATATGCTTAGTAACTTTCGATTTAAAGGAAAAAAAGAAACACACCAAATTTTACCTTCCTTAGGCATTTTCATGGATCAAATTTTTGTCACACATGCATCTAAACATATTAGAACCATGTACTGAAAGACAGTTCAACCTTATTAAAAAGGTGGTCATCCATCTCCCTTCCTGCTAGTTAGCTGTGAACATGGCTAACCGCAGCCAGCTGTAATATCAACCTGCCAGGCAAGATGTATTCATTGATGCAACAGTGGCATGTCTATTATGGGGGTATCCAACTTCTCTCTGCATTGAAGTCCCATTCCACAAGAGGGAATTCATTTGTAGTACTATAAACCTGGTTTTTGGTTTTGGGTTTTGTTTTTCTAAATGCTAAGGAGGATATAAGTACTAGGATAAAGTTACGACTGTTTTTGCAAGTCTGAAATGTTATTAAATTGCCTTCTAAATACTTACATCAGCCTAATTTGGAGAAGCCCCTTTGCAGTGAACAGCAGCCAATGCAGAAACTAATGGATGGTTAAGGTGCTAAGAATAAGTGACTATCAAGTGCCCTGAATTTATATCCACCCTTCTAAGGCTCAGGAAACCCCATGGAAGGGGGGCCTGATGATGGGGATAAGGCCATGACACAACCACTATATATTAGTCAGGCTGCTCTAGAAGCACAGAACCAAAGGAATGGACATATATTTTATATTTATGAATTTATCAAATCAGCTTATGTGAAAACGACGACTACACCTGGGAGGCTAAAAGTCAGTATTTTCTCAGTGGTACTTGAAGCTTGGTGTCTCAGTCACAGGAGTAGTCCCATAGTAACTAAGCAGCCTGACAACCTGATAGTTGTTCAATCCCCAAGACAGGGTCCCTCAGCAGTCCCCAAAACCTGGAACCTTCTTAGATAACCACTGGTCTTTAGTCCACAATGGAAACCTGTTTTTGCTGTCGGTGATTGAATCAGCAGCAACAGCAGTCACAGCGATTTGGGCCACCTACAGCCTTGATAGGTCATCCCTCATCATTTAAGGCTAACAGCACAGTTCTTCAAGTGAGGTTCCCTACTCAGGTGATTCTAATTTGTGACAAGATGCCATTAAAACCAACCATAAACATGCTGCTTCAACAGCAGCAGGTGCCTACAGTGGGCCTGCACCAAGCCTTCCAACAGTCAGTGGTCCACAGGGAAAGGGCTCCTGAGAACCACCCTTCTCAGTGGAGTTCCTGGCAATGGATGGATGCTGGTAGGGGTAGAAGAAGTCATTGTCCTTAATTGTGTGGACGCTAGTGAGCCCGCCAGCATCTTGTGAATAGGTCCACACCTACGGTCATGTGAAATGCCTCTGCTAATAAACCTAGGGGATGATGAAACAAGTCGACATGAATGTGGAAAAGGACTTTGTAAGGGGCTTTTGTGGTTGGTGGGGTAGGAGAGAGATAAGAGAGTAATCAGAATGAATTAAGTGTATTTCTAGATTTGCTGAAGAATAAATTTTACTACTTTTGGAGAAAAAAAGATAAAAGTTATTTAGTACAGCTTTTAGAAAAGCTTTCCAAAGAACTCCAATTTGACTTGGTCATTCGTTCACCAAATATTCATTAAGCACACGTAGACTCCATTTCTGGTGCTCTAGGAACTGAGAGACTAAGCATGGATGAGAGAACAATTGAGACATGTGACGACTGTTGTAATTTGAAAAACAGCAAGCAAGAGAAAGATGCCATGTGACAGAGCGTGGGTGGAGGGGTTTTTTTTTAATTGGGGAAAAGTGAATGGGAAAGTAGGAAGGGGAAAGGGGAGACTGGCCTCTTGGGACAGGAGCAGCAGAAGAGAAGAGAGAGACAGAGAGAGAGATAGGGATAGAGGAGAGACAGAGACAAGCAGAGAAGGAGAGCGAGAGAGAAAGAGAGAGAAAAAGGGAGAGAGAGAGACAGAGGGACAGAGAGAGATCGGAGGTGGGCAGGGTCCTTTTAAAGAGGAACATAGTGAATGTGCGCAGGTGGTGCTCTTAGTGGCTGCAGCTGAGGGCATATCCTCAGAACCCCAAGGTCAGGCCAGTACAGATGCCTGAATACTAACAATGACATCTATGGAATGTGACAAAATGAGCTTGCAACTGTGTATGATGTGTGTAGAATAAAGATCTCCTCTTTTCTTTGATCTATGGATGCACAGTTGTTCCGGTCCTCTTAGATAAGCACTCAGACTTGAAGGTTCTGCCAGATTGCAGGGAGTGGTACCCTCTCCAGAGCCTCCCCTTGCTGCTCTTGACTCAGCTCCTCACAGCCGTTCGTTTTCATCTCCTCCTCACCTTCGCTCAGGTGGACTCTAGTACATGTTCCTTCCCTCATCCTTAGATGAATCATCTTCAGCCAGCCATATTTTGGGACTCGTGTCTGCTTGGATCTCCCCAGTGCTGTCATCATTATACCACAGCACAGTGGCTCCTAGGCAGATTCTATACGGAAAAGCGCACAGAACAAATTGGATAAACTCCACTAGTGCTTGAATTATCGTTAGCCAGCTTTTCAAAAATGGACATGGTAAATGAAACCCACAGTAAAGAACCAATAAATATTTGTTCAGTGGAAGAAAGAATAAATCAATTACGGAGCTTCTAGCGTCCGCTTAGCAGACTGCTGAGCACAGAGACTTCGATACATTTATTTCCCTTGTGGTGTGAAATTATGAATGTGGCAATAAAATTTTTTAAAAGTAGATACTCCTTTTCTAGTGATGTAGGTTGATGATTTGTCTAAAATATAAATTCAGTTATCCTGGCAGTACCTTTCCAGAATGTGTAGTTAGGTCTAGCCCTCAGTTCTGAGGTAGTAGATAGGAAGCTTTGTTTAACAGGTTCCCCACCCCAGTCCAACGGTCTCTGGAGGCTCACATAGGCTAGAACCCGTCCAGTGATGTCCAGTCTCTGAAAAACATGTAAAGGTCTTTCTATGTGTCATCTGATGGTATTTCTCTTAGGGGAGAGGTGCAGCAGTAAGAGGGTACCCAGAAGGTCAGATAACATTTCCCATGTGGCTTCCATACAAGAATCTACAGTGACATGTTCTGTTCTCTTCATACAGCCTGGAGAGTGTTCTCCAAAAACCTCCTATGTTGAGGTCCTAACCCACTGCTTCAAAATGAAACTGTCAGAGGATAAGATCTGAAGGGAGATATTTACAATAAAATGAGGTAGGTGGGATAGGTTCTGATCCATTAAGGCTGACGCCTTGATAAGAAATGAAAATTCGGACACAACCATGCACACACTAAGAAACACTGTAAAGACACAGAAGCAGACAGATAGACATCAAGGAACCAAAAAGGGAGCCCTTGCCAGAAACCAACCCTGCTACCAGAAACCAGCCCTGTTACTACCTGGATGCCAGACCTCACAGCCTCCAGAACTGTGAGAAAATAAATAAGACAGTCAGGGACTCTTTGTAATGTAGCTTTCCATTTCCAGTAGCAATACCATAGGCACACCATGTAACTTGCTTTATCATCACTACTATAATAAGGAACTATTGGAGACCTACCTGTGTGCTGATAAACAAGCAAGCTGGAAATCTATCAGCCAAATCACCCCATTCTCTGTGTGGCACAGTATGGAAGACCATCTCTCCCCTACCAGCTCTTATTCTATGACACTATGTTACTGTCTTTGTCAGTCCTAGCATAGGTTATGACCTATAGTTAGGTTACTCACCACCTTTCTTTCTAACAGGGTTATGAGCTGCATAAGGGCAGAGGTCATTTCTAACTTGTCCTTGTCTTTATCCCACATGGCCGACACCGTGCTGTACCCAGAGTCCTCCATGTTTGGTGAATCAGTCCACTTTATTCTTTTCATTCCCTTGAGTAAGGTTTTGATAAAACAATGCAAAAATAGGTTATTTTGCTCTTTGTTTATAATTCTCTATGTGTTGTAAACATTCCAGTGACATTCCAGAACTTGTCTCTTGGAAGAACCTTGAAGTAAAAGCAGATATCCTGGGCTCCCTGTGCACTGGCCCGCCTGCGGGCCTTAGATCACAGTCTTTATGATGCTCGATGATGTGGGAGACTTGATGGGGGAGAGGAGCAGGGCATGATCCTCAGTAAAATGATCCAGCATTCAAAGGAATGCCCCCATGAGGCATGTGTTATAAATAATAAGATATTGCCGGGCGGTGGTGGCAAGTGCCTTTAATTCTAGCACTTGGGAGGCTGAGGCAGGAGGGTCTCTGTGAGTTTGAGGCCAACCTGGTCTACAGAGTGAGTTCCAGGACAGGCTCCAAAGCTACTCAGAGAAACCCTGTCTCAAAAAAAAAAAAAACACAAAACAAAACAAAGCAAAAATAGTAAATAAATAAATAAATAATAGTACATACCAACTGTGCAGGTTAATTTATAACTTGCTCTCTGGCTTCTGTGCTGATAAACCAGGCAAAGCCTCCTCTTGATTTTGATGCCACAAGTAACTAACCTTGGAGAGTTAATGGCTAATCCTCATTGTCAACTCAATGAGATTTAGAGTCACCTTGGAGACACCACTGTGGGCATGGCTGGAAGAACCTCTTCAGAGATGTGTCAGTCAACCCTAACCTAACCCTAACCCTAACCCTAACCCTAACCCTAACCCTAACCACCCTAGTCCACCCTGAAGGTAGGTGGCACTAGTCCATGAGATTGTGTTGTAGATCGAATAAAAAGGTCAGAAAGTGACTGCAGAAGCAATGGGCCCAGGTGACTCTCAGTCCTGGCACCATGGCATCCTGCCATGACAGACCACACCCTTGTGTAGAAGAACCCCTCCCTTCTTCACATCGCTTCTTAAGTGGTGTTTTGTTGCAGCAACAAGAAAAGTAGCTGACACAGAGGGTTGGTGTGAGAGGTGGGGCTGCTGCTGTGGTAATGTGACAGTGTGCTTTCCAGGCATTTGGAACTAGTTGGCAGAACAAATATGGATTTCATGATGCATGTGTGGGAAACTAGAATGCCAAGAGAAATGCTGTCAGGAGATTTCAGAGCAGAACAAGGACTCTATCAGCTATAGAGACCATTCTTGTTACACTCTGAGAATCTGGCTGCATTCAGCCTATATTCTCAGACTTTGAGTGAGACTGAGTTCAAAAGTAACACATCAATTCTTTGGGTGTGGAAAATTTCAAGATAGGATAGCACTGGGACTGTGTCATGGTTGCTGCTCACTGCTCTTACCCAGTCTGTAAGAAAGGACAACAGAGAACACAGAACTGTTTTCTAAATGCACAGTTTGGACTACTGACATGGGTCAGTAAATAAGGGCATTTAGCACCAAACCTGATGATCTGAGTTCAGTATCTGGGACCCTCATGGTAGAAAGAGAGAACTGACTTCCATAAATTGTTTTCTGACGTCCACGCATGTGTCATGGCATATGCACTACCTCCAACACATACAAATAAATAAGTAAATAAATAAATGCAAAAAATGCTATGCTCTGTGGTAGAAGGAAGCATGAACAAGTCTGAAGCTTGGCAAGTCTAGTGTGGAGAAAAATGGTGCAATCATTAAAGAAATCATGATGGCCAATCTTAGTTGTCAATGTGGCCATATCTGCGGTCAACTAAAAGCCAAGCAGCTGGGCACATCTGTAAGAGGTTTCTCTTGGATCACTGAGATGAGAAGACTCACCGTAAATCTGGCTCACACCTTCTGGTGGCAGCCCCCATCAAAGGACATGGGAGAAGGAAACCTTTGCTTTTTGCCAGCTTGCCCTCAGTCTCACTGGCAAGTTCATCTCCTATTACTAGCACATTCATTCACCGGTACATAAACCTACTTCTTTGGGATTTGAAGGTACACTGAAGACCAACAGCTCTCTACCACTTGATGTGGTTGAGAAATACCTTGAAGACAAAGTTCTGGGCATATTTGGAAGAGCTTCTGCGAAGTTTAGCTAAGGATGGAACACCCACTCGGAATGGGTGATCCCGTACTACGGACTGGGATGATGAAGTACTAAGTACGTAAACAAGCCACATACCAGCATTCATTTCTCTCCTCTTCCTGACTAAGATGCAATGCAACAAGGTGCCTCACACTCTGACTGCTGTGACTCATCTCCCTACTCCGATGGACTCTCCCAACTCACTGCGGACCAAGGTAAACACCGCCTGCCTTTTAAGTTGCTTTGCTCAAATATTTTGCCACAACAATGAGAAAAAGGAGTAAACACACCCTCCCAATGAAATCTTTACCTCTTTAGTGTGAAGATTGCTCATACATTTTTTTAGCTTACCAAACAATGAGAACTCCACTGAATGAACTGGGCAGCCCTAGATTTTGCTTAAAGCCAGTGGCCTAAAATAAATAAATAAATAAACAAACAAACAGCATTGACCTTTGTCCCTCTCTATGCTTCTTGTCCCTCCCCCTCACCACCAATGGCTTTCCCTATAGACAATTTTCCACTGAAATCAAGATGATCAGAGAAAAAACTGGCCAGGAGCTAGTGCAGGAACAGAGACTGGAGTGTGAGGTAGGGATCAGCGTGAACAGTGGAGCTGTGTTGCTGCCAGTTTGTTTCAAAACCTTGACCCCAGCTTTCATGAAAAAGCCTCAACATAAAAAAGCACTACATTTTGTTTTAATTATGGGGGTTTATTATTTATTATAGTGCAACTTTAGAGTTGGTTCTCTCCTTTCACCACATTGGTTCCAGAGATTGAACCCAGGCCGTCAGGCTTGGCACCAAGTACCCTAGTTTTCTGGAGTTGGCCCATGGGAGGCAGAATGTCTTAACTCTCAGACAGACATTAGATCTGTTCTGGGACCCTGAGCAATCACAGAAGTCACATATGATGTGGCCAGGGAAACCATGGCTATGTTTCCAAAGCTATATTTTCCGATGATCAGAGCACTGCTTCCGTGGCTAAACATCATTGAAGTCACACATAGGTTGTTCCAACTATATATTTAAAACAAAAACTAAGATACCAGGGTATTTCCCACACACATCCAGTAATGAAGGACATGGACCCATCCTCCCTATGTGGCTTTTATAGAGGAACATGTAAAGAACACCCGAAAAAGGAGCTATGATACACTGATTGGGAGGGAAAAAGAATTACCTTAGTTCATGCACATACTGCCCACCCCATAAATATTCATGAAACATCTTCAATACCTACAACGAAGAACCCACTATGCTTCTGACCCTCTTTGGGACCACCAACTCCAATTCCTCTTTGGAGTGATAGCTTTGTTCTGTTAAACAAACTTCTGATTATATTTCTTTGTTTCCTTCCTTCAAGAAAAAAAGAACTTACATGTCTTAGTCTGGGTTCTCTAGAGGAATAGAACCAACTGAATGAATGAATATATATCAGATTAGCTTCCACAGTGCACACTGGGGAGCCCAACCAACAGTGGCTGTCAATATATGGGAGAGACTGAGAATCCAGTGTCTACTCAGTCCACAAGCCTGCATTCTTCAGCAGTTCCCATCTGGCAAGATTCCTGGAGAATCAGTGGAGGATAGAAGCAACAAAGTCATCCATAGGGTAGGTTCACTCACCAGCAAGGGTGAAGGCGGGCAGGCAAAGAGCAACATTTCCCTTGGCCTGCCTTCTACCTAGATCACTCCTGAAGGTGCTGCCCAGTCTGAGGGATGCAGCATCTTCCCACTTCAGTTACCAGAGCTTTCTGGTCTTCTAGAAGATTTGAGTTCAGTTCCCAGCACCCATGTCTGACATTCCGCAACTGTCTGTGATTCCAATCACAGAGGGATCTGATATCCTCTTCTGACATTCTCAGATACCTACTCCCATATGGCACACACGAACACATACACACACACACACACACACACTTATACATGCACACACACATACACATGCACACACACAGACACAACTAAAATAAATCTAAAAAATAAACCCTTACAAACCCACGTAGATGTATGTCTCTTAGTTGACTCCAGACCTAATCATGTTGATAACTAAAATCAACCACCACCCTGAGAAACACTTGTATCCCAAGCATCATAACAGTTGTCACTTTATAGTACCCTTAGAAAAATAATCATAGATGCAACAGATTGAGCCTTGTAAATTGCCTAGAATATGGGGGCACTTGGGAATTAGAAGTCTCCATTGTTGGTACTATTCACATAGTTATTAGATTATTGTCAGTATGAGAGAACTTCAGGGCCAAATCCGGAGCACAGGAGCTATAAAACGGTTAATCCCAATCCAGAGGCAAGCCCGTACAGGATGCTCTATTCCATCTACTGTCCAGGTTCAGCACTGAAGCAGGTGACAGAGGCAGCAGAGACCCATGAGAACACAGGGCAGATGTGTTGGAAGGAATGACAACAAAACATTTAGAAGAAATGATGTGTTAGCCTAGTGAGCATGAACCAGGAGAAAGACTTAAATGAAGGTTCATGAGGGTAGATGTAAGAGAGACTTTTTTTTTACTTGAAAAAATGCACAGCTGTTCATAAAGAGAAATAACACACAAAAGTAGCTTGAATAGCCTTTTTAAATTTTTTATTTAAATTAGAAACATGGATACTTCACATGTCAATCCCAGCTCCCTCTCCCACCCCTCCTCCCTAGGCCCTCCACCAGCCCCCCCAGCCCCCCATCCAATGCCCACATCATTCCCCAGGGAGGGTGAGGCCCTTCTTGGGGGGATCTTCAAAGTCTGTCATTTCATCCAGGGCAGGACCTAGACCCTTCCCCATGTGTCCAGGCTGAGAGACCATACGTCTATTTGGAATGGGCTCCCAAAGATAATTCATAAACCATGATAAACATTGATTTACGTCCCAATGCCCCAGTGATTTCTGTGGCCTCCTCACTGAGACTACATTCATGGAGTCTGGATCAGTCCCCTGTTGGCCTCTCAGGCATCAGTCTGGGATTCAAGAGCTCCCCCTTATCCAGTCAGCTGTCTTTATGGGTTTCACCATCATGGTCTTGACCCCTTTGCTCATCACTCCTCCATCTCTGTCACTAGGTTCCAGGAGTGCAGTTCAGTGTTTAGCTGTGGGTATCTGTCCCTGCTTCCATTGGTCACTGGATGAAGGTTCTAGGATGGCATATAAGGTGGTTATCAACCTTACCATCAAGGAGGGACAGTTAATGTAGTCTCTCCACTATTGCTTAGTTTGCCAGTTGGTGTTATCCTTGTAGATCTCTGGAGATCTCACTAGTGTCAGCTCTCTCCTCAAGCCTATAATGACTCAATCTCTCATCCTGCTCTCCTCTATTCTTACCTCAACTCAACCTTCCTGTTCCCCCATACCTTCTTCTCACATCCTCTTACCTCCTCTCTTTTTCCTGGCTCCCTCTCCCCTCCCCTGTTGTTCCCAATCTGCTCAAGAGATCTTGCCTCATTACACTTCTCTGGGGTATCATGCATCTATCTTGGGAACCTCCCTGTTTCCCAGACTGATTGGCACTGGGATTGTAGGTTGACACTCCCCTGATCCATGTCTAAAATCCATAGATGAGTTTGTCTTTTTGTGCCTGGGTTACCTCACTCAGGATGGTTTCTTCTAGTGCCACCCATTTGCCTGCAAATTTCAAGATTCCATTGTTTTTTTCCTGCTGAGTAGTACCCCATTGTGTAAATGTACCACACTTTTTCTATCCACTCTTCAGTTGAGGGGCATCTAGGTTGCTTCCAGGATCTAGCTATTACATATAATGCTGCAATGAACATGGTAGAACAGACATCCTTGTTGTATGAATGAGCATCTTTTGGATATATGCCTAAGAGTGGAAGTGCTGGGTCTTGTGGTAGACTGAGTCCCATTTTTCTAAGGAATCTCCACACTGATTTCCATAGTGGCTGTACGAGTTGGCACTCCCACCAGCAGTGGGGGAGTGATCCCTTTTCTCCACAGCCTTTAAGTCAAAATAATTCCAGGGTCTGAGGAGATGGTTCATCTGTTAAAGTACCTGCCTCTCAGGAATAAGGATGTGAGTTCAGTCCCCACCAGGAAAGTAAAGAATCAGGTATATACAGCAGTGTGAGTTTGTGAACCCTGTGCTGGGGAAATGAGAAAGTTGTGTATCCCCCGAAGTTTCCTGGCCAGCCAGCCTAGCCTAATGGCCAAACTCCCAATCCCAGTGAGACCATATCTCAAAACACAAGGCAGACAACCCATAAGGAACACTAGTTGAGGTTGACCTCTGGCCTTGCAGGTGTGCGTGCACACACACACACACACACACACACACACACACACACACACCTGCATATGTACACATGTAAAAAAAAAAACAAGGAAACCCCAAAATTGACTAGTATTTCATTGTCCCTTGGGACTCTCTTCAATATTTTCATTTTAAGCAGCATGATTGATAGCTGATCACTTAAACATCTGTTCTTCCAGTCACACTGTAATGTAAATGATGTTCTGCATAGTGTTGTTTGGGTCTGGAACTATCTCCAGTGAGGGATGGGTCACTGATTGTCTAACACCAGACGGGAAAGTCCAGCTCCAGTGTAGAGAGCCACTGCCTGTGGGAGAGGGGCCAGTGTCTGCTTCCTGGGAGTGAACACTGCCCAGTGAGGCTGTTTGAGGCAGCCACGTTGACCCCTGACCCTTTGTATAGTATTGGACAGTGGACAAAGTACATTGTATATTTAAATCTACAGCATCTTCACAATTCAATAAGAAACAAACATTATCCCCATTTTTCAGCAGAAGAAACTGGAGACTCAGCAAACTGAAGTGATTTCTCGAAGCCATCCGGCCTGAAAGACATGGCTTCTACTCTCTGGTACCCTTTGCATCACACCTCAAATTCAGTTTATGCCTCCAATTCCAAAATGAACCAAGTTGTCCTTTTTTCTGCTCTTCTTATCCCTATGCTACCACCAACACAACCCCAGTTGTCCCTTCCAAACCAGTGAAAGCTCAGGTAACAAACAGCTAGCGACAGCAAAATCACCTGATGCTCACTGGAGCCTTGACAACATCGACAAAGGCCTTGGCAGGCCCTTCTACTTTTGTGATCAATGGTACTGCAGCCAGGAACAAGCCACCCTGGCTCGGGGCTGATTTCTGCCGTGAAAATGTACACACAGAGTACACGTTCGTTTATATTCTGAGCACATGAGATGAAATCACTCTGCCTCGTGTCCATTTTTGTGCTGTTAAGGCAGACAGTTGCTTTGCAAGCAAAACAGTAGACTTTTATTTGCCAGCGACATTCCACCAAGTGCTTATAATTCAGCGTTAGCTTATCAGCCATCCGATCTCCCACTCGGGGGAATGTGTCAGCCATCAAAAGCAGCAGTGGAGGCACACTGCATCTTAATGGCGCTCATTTCATCAGCCTTACTTTCTTAAGGGCATTTAATCAATGAGGACAAGTCGTAGGCAGATTTTTAAATAAATGTGTCACTTTAGGTTAATCCACAGCACAGTCGAATGTATTTGTTTATGCGGCTCCCAAATATGTCTCTCTGTTGCTCAGCAGAATTGAAAAATCTGTAAATCAAAACACATTACGAGTAGTTTCAAACAGCTTTATTTGACCTGCTTGAGTAGAGCTGGCCAGGAGCTTCAGGTACAAGGGTGTTGAATGTCAAAGCTACGCTCCAGTGAAATGCCAGCTCCACTTACGACAAAGCTTTCTATTCAGCCTTTCTTCCTCGCTTTCTCTAACCAGGTGAACAATGTGCTTTTAGAAATGTGTTTGAGGTGACAATGAAGCGAGCCAAAGATGGTAAGCCCAGAAGCAAGGGGAACTACAGGAATCTTCTCCCTGTAGAAGAAAAAGAAAAGGAAAAGTGAACAGGGACCATGCTGCTGGGTGCCTGTATCACTTTGCATTGATAATACCAAAATACTAGCCCCTGTTTGCTCTCTCTGCTTTTTACATCCTTAATGTGGCTCAGGCAAACAGCAAGTCTGTAATTGTGTAAACACAGGGCCATGGCAAATAGAATCCCCACCCACCCACCCATCCGTTATCAGCTATCAGAACTGTCAAAATATGATTGTCACATCTGCTGGAAGTGTATTGGCCAGGTTGGGATGTAAAGGTGGGGGTGTTATTTTCGATTGATTCTCCGAATGCTTTCCCTTAAGTGTACCCTGTGCAGGCTGCTGGAGCCTTTCAGTTCTTTGAACAAAGCTTGAACTGTGTTGACGTTTGTCCCCAGGCAGTGGTGTCCATTTGGAGAAGGACCTCTGCTGAGGCTTTTGTGGCAAACGCTTAAATAATCTCTTTCTTCCGTTTCTCTTCTGAAGCAGAGAATGTTTACCAAATAAGACTGAGACTGTATGATCCTTTCAAGACTGCGGCTAATGACAGTTATTAATATTCTGTGGGCTTCAGAGCATGGATCTATTTAATGGTTTAAAAAATCATTCAAATCCAAGGCACAGCCTTCTTTGTAGCTTTTTATAGATAGAAAAGGATACCCAGATTCATTCTCCCCCATTGCGTGTGTGTGTGTGTGTGTGTGTGTGTGTGTGTGTGTATGTGTGTGTGTGTGTGACATTGCAGGGCAGATTGAGGCTTGATAAGAACTTAACAAATTATGTTCCTTTTCCCCTGTCCCTTTACAGACAGCCATAGAAGAAGCTGGCTCTCCTGGCCTTGGGAGATGGCTGTGCTATGCTGGTATGCATGAATGAACCCTATAAAGTGGCTTTCTATTTTGATTCATTTGACTAAATCATTTAAACAATAATGGCTCATCTCTCTTGAGGTGTAGAAAGGACTCTGTAGAGTTTCAGAATGCCACCTCTGGTACCTCAGGGTGCCAGGACCATAGTTGCTAAGACAAGCTACTCCCACACCTACCTCTGAACATATACAATAGTCATCTTACAAAAGAGGTGAGGCAGGGTGATGTTTATCAACCGGCTTGCAAACCAGTGCAGGTTCCTTCCAATGGTAAGACAAATTAAACCCATTCTGTGCATTCTGGTGGGCATGTATAATTACCTTTCACATGCTGTGCTATATTTGCTTATCATATGAAGCCTTTGAACATTCAAGGTCAACCCCTCCAGTCCCCTGTAGCAGTCATCTGAAGTGTGTCGCTCCCATGTTACATAAATCAAACCATTTGGTAAACCTTGTTGTAACCTTTTCCAACATCTCCGTGTGTTAGCTTTAACGTCATTATAAGCCATTGTGATGGAAATGGACTCTCTGTAGCTGGCGATAATGAAAATAGCCACTTTCCACAGGTTCTGCATGCAATTATCCAGGCTTTTCTCAGACTCCAGAGAAATCTAAGCTAATTGCTTTGGGACTTTTCCTACATTTCCATAAATTCTTTGTTAATTTTTCATGAGTAACTGTTATTGCAGTTGCCCTTAAAACTCCCATTGTATTCAATAATGTAAAGAAGTCATTATGGAAACAGAAGTGGTTTGTTAGTGTCCAGGCCAGAACCCAATCCCGTTGATTCTTGTATATTCTCAAGTAAGGTGGTTCCCTCCCTCCCTCCCTCCCTCCCTCCCTTCCTCCCTCCCTCCCTCCCTCCCTTCCTCCCTCCCTCCCTTCCTCCCTCTCTCTCTCTCTCTCTCTCTCTCTCTCTCTCTCTCTCTCTCTCTCTCTCTCTCTCTCTGGTGCAAAGCTCTTCTTCATCTGCGTTTACTCAAAGTCAATCTAAAAGCAGTTCTGTGTGGTGCCTACCTCGTCGTTACAGGACAGGAATTGAGTTTGCTTTATCTGACAGCTTGCCCTGAAATTGCTTTCATAGCTACTCAGCAACCCAAAGACAAAGGACTCTGTTTTAAGTGACAGAGGAGCTGCTGAATGAGCCCTGCTTCTCAGGGAATGCTCTGAAATTACCTTAGATGTTACCTTTGATTTATTGATTGCTTCAAGCCAGACTCACAATTTCTGTAGTTCCAATAAAGTGCAACCTTAGAACTCCTTGGATGGACTGAAGGATTCCGACCCCCCACCCTGGATTTGTTTCTTTTTTTCTTTCTGTTTTGGTCTGGCTTTCTCCTGTGAAGACTTGGATAAAAGAGCATGTCACTCTGAGGACACAGTCTTTCTCCTCTCCAGCAGCACTAAGCACAGACCATCCTGGTGCTTAAGGCATTCAAAAGTGCACACAGAGGAAGGGAAAGATGGTAGCCTTACGTTATCCAGCATCAGCAAGTGAGGCTATAGCCACACTACCTTGAGTGTATCTAGGGTCAGAAGCTAATTATGGTCAGGCCCTGTGCATGGCAGAAAGCACCACAATTAGCAAGCTGAAACCCTACTAAGGAAACTCTTGTAGTTTTAAAGATATAATACTTGTGTTTTATAGCTAGGAGTTCAAGATACATTTCAAGTCACGTGTGGGAGACAGACAAATTCATCACCTCCACTGACGATCTGGGTAGGCTGCTGTGGGAGGGGACACTGTCCTTGAATGACATGCAGAAGGGGTAAAGAAACAAAACCAACTACCTGATCTTATCATTTTCTGGAGTTTCTAAAAGCCTTGCTACAGCTTATGGGAAGAAAGTGAGCAGGGGTGTGGGGGGCAGTTACCAGGTCAAATGTGGCATGCTTGACCTCTGATTTTACAGGTTTGATTTTGGCTGGGCTTTTTAAAAACCATAGACACTCCCTGCTCTTTGTACTCTGTGTTGATGACATTATATGGAATTTTCTTATAACTAGGGAAAGCACAGAGTATCTAGACTCCACCCTTCATGTGGGGACATGAATGGTTGGTGGTCGGTGAGACACAGGCCTTTCCACAGGAAACAATGGAAGGAACTGACATTCCACGATGGGACAGGAAGGAACTCTACTTCCTGAGCTCTGTGTTCTCCAGGGATACTTTTAGCATGCCCACTGGGAAAACTGCTCATCTGCAAACAGACTCATGTAACAGAGAAACTGAAATTGTCTAAAGTCATTCAAGCTCTCTTAAGGGAATCAGAATAATCCAACATTTTTTTTTTGCAAATAAGAATTAAACCCACTGCCTTCCATTGTCATAAAAGCAAAGTTCTTGAAGACGATACCTTGGGAGTGTTTTCCCAAGGTACAACAACCAGTAGGCAGTTTTCCCGAGGGGTAATTGGGAGGCATCTAAACAAACATACTCTAAGTTAAATGAAAACTAAACAAAGTTGGGCAATCTGAGTGCACTCAGTTTAGGGTGTCTGAGTAGTTACCTGGTTCTTTGTCTTTGATGGGAGCTATCAAGTCACTAAAGGTATCCCAGCTTCTCCCATGTGGGAGTCACCCATGGCTTTACCCACGCTCTTCCTCCAAATCAAAGTGTAGCCAGTAGTCCTTTCAGTCACCATCAGAGCACTTCCTCCTCCTGTCTTACAGTAATGTTTTGGACTGGGAACAACTCCACTAGTCATACTGTGTGCAACAACAGCAACAGTTACATCACTTAGAACGTGAAATAAAGGAGCTCTGAAGTTCCGGTTCTTCATAGTTGACAAAGTCAAAGCTGGGTGTTGAATTGCAAGAGTGTTCTTTTCTTTTCTTATTTTTCTTCCCAGTAAAACCCATACAGAACAATTTCTTACATACCAGCACCCCCTTACCTAGCCCTGCCACCAGTGTGATTCAGGAAGCATCATTCCCGCTATACAGACAAAGAGACAGTTCTCAGGGCTGGGATAAACTGTCTGTGATGACCTGACAAGCAGCTGATCTGGGAACCCAGCCTACATCTCCACGGAGTTTTATTTCTTCTGTGTCACATCCAAGAACCAGCTCCTCTTTGGCAGCAGTTCTCAACCTTTCTAAAGCTGTGACCCTTTAATACAGTTCCTCATGTTGGGGTGACCCCAACCATAAAATTATTCCATTGCTACTTCATAACTGCAATTTTGCTACTGTCTGGGTTGTAATGTAAAATATCTGGTATTCAGGATATCTGAGAAGTGACCCCTGTGAAAGAGTTAGTTGTTCGGCTGTCCAAGGGGTCTCCACCCACAGGTTGAGAACTGCAGTTCTGTGTGCTTGTGACCTACTGATTAAAACTGGAGATAGAGACTGGATCCCAAATCAGCAGTTCACAGAATGTCTTTGTGGCTTCTGGTTCCTGGATCCTTGTTATCTCTTACCCTGCCTGAAAGCTATATGTGAGGACATGACTGAACTGAGATGGGACACCTGGACATTTGGACCAACTAGAGTGACCAACCAGTTCACCCATCTTCCCAGGCCTTACACCAGTTTCTGCTATAGTTTCTTCTTAAGGCCCCAGTTTAGCATTTTGATGCTATTGCATTCCTAGGGACCTTTCCTGCTACACAGGAGCTCTCTCTCTCTCTCTCTCTCTCTCTCTCTCTCTCTCTCTCTCTCTCTCTCTCTCTCTCTCTCTCTCTCCCCTTAAGCTCCTATAATAACCTTCTCCCTAAAATTACCCTCCGTTGTCCTTGAATTTCCTTCTTTGCACTGGCAAGACAAAAAAACCACTGGCTTGGGGAAGCCCTGGTGGCCTTTGAATTTTCCAGGACCCTAGCTCCAGAGCTAAGACCCACTGGGGTAAGAGAAAAGGCTAACTCAAACACACTACAAATTTGCTTTTATCACTATAGACTTGAACCAGAATTTTCCCCTGGGTTCTGGTCCCCTGCAGCATTCTGTGTGAAATTCTTCCACCGTATAGTATAGGATCACTGATTTTCTTTGTGGGCTTTTTACACTCGAGTACTCTGATAAACATCAACCTAGCCTATTGGTCCTGGCCTAGGCACTCGTGTGTTAGGAGAATGCAGATGCCAAGTAAATGTATACCAAGACAGAAGAACAGAAGGAAATTCAAAGAAGTAGAACCCCAGTCTTTCACTACCAGATTGGCCAGTATTAGAATGTTTTTCTAAAACAGGGTTGTTTTCCAGGGTAATAATGCAGTAAGGACTCAAACACTTGGTTGATTTGTATCAGCACTAGAACAATGATATATCATAGTGATACATACCCACACTTTTAATATACACTCCTTCCACAGCTAAATAAAAACCGTGCAATTGCACAGAAACCATTGCAGAAGTATTATTTGAAGTAGAAACAAAATGAAAGTTTCCTTAGGTGGGCTGTGTTTTGGATCCAGAGTGTCTCCCAAAAAACACAGTTGTGGAAGGCCTCGGCTTGAAGCTATCAGAGGATAGTGGGAAGCTTTAGGTAATTGAGGGCAAGTCTTTGAAGGAGATTGTAGGATTTTATGTTCTCTTTTCTGTCTCTGTCTCTCTTTTTTCTCTCCCTCTTCCCTCTCCCTTTCTTTCTGTATCTCCTCTCAACATAGCCATGAGGCCAATAGCTCCTCTACATATTTCTCCCAGCATGCATTACTTTGCCCATGCCAAGTGATCATAGTCTTGAAACCTGAGCCAACATAAACCTCTTTGTTATAGGCTGATTGGCTAGAGGATTTTGTTACAGTAACACAAAGCCAACACAATCTCTTTACTGTTTCATTGGTTTGATACCTGTCAATGCTGGAATACCATCTTATGAATAAGATGTAGTCCAACTGTTTAAGAACAATAATAGCAGCCGGGCGGTGGTGGCGCACGCCTTTAATCCCAGCACTCGGGAGGCAGAGGCAGGCGGATCTCTGTGAGTTCAAGGCTGGGCTGGACCGATAGCCTCCAAAACAATACAGAGAAACCCTGTCTCGAAAAACAAAACAAACAAAACAAAACAAAAAAAAACCCAAAGAACAATAATAGCTGGGTGTGTTGGAGATAGAAGGAGTGTGAGGTCAAGGCCCTCCTCAGCTACATAGAAAGCTTTAGGTAAACATGGGCTACAAGAGGCACTTGTCTCTTGGGAGGCAGAAGCAGGTGGATCTTTGTGAGTTTCAGAACAGCCTGGTCTACAGAGTGAGTTCCAGAACATCTAGGGTTACACAGAGAAATCCTGTCTCGAAAAACAAGAAAGAAAGAGAGAGAGAGAGAGAGAGAGAGAGAGAGAGAGAGAGAGAGAGAGAGACAGAGAGAGACAGAGAGAGACAGAGAGAGAGAGAGAGAGAGAGAAAGGGAGAGGAGGAGAGAGAGAGAGAAAGAAAGAAAGGAAAAGAAAATCATATCTAAATCTCTCAATTCCTTATTTCACCTTTTGCAAGGCAGGCAAAATATGACTTACTTCTTAAGACTAGTAATGGGGGTCAGGGCATTAATAAATGTGAAATATGCAATGTAGCACCTGGTCCCAAGTAGGTCTCTAATAATTATGATAGATACCCCATCCTCTGACTCCTGCAGATGCTGGCTTTATTTATTAGCCATCTTCGAGTGCACAGAGCTTGGAGTCTGAAAACAGAGAGAAATCCTAATTAGTGGGTTTGGGATGACAGCGACCTACAGAAAAGATTCGAAGATCAACGCAGCATTGAGAAGCGGACGATTCTCCAGTCTCCAGTCAGCTGTGCATTTCGTGCTTGCCCCAATGGATAGCGACTCAGGTTTACTTGGTACAGTGAATTGTCCCCCATCTTGGGCAGGGATGGGGTGAGGGATAGGGAAGTGGAGGCAGTCTTTGGAAAAATCGAGATAGCTGTTCACCCTGTAATTGATCATGTGCAGGACATTCACCTCTCCACCCTCGGAGCGGGGGTGGGGTGGGGGCAGGGGCTGGGGGGGGCGCTGGGCAGGAAACCAGTTTCACCTGAGCTAACCCAGTCCTTTTTCCCTTTGCCCTGGAGCTTTCCCAAATCATGCAGCAGCCAGAGAAGGCAGCTTTTCCCAGCAAGGCCTACTGGGGGAAGCTTTTCAGAAACCAAGCACATAATTTGCACGTCAAAGCCATTTGAAAGAGCGGTCCTGCCCCGGCTGGTCCCTCCCAGGGACAAATGGAAAGGTCTGTGTGTGCTTGTGAATGCACGTCATTCTCTTTGCTTTGCTGTGCTATCTGTCACCTCGGATGGCGAGGGTTAGACAAACAGTTCCTTGATCTGTTTAAAGGAACACTGGCCCTGCCCAAACAAGCCTGACTTGGATTTTCTCAACCCAGGGATAACGATAAAGAGATTGGACTTCGGCCTGTGCGTCCCAATCCGGGACCTATTGAGGGATTGAAAGAGAATGCACTTTTCCTTAAAAGTGGCCACCAAATGAAAGGGGGGAAAGGCTTTGTTTAGGTCTGGGCTCCTCACAAGCCTGGCTTTCATGGACTCCAACTGTGCAGGTCAGTGGCCACAAAGTACCTCCCTCAGAGACTCCCTCCACAGCTGCCCTTCCAGCCTGCTTTGCTGGCTGATGTGGGCCCGGCATTCTCCCTTCTCAAACATCAGTCCTTATTCAGAGCAAACAATCGGTTTTTTGACATCCTCCGAGAAGCCAGCATTCCATGCTCCAGCGGGGGAGAGTGAAGAGACTCAGCCACACAAATTTTAAGCAGTGAAACTGCCCCCTCCCACCCACCCCCATCCCCGCTCCATCTCCCCCCTAACCTCTCCCATCCCCCACCCCAACCCCCACCCCCGGCTCCAGCCGTTGCTGTCAAGACGGCTTCCCCAACCGCTGGTCCAGGTTTCTTGAACAGTCCTAAAACCTGGGTGGCCCTGAACGCCAATCCCCAGCAGGATGGCGGCGAAGTGTCCTGTGCCTCCCCGAGATGTTTATGGTTCCATTCTTTTCAGTGGTCACCCGGAATTTTCAGAGCTGCTGTGTAAAAGACAAGGACGGTTCTTTGCTTAGAGATGCTGTGTTATGATAAGCAGCTAGCCTGCCATTATTTAGCAGCCCAGGCGCTATAGTGAGGACACGGGCCTGTTGTTTTTATTAAAGGGGTTGTCAGGATAGATAATTCACACATCATTAGCTGCTTCATTAGGAAGACAGTAGCCCTGTGGGTCCTAAACTTGTAGACATTTAAAGACAAAGCAAGTGAAGACTCCTTCTGTGAGGCAGGAAGCATTTCTCCACAGTACCTCCATCAGTGGGAATGTCTCAAAAACTGCTATTTTTCAGGGGCGGGGGAGGGTGAGAAGCCTTTCCCTGACTCTGGAGCCTAAATGTGTAAAACATATTCACTTAAAACTGATCTGATTTAAGTTAAAAGCATTACTTTGCAATGAGCTGCGCAATCCCACATCATCCATCAAAAACCAAGCCATCACGAGCGGCAATGTGGAGTCACTTAAGCATTTTCATATGCCTGAGCCTTTTTGTGGAATAAAAAGCAAGACCATGAAATACACAGAAGGGAAAACATCAAAAAATGTGTCCATGGCCCATGACATTGGGATTGCTCTAGCGTGGATTTGACTAAGCATCCTTTATACAAACAGTGGAGTCAAAAACCCTGTTTTTCTTTCGTAATGCTTGTATTCTCAGCAGTAATTCTGCAGATCTTGAAATGCAATATGGGGGGCTCTGGTTTCCTAGTGAAATCATATGGTTGACCTGTTTCCTCAAACTACATGTGCCATATGGATCTGGCCTCAAGGCTTGCCGGCCTCAAGCTGAGAACTAGCCCAAGATTCTGTACCTCTTTTAGATCAATCCGCCCATGTACAGGCCATGGTTTTTCAAGTTCAATTCTGACCATTTTTTCACATGCTTTCCAACTGGTTATTTGAGTACAGTACTGCCTCTCTGCAGGTTTTAGTTTAGGTTATAGACTCTCCAGATTCTGGAACCAAAATTCATTGCCAGAGCCTGAGACTGTTGCGTTGTTTTGTGTGTTCACTGTATTTACCTGGCTAAGACTTCATTTTTTGTCAATTTCCAAAAGATTCATATCTTGGCAACTTGATCCCCAAATTCACATTAACAATTTGGAGGTGAACTGGATTAAATGATGCCCCCCATGATGTTAGTGGCTTTGTAGTAGGAAAGACAGCACTAGCTAGTTTCAAACTAGTACAAGCGAGTGCACTTAGTCTTGCCATGAAATCCGCTTTGCTGTGCTAGGATTCAGTAAGAAGCCCTTAGCACTTTCTTGTCAGACTTTCTTTGGGTTGCCAACTCCCCGATAATGACAATGACATGGAGACTTATTATTAATTATGAAAGCTTGACCTTAGCTTTTGCTTGTTTCTAACTAGCTCTTATAACTTAAGTTAGCCTACTTCTGTTAATCTACATTTTGCCACATGGCTTTTTGCCTCTCCTCCACTCTTCAGATCCACTCCCTTCAAGGCTTGCTGGTACCTCCTCACTCACCCCAGACTCCTGCAAAGTTCCCCTCTCCCCCTAAGAATCCCACCTATCCTCTCCTGCCTAGGTATTGGCCATCCAGCTCTTTATTATGCCAATCAGGTCCCTTAGGCAGGCAAGGTGAAACAGTGACACGCCTCTACCCAGTTTGCTCAAATATCCTGCAACACTCAGCAAATGCCAGCAGCATGTCCTTGAATTTTCTAGTCGCCACTGAGCTGAATAAACTTCTGCTTGTCACAAATCACCCAATCCATGGTAGTCATTTAAAGCAACAGAAAGCAGATACCTCTCCCCACAGCCTTCTTTCTTAGAGGTGTACTAGGGAACTGGAGAAGGAAGCCACACTGCAATGGAGCTGATTGGTGAGGTAAAAGACCCTTTGCTCTTAGCACTTGAACTTACGATTCAGTCTTTCAGTCTCCTAATGAGAAAGTCAAGTACAAATTATAGGTCCTGAGGGATGGGGTTACCACAGCTGGATTTGGAGAAGGCCTCCCAGCACTCGAAATCACACATATTAGCAACTGTCAGAACAATGATTCTCTGTGTGTGGTGCCCAGACCTGGTTACACCAGCCTCAGCCGAGGATTTGTTAGAATTTGGCCAGTAGCATCCCCGTTTTGCTACTTCAGGAATTCTGAGGTTGGAGCCCAGAGCCATGATTTTAGAAAGCAATCCAAGTCATTTATATTGCACATCAAAATTTGAGAGTCACGGACCTACACTGGTCACCTAGGAGAGAGCCAGAGGTCAGGCTCTCTTGTGAAAGTGTTCTGAGGTCTGGAAAGATGCTTCAGTGCTTAACAACACTTATTGCTCTTGCAGACAACCTAGGTTAGGTACCCAGCACTCACAAGCCAGGCTCCCAAGCACTGTAACTAGTTTCAAGGCAACCCGACATCTCTTCTGATCACCTCAGGTTTATGCATGCACATACCCAGACACACACACCTACACATAAAACTAAATAAATATTTTAACAAGATAATAATAATAATGATCATGGTAACAAAGTTTTGTTAAAGAACCCAGCATAGCAGCACATGGCTGTAATCTCAGCACTTAGGAGGCTAGCAGGATAGTGAGTTCAAGGTCAGTCTGGACTGTAAAGCAAGATCTTGTCAAAGAAAAGAAGAGGACTATGGAAGAAAGAAGGGAGGGAAAGACAGAAGGAGGTGGGAAAGAAAAGGAAAAAGAAAGGATTCGATTAAAGGCATGTTCTCCATAGAAACCTGTGAGGTGCAAAGTCTCAGAGAAAAAGGAGTGGCCTAGGACTGGTGTTGTCTTCCTCAAAGGCAGAGGGCTCTGTTGTACACAGCAAGAGAGCTGTCCACCTCTTGGGCTTCAGGTCTGGACTTAAACAGATAGACCAAGACAGACTTGTCAGAAGAATTATTAACACCACAGACAGACAGACAGACAGCATATCAGTGGCTCTGAGGAGAGTTCAGGCCCCCTTGGCAGAGTGAGATGGTCCTGTTCTTGTAGATCTCAGAGGAGGTTCCATGCTAAGGTTGGCGCATAGTCTATAGTGTATGCTCATAATCAGACTGTAGCTTCTGTCCAGGCTACACAGCTGGGTAAGGAGTCTCTCTTCCTGAGGACGGAAAGCGATTCATTTAGTTCACATGTATTTGTCATAGGAAGTGTGTCTTTGCTAGTGGCTGCTAGTTTGGAGTCTGCTAGCCTGGGGATCATTTGAATAATCAGCTACCACAGCTGCAGATGGGCCAGGCCTGAACAGCATCTGGTTTGGGATCTAACACCAAACTTTTGAATATAAGTTATGGCTCTTAGTCACCAACAGTGGGGAGGAAGGAAGCTTCTCTTTAGCTGAGAGCAGGTCTCTGGAGAAGAGGAAGCTGTTTGTCATTAACGACTCCCCATGTCCCAATAGCTTGGGGGTGAGCATGTTTCTATGGCTTGACTGTGTGTTCAAAAATTCATGTGATGGAACCATAATCCTCATTGCAGCAGTGTTGGGGGAATGTAATTCTAAGGGAGGAATTTCAGCTCAAGAGGGCTCTGCCCTCAGGAATGAACAGAAGCCAGTTATAAACGGGCTTGAGGGTAGGGGTGTGAACTCTTGCACCCCACCCCACCCTTTCTTAAACTTCCATTTCCTCAGCAAGATGATGCAGCCAAATGGTCCCTGATTGATGCTGACAGATTAATATTGGCCCTCCCAGCTCCTAGAACTAGAAACACTCAACTCATTGTCTTGATACATCATCTAGTGTGTAGTATAGTCTTAAACCCAAAGTAGACAGGTTAAGTAGGGAAGCATTAAGAAAAGGTGAATATAGATGCTACCAAATATTCAGTAAGCCTGAGGAACATCCATGTCCTGCTGCTGTCACAGCAGATCAAGTGGGAGACTCACCTATTCCTTCTGGGAACCTGAGACTGGTCGATCATGGGCCTGCTGCACCTCTAAGCTGCTGGCCAGATCTCACAGCCTGAAGAAAGCAGACTTGCATCCTCTACCCTGCAGGTCTCACTGAAACAGAGTCAATAAGTCATGATCTGATAATGACTGCACAACCCTTAATTTAGGATCTTGCCAAATCCCTGGCGCCTCCATGGACACTGGCTCCTACACTGTCCCAGACTAAATCACACGGTACGGAATTCCCCACTACCTCCTCAAAGGCTATAAAAGCCAGATGTCCTCTGCGTCCTGGTCTCATGATGGTTCTGTTTCTTACTCTTACTAAAAGCTATAGTTTTTTGTTTGTTTGTTTGTTTGCTTGTTTTCTGAGACAGTTTTCTCTGTGTGGCCCTGGCTGCCCTGGAACTCTCCCGGTAGACCAGGCTGGCCTTGAACTCAGAGACCGACCTACCTCTGCCCCCCAAGTGCTGGGATTAAAGACATGCACTACCACATCTGGCTTAAGCTATGCTTTTAAAACCTCTTCTCCCGATTTTAAATGGAAGCTTAATTTTTCCCATTAAGGTCCTACCATGTGGTCTTGGATATGATGTACTGTCCCTTTTTAATGTTTTCCTTTGCCTAGATTCCATCATGACTCCATGGATACATGGCCCTCTCTTCTAACAAAGCTCATTCTTGAAGACTGATTTAGTATCCGTTTCTTTTTCTATAGTCTTCTTCTCTCTTTGACAGAGTCCATTTGAGCATGTAAATAGGAAGCTGGAAAGACCAGAAACCATAGCCCAGCCCAGGGTAGTTACTAAAACCAATACCTACCTTGGTCATCTTTTGATAATATTAAGTATAGAATAAAGTTAGTTTGAGAGCATGAGATCACCGTGGGCCTTAATTGCCCTATATCTGTTTTTCCTTTCTTAAACAGGGCACCTTGTTTTCCTTGGGGGTATCTACCCCTTCCTGTTTTACATGGGTGTTGGTCAAGATGCCAATTACCATTCCTGTCTTCAGGTGGATAAGGGGTGAGGCACATTCCTCATCCTGAAGTTGATGGGCTGATTGCCTTGAAATTAAGTTCTTGATCAGAGTGGTACAATTGTGGCCAGAGGACCTTCAAGAAGTAATTGAGTCTTAAGTCACAGTTTTAGCAGTTTTTTCTACCAAGGGCTCCAAAGACCTCTAAACCTGACCAGGATTATTCCTTCATGGCCTTCCAGCCCCACATTCATCCAATAAATTCTTAAAACAAACAAACAATAAAAAACTTCAAACAAACAAACAAACAAAAACTCTTATTTTGAGTGTTGTTGCTTTCAAAAAATGAATCCTGCCTGACATACAGGTCCCATATTTCTTGATATGATAACCCATGTTTTTAAATCTGACATAAAATCCTGTTTGCATTATTAGCAGAACAAGCCATTTCAAAACCTGGCACTGTGCTCTGGGACAGAGTGTGGCGAGATGATTTCTCTCTTCTCCAAAATGTTCAACACCAAAACTCTGAAGACTGGAGTGCCTGGGCATAGAGGGAAGAGTGTCACTCATCAGCTAGGCCTGGATCATCCTGGGTGACTCAGAGTCTCAGTATAGCTGATCCACCTATGACCTTTCCATGTGACTTGGGCTTCCCATAAATGGTAGCTTTATAATATTTAAATGTCTATAATGGCTCAGGACTCCCAATAAAAAATATCCCAGCTAACAAAACAGAAAGCGATTGTCACTTATAACTTGGTCTCTGAAGCCATAAAGCTTAATTTTCAGTTCAAAGATTTTGTGTCTTTGGAGCAAGGGAGATGGCTTGGTGGGTGAAGCATGAAGACTGACTTTAAATTCCCAGTACCCACCTAAAAAGCTAGACGTGGAAGCTTGTTCCTAACATCCTAGTATCAGGGAGCAAAGGGAGGAAGATTCCAGGGATCCAGCCAATTGGTGAGCTCCAGGTTCAGTGAGAGACACTGTCTTAAACAATAAGGGTAGCGAGCAATAGCTAAACTTTCACCTTGATAGAGTAGAATCACAGAATTTGTTGACATGTTTTAAAATAAAAATAATAAAGAACACAAAGTAAGTACATATAAATCACCAAGTACATAGTTGGGAAAAAGTGTGTATGTGAACTTTCACACATTTTTGCCCTTGGAACCCTAGAAGTTTTCCTTATATCCCTGTCCAACATGGCCAGGACATGACTCACCCCTTATCTAACCATTGTATCCACTCTATATATACTATTCTCATAATTGTCACTGTAAGTCTTTTCAGGTGTTACATTACAATGTGTTCATGGAGACCTTGTTTCATTTAACAATGGTCTCAAAGCACAGGGCAATGGTGTGCCAAAGAGAAAACCAAGAAGTGTGTCCTTCAAGCATCACCTCATGTCACCACAAAGGGATGAACACCGTGCAATGCTAACTTTAGAGAGAGAGACCACACCTACATAACTTTGATTGTAACAGCCTGCTAAAATTTTTTTTGTTTTTTTGTTTTTTTGAGACAAAGTCTCTCTGTGTAGCTCTCTGGCTGTTCTGAAACTTACTCTATAGACCAGGCTGACCTTGAACTAACAAAATCCATCTACCTCTGCCTCCCTAGCGTAGAGATTAAAGGCTGGCACCACCACCACCACCACCCAGTATCATTTTTATATTTCATTATTAATATGCATTTTTAAGAGTGCAAATATCTCATTTTTTTACATTTTATTTACTTTATATATATATGAATGTTTTGTTCATTTATATTCTTGTGCACTATATGCATGACTGATACCTGAGAAAGATAGAAGGGGATGTTAGATCTTCTAGAACTAGAGTTACAGAGGGTTGTGAATCACCATGTGGGTGATAGGAATTAAACATTGACTCTCTGGAAGAGCAGTCAGTGCTCTTAACTACTGAGCTATCTCTCCAGTTCCAGTGTTAGTATATGTATGTATGTATATATGTATATGCATATATGTGTACAACACACACACACACACACACACACACACACACACAGTCATCCACTGGCTCCAAAAACTATCCATATACCCACATAGACAAGTGGAAAGTCCTTTCAGAAGCTTCCAGACTCCAGTCTGAGTCCTCAAGGCCACTTACATGTTTCTCATTGTTGTTGTTCTGAGTCAAATTCCCTTGCATACAGAACTCCCATACGGTTTGAGTTTTCTAGACTGTCTACCCATCTTTTTTAACATGCCCAGCGATTCCTTTTTGCTGCCTTTCTTGCCTTTACCCTTGGACTTGGTTATTTTAAGGAAAAAGAAAGCTACAGGAACAAGCCTTGGTCACATCTCAGCTTTTGCTTTATTGTTGTTGAAGTCATTCAAGTCTGGATGTGGAGGAGTCAGAAAAACTGCATAGGCTGTCTTACAGGACCCCACACCGTGTTAAACAAAGTGCACACTGTCTTATTGTACACTTTGATGTTAACCTAAAAGTGCCAGGCAGAACTTAATTGATTGATGATATGCCAAAGATCCATTCGAAATGTGCTAAGCTCATTTATTTTACTTCTGCTGACCATGAGAACAGCATGTTTGTTAGCATTAAGGCAATCTTTGAGTAAATCCACTGTCAGCGATGATGTTGCACAGGTCTTTTGACATGAGATAGGAAAATTCCTATCAACAATTTTTAATGGAAATAAATCTCAATTTAAATTTTTTAGCCTACCCTGTCAGCCCTTACAAGCATTTGTAAGTATCTGAAGTAGCTCTCTCGCGCGCGCTATTTAATCATTTTGTAGTTGGCCAGTGTAATCATAATCTTCAGGGGAACTATTACTGAGAAACAGACTAGTGGGGGGTCTCTGATGTGGGAAAAGCCTTTTGTTGACAATGAAATACAGATAACTACTTCACTTTGGTGTTTTTGTGTATAGGTCACAAATTATAATAGAGCCTTGGTGTAATTCATCACGACACGCAAGCTACAAAAATGACAACTCATGAAAAAATATCATTAGCCATCATTTACAAACAATCACAGTGTTTCCTTTCTCCTGAATCACCTCAAGACTCTATTTTATTTTCCTGAATTGGCCCTTCATCTTCCGCTGATCCGTTTATGCTTTGCGAGGCCTGATGAGAGGGGGTTGCTCAAGTCTCCTCATTTTCTTCTACAGGATGATTGCTCTTGCTCATCACAAGTACCAGGGTGCTCTTGTATTTGCCACTCGGAGAGACTCAGGAACAGTCACCACCACTACGTGCGCACGCGCGCGCACACACACACACACACACACACACACACACATAA
The DNA here is from genome assembly GCF_017639785.1 of Mesocricetus auratus. Lineage (NCBI taxonomy): Eukaryota > Metazoa > Chordata > Mammalia > Rodentia > Cricetidae > Mesocricetus > Mesocricetus auratus. Next base: position 101,033,691 of record NW_024429184.1, on the reverse strand, counting down.
ACACACGCGCGCAGAATCCAAACCGCTGACATCAGTCTTGACTTAGAAGCAACATTCCCAGAGAGATTTAAGTCTAATGCCATCAGTTATATTGCTCTTCTCTCTGGAGGGGCAGCAGGCAGCAAACAAAGCCTGGACCATCCTTCTCACATGACGGGCGGGGAGGAGGCCTTTCTAACTCTACATAGCAGCTAGCAGCTCTCAGCTTAATTGCTGTGCTTTGATGCTCGCACTGGATAGATAGTTAGGCTGATTTTGAAGTGCCTTGAAGATGCTCAGCAATTGCACAAAAATAGTTGGTAATAGCATGCCTCCACCTGCGACGTGTTGGTACATTTCAATATCGATGTGTAGATTCTGATGCTTCAAAGATTTATTCTTTGCAGTGGGGTATTTTTTTAGGATACTTAAAGTATATGACTCTATTAGCCTTTGAACAGGACTGTGGGAAACATTAAATAGAAACTAGGAATACCTCTGCTTTGCCCCTGCATTAGTTGTTCTCATTGACCAGAGAGCCCTTGACGTATTGAAGTTGGAGCCCTACTCTGTACTTGTATGTCACTCAGATTGTTCGTTCCAGTACTATATTCAACATAGCTTTTCCATAAGGTCTCAGTTGAGTAGAAGTAAGTTCTGATATTGCTGAGGCTATATGCCTTTGAACCTTGTCCTGGTGCTTGGCCTACCTTTCGTATGGAGATATTCTCCAAACTTTTGAAACTTTGTAAATACTTCAGTGGTGGAATATTTCCAATGCCTTGCAAACAGAATAATTTTAACCATTTAGGAAAATGACCATCAAGTAATGTTCAATGATGTAATGGTTTTTGTTGTTGTTGTTGTTTTCATTTTGGGAGTGTTTTTTTGTTTGTTTGATTTGCTTTTTGCTTCTTGTTTTTGTTTTGTTTTTCGAGACAGGGTTTCTCTGTATAGCCTTGGCTGTCCTGGAACTCTCTCTGCAGACCAGGCTGGCTCGAACTCACAGAGATCTGCCTGCCTCTGCCTCCTGAGTGCTGGGGTTAAAGGCGTGCGCCACCACTGCCCGGTTCAATGATGTAATGTTATAAAATGATTTCATGGCTAAGGTTTTTGTTTGTAAACCCTGTGGCTTTCCAGTCCATTGTTACTACCCAAGTCAAAATCCCGAGAATGGGATAGAGAAATGGCTGAAAGTGCTTTCTACAGAAGTCGGAGGACCTGAGTTCAAATCCTCAGAGAGCACATAAAGTTGAGCACATAACACACATCTGCAATCCTGGTGCTTCTATGCTGAGACAGGAGGAGGGGCTAGGAGGAGCTAATTGACCAGATAACCTTCTCTCAAATAAGACACAAGACAAGGGCCATGACCAGATGTTGTCCTCCGACCTCTTCCTAAGTATATAAGGGGCAAATATTTCAGTGTGTGACTTGTAATTTCATTTTCTTAATAGTGTATATTACAGAGAAGAAATTACATTTATGAAGTCCCAGTTTATCACTTTTTCTTTACATGTTGGGTTTGTGGTGTCCATATCTAAGAATTCTTTGCCTCATATAAAGCTACAAAACTGTCTTTGTTTGTTCTAGAAATTGTATGGTTTCGTGTTTTACTTTTGGATGTTATCCTTTTTTACTGAGGTTATGTAATTTGAATTTAAATAAAAAAAACCAACTCAAACAAGGTTGCTAACTGATGGGACACTGGACGCTGGGCTTGACTACTCTGTGTCTTAGATCTGAGCATGACAGCGAACCTGTGACCATAGAAAACCTGGAAGTGTGAATCTGGGCTCCTAATTTTTCATTCTGCTTCCCTTAAACCTATTTCTTCTTTCCCTGGTTTTATGTATATCCATTAGATTGCCTTTTGGGATCCTTAATTACCCCTTTCCCTGGGTTAGCATTGGGGAATTTCTGAACTTTGACAAGAGAACTTCGGCATAGACAACTACACAATATGAAAGTCTCTCTCTCTCTCTCTCTCTCTCTCTCTCTCTCTCTCTCTCTCTCTCTCTCTCTGTGTGTGTGTGTGTGTGTGTGTGTGTGTAATGTAGATAAGACAATTTATCATATAGAGAAAATCATGAATTTTATCTGGTGTCTTTGAACGGTGTGTGTCCCTTCTCGCGTGTCCTGCTGGATACAGCATTAAGTCTATGAACGGCACTGATTCCTTGAGATTGGCTGGAGGCACACCTATCAGGCAACTTTGCTCCACTTCTCTGTGGAGCGCACAGCTGGTTGAAGGTACAGAGAAGAAAGACAGAACCAGACCCTTACAGACTGGGGTCTCCTTTGACCCAAGTGCAAAAGAACCTCACCATTTAGGTGCTAACTGTACCCAGTGATATTAAGTACAGCTGGTGACACTGGTCATTTGGCCTCTAGCTCAGACAAACCTAATGTTCCAGGCCTCTCTTAGGTATTACACTTCCCAGTAAGCCCAGCTGAAGCTATAAACTCTACCTACCTCTTTTAGCACAGCAGCATCCTGATTCTACTCCACTACCACAACAAGCTAAGCTACTTCCAGGTCCTGTAAGAAGCAACAAAGCTTGGGCCTTCATTTCAAAATACAAAATCCCAAAAGTTGAAATACCAGAAAATCAAAGTCCCCAAAGTTTAAACCTTAAAAAAATTAGAATAATACTATGCCAAAAAATTTTTAAATTCTTTTCAAATGTTATTTTAAACTTTATGATAAAAATTATTGTAAATCAAACATCATGTTATTTAAATTTCATATTTTTCAAATAATCTATATAAAATGTGACAATATGCTTTATAAGCTAATTTCTGAAATAAAATAAGCAGTGGGAGCAAACATACATATTTTCTCAAGCACAAGCCCTCAACTACTCCAGGTCACACTTGTATCCATGGTTATGAGAAAGAAGGTAAAAGAGATTTATGAAGAAACAGGTCAAAGCTAAAAGGGTAAAGGAAATAAAGCGCTACGGTAGATGTGCTTTCTGTTGATGAGGAAAAATAACTGAGATAATCAAAAACAAGGAAAAGTTCTTCTTTTCCCATCTACTCCCCACTTTTGAGGATTGCTCCAGCTGCCCAGATGTGCTCTGAGGCCCCAGGCCAGAGCCAATTTTGGTTCCTTCCAGCTGCCGTCAGGATTATCTACTCAGCCTTCAGCAGCAGCAGTCTGGAGGTAGAGGGTGAGATGGTCATCAGGACAGAGGGTAACACTGATGACTCAGTCACTGATGGAAATGCTTGGGCTGAAGGCCAAAGGAGACAGGGCCAAAGGCACAGTGAGCATCCATGTTGATGCTGTCGGTAGCCATCACCTACAGAAAGTCAGTTGTACTAAAAAGGCATACGGAAGGTACTTCAATGATTACATTAACACACTCAGAGGAAATTCAAAGAACCAAGACCAGAAAGAACAAAGCCCTTTGTGATGGGTGGCTGCAGAACAAATAAGGCACATTCTTGCTGATTTCAGTAACTACCAGTGGGAGCATGATTCCAGACAAGCTGGTCTCTCTCGTGGACCACTGTGATGATTGTGTGACTCCAAACATGATTTTCGTTTAGGATGGTTGAGAAGTGGAGACGTGTTAACAAACTGAGCAATTGCTTCGCATCTGTCACCTGCCACCGTAACTGGCTCCTGCTTGTCATTCACAGGACATTCATATAACATAAGTGATGCTGATGCCCTCATGAGCTCTGTTGTTTATCTGTGCTTTATTTGGAACAGAGGTCTCCTTGCTGTTCTTTGCTTTTATGGGTGTGTTTAAGCGGGGGGTTGGAGTGTGGTACATATGTTCATGGCTGTGTGCCTCGTCACTGAAGGGTAAAAGCCTGGCCTACTTCTATTCCTTTGATACAGGGTTTCTCCCTGAGCTGGAGCTAGGTTGACAGCCAGACATTTTACTGTCTTTAGCACCATAACAACTGGACTTCTAGGTAGGGGTTTTTACATGCGGTCTGGGGAATCCCAATTCAGATCCTCATACCTGCAACAGCAAGCACTATAACCACTGAGATACCCACTCGCTGGCCTCTGCAGGGTTTTGGGGGGAAAATGTGTCATTTATATTGTCTAAAATTAAAGTGAATTTAAACTCAGAGGAAGAGGAGGGAGGAGGAAGAAGAAGGAGGGAGGAGGGTAGAGAAAAAGGAAGAGGAGAGGGGAGGAGGCAGAGAAAGAGGAAGTCGATCTTTGGTTCCCAGTCTCAGTCTGTGATAGTGTCTCTCTCCAGCTCTGGGCCTATGGCAACTCCACACATCACAGCAAGGGCGGGTGACGGTGACAGAGCAATGCTCCTTAGTTCCTGGCAGCCAGGAAGCAAAGTAGAGGAATAAGAAGGGCCACGGTCCCTACTTCAGATGAATGCTTCCAATGACACAACCTACTACCACTACCCACACTTTCACCACACCTCAAGAGTACCAAAATCTAGGGCTCACACCGCCAGCACAAGCGCTACCAAGGACTAATTTAAAATCCAAACTCTCCCAGCTGGATATTGCATGTTTCAGCTTTCGGACTGTAGTCATCTGTAGGCGTGCCCTTCGGTGACTAGTCAGAACCGGAACAACACCTCTCAAGCAGTTGCCTGAAGAGCTAAGACCTGGAGACATTTTCCCTGTCATCGCCGCAGCTGTCCAAAAAAGGACGGCAATCTCTTCTTCACTTAGTAAAGCACATTTGACTAAGAATGTCACAATCACACATAATCACCCAACACTTAAACACAGAGTCAGTGGTGCTAATGCACGTTCAAAGAGAAGCCTTCCCAAGAAAAATGCATAAATGAGTCACAGCGCTAAGGAAGTCCGTGCTGCTGGGAATAGTAGTCTGGTGAAGTTACACTCAGCCTCTAGCGCTGTTTCAGCACATCTTATCTACATGCCAAGTATCTGGAACAAGGAGAAGACTGACCCGAAAATGCCGGTTTTCATTACAAGGCGAAACTTCAAAACATAGTGATTGGGTTTATAGAGACCACCTCTGGAGGCTAGAGGTCAATATTAGTGTCTTCTTCAATTGTCCTCCACTTTGTTTTGTGTAGGGCAGAATTTCCCGCCTAACTTGGGGCTTAGAGAGTCAGCTAAACTGACTAACCAGGAAGCCCCAGGATCCTCCTGTCTCTGCCTCCTTCTTACTAGGATAGCAAGCACCCAGTTTCAATGAGAGTCTGAAGATGGATACCCATGTATATACAGCAAGTAGTTCACCAAGAGAGCAACTTCCCAGAATTAGGATCTGCACTAGAAAGAAGGAAAACTCTGCAGAGACAGACTTTGTGTGAGCATATTAGACTACGTGCTCGCCTTCCTGGTTCCAGTCTGATGGCTAGAGGGACCCAGTCTCAGACTTCCCCCAGTCCCCAGATGAACATCAGAAGGGGCAGGTAAACCAGATCTCTGTGTCCTTACCCTCAACTTACTCACTCACTCAGGTCAAGCATCTTATGGCTCCTTCCTAACTCCCCTTCCCACTTCTTCCTCCAAACACCTGCAGTTAGAAGACAGTCATTACCCTCCTATCTGGCCCTTTCATTAAGAAATTGCCTATAGTGGAGTCCTTAGAAAAACAAATCACACTAAACAATCATGGACTGTTATCCTAACTTTACCACTATAGGACACTTTTACTTCCATCTATCATAGTTTTGTTTTTTAGGGTTTATTTTTTAAATTTATTTTTATTTCATCTGTGTGTGGGGAGGAGGGCCGGGTGCCTAAAGAGGCCAGAAGAGAGGATTGGATTCCCTGGAGCTGGTGTTACAGGTAGTTATGAGACCCGGGTGCTGGGAACTGAACTTGTGTCCTGTGGAAGAATGTCACACGTTCTTGCTCTTAATTGCTAAGCCACCTCTCTAGCCACTGTGATTCTTATCATAACCTGGAGTGACTGTTAATATACTCCTGCCTAACTTACGATAGGCAGGATTGCAAAATTCCTAAGGGTGTGTGTGTGTGTGTGTGTGTGTGTGTGTATTTAAAAGTCTGTCTTGGTACAGCGTCAGAAACATGCAAGATGTTCATTGAATACATGAATGAACTGTGGATTTTTCACCCCCATACCCAGACCTGAAAAGGGCAATCATTCTTACCTCTGAGAAATTACTGAATGAATTCTGGATAAACAACATTTGCTGAAATACAGGACACTGTTAAGTAGAAATGCTCCTGAGGGCTAATACATGGAAGATATAGGAAGAAGGGGGAAGGCGGGACCATGTGAGGGGAAAACTAGAGTTGGGCATTGTAAGCACAAAACAACCATTTCATTTTAAAGTCATGGCTAAGATCCAAATCCAAGACACTTTCTGCCTGAGCACCCACCTGCCCCAAAGGCGGCATAATAAGGATGTCAAGAGGTACTAAGCAGACAGAGTGAACGCAGATCTGAAGAGAAGGTTCTGATGGGCTAAGTGAGGCCCCTTGTCTTCTAAGGCAGGTGATGGGAGCTGCACCTTATGGCTGTCTACTGCCCCACGCGCCAGGCCGAGTGGAAAAGCACTCTGTCCTCTTGGCTCGCTTCAGGTGGCTCCCAAATGACCTTCACAATCTTCTGGGCAGATGGAATGGATGTGTGTGTATGGCTTGCCTCCCAAATCTGAAAGGGGAGCATACTCCTTAAGATGGCCGAAAATGAAGGCCACATTCCTTCTTCCTGAGGGGTTGAACCAACGAGCTGTATTTTGCAGTTCACTGTTGTGATTTCCATTTTGAGATTTTTGTTCCATCTGGAAGGCTGAGGTCATGGTCCAGCTTGGAAAGAAAGTTTGTACAGACAAGTAGAACCAGGCAATGAGCCACTAGAGGTGTGCTACCTGGTTCCATTCACACAGATGGCCTTCATTCGGAACTCCTGAGCATTCCAAATGAAAGGCTCTTCTTCAGTGGGAAGAAAGCAAAAGCTGGTGCTATTCTCCAGTCAAAGAAGAAGTTTAACTCATGAGGTTCTACCTCGTTTTGTTAGCCAATATGATATCTAACTTTATCTGTGGGATAAAGAGGAAAAATAACACTGTATATGAATGAAATTACCAAACACAAGATGAAAACGCCTGCATGAACTATCCTTTTTAGACCCCCGGCATCCCTCTGCTGATTCATCCTTGCCCTCCATCCTGGATTCTCTTGTTCTCCTGTATCACAGCTATAAACACAGAGAATTCTGAGTCTTGGTTTTGTTATTTGTAAAATGGCCTCTGTGTTAGATAGTTTTGTGTCAACATGACACAAACTACAGTTATCTGAAAGGAGGGACCCTCAATTGAGAAAAAGCCCACATTAGATCCAGCTGTAAGGCATTTTCTCTATTAGTGATTGACTGGAAATTCTCAGTCCACTGTGGGTGGTCCAATTCCTAGGCTGATGGTCCTGGGTTCTTTAAGAAGGTATGTTGAACAAGTCATCTGGAGCAAGCCAGTGAGCAGCACTCCTCTACGGGTTCTGCATCAGCTCCTGCCTCCAGGTTCCTGTCCTGTTTGAGTTCCTGTCCTGACTTCCCTTCATGATGAACTGTGAAGTGGAAATGTAAGCTATATATACACTTTCCTTTCCAGGTTCCTTTGGACATGGTATTTCATCACAGCAATAGTAATCATAAGACAGCCTCTATATCCCCTTTTTATGATAATCAAAAACTAAAATGTGTGTGGGTATCATTGTACAGGACAGAACACAGCTGCACATCCATCAGTGATAGCTTCCCTTTTCTTTTCTGTTCTAAATGGTGAGGACCCCACATGTCATGGGATTGAAATGTCATTCTCCAGTATTTGTGCTTACACATTTCTGCTTTGGCTTTTCATATGGCAACCCAAATTAATTAGCTGCATTTGGCTAAAAATGACCACAATCCCCAAAACCACATTAGATAAGAACTCAAGGGCACTGGAGATATGGCTCCATGGTTAAGAGCACTGGCTGCTCTTCCAGAGCACCAAGGTGAGGTTCAATTCCTAGCACCCACATGGCAGTTCACAACTATCTGTGGTCCCAGATCTATAGACTGTTAGGAGTGAATTGCCATTAATTATTTTACTCAGCCTCTACATCTTGCATGCTACACTACTGACCAGTCAGGCAAGATGTTGTAAGACTGCTTCAGGCATGTGTGCACACAGGTACAAGTGAGAGGATACACACACACACACACACACACACACACACACACACACACACACACACGCTTGCCTAAGTACATGTAATCTTAAAAATATACCTGTGAAAAATATTTGCTCTAACAGTGGTGATCTCCCTTGGACCAGAGACTAACAGACCATTAGTGGACAAGCTGGCACTAGAGAGGTGGGAAGCCAGAGGAAGGGCTATGAACAGACAGGTTGAAACATAGACCTGTGTTTTATAGTACATCCATCCTCCATAAATCTCAACTCAAGGGAAGCCTAGCATCTGTGCCTTACCGATTATCCTTCTGCGACCCTCCAATAAACTCCACTCTAATTTCCACCAAATAACATGCTCAGCTGTGGAAGAAACAGGCCATGTGAACTCATCTTAGACCCAGTAGCATCTGAAGACATGGCCTGTATCTTATTTGGGGTTTCTATTGCTTTGAAGAAACACCATGACCGTGGCAACTCTTATAATGGAATATATTTAATTGAGGTGGAGGCTAACTGTTTCAGAGGTTTAGTCCATTATCATTATGACAGGGAGCACGGTGGCATGCTGACAGACATGGTGCTGGAGAAGGAACTTCTACATATTGATATGCAGACAACAGGAAGTGGTCTAAAAGACACTGGGGTTGGTTTGAGCATATATGAGACCTCAAAGTCTGCCTCCATAGTGACATACTTCTTCCAGCAAGGTAATACCTACTCCAACAAACCCATACCACCTAATAGTGCCACTCCCTTTGATGGTCATTTTCTTTCAAATCACCACAGTCTGTTATGGATTTGGGGTCATTCAATGATTCACCAGTCTGACTGTGAATACATTTTAATAAATAAGAGGCTTTACTAAATACTGGTCAGCTCCATGGAGACTGGCCAAATTACACTGCTCAAGGGCTTATAAATGCAAAGCCCACATGGTTATGTATTTCCCACTTTCCTCAAGGGCAAGCACGCATCCTAACGTACCTCCTGCCTGTGTTCCTCCTGCCTACAAGTGACCAAGCGCACGTCCTGTGTAGTTGAACCAACCAAGCTTGTTTACAGACAGGAAAGCACATGGCTTGTTACCTTCCATGAACAACAGCCCCCAGCATTCCAAGAAGTTATCTGTCCACGGGTTTACAGGTTAGAGGCATTTTGTTGTTGTTGTTTTGTTTTGTTTTATAGATCTCTAAGCATAATAATTTAAACTGAAAACATAACTTTAGCCACCACAAACCTACCTTTCCCAAACCTGACTCAGCATACCCAGACTCATTAATTCTATTTGTCTTTGAGCTATATGTAAAATAGAGATCATAGCCCCAATTTGGCAATCTTAAATGTTAGCAGAAACTCATCTAAATTCCTTGCGTTAGGTATTCATAGGGACAGCCAACCAGGGAAATTACAGGACGTTTTGCCAAGAATGTGTGCAAGAAATAACTATGCAGACATTCCTTTGTTATCTACTAATATCAGTTGCCTGGCACTCTATCAGCAAAGGGAAAATAAGTGACCCTGATCTTTCAATTTATACATTCTGAAAGAGATAAGACGAAACAATAGATCCTATTTGGGAAGAAGCAGGCTGTTATTTTTGTGGTAAACAAAACAGGCTTTGAGTAAAGTCCTGTTATCATCAGATAAATAGCAGGAAAGATTGGTGGCTGAGATTAGAATTCTACCGTTGAGTTGGTAGGAGACACCAACAGCAGATGGAACTTGGAAAACTGTTGTGAATGTCAGAGAGCAGAAGCCAGCAACTGGGTTAGCTCCACTGAAGTAAATGAAGACGGCTGGAGCTCTCCAGGCTGCTGATCCTCAAGACAAATCAAAGATGTAGGAGCCTCGTCTCTGCCTGCTCACTCCAATGACTATACAATAAATTGCTGAATGTGTTTTTTCCCTCAATATATGTTTTTATTTAAATTAGAAACATGAATGCTTCACATGACAATCCCAGCTCCCTCTCCCACACTAAAGGTATTTTATGTAATCAATATGCACAGATAGATCAAAGTTGGTAAACACATGACTTTTAAAGCCAATTATTCTTACTTCACGTTAGTGGGAAACTCTGCTGAGTTCCAAAAGAGAACAATAGCATCCATGGAATAAAATCCTGTTGGGTTTTCCAAAAATCTGGGTAACCAACCCCAGCAACACTGAAAAAGCAGCTAGGGAAGGCAGATGCCAGCGGCTATTATGACATTTTGAATCTTAAATTTTCAATTAAAAACTGCATTCTTGAGCTTTAGAAAACACATTCACATCAGCTGCTAATAGGTTAGGAAGACAGGGTTAGATCTTCTATGTTCAAAATATGACAATGCAAATCTTTCTTTGTTAGCAATAAACTGCAATAGAGTAATTTCTTGTTTTTCTTTGTGATAGTCTCACTCCAAGTAACCCTGGCTGGCATGGAACTCTCTATGTAGACCAGGATAGCCTACAACAAAGAGATTCTCTTGCCTCTCTCTGCCTTCACAGTGCTGGAATTAGAGGCTTGGGCCAGCACTAATAGCAAAGAATATTTCAAAATTCGTCTTGATTAACTACAATATCATGCACATTATAAAATAAAGTACAAGTTAACAGTAGTCAATACAAAAGAGAGGGAAACAGCAGGTGGTGGTGGCGCATGCCTTTAATGCCAGCACTAGGGAGGCAGAGGCAGGTGGATCTCAGGGAGTTAGGGTCAGCCTGGTCTACAGAGCTATTTTCAGGACAGCTAGGGCTACACAGAAAAACTCTAAACTGTCAGTTTCTGACGACCTAACAAGGATTCCAGGGTGTTCAGTTTAATGCATATATTGGCATTCTTTCTCTATAAAATACAATAATCACACGTGACAGAATCTCAGGCTCCCAAGATTTGAAGAAGCAAACATCACTTGCTGAAGCCATTATTTATTTTCATAAAGCTGACAATAAAATAATAGTATATTAATATTCATAACAAGGGTGCAACTAGGCAACAGATACAGACAGCTGTGCATGGCCACAACTACAGCCAAGTAAATAACTGTTATTCTTTCTTTGTTTGTAGGCACATATGAAGGGATGTTGATGAGTTCACATGTCATAACTGGAAACAAATTCCATGTTGTCTTATGGTCTGAGATGAAGATTTTTTAATGTTCTTTACGGATAAGGAGATGGCTCCATGGATAAGACTGGGTGTTGCTCTTCCAGAGGTCCTAGATTCAGCTCCCAGCATCCATTTCAGGTGGCACAGAATTGCCTATAATCCGGCTTCAGAGAATCTGATGTCAAGCCCCTGCCGGCACCTGCACTCAGGTGGCATACATTTACACACACATAAATAGATAAAAATTAATTCATTTTAAAAATATTGCTGGGCAGTGATGGCACATGCTTTTAATCCCAGCACTCAGGAAGTAGAGGCAGGCGGATCTCTGAGTTTGAGGCCATCCTGTTTACAGAGAGAGTTCTGGGACAGCCAGGGCTACACAGAGAAACCATGTCTCGAAAATAAAACAAAACAAAAAATGTCAAATAGACTTGGGCTCAGACATCTAGCTAGCTAGCATTCTGTGTTGTCAAAAGTGTGCCCATGTATAAGACTGTTTTGAGGGCAAAATAGAGACAGGCTGATAGATATTTCCTGGTACAAAGTGTAGACTCAATAAAGGCCAGCTATTGTGCCACTGTTATGAACAACAGTATCAGTACCCTAGAGTGCTTACACGAGGCTTTGCCAATGCAAAAAGCAAGCTGGGAGCTGGGGCTTAGGTGAAGGCTTCCTGAATGTTCACCAGAGCTATTTCCACTAAGCCACAACCATCACTTCTGTTTCGTGCAGTTGTTAAGATCGCATTTCACAAAACTGATGAATGTGGCCTATCCCACTCAGCTTCACCTCGCCTGTGCAGTGAAACCGTGGGACTTGCGTGCAATAGGAGAGGAAATTCCATCGGAATGGGGTCTTAGGGCAGTTGGGGAAATTCCTCCTGTGCTCCATTAGTTTAATTATGACATAGTTCCTGACTCTGAGAAACAGTCAACCTGGGAACACTTGTTCTTCGAGCCATGCAGGCCATTGGCTGTGGCTCTATCCCATTCCTCAGTCAGGTGTCAGAGAGGGCAGAGATATAAGCACGCAAGCAAGTTCTGTTTAGAATACCTCCAAAAGCCAGCCAAGTGGCAAATGTGGACATCTGTGCTAGACTGTGGCTGTCCTGTTCCTGTTTTTTCAGTCTAATCTGTCGAGATAACCATTTCCCCATTCTCTTAAACAAACACAGACTTCCTTGTTTAAACACTCTAACAGTTCCAACCGAACACACAGCTTTTAATCATTCGGTGTTAAGTACACTCGCGAGAGCCCGAGAAAAGAATCAAAACATCTTAAATATAAACTAGCTGATTGTGCTCCTTTGTGAATCCCAGGAAAGAGAGAAACCTGGAATTCGAGATAAAAGGAATGCAGGAGTATAGAGGAAACTATCGGGGATTTAAAAATAACAAAGGAATTAGAAATTTGGAAATGCAATTGCAAACTCAACCCATCTATGAGAGAGAAACACACACACACACACACACACAGAGAGAGAGAGAGAGAGAGAGAGAGAGAGAGAGAGAGAGAGAGAGAGAGAGAGAGAAAGAGAGAGAGATCATGTTTTAGTTTCTTGTTCAGTAAAAGCGTTAAGTTTCCTGAGTATAAGTCCCTGTTTTCAGGTTGTTTTGCATAAGCTTCTAGAAGCTGGAGTGAACTCAAGAGGCACCCTGTTCTTAGGAAAGCTATTTAAAACCAGTTGTTCCCAGTCAAAGCCTTACTGAAAGCCCTTTAGCAGAAACCTGTCACCGTTGTGCACATTCTTTCTCACTCATGAAGTGTTCTGGGTCATTTCCTAATATTTGAGAATAGAAGTGTGAAGAGTTGGGGAGGGGACCTTCCCAGGGGAATAAACAAGAACATTGACAGCGCTGACAGGCTCTACACCTTTGGTCTTGCTACTCTCAGGTTCACTGGCAAAATATCTAAACACAGTCTCAGATAGGAAGTTAAAAACCTATGGAAAACCTGATTTTTTTTTTAGAGGAAAATAAGGGAAATGATAAATAATTCAACTCCTCATTGTCCATGCTTGACTTTGAAACATAACCAGCTTTGAGTCACATCCAGGAATCTTCCTGAGTTTTATTGAGACAGGGTTTCTCTGTGTAGCCCTGGCTGTCCTGGAACTAGCTCTTGTAGACCAGGCTGGCCTTGAACTCACAGAGATCCTCCTGCCTCTGTTTCCCAGGTGCTGGGATAAAAGGTGTGTGCCAACACCGCCCAGCTGAGACAGTTTCTTCATCTGTGAGATAAGACAAAAAGTCTATTCTGAAGTTCTTGGGAAGATGGAAGGACACTGTATTTATGCTGGCGAGTGCTTTACAAAATGAGCACTTACCAAATAGGCTGTCATTAACGCCTCATCATAATTAGATACCATTCCAGCTGATACAAAATTTAGGTTAATAGAGTTTATATATAACTTGAATTACCAGCTTCATACAATTAGAGATTAATTTAATGTTGCAATACAAAACCTGTTTCAAAGATATGACACCCTGAGTGACAGTCACATGTAAAAGTCCCTATGGAAGAAAAATTAAAAAAAACAGTAGCTAGAATGTTCAGGTTTTCCAGTCATCCCAACACAGCTGGTCTGCAGCTAGGCTCAGGTGGGCCTGGGACTCTGAGCTCTGGCACGTGTCCATTTGGTGGGAGGTTGTGTGACAATGCCATCTACCTGGCTGGAGAACAGTCAGAGACTGGAACTGGCTGTTCCTATCAGATCTCCTCGGAAAAAAAAAAGTCAAGGTTGAATGTCGGCAAGGATCAAGAAGAACTAAGCTTGCAAAGTGACAAAGTCCCAGCACGGGAACACCAGAGGCCTGTGATGAGGGGTCATGGGAACCAGTCCAAGAGCACTGAATTCGGACAGAAGCCAGTTATGGGCAGCAAATGAGATTAGTTCTAATCACACGTTATTGCTTTATGACCACCTACATCACACACCCTAATTGAAGCAGACCGCATTGGTCATCATTGTTTTGTGAGTTCAATTTTCAGTCCTCATTGCATCTTCTGTGGTTCTAAAGTCAGTTGAATGTCCCAAGTGCAGATCGCTCACAACTTTCACTTGAGATTTTATTTCTGGATTCTGATAGCTGCTACCAAAGAGTAAATGATGAAACTAATCAGGGTTTCTCAGGCTCAAGCTACCTCCTTTAGTTAAATACTTATTAAAAAGCTACTAAAAATAAGACATACTGCTAGGCAGAGGGAACAGCTAAAATTAAGTTTTCTTTGGCTCTTTTTTTTTTTTTGGTTTTGTCTTTTTCTGGATTGCTTAGGGGTTTTTTTTTGTCTTATCATAGTTTATTTTGTTATTATTCCTTAAATGCCTGTTTGTTTTCTAAGAAGAGACAGAAAGGGTATAGAGCCAAATGGGATGCAGTTGTGGAGATACTGAGAGGAGTTGGTGAGGAACTATAATCAGAAATACATTGAAAAAAATCAGTTTTCAATAAAAGGGAAAAAATGGATCCCATACTTTGACCGAAATGCAAAACTATGAAACAATGAATGGATTTGAACCTCTTTCTCCTCAGAAGAAGGGAAGCCCAGGGAGCATGTATGCACCTGTTCTTTCTCCACCAACCGTTAAGGTTTGCCCTTCCGGCTCCTCACTCACACATACTTCTGAGCTGTGGTGATGATGCCTTTCAATTGTCAATTTGATGAAGCTTGTCTAGCCGGGGTCGGCTTATGGACAAGTCTATGGGGGGTTTTCTTGATTGTCTTAATTCATGTGGGAAGCACCAATCTACAAATGGATGAACGGCACCATTCCTTTGGACTTTGTAAGTAAAGAAAGCTAGCTGGACAGTAAGCACACATACGTTCATTCTCTGCTCTTCACTGTGGGTGTAACATGACCAGTGGCTTCAGCTTCCTGTCCCTTCAACGCCCCTGTAGGAATGGACTACAACATGGAATCGTAAGCTAAAATAAACCTTTTCTTTTCCAAAACATAATGATGGTAATAACATTAAAAATGTAGCTACTGCCCCTCCCCCCAAATAAGGGTTTCCCTTCCAGCAATATGGGTCAGTGGTTAAAGACAATTGCCACCAAGCTGACAACTTGAGTTCCATTGCCACAACCCATAGAACCAGCTGACCCGAACATATGCATGGTGGCACGTATGTGTACACACACACACACACACACACAATCAAACAGGCATACACTTAAGTACAGCAAATAAACTAATGCAATTTTTTTTTAAATTCCAACTTGATGATGTTGGTGGGTTCACAGGTATAATTGGTTAGCGGATGAGGAATGCTAAAGAAGGAGCAAATGATCAGCCTCCTGGTGTGGATAACTGTAAACACCTTGAAATACAAGTGAGAGTTTCACAAAACAAAGCCGGTAACAGGGGAAGGAAAAGGCTGGGTAAGGACAGTGGGTGTTATTTAGAGAACAGTCAGTGTGGTTGCTTGGCTGGTGTGCAGGCAGTTTGCCGAGAGAGATAAAGATAAAAGGAAGTTTGGAGCCTGGGAAGGAAACACTTGTAATATCAGAACGGAGAATTCAGTTGGTTTAGTAGGTAATGGAGTCTAGTGAGGTTTTTGAGCAGGGGATGATATAATCAGCCAAGCTGGAGTCTGACACTCCCACTCTTGAGTAACTTTTCTATAAAAATAAGACTTTATCAAAATATCTTTATGAATAAAATAATGCACACTATAAAATAGGAATAAGCAATAGGAACACGATAAAGATTAAGAGAGTAAATGGTGTAATGTTTAGGCACAGTATGTCATCCATTTTGCTTTGGCAGAGAAAGGTGTCACTGTTCTCTCCAAATAATCACTCCAGGCAATTGCTTCGGCCAAATTTCTCTTTCGAGATCATGGAACAGACAGATGCTTGCTCTTCATCTGCTTCTTCCTTAGGCTGCCACGTGGTGTTGATTTGATGGATATGACCTGCTCGAGAAGAAACTGCAATGTCCCTTCATAATCCCTGTGCATAGATGGCCTATTTTATGGTAAGCAAATTATCGAGTGCAGTAAGGGATAAGAAGCATACACATCCATTGGCCCAGCAAGTCCATGACTGGGTGTCTAGTATCAGGCAAGACATTTTACAAAACAGAAGTGGGGGCGTGTGAAGATGGCTCAGAGCACCGGATATAGTGTTCAATTCCCAGCATCCACATGGTGGCTCACAAACCCTCTATAGCTCTAGTTTCAGGGGATCTGACATCCACTTCTGGCCTCCAAAGGTACCAGGCACGAAAGTGGTGGAAGACATGCATGAAAACAAAGCACCCATACACACTTTTAAAAAAGTTAATTAAAAGCAAAGCAGAAGGAAGTGATGTGAATTAATAAAAGTCAAATATTATGTACTGATATTCACATATTATATAGTGATTACAGAAGCAATTACAGTAGCAATAGAAATGCATTATACTTATGAAAAGAGTGAGCAGAAACTTTAAACTTTTTAAACAGAAGGAGTCCTAGATATTGAATTGAGTATTTCATGATCCATTTATACACCTAGTTTAAAAATTCTGAAGACTGGGTAGGAAATATAGCAATGGATCTATGTGGAGAATATACCATTATTTACAAATGATGTAAGCATCAAACCACTGTAAGAGGCTAAAAGACAGTAGATTTAAAACAAACAAACATATGATAACACCAGTTGTCTCATGAGCAGGACTTCCCTCTATTTTATTTCCAAAAGCTATTATATCATTATTAAAGAGTAAAGAAAAAAAAAAGGAAAGCAAATCTCTAATGATACAACACGGAAGAAAGAATCAAATATCCCTGAGTGCTTTCTTTCCCAACAGATGCCACAGGAGTTCGGAGTGCTATGGAATTCCCCAGAAACCCTTAGGCTGCCAAAGCCACACAGTGCCTAGTAAAACATGAATATCACAATGCCCTCTTTGGTTCTGAAGAGGAGAGTGAAGCAGGATGTGTGTATGGCATGTGGCTGAGTTGTAAAATTAGCATGCGACTCAGCCTCATGTCTGTTCTCCAAGACTACACGGTGTATGCCTGGCTTCCTCCTTCCAGAGTAAGGAACAAGAAATACGCAATGAAACACTGACAATAAAACCAGCTTGCCAGTTGATGCCAGCCCCGCCGACTCAAACACAGAGCTTTCTCTTTCTCTTTTTAAGCGAAAACAAAGTGCTGTCCTCACGATGAGGCCATTAGCTGAAACAATGATAAAGACTTTAAATGTCTTATCATTAGATAGTTTCTGGCCTCAGATGGGCATAGCATTATCTCTAGATTTGTAAGAATTATCTTTTCTAAGGAGTTCCTAAAAATAATTCTAAAGCATGCACAGGGACTAAAAGAAAAAGAAAATAAATCACCGCTACATACAATCCAGAAATTAAATTATTAGTTCACAATTATTTAAATATTGCTCAATGATAAATGTTGAGCTTAGACTAAAAGAGTTTTAAAGCGAAGGTCTGATGCAAAGGCAACTGTGCCACTAAATGAAATATTCTACTTTGGGAACTTAATTATTTACATGAGACTTTTATCATTAATTTAAACTTGGCCTTTGGCAAGGATACCATTCATATCGTATAAGACAGAAACAAGTATTCTCCCCTGAACCCATTTTGTGTGTAGCTTCTCCCACCGTTGTTGAAGGGTCAGACCTGGTTCTATGACCCGGAGTTCTCTTCTGTGTGTGCTACATACATCTTTCACACTGCTTCTCCTGACTATTGTGAGGGAAAGTGGACCAAGTCTTGGCAGAATTTCACACTTCACTCCAAGAAGAGGCAGAGGTTAAGAATGAGGAAAATTAGGTAGACAAGCATGTGTGACTGGGAGGAAGGCTTTGTATTCTGCAGAGGCTGAGTCCCTGGACACCAGCACAAGAAAGGCCAGTGAATGAGATCACGTCAACTTCCTCTGCTCGCACAGCAATGCTGGCCACCTTCCCTTCGGAAAGACAAGTCATCCATGCAGCAGAGTTCAGAGTCTCATTATCAAATGTTTTCCGAACTCCCGGTGACAACATACTGACACAGGTCCAAGGGACAGGCCCTCGAAGGCTTTTCCAGGTCTGGCCTCAGAGTCCTGTGAGAATTCTTCCGAGCTAGCACTCTGCATGCCAATGAAATTCAAGCCTCTGATTATGCAACAGACCACGACGGTCTAAAAACATGTGCTAAAGGAATGAGCCAGCATTCTGAAGAGGAAGCCTGTCTTCCAGAATCTCGGGATGGCGTTGAGTTAGGCTGAGGCTTCATGATGAATTTTTTTTTAATGTTCAGGGGGGGTGACTCTGGGTGTCTTTGCTCCTTATACTCATACAGGTAAAATTATCTCAGAAATCAACTCTAAGTCAGAAGTAGGGGTTTTGTTGTTGTTTTAATGTAAATCCATTGATTCACACCCTTGATTTCCTTTCTAATTCTGGATATATTATTTTTGTTCTCCCACAATGACTCTCGTCAGTTATGACATCAGTTCCCAGGGCAGACTGAAAGACTTGACATCACATTTCATGTCTTATACAAGAATGAAATTGCCGTAGCTAACACTGTATGCTACACAATTGTATACAGGCCAACTGGCCTCTGCTTCACTCAGCAATCTAGTCAGATGTCGCTACGGAAATTGCACATTAAAATCAGATGTGTACAAATGTCTTCATTTAATTTTTTGGCATATATGGTTTTTTTTTTTTTTTTGGTTTTATGAGACAGGGTTTCTCTGTATTGTTTTGGAGGCTGTTGGTCCAACCTGGCCTCGAACTCAGAGATCCGCCTGCCTCTGCCTCCCGTGTGCTGGGATTAAAGGTGTGCGCCGCTGCCGCCGCTGCCACCACCACCACCCCGTGCATATATGAATTTTTAAAGTCTCTGTTACAAATAAGTTGAAGAGACCCTGTTGCTTTTCCTTCCTTTCTCCTTCCTTCCTTCCTTCCTTCCTTCCTTCCTTCCTTCCTTCCTCCCTTCCTCCCTTCCTCCCTCCCTTCCTTCCTTTACTGACATGTGACTAGCAGCAATGCTGTCAAGTGGCTGCAGAGTGACTAGTATTGTTCCAACATCATTCCCTCCTCCCTTCAATGGAAGCTTCCAGGAAGTCAGTTATCTTCACAGTCTGAGGTATACCTTAAGGCTTCCAAAAACAAAGATATTTCTCCCAGCTCATTTGACAGCACAGTAGATAGTGTTAAATAACCCCCAAGTAACCAAACCTGTAGACTAGGTGCTGTTTTCCCAAGGCCTGGCTCTCAGTCACCACACACAGATGGCTCATCTTATCACTAACAAACTCCTTTTTAAACAGAATAACTCAGTAGTTCTGTGGCATCGTAGTTCTACTTCGTATTTTCTAAGAATAAGTTACATTTGCTCCTAAACTTACTTATATATACGATGTCTTTACACTGCACTGAAGAGCAGAAAATGACACATTCCTGAGGGCTTAAAAGAAGGAGTGAAGAACTCTGAGGAGTAGGGAGAGGTGTGGGAGGTAGCAACTTGAAAAAACATACAAAAATCCAGGAGACAAAAGCTGATGGTGCCAGGCAGTGGTGGTGGCATGCGCCTTTAATCCCAGCACTTGGGAGGCAGAGGCAGGCAGATCTCTCTCTCAGTTTGAGGCCATCCTGGTCTACAGAGTGAGTCCCAGGACAGCCAGGTCTACACAGTGAAACCCCATCTCAAACAAAGAAATAAAAAGATGATGTCTCCTTTTTGTAACCCAGAGCATGGCAGAATGAAGCAGGAAGATCACTATGAGCTGAAGGCCAGGCTGGACTACAGTATATCTCAAAATATAAACACAGTGTTCAAGTAGAAATATTCTGATGCTGTAAAAACAAACAAAAAATGACACACAAGTCTGAAATTTGGGAGAGAGTTCAATGAAAATACAGGTTGCAAATACCACAGACAATAGCAGTTAAAGTCCAGAGGCTTGAAGAAATGTAAAGAAAATCAAGACATAAATGGCTTAAGGGACAAATCTGTGATGGAGAGGGAAAGTTTGTGAAGAGTCACTAAGGAGACAAGAGGCTTCAAAAAGCGAAGAGGAGAATTAAAATCCAACTTGATTTTAGAAACCAAGGGAGCAGAGAATTGAGGAAGTGACAGATGGTCAGGGACATGGTCTTCAGGTAAGTGTCATTTAATCTGTCAGTCACCAGGTTCTCAGTGGAAGGATGAGAGAACACAACAGACTTCCAAAGGCTAAAGATTTAGTGTGGAGTAAGGAACAAAGGCAAGGACAATAGAAAGTTCATTAGCTTTGATGATTAACAGAAGGGAAGACAACATTACATAGTTGGAGGCAAAAGAGTAAGCATCTAAGATTGTTGAGGATAATGAATGGGGGAAAAACCATTTAAGATGGAGTTGTCAATAGAGATCAAAAGGAGTGGCTGGGGATTAGTTAAGCACTGGTTTCTCTTTCAGAGGACCTTGTCTCAATTCTCAGCGCACACATAATAGCTCACAACTGCCTGTAACTATTGTCCCAGGGGAGCTGATGTTTTCTTTTGGCCTCTGTGAGTGTCAGTCATGAAAGTGGTACACAGACATACATGTAGACAAAAACACCCATACACCTATTTCTGTCCAGATGGTCTGTTATTAGAGAAAGTGGAGACTGTAATCACGTACTAGTAGGTTGATACTGAACTCTGTCTTTAATTACAGTACATTTCTTAGGAAATTAAGAAGTGCACCAGAGTTTGGCGCATATATGTTTAGAATAGTAATGTTTTCTTGGTTAACTGTTCATTTGATTAGAGGGAAGTGTCCTTTATGTCTTCTAATTATCTTTGGTTTGAAGTCTATTTCTTTTCAGGTACCACAATAGGGACATCTGCTTGCTTCCCTGTCGTGTTTGTACCTTTGGGCTTCCCTTTTCTCTAAGGTGTTGTCTGTCTGTAAAGCTGTGTTTCTTATTGACAACAGATAGATGGGTTTGCTTCTTTATTCACTCAGCCTTCCTGTGTCTTTTGACTGGAGGATTAAGGCCATTAATATCTGAAGTTACTATTGAAAGTTATTGATTAGTCATTGTGTTCTGGATTTTTGGTGGTGGTGGTGTTCTCTGTGGGATTTTTTTGTTTTGTTTTAGTAACAATGGCTTCATATTTCTTTCTACAATCTCTTGGTGATTTTCATTCCTTTCTTCAGCCTCAAATACTGCTTCCTATACTTTCTTTAGCTGTGGTTTGTTGAATATAATTGTTTTAGGAGTTGATATTGTGAACAACTGTTCTTTTTCCTTCACCTTGTTGGGTGTATTAGACTAGGTTGACTGTCACAGTATTTTAGGAGTTGGAATGAATTGCTACAAGCTCCTTTGGCTTTTAAATTTTCCATTGAGAAGTCAGCTGTTATTCTGATGGGTTCTCTTTGTATGTGATTCTTGTTTTTTCTCTTGTAGCTTTCAATACTCTCTCTTTGTTCTGTACTTAGTGTTTAAACTATGATGCATGTGTTGTGGGAATTTTCTTTTCTGGTCCTGTCTGTTTGATATTCTGTGTGCTTCATGCACTTGTATGAACATGTTTTTCCTTAGTTTGAGGAAATTTTCTTCTATGATCTTGTCGAAGGTCTGGTCTATGCCATTGATCTGGGATTCATCTCTTACCTGTTCTTACATTTTGAAAGTTTGTTCTTTTTATGGTGTTCCACATTTCCTATACGTTCCTTTCCTGTGTTTTAAAACTTTTTTCATGTTCTTTTATTTCATCTAAATTTTCTACTCTATTTTTGAGTCCTGGAAGTTTGTCTTCTGCTTGATTCATTCTACTTATAAGGCTTTCCTTTAAGGTTTCTGATTGGGCTACTGAGTTTTGTTTTGTTTTTTTCAATTTTCATTTCTGCTTGAATCTTCTCCAAGGTTTCTTTCTCTTTAGTGAACTCCATTTTCAAATCCTGATTATCTTTATCATGTCCATCGGCCTTATGTTTGCATGTTCTTGGCATCTCTTGGGTAGAATCCATTGTGTTCTTTCTCATTAAGTTCACTGAGCTCTTCCTTTAAATTCCTTGAATTATTTGAAGAAGTTTGTATTTTTCTTTTAAATTCTGTATCCCTGGGTCCAAGTACACATTTCTATAGGACAGGTGGCTTGGAGTGAGATACAGTCTTGATCTTTCATATTGTTTGTATCTTTGTGACAATATCTGGGCATGTGAACTCCTTTTTTTTGGTTCTATGTCTGACAGAGCAAGTTGGAGCAGAAGAGTGGAAATATGGGTCAGGTTGGGCCTAGAGGTTGAATAAGCCTTAGGTGGAATGAAGTCAAGTAGACACAGGAACTGGACTGGTGTATAGAATGTGTATCCTGTTCCAAGCTTAGAGTTTGGAGGGTGGGGAGGGTGGGGCTGATGGAAGGAGAGAAGGACCAGGTGTATTCATCTAGCTATACACTAAGGAAGAATGTGTAGGATTTGGCTGGGTGGAAAGATTGGGTGTGGCTTGTGAGAGGTCTGTATGTTGGGAGCAGGGGTGATCAGACTGAAGCAAGATACTGAATATGGGATCCAGCTTAGGTACTGAGTTGGGAAGGATGATTTAAGCCTTGGCTGTTAACTAACAAGTTCAAGGCTAGCCTGGAGAGCATGAGACAGTTTCAAAAGAACAAAACCACAAAACCAAATAAACAAAATGAAAAAGCAAAATTGAACTCTTGTGCTTTCTATCACTGTTACAAAAATACATGAACTCAAACAGCTTCAAAAATGAAGAGCTCATTTTGTTCCACAGTTGCTGTCATTTGAATCCATCGCCATGACCCTCCAGTTTTAAGTCTGTGGTGAGCCATGTAGTATGGGGAAGGAAACGGTTCCTCTTACAGCATCTGGGAAACAAAGACAGGAAAAGCCTATGGTCTGATAGCCACTTCAAGAACACACCACAAATGACCTAACTTCCTCCCATAAGACTCTGCCTCTTGAAGTTTCTGTCCTTCCTCAATAGCACAATGTGCTGAAGAACACACAAATCTTTGTGGGACATTCCAGATATAAACTATAGCCCTCCTTCTCTCCTTTCTTGAAAACAAGAGAAAGGGAACAAAGAGGGAAGGGAACAAAGATGACCAAAGTTTCCTTGTCTACTAGCTCCATTTTGCTCAGTCACATCTTCTTACAAAAAGGTCAAGTTGGTGTTTAATTAATAAACATCATGAGTGTTAGTATGATTAGTTAAGGTAAGGGCTGATGGTTCTACACACACAAGGTATGTAAGAGAGGTATTTATCAAATGGGCAAACCATTAATAAGTCATGCAATGAGATTACAAGCATTCCATACCACTCAAACACAAGAAAAATACCTTTTGTTATTTGTTTTTCAATTTAGATAAACATTAAACAATTGTGTTACAGGTGGGCCCAGAAAAAGATTATATTCATATTTGGGGGCGTTCTCTTGAAGTTTGGTTAGGTAGCATAGTCATCTGGAGTCCCACTTTTCATGAGACAATCACATTGTGGAGTAGCATGCATAGTAGCATCATTGTTTTGCCAAATACTTTGTCCCTCCAGTTTTTACATAAGCCTGAGTTCAACACACACATTTTCTGTGGGTGCACTTGGTGTTTCTCAATGAAGTTTTGTCAGGCTCTGTGTGTGTTTTCTTTTGAAAAGTAAAACCTTGCATTAACAATAATAATTTCCTGTACCCTTGCTATAGAAGCCCTCCTGATGTGTGTCTTGACCCAGGCACAGCCAGTTAAAAGGGTTGACCATTAGCCAGGTAGATTCACATGTGCACTGTAGAAAGCCTTAAGAGACAAGGCATTTGGAGATAAACATGGATGAAATCAAGGATTGCTAGTTTATTTCTGTCTTATTTTGAACAAGGACTGAGCTTCCAGGAGCATGGAAAGAGATAAACACCACATCCAGTGCTCACGAACAATGCCCTCACAAATGTTACAGGGAGAGGCAAAGAGAACATGTTGTGGGTTTGAAGCATGCAAAGCCTTGCTTTCCCAAGATATCGCTCCCATGAGGTTGCCCAAGTCCCACAAAGGCTCATTTCCCTCTTGCTGATGAGGACACCACAGTGAGTCACCTCCCTTTATGAGTCACCTTTAAGAAGAGGAAAGCCCTAGAGAAGAAATTATCACAAGAACGTTACAAGTTAGTGGGTCAAATTAGCCTTTTGGCTATGGAGCTTTAGATTGAGAACAATTAAGGACAGAAAACAAGAGGACCAAAATGTCTCCACTCTCGATGAACCAAGGAATAGCCATCCTGGGTGGCAAGCTCCCCAAGGTGGATGATCCCTGAGTCATCAGCAGTGCTCACATGGGCCTTAACAATCAAGGGACTCAGTGGCTCATAGATTGGACCAATTCCTGAAGAAACATTTACCAAGGTCACAAGATTAGAGTTTACCAGACTGCTCCACAAATAAAACCCTAGTCTAATGACCCTACCTACCCACCACACACACACCACAGTGGTTGGATCTCCTCCATTAAAGTGAGAGAAGACTTCCAGGTGGACGTTAAAACTGGATTGCTTAGACCTTTTCTGACATCCAGTCTGGGATGCTGCAAATAATACTGCTACAAACTCACAAGGCTGAGCTTAGGATTTCCAGGGTTGTGATTAGCTAAGAACGAGAGTAAACATTTTGATTTCTTTAATTAATGGAATTATTACAGCTCAATTTCCATTTGTTTCTTGACTGGATACAAGTACAGAGAAATCAGAGGCTTGCAAATATATTCATTAATCCAGGTGAGGGAACCTATCCCTTTCATGCTCAGCTTAATATTTTTGGTTATTTTTTTGAAATTGAGAAGTGTATTAAAAACAAACAAACAAACAGAAAATGAAATGCAGGAAATGGCTATTGCATTCTTTAAACTTTATTTCCCTACTTAATTCTCTTCAATACCAGTTGGCTTCATTATTCACATTTTTAGATGAGATAATGGATGTCATTGAGGTTAACTAGCTCATCCAATGACACAGAATTCAGAATCT
Organism: Mesocricetus auratus; assembly: GCF_017639785.1. Taxonomy (NCBI): domain Eukaryota; kingdom Metazoa; phylum Chordata; class Mammalia; order Rodentia; family Cricetidae; genus Mesocricetus; species Mesocricetus auratus. The sequence continues at coordinate 101,008,545 of NW_024429184.1, read as the reverse complement.
AACAAGATTCGTTTTATACAGGGAATACATCATCTCATCCTTTGAGGTACAAAATAGATACTTTCCACATATCACCCTGCATTTGGTGCTGAAAGTTAAATGTAGTTCTACAATCCAAGAATAGTCCCAGTCCAAGTAGGGTTCTTACTAAGTATCTCTTACCAAATAAAGAAGTTTGGGGACCAGTTCTGTTCACAGAATAAAGGTCAACAGATTGAAATGCGGTAAACCATTCTAGAAGTTTAAGTGCCAGACAGTAAAATTAAGTTTTGTTTGCTTTGTAAGTTAAAACAAGGACTCAAAGGCAAAAATGGGACGAGGTCCTTTAAAATGAACACATACTTTCATGTATTTCCAGGATGGCTGTCCATGCACACCCGACTAGGATGCGTAAGATGACAATGACCTAGAATAGAAACTATTCTTGTTTCTATCACCATTGCAAATCTGTTTTTACTCCTTTGTTTAACTTAAATGTTTGCTAAACTGATAATTAGATTCCCTTGAAATATAGCATCAGACTTGCTAGCAGTTATGTAATCATTATTTTTTAATCTATTCTCTAGTACAGAACAAGCTAGCAAGTAGGTCATGGATTTCCTTAAGTTAGAGTGAAAGAAAAAAAATAAGTAGGTTGCGTACCATATTACTTGAAAATAGTTTTAAGTGACATTGAAAAAAATAGATATTCAAGAACCATTTGACTATTTCTTTTTTTCTGTGTTGTTTTATTTTGCTTGTTTATATCTACTTTATGAGAGACATCTCTTCATTTAAAACAAAATGGGGGGAGTATTGCAGTGGCAGGCTGAACCCTCAGCTATATACAGGTGTGATATGGGTCAGCTGCTAGTGGATTGTGTGAGACACCCACAATTCTGAGCCAGAGGAAAAGAGACCTTGGCCAGTGCCCAGGGAAGCTATATTAGAGGTTGTGACACTCCAGACCACAGGGGTTGAGGACAAGGGACCTCTGATGGCAGTAAGATGGACGAAGTTTGCAACTTTGTTTTGAAATTCTTGGGGGAGGGGAATGGCCATTTTTAACCACTAGGGAAAAGGAGGTGAGAGCACAGTTATCATTGCCTGGAGGCCTGAGGGATTTCAGAGTCTGTGCCAAGTCCAGGGACCCAAAACATGTGTCTCTTCCCATAAGAAGAAGCAAAGGTAGAAGAATCAGGAAGTATGTGACCTTTGACCGCTTCTCCAGCAGATGCTACAAATCAGTTTATGGGTCAAACCTTACTCTAGGACTTTAAAGAACACTGCAGGAGCCCCGAATGGTAGCTGTGGCTCCCTCTGACTCTCTAGTCATCTATGAATGAGCTAACACATCCTCCATTTTTAGAATCATAAAATGGTAGAGCTCAGGATCTAGCCACTTCCCATGGACTTGCTAAATGCCTGGCCCAGAAGAGGAAGTAGGTTTTATCAAACAGTTGTTGAGCCTCCTTGGGCATTAACCATCCTTTTCTGCAAAGATGGTTTCCAGGTGTAACTCAGGATGGAGAGAATCATGCAGATACTTCCAAATTCTGAGCACACTTCAAAGTGAGTGTTGTTGTTCTCTAACCATTTTTGAGTTAGTATCTTGGGAAATTCTTTTCCATGCTTACATATCTGATTTTATAATAGACATCAATAGGGAAATGGGATTTGTTTTTGCAGAGATTCACTTTATAGTCAAATTTACTAGTGTGCATTTCATAATGTGAGAAATGAATTTATGTATGTTGATATCTATCATCCCTACATGTGTCTACATCTCTGGGGCCTTCTTCCTGCAACATCTGACACGAGCAAATTGACTGAGAGGAGAAAGTGGTTAATTCAGCAAATCCACCAGACTGTGTATGGGAGAGCACAATGTAACTGCTGTATCGTCGTCTCTCAGAACGCTAACACACAGAGTGTATCATGCCATCCTCTCCCCACTCCCTATGTAAAAAGAAAAGCAAACTAATGAAGGAAACTTATTCTCAGTCTGCTGCTCTCATCCTTACTTTATGAATCCCAAGACAGAGCTTCAGCAAGGTTATTTGATTTTTCTGTGGTCTCAAAATTAGGACGTATACCAGGAATACTAAGACAAATTTTCCTGCCCCTTACCCCAGCCTCCTGTATTTCCTTTATCCATGAGACAGCATTGCCAGAATTGATCCATCTACCAACGTACTGACCATTCTTCTTTCTCTTGCCTACATGCAGTCCTACTTTCCTCTCTGCCTATTCAATTTCAGTATCGCCTTCTTCCCCCATGTGAACTAAAGCAGATTCGTGAGTTCCAATTTCTCAGAGGCTGACTTTTCACAAATCGTCCCTAAAGTCTGTGATTGGAAATAAAGTTCTTGCCAAGCTTGCTTTCAGGTTAGAGCAATCTTTAAGCCAAACTACAGACTTAAAACCACAGACTTGGTGTGTGTTCGGGGGGTGTGGGGTGGGGGTGGGGGGGTAGAAATGAGGCAGTCTAGACACCCAGATGGGCTCTCTAAGTAGAATTTCAACCAACACCACCACTTAAGAGTCAGGAAGGAGACCCAAAGCACAGGAGTCTCTCTGAGCTTCAGATTATTCACTTTCCTAACTAATCAATAATTGTTATAATTAAAATTGATAGCTGCAAATAACATGACAGAAGGGTGCTGCCAGAATACTGATTGTGTCTTTGGCTTGGAAAGATAGGCAGCAGAGTGGAACACTTATTTTCCAATTTGCTTTTAGCTGTGTGCAAATTGCTTTAGCTGTATCCAGCTGATTTAGACCTTGCCTGGAGGTGCACTAGATTAATTGGCGGCCACACATTCATTGCTTACAGAATGGACTCTGTAATTGGCGAAATTTGTTAGTGCCAGTTATAAAATAACCATATAGTTCTACTTTTAGCTGTCCTTTCATTACTCTTTCCATAAGAGGCCACAGGAGGCAATTAGAAGGACTCTGATGATTAAGATGGGCTTTTCCACAAGGACTCAGAGGAACATGTATACAGTCGATATTTTATCCAAGCAAGCAGTGGTGTGAATATGGTATCGATTTTGTCCAAAAGTTGAAAAAGCACTTGAATACATGCAGGAATTTTTCCATCTTTGCTGTGACTGAGAGTTACATAAGAGAATCCACTTTGTTAGAATGGTGAGCAGGGTTTTTTTTTTTTAATGATTTTGTTCTCTCTCAGCCTCATTGGGTTATATAGAACAAGTACTCTTTCTTTCTTACTGTGAATGGAAGCAACAAGAACAATCCTGAGGCTACAGCTGGGTACCTGCAGTTTGTAGTTTTCCTTCTGCTCTCTTCTTTGTATCACAGGATTCCGTAGGACAGCCTGCACAGCATACTGAGGACATCAAGTGAAACTAAATAGACGTTTAAGTTATTTTTGTCAGGAAGGCTCTTCCCCCCCCCAAAAAGCAATAACTGGAAGGCCAACAATAAAACATAACCTATAATGACAAGTGAGCAAAATAAAGGATCTCTCTCTTTTCTGATAAGAGTCTCAAAAGTTGTTTTGCAGCAAGACATGTTGACTCACACTGGAAATCCCACCACCTGAGAGACTGAGGCAGAAGTCTAGGCCAAAGAGTGAGAATTTGTCTCAAAAACAAACAAACAAAAAACAAAACAACAAGTATCCTGTAAGACACACAAACATACAAAGCAATTACATCCTTGTATCCTCTTGGTGTAATGCACCAAATGGTACTGAGGTCAATCTCCGTTCGTGTAGATGATCAACACACACGTGTGCACAGAACAGAAAGACCTAGAAAGATCCTGCCACTCAAATGACAAGTCCCATTTATATTCATTTACGCAAACAAAAGGTGTTGAGAAGGGGCTGTGGTTCCAGTCTCTGGGATACAGCAAGAAGACGCTGTGTTTGTTGGATGACACAGTGGCTCCAGAGTAGGTCTTGTCTGCACTCCTCCATTTCTGACTTCTGCTTATTCTGTTATCTTTACCTGAGTAGAGCATAGGAACACTGTGAAGGAGGGAAAGTCTTCATAGAAATACTCAGGTAGATACCAAATGGAGAAATGGGTACTAGGCCGAGACAATAGCAAATGACTGTCACATGAAAGCTATGTAGCAAACAATTAGTGAATCTTTTTAATCTTTTATATTCTATGGGAACTTTGGGATCCAATTAAACCTAAAGATCATTTCTTCTAGAAAAGTGCCCACGTGATTACAGTATGGAAAAGGCTACTGCTTCAGAAGGATCCACACATCCCTAGAGCTCAATCACTAACATGAAGAATAGAAAGTCTTTCTGAAGTAAAAGACCATTCTGTAGGGCTGAGGAAATGACTCAGTAGGCAAAGGTGCTGAGTGCAAGTATGAGGACAAGAGTTCAAATCTCAGGCACCCCAGAACTGAGGGGCTCAATATAGGCAGACCCCAGAGGCTCCCTGGCCATTCAGCCCAGCTGAAACAGCAAGCTCCAGGTTCAATAACAGATCCTGGTTCAAAATATGAAATGGGGAAATACAGGTGGACATCTGAAGTTGCTCTGTGGGGCACGCACCTGCTTACCCAATCTCATTCTAAGCGCAAAAATTTTAGGTTTACTTTTCATTCCGTCTCCCCTTCCCCAAGTTATTCTTTTTTTTCTTAAATGGAATCAAGCTGAGGCTTAGTAAACATATTTTAATATAAGCTGTAGCATTAGGCTTTAGAGAAAGAGAGGTATCCAGAAGAAAGTAAGACACACCCACCTGAGAGCATGGGTGTAGGATTCTCAAAGAAGCATCATCTCTCCAAGTAATTCTGAGGATGGGAAAATCTCATGTGGTTCTTTGTCACCACTGAGCTCTACAAGCTCAAACTGTGCCAGTTCCTATTTTGTCCAAATGATAGGTGGTCCAGGACTAGAGGCCACACAAGTGATGCCCATTCTTTATTTGGCAGAAGAAAATGAGTATTCTGCACCACAACTTTGTGCAGAGTGTAATTTAAGCGCTCAGATTGAAGATAGAGCCAGCAAATATCAAATTTGCTTTGATCTTCTAACTTTGTATAGGAATATATGTGATCACCAAGGAGGAAAATTGAAGCATCATAAAGCAACCTCTTTTATGGTTAGGATCAGAGGGCATGTTTACACATTAAAGGGACTGCTCAAGAAAAGGTATTTCAGAACATTTACGTTGGAAATGTTCATTTGAATGTGTTTAAATTAAAATTATTCTTGTGATTTGATAAAAATGTTAGCTGTGTAAAAAGATGAAAATACTTTTGTAACTCAGCTGGTGAGATATCTCTGAAGGTAAGATATTTCTGTGGGTGAGGGTGCCCAAGTCAGGTTACCTGAGTTTGAGCCCCAGAACCCACATAGTGGAAGGAGAGAACTGACTCTGGGATATTTGTGTGTGTACATGCACATACACACACACACACACACACACACACACACCATACGATAGATACATAGATAGATACATAGATAGATAGATAGATAGATAGATAGATAGATAGATAGATGTTAAAACTTTCATAAGAGATAGAGAGGCTGGGTATGGTGGCACACACCTTTAATCCCAGCACTTGGAAGGCAGAGGCAGCTGCATCTTTGGGAGTTCAAAGTGTGCCCTACAGAGCTAGTTCCAGGACAGGCAGAGCCACATAGAGAGAAACCCTGTCTTGAAAAACCAAAAAAGAGAGGGAGAGAGAAAAAAGACAAAACCCTGAATAGTAGCAAAAGGCAAGATCAAAGTCATGAATTTATGTATAATACAACTTCTCATGCATACATAGAGAAATATTTTGTTGTGGACCATATATTTTCAATAAAAGAGCCAGAAAAAGAAGGAGGGAGCCATTTCTTTATTTCAATTCAGTTATACATGATTTCTGCAATGGAAACAAGCTGCGTAATTGAAACAAGATAAGGTATGACAGTGAGGATTTATGGAACAAACAAAAGGGCAATCTGGTTTGAAATATCACTTGTCTTTTTATCACCAGCCAGGCGATAGAATATAACAACCAGTCAGGACTAGAAAAAATATCCATAAACTTATATATTAAGTTATATAATAATATCACTAAAATATCACCAACTAGTCAGGGCTAGGAAAAATATTCATAATTTCTTTTAATTTTATTATTATTATTTGGTTTTTCAAGACAGGGTTTCTCTGGATTATTTTGGAGGCTGTCCTGGAACTCTCTCTGTCTCCGAACTCACAGAGATCCGCCTGCCTCTGCCTCCAAGTACTGGGATTAAAGGCATGCAACTCTAACACCTGGGCATCAAATCTATATATTAAGAATTGCTGAGCACCAGTGTCTACCCAGGAAGGTGGCTCAGCATGGACCCAGATCAGATTAGAGCTCTCCCTGTGTATGGAAAAATATGCCTGTCCACCACCGCAGAAGCAGTTTTCAGAAAACTGGTAACTGATAAAAACATTTCAGAAAATTGGAGGCTGGACAGTGTGGCTACAGCCAGGTCTGCAGTGGGGGATCCCCCGACCGTCGGTGGCAAGGCTTCAGAAGAGAAGACTGGGAACCCCATGAGTCAAGCTGCCCTGCAGGTTTCTAAAGAAACCTTGCCCTGATGAAAGCAACCTGAGAAATCCACGGAGTAAAGCCAAGCAGGTTAAAATCTGCAAAGCTACGATGGAGCTACCCGGGAGCTGGGAGCCAGATTCTGTTCCTGTGATGACTCCAACTTTGACCTGGTGCAGCCGCAGAAGCAGCGCCTCGGGTGCTGCAAGGCTTCCCTAGGGAAGACATGCTTCTTGGTCGGTCTTGTGGGCCACCATTCAGCCATTCGGAAATGCCTCCTAGGCAGCACCGGAAGGACCTTTGAGTGAATTACTAAGCCTAGGATTTTACCTTGCCTACTTCCCATTCCCAGCCAGAGGTGATGATGACTCTTAGTCCTAAACCCCATCTGTCTTTAGCTGAATTACTGTTTATCTTAAAAATGATTGTAGGTGGAAATTAGTTGTGTATGCAGGAGAACAGAAATGTTTGAGTCAGACAGCTTGAGGCAGATAAACATTCTTGGACTAATTGAACCATTCACTTTGCCCTAATTACATAATAGTGCAATAAGCAAATATGGAACATAATAGAACATTATGAAGAATGACCTGTGAACTGAGGTCAGTCTCTGAGCCCAGCCAGACTGGGATAGTTAGGTCTACCAGGAGCAGGCCTGGCCATCACCCAGAGCTGCTGCAGCCTGGATCACTTTAAGTTCTCTGTCTTGGGATTTACAGTCACAATAGCCCTGTCCATATCTGCCCTCGCCTTCATCCAAGATGACTTTTAGCTCAGACACTCTCAGGGTATACACTTGCATAGTTAAAAGATAGGAGAGGCTGGATGTGGTAGCACATGCCTTCAGTTCAAGCACTGGAGAGGAAGAGACAGGAGGATCATGAGTCCCAGGCCAACCTGGGCTACTTAGGAAGAATCTACCTTAAAAACATATAAAAATTAGTAATAAAAGGTAAGTGCCACCAATTAAAGAAATCAATATTTTTGCTCTTCTTTTTATTTTCTCAGTTCAATTACATTTTAGATACATCAATTCTAAAACTGTTGGTTTCTAGAAAGGACATTTGCTTGTAGTCTGTGATTAGTAGAGGAATGTTTGTTTACATGTCCATGCAACACAATTGTCATAAATTGGCTTTGGAATGAAAACATAGAACCACACAAAGGAATGCTGTTTTCTGGCTTGCTCCCCAAGCCTTATTCAGCCAGCTTTCTGATACACTTGAGGCCCATCTTCCCAGGGAAGTCACTGTTCTCAGTAGCATAGGCCCTTCCACATTCATTATCAGTCAAGAAAACACCCAGCAGACGTGCCCACAGGTCAGTCTGTTTGATGGAGGCAGTTCTTCAAGTGAGGTTCTCACTTCAAGCCAGGTGACTTTAGTCTGTGTCAAGTAGACAGAAACTAACCAGCACAGAACATAGGGCCTCAGATGACCAGTAATCAAGTTTTCTGAGGGGAGAAGAGCCAACATAGGCAAAGGCTGGGCTGTGGCTCAGTCATACAGGTCTTGCCTAGCCTAGGGGAGAGTGGGACATTCCTGGGTGACATTTGCCCCTAACACATATACCCAAATGTATCCAGTTGCCAGGGAAAATAAGTCAGAACAATCTACACTAAAACGTGCTCTCATAAATTAGTGGAGATTAAAGAATAAATATTAATCTGTGTTGTAAGAAAAAAGTAATCAAGTCATTTAAAATAAGATTGTTTTTAAAGTATGGAAGATGTTTTTTGTGGTTCTTTAAAATGCAATTAAGTAAAAAGCCAAGGGCTGTAAGGAAGCATGAAGGCTGTATTTGGTTTTTGATTTAGCCTGCTTGGTTTAGCTTTGTGAAACTATGTAGCAATGGTTAGATTTGAGCTCCCTATGTAGAGCAGGCTGGCCTACACTTGCCTCTGCCTTCTGAGTGCTGGGAATGGATGCATGTGTGCCATGACACCTGGGAAGGCCTGAATTTGGATTCTAGCATTCATGTAAAAACAGGTATGCCGGGCATGGTGTTGCATACCTAGGCAGATCCCTATCTGTTTGAGGCCACACTAGTCTACATAGTAAGTTTCAAGGCAGCCAGGGCTACGTAGAGAGACTGTCTCTACTAAACAAAACAGAAACGTTAGGTATGACCACATACACTTGTAATCCCATCTCTAGCAGGGCCCAGGGAGTCAGTGACAGGAGGGTCACTGGAACTTGCTGGCCACCATCCTACCAGAAAAACATTTTGAGTTCCAGGTTCAATGGGAGACCCTGTCTTATGGAAATAAGACATTGATGGACGGAAGAAGGCCTCTTCCCTCCTAAGTGGGCACGTAGAAATGGGCACATGCAACCCACACAGACACAGATACACAGACAGACACACACAATACACTATATCTATATATTTTTAGTTTTCTTTTTATATATGTTGTATATATCCACAATTAAAAGTTGTAATAAGATAGAAAACAGAAGAACATAAAAGCATGTTCTTTACACTGACAAAGCACGTAGGTAGTAAAAGTGCAATTGGCGCTATAAAGATGACAAGGAAAATATGACATTAAACTTGGAGGAAGGAACATACACAAGGAAGAAAGATCATATAAAGTAATTTATCACTGCAAACAGCATGGGACAGAGAAGACCAGCAGCCTTTCTATGAAGTGACCTTCAGATGAAGTAGACTTTGCTTGAGGTAATTCTATCTTGTTCTTTTATAGTTCTGGGTGTTGAGCCAGGGCCTCGTGCGTGGTAATCATTCACTCTACTGGTCTACCAAACCCCTCTTGAGGTAGTATATCTTTAACACAAGCAAAAAAAAAAATCATGTGAAATGTCTATATAAAAATACAAAGTGTTTGTACAAAGGAGGAGATGTTGCAGCTACCAGAGGAACTATGTTTATTAAATGAAGTAAAAATCACAACAAAAGAAAAAAAACAGAGCAGAAATAAACTTTTTTCAGAGCCACCAACAAAAACAAACTAAGCTTTATTCAAAGAAATCAATTTTTGGATTGGAGTTCTAAGAAACTTCTCTCTCTAGCCTGCATAAAAACAACATTCAGGCATTGATGGAGAAAAACACTCCAGGCCAAGACAATATATCAAAAATAACACCTAGTTTCCATTACCATGAGAAAATGGGTGAGTATCTAAGATGGAAAACAGAGCATTTTCTCCAAGAACTTGTTTGGGAGTCCTTCTGGGTCTTGTTCCAGTCACTTCCTGTAGGCCTGGGGAGACAAGGCAGGAAGAAGAAACAGCCTGTGTACTGTGGACACTACCAAACACCCTCTTCCATGCCTTGCTAAACATTTGAGTCCTGTGTATTTTCTGGCCCCAAGAGCATCTAAGTTACCCTTTTACATCATACCCCATGATACTGATGAGGATACTCGGGTCTAGTCCTCAGTGTAAGCGAGGCTTTCTCTCCATCATTGCAAAGTGAAATAAGATATATATTAAAAGAACTGGACGTAGATGTGTCCCCAGTACCCTGTTTTAAATTGTGGGTTATGAAAATAGATGTCTCCACAGCAGCCTGTTTTCAATTGTGGGATATGAAGTACCATATGAAGGAACTTACTCTATTATTAACGAGGGCATCTGTTCCTTTGCATCCTCTCTGACACCTGATTACTTTTGATTTGAGTCATTTACTCATAAGGTTTGTAACATAACGCATATCACGTTATCCCCCAAATAAAACATCATCCATTAATGGGAAGGAACAAACTTTGGAAAGTGTATTTTAAATTAATATCATTGTGATAAGCTCTTGAGCTGATTGATAGACATTCTTCCTTCACTGAAGACATACTAAATTAGTTAAGTCAAGATTAATTAGGTAAAGAGCGATTTCAAAAGAAAGATGATGAAGTTACAACATGCCACTTAGTATTGGTGGGAAAAAATATCAGTTTATTTTAAAATAATTCATGTCTGTCAGATTAAAAGAACCAAATGGTTCGTGATTATATTCATTAACAATTGAAGTTTCTTCTTTGGGCACTTTTCCTGCTTTTCTACTCATCATAAATAGCTATCATGCATAATTTGAGATAGTAACCTTCTAGATCTTTCTATCAATACAAATATACTGCACAAACACATATGCTTATGTATAAATTCAAATATTTAACATTTTGACAAACATATAAGTATATATTTATCTATTTAGAGAAAGATTTTATTCTAGTACCCTATGTGCAGAACCCAGAAGAATCAGTTACTAACAGCATATGTGAATTCATGGAGACTCCTTTAATTTTTTTCAACATAACATATTATGATTGTGTATGGGTATGCCTCCCTGATTAATATTTGAGTAGCTTTCTATTGTTTAAAATGAATATTTCTGTACAATATCTTTATGAGTGAGAATGGTTGTTCAAAAGGAAATTACTATGTAAAGTTACATATTTGTTTTGTTTTTATGTATGTATGCATTATGTATGTATGTATATATGTTTTGTATTATGTGTGTTTGTCTATATGTGGGTATGTGCATGTGAGTTCAGGTACCCAAAGAAGTCAGAAGAGGGCATTAGCATACCTGGACCTGGAGTTACAGGCAGTTGTAACCCATCTGATATGGGTGCTGAACTTGATACTCTGCAAAAGCAGTACATGCTATTGATATATGAGCCAGTTGTCTAGCCACTATACTTATATTTTTTGACATAGTGCAAAATGTGTCTCTACAATACTTCTCACTAACAATGTAAGAATTTTGCCCTCATTGTCACTAACACTCCACCTTTGTCATGTTGTTGTATGAGAGATAACCTAATATCCTTTTTGTTTACTCTCTGACTACACTGTCACTCATATTTTCTTCAGTTATTATAGTTCCTTTTCTCATTGTCAATTTTCATACTTTTAGACTGTGGGGTTTTTGATTTAGTATTTTCATTCTTTTTAGACAGTAGCTGCAGCTTTGGCTGGCCTGGAACTTGTTATGCAGTCCAGGCTGATCTGGAACCCATAGAGATCCATCTGCCTCTAACTCCAGAGTGCTAGGATTAAAGCCGTGAGTTAGTTTTAAACTTTCAGCAAATAGCTTGAGTAAAAAATTGGTCCTTTGCCTAAGAAATATTTTACCTTACAAATATTTTCTTCAGTTTTTTTGTTTGTTTGTTTGCTATTTGACCTTCTTTGCGATATTATTTTCCAAATGAAACTTAAATTTCTTTTAACAATGTGATTAAATCATCCATTTTTTAATGGCCGCTGAACCTTATGCCCTGAACAAAAGTACCACTCCAATGGAAATATAAACAAATACACCCATGCTGGCTTTGATATTTCACTAAAAGCTTTGTCCATCTGGAATTCATTTTGTTTTAGAAAATTAGATGGGATTCTAGACTAGTTTACTTTGGTATAGCTCTCCAGTGTGTGAAGATATGCTTAAAGGAAAAGCATAACAAATTTGTTGGTCTAACTTTTTTTAATGATTGAAAAAACATTGCGTTTATTATTTGTGTAAGTGTGTGTATTTTATAGTGTGTACGCCATGTCACACATGTGGAGATCAGAGGACAACTTGGGGGAATGCATTCACTCCTGGAACCATGTGGTTCCCAAGGATCAAACTCAGCAAGAGCCCTAATGCACGGAGCCATCTTGATGACCCCACAAAAACAATTTGAAATGACTTTTTCAGAGTTGTTGAAACAAGTTTTCACACCTGTTCTGCTTCATAATGAAACCATAATACTTTTGCGAAGTAGAAAATATTTCAGTATTCTTTCCTAGGTCACTGGAATTGTAGGGATGTAGAGTTAAATAATGTTTGCCTGCTATTCAAAAATCTACTCCAATGGGCCTAAAGACACCTACAAGAAATAACAAGACAGAAGCACCTCATAGCAATAGGTCCAGTTAATTGCAAAGACTTTTGATCTTTGTGTCTTGATCTTAAAGGTATTAATTTATCTCCTACACTTCCGCTAAAATTTCCAGGCTGGGTGTCTCTGTTTCTGAGATTGATGGATGTCTTTGTCCTAGCAGTGCCTACTTCTGTTCTTCCCATCCTGGGAAGGCTGCATTATCTCATACTTGTTTTTTGCTGTTCTTCTGTCAGCATAGCAAAATCACAATGGCTGGTAAGCAGAGAAGTAAAATTAATATCCATGAACCAAGTTCCCCTGCCCCCAGGCCAGGTGACATTCTAGTCACCTCCCACATGACACCATTCTAAAGCCAGTGCTCCTGGCCTGGGTCCTGCTCCCTGCCTTTCCTAACCTCTTTCATAGGTGTGAAGACTCATCTACAGCAGATCCTAGTTAATAGATGTCTCTCCTACCCACCTCTCCACCCAGTTCTTGGAACCAGACAATGGATGTTTCTGAATAGAGGACATTCCATTCTTCTGTGAAAGACAACAAAATAAATGAGATTGATGGATGTATATTAAAGGTATATTAAATTATTCACTCGGGAAATATGTCAGAGGAACCAAGTAAGTAGAGCATAGGTATATAAACCTAAATAGAAAGGAACAGGAAAAAAAAAGTCCAAGTCAACACTAAATATTCATGATACACTAAATATACATGAAATGCATGAAGGACTGAATATTCATTATATCCTAAATATATATGAGGGCATAAAATACTCAATATCCATAAGGTCTTACTTTAACCACTTAATGGTGACAGCTGCACACACACACACACACACACACACACACACACACACACACACACACACCTGTCTCCTACCCTCCAGCCCTTGGCTAGGCAGTTCAGTAGAGTAAGGGGGTGCTGATTGAAGTCTCTCCAGCCTTCCTCACCCTCCAATCTGGCCCTGGTAACTGTACTCTCAGTAAGAATGACTGGGCTACACAGAGGACAAAGGTGTACCCTTTGTGCACTGCAGAACTGGTGGAGTGTGGTAATCTGCTCCATTTCTCTGCACTGTATGTTGGGCAAAATTCCTTCAGTAAACTGGGTAATCTATGAGTTCTTTATGGGATGGCTTGCCTGGCTGGATGCATGAGAGGCATCAGCAAGTGAGTCCTGTACCACACAGCATCCCATCTGTCTCTGCTTTCTGCCTGGAGCCCAGCCACTCCATTCTCCTTGCTTTCTTTGAAACACTTCAAACACATTCTTCCTCTGTTCTTCCTCTGTCCTCAGGGTCTCTGTACTTACTCTTTCCTCCACTGGAGATGTTTTCTCCTGGCATCTTCATGTGTTTTCTCCTCTTCCCTTCCAGAATCTCCTCCCAAAAGTACTCTGTAAAATTACATGGTGTCGTGATGATTACTTATTTATGATTTTTATGTGCCTGTGTGTATGCACCTGTGTGAATTTATGTACCCCACATGTGGGCAAGAGCCCACAAATGCCAGAAGAGAGCAGGGTCTTCTGCAAATCGAGTTATAAGCAGATGTGGGCTTCCATGTAGATGGCTGGAAAATGAGCCCCTGTCCTCTGCAAGAGCATATAATAAGTGTTCTTAAATTTCATCACTTTCTAATAATTCTCTTTATAGTCCATTGCCAAGTAATACTTTAAAATGCAGCTCTGACACTTCTCTGCTCCTAAGATAGACCCAACAGGCTAAGTATTCAGTCCTACAAGACTAATCTATTTTCAGAAGCCAGCCACAAATGGGGTCCTCAAAGTACCTGGCCCCTACAAGTCTGATGTTTCCATGACCCTTCACTCTCGTGCTTCCTCTGGTTCAATAATTTGCCAAAATGACTCACAGAATTCAAGACTATGATACCTATAACTATGATTTTTATCATAAATGATACATCCCAGGAACAGAGGTAATGACACATAGGCAACACGGGCATTGGGAAACAGGATGCAGGGCTGCCAGGCCGAAGGTATGGAGCCAACCTTGAAGTTCCTTGAACTTTTCCACTCAAGTTTGGTATCCCATTATTTAGACATTACTGGAAATCATCAGCCTTTGGTAACTCAACTCAATACCCAGTCTTCCTCCTCAAATTACTGACCTACTGGTCATGTGACTGATTGCTCTGTTGACTAATCTCCAATCTGAGACTCAACTCCTTAGCATGAATCTAAGTATGGTTGGAAGTATGGTTCTTTACAAATGACAAATGGAGTCAGGAAGTTAAGAGAAGTATATTTTCAAACCAAGAGTTGAGAGGGAGCAGTGACATGATGCTCCCCTCTTCCCTCATCTGACTTCTTCCCTCATCTGACTGCACTCATGGAGTGAGTATCCAACATAGAAAAGGAGGAAAACCCACAAAAACTCTACGAACATATATAGACTATATCAGATCATGGGAAATGACAGACCAGTAAAGTGAGGCAAAGAGGGCTGAAAGTGCTTAAGGAGAACAGGGACATTTCTAGTCTGGATCTGTAATTCCAAAAGTTACGTAGTTGGCTCTTTTCTCTACGCCACTCCCCCTCCTGTAACAGGACTCCTAATCACAGGCATGTTGACTGTGCTGGGCTACATAATGCTGCCAACATTTCCCATGCCTGTACCAGCCATGTGTGGTAATTTCAATGACAGAAACCTATTACACCTGGCAGGGGATTTTGGAGCATGCACAGAAAGATGGGCCAGTTAGATGATGGTGCAAGTGAGCCAAAGTGAGCTTCAGTGCTACCCCAAGGCTTTTCCAATGGCAGAAGCAGGGAAGCTGAAATCAGCAGCAGAAGCAGTAGGAGGGACAATGCTTCCAGAGAAGTGTGTGACACCCCAAGATTAAGGGTTTTGAAACACCATGACTGGCCTGCCAGTTCCCTTCTTGCCCTTCAATACTATGAGATACTCTTGTAGCCTTTTAGCAAACCTGGTTTGTAAGTAAGCCAGTCTGCTTCTGCTATGAATGTTGTTCGGCCAAATGACTTAGACTGCAGTACTATATAGGTCTGATCCAAAGAAGCCCAAACCAACAACTAATCTAGCAGCCTCTTGCTGCTTCTTGCCCTTCACTGTGTCTCTTCAGCAGGCAGGTTCATCCCTTCCATGGGACTCATCAGATCCCAGCAGGCATATCCCAAATCCTGCCCCCGTTGAACTTGAGCACACTTTCTACACCTGACCACCTGAGAACGCCTCTGCCCTTGGCATCAATTGTTTTGCTTGTGTCCCTAAGGATCTTCTACTTACACCTGCAAAGACTTAGCCAAGGTGTGGTGGCACTGGTGAGTCAAAAACAAACAAGGAGCCCTGCCAAGCATGCAGAATGTTCAGCAGAGCCCATGCAACTATTCCCATTGAGTCAAGTGATATTCTATACTCTGTCTTCCAGGAGAATGGCACATTCATATTAGCTACCGATTTATCCATGTCCACCACTGCATGATACAAAGTGAGGTCTTCTAGTCAACCTTGAAATGTAGCTTCACATTTTTCAAAACACCCCACTCATCGGAGTTAGAGGACTCTCCCTGGCTCTGTAGGTCACCAGCATATTGCTGCAGTGGGCAGAATGGAGCTGAACCTGGGTTTCCGGTGGAGGTGTGGCTGTGGGGGAACTCACTTGCCTCTGAGCATAAGCCTCATTAAGTAAGAAACAAGAATGTCCAGCAGACTCCATTGAGGTGTAAAATCAGCCTCCATATCTTTCTGCCTATGGAAACATCTTCCACTCCCCGATGGCCAAATAACAACTGAGTTCACAGCAACATCAGGTCAGAGGTCTGGTGATATTCCAACCAAGCTGTTGGTCAAATCCATCTTTTATACACCCTATTTCACTTTGTCTCCCTCTTTTCCCAGGGTCTTCTGTAGCCCACGCTGACCTTGAACTTAATATGTGAAAGAGGATGACTCTGATCCCCCTGCATTTACGTCTTCAGGGCTATGGCTATAAGCATGCACTGCCACACTCAGTTTATATGGTGCTATGGACTAAATTTAGGGCCTTATGCACACTAGGCAAGCCCTCTACCCACTAAGCTGCATCTCTAGATCCTTAGTTGACATCTGTGTGTCTTATTAGTGAAGGAATTATGCAGGTTTGAGAATATCTGGTTTACAGGCATCTGGCAATTTCTGAAGCTTTAGAAAGTTCCACCAGAGTTCCAGTAGATACTTGTCTGCACAATAGGTCTTAAGGTTTGGCTTTGTTTGGCTCTTCAGAAGTATTCAGATTCTGCCAGAGGAGAGGGCTGTCTATGAAAGTCAATAGGGTAATGTCTAGACTTTCTGTATCTAGGAATCCATGAACTGGATGGAATCCTGACATCAACCATTTCCAAAGTTCCACGTTAGGTCTTTGTCAACTTGACACAAGCTAGAGTAATTTAAGAATTTCCTTAACTGAGGTAGTTAAGGAAATACCTCCATCTGATTGGCCTGTGGGAAAGCATGTTGGGCATTTCCTTGATTGCTGGTTGATGTGGGAAGGCCCAGCCCACTGTGGATAGTACCATCCCTGGGCAGGTGATCCTAGGGTATACACACAAAAGCAAACTGAGCAAGTAGAGCAAGCCAGTGAGCAATGTTCCTTCATGTCTTCTGCTTCAGACCCTGTCTCCAGGTTCTTACCTTGAGCTCTTGCCTTATCTTCCCTCAATGGACTATGACATATAAGCCAAATAAACTCTTCCCTTCCCTGGTACTTTTGATTGGGGTCTTTATTACAGCACAGAAAGCAACCTTGGCCACCCTTCTTATAAAAATAAGTTTCTCTCACCCAAAGATTCTAGATATGGTAGGTGGGCCCTAGACTATCTGTCCAGGCAAGAAAAACTCAACAAGTGACCATTTAGTCCTCCTTCCACTTGTGTTAGTGCTTTGTGTAGGAAGTCCAGACAAGATTAGGGAAGGGCAGGAAGCTGTGGCTACTACTTCTTCTTCTCTACATGACAAGTTCCACTGTGTGGAGGTAGAGATGACAGATCCCCTTTGCAACTAGACCTCCCTAGGACTTCCTCCCTATAGGTCTTGAATCAGCAGTGTCATTGCTTTCTGAGATCTAGGCAAGGATCTTCCTTGACCTAAGGCCTTAAGTTTCTCCAAGCCTATTAGGAATTCAAGTCTAAGAGCCTATCTAGGACTCCAAGTCTAAAGCTCATCCTCTCCAGGAATCTTCCTTGTTCCTGACACAGTGTGATTCTCTCCCTGCCAGTGACTAACCCATCCTCACTCTTCCCATTTTTGGTGTGCTCCAACACATGTGTTGTGTAACATCCATCCAAATCCTCCCCTCCTGTTTTTGTCTCTGGAGAAGGAATGTCCCTTTTCTTTCCTATAGAGGATAGTTGTGAGGCACTCTATATGCAGGAGGTAGGTCTATGTAGAATCCTGTGTGTGTATTTGAGAGAGAAAGAGAGAGAGAGAGAGAGAGAGACAGAGAGAGAGAGAGAGAGAGAGAGAGAGAGAGAGAGAGAGAGAGAGAGAGAAGTGTTAGGGAATGATGGGTAGGGACTAGGCTAGCATCTCTGTTCTCACAAATAGAGTCATAATTAACTTTGTCATGAAATAAAATGAAATCCAAATGTGACAAGTATGTGACTTACCCTTTCCTTTTCATTTGGGAGCTCAGCTCCTGCATCTGTAGGAAGGCCAACCACAACTGAGGCTCTCTGTGAGTCCCACTTGAGCACTCTTAACTACTACCTGCCCCATCCCCCAAAGTCATAGGTGTGGGAAGCAGTTTGCAGGGGCCTTAGTAATCATTTTCATCAGAAATGGTTTAGGGAGTGATCAGGAAAGGTTTCTTCATTCCTAAGAGAAAGACAGACAAGAAGATAGAATGTTCTCCCTGGGTAGTGATGCCTCTGAATGTGTGTTCCAAAATTACCTTAAGCATAGATCAAGCAGGGTATTGCAGAGGAAGAGCTATTGTAATTTATAAAAAAGCAATGGGAGAGAAAAGACACCCCACAGCAGACCTCCTGTGGCGGGTTTTTTCTTATTAGGGGACAGGTGATGGGAAATGGAGAGCCTGTGGAGATAGGAGCAGCAGAAGAGAGAGGCAGGGAAGGGGGGTTGGGGAGACAGTGATAGGTAGAGAAGCATATAGAGAAACAGAGAGAGAGAGAGACAGAGACAGAGACAGAGACAGAGACAGAGAGACAGAGACGGGCTAAACATAGTCAATGTGCACAGGTGGTGCTCTTAGTTGCTGCAGCTGAGGGTGTATTCTGTCAGAACCCCAAGGGCAGGCCGGTACAGATGCCTGAATACTAGCAGTACAGCCAGCTATATGAAGAACATTTTGGAGCTCACCAAACTTCTGGCTTCATACTTGGGGAGAGAAAAGCTCTCCTTGTAGAAGACAGGTTGTTATAGTGTAGGCTGCATGCTGCTAAAAGCATCCAACTGTCCAGCCACCTTGCTAGAACCAAGCTCCACCTCCAAGGTCATGCTGAATGCCATCCCTGTTACACAGGTGATCCAAGTTGTCCTCTCTGTGCAGAGCTGTGGGATAAGGGCCCACCTTTTGTTTCTGACCTACTGTCTGTAGTGATTGAATAAGGACAGGATGACTCTAGTCACCGACATGACTAATTAGCACATTGTGGCTCTAGAAAATTGCATTTGAAACAGAGTAGTTTCTAAACAGGATTATTTGACCTAAACTCATTGAGTCTGGGGAAGTCCTCCATGGTGGGAGTATATCTTGTGAGGACCTTCTTGCTGCATTGTTACATGGTGGAAGACATCCCCTGGTGAGGAAGAGGAAAGGAAAGGGACCATCCTTGTGTCCCTAATCCATTCACAAAGAATCCCACCCCATGGCCATTAACCACACCTCTAGAGCACAGCCCAATTAAGGCTTACCTCCTACCACTACTTTGTTTGGGATAAACTTTTGGATACATTCAAACCACAACACAAAGGTCTTTTGCCCAGGTCCTTGCTGTGTAATGGACAGAGTTCCTAACATCTGCACTCTGCTGCTTTCAGAAAACATGTCATAAAGTCCCTGGAGAATTAGGGCCAAACCAACTCGCCTTTGCTGATGTTGTTCTTTCAGAGAGTCTGATGAAGGAAGCCCAGTCTATTTCTCCTGTCATGAAAGAACATGGCAAAGTCTATGCCAGAGCAAGCCTCAACCCCTGTTAAACTCTAAACTCAGGCGGAGGCCTCCTCAGGAGCTTGGGGCCTGGGGACTCCCTGCTGAGGGCATTGCTGCAGTTGCTGTTGGGAGTTGTGTGCTTGTCCCCATCATTTTCATGACGTCAGATACTCTGTAATGTCCACTTGAACGCCAAAAGCCTAGAATGCCAAAGTTTGGCTGAGGGCTCCGAGGCCGAGAGGGAAATGCTGAAAGGGTTGATTCTAGTAGACTGCCAGAGGGCCCAAAACAGGTCGTTGCTGTATGCTGACAAAAGGTCTCAACTTTGTACTTAATTATTTCCAAACGATGACATTCTTCTGGTCCCAGAGGACTTGTGAGTAAGTTAGGAGAGGAGGATGTTTAAACCACAACTTTAAACTTATTTCCTGTAACTAGATCTCTCCTCCGGTACATTCTGTATGCACCGAGGAAGTAAGCAATGTGAAACATTGATTTGTACAATGTAAATGTTTAAACTAGAATTTCCTAACCTTGAATTAGAACTGCTTTTATTAGAACAAAAGCCTCAAAAAAATCAACAAAAACCAATCTAAGATGTGTCTCCTCCTCTTTCTCCCTTTCTTCTATCTCTCTCCTGCTCTCTTTTCCTGCATGTCTGCAAATGTGTGGGTCTACATGCGTGTGACAATTGATGTGCGCATGTGTACACACGTATGTGCAGCCTGAGGTTGATGTCCAGAATCTCCCACTATAACTTTCCTCATGTATTCTCTGAGATAGGTTCTTGCAATCAACCTCAGAGCTCACAGATTAGCTGTCTGGATGACTAGTCCTGGAAATTCCCTGTCTGTGTCTATGAAGGATGGACTTGTAGGCATTATACCAGCACTATGGAAATATCACTTTAATCTAAAATGGAATCATTTCATAATCTAAAATGTTTATGAGGTTTAAACCAGCAGTTGTATCTGTAATGCCTAGAATAGTATCTAGTCCATAATACTTAACACTATAGGTATTATGATGTCACCTACCTGTTATGGCATTCTATAAGACATAGCAGTATTCCTGTACTCTTACCTAGACAAAAGGAAAATTCTGCATGGTATGGTGATAGACACAGTAGTGGTCTGTCAGTGTCTGAGCCCTGAAATCTCTGGGCATGCTAAGTAACAGAGTAAAGAGTAAAGAGGAATTGAACTTGCAGATATGAGCCAACGAGATGACTCAATCAGTAAGGGCACTTGTTGTCAAGACCAACAACTTAAGTTTGATCTGTGAGACCGACGATAGAAGGGGAAAAGTGACTCCTAAAAGTTGTCCTCTGGCCTCCACACATGCACCGTGACATGATTCTGATTCCTATTCCTTCACTTTTCTGACTAGAAGATTAACCCGCAGCAGTGGTGGCAGGGTTGGGGGTGGGGTGGGGGTGTCCTTGAAAGCTATAGGATGGGGACACCACCTGTTCTTCTGAGGTTCAGTCTCTTGCAGAGATGGCAAGGCAGGCTCCATGTTGCATGTCAAGTTCAGTCTGTTCCCAGCAGGGCTGCACTGAGGTCTCCCTCACACTCATGTAGACAGACAGTGCTGCTGGGATCATGTCTGCTCAGGTGACAATTTCTGCACCACCTTACAAGCCATCCCACGTGAAAAGGCTTGACTGCAGGCACTCAAGCGTCAATCCATAGCCAGAGCAGACCCTCCTCCTGGTCCCAGAACCTGCGTAGGTATGGATGGTATTCCTGCCTCATGCTCAGTAAAATCTGGAAGATCTTAACTTCCCCTGTTTCTCAGTGTGTGTCTAAGGGGATAGAGGGAAGATCACCAAAGCCTATGCTGTATCTGATTATTTTTTTTAGGTGAAATGAATATCTCCATGGGAAGAAAACTTAAGTTAAAATAGAGCAAATCACTTAATTGCCCATTTTCCCAACTTACCCACCTTCATGCTCGGAGACAATATATGGGAAGGCCAATACAAATAATATTGCAGATTGATGGACTGCAAACTGAATTCAGCCTCAGGCATGTTTTTAAAATCACATTGAATTTCCACCTGTAAAAACAGTACTAATGGTTGTGTGAAAGTTTAGACCAGGGTCTTCTGGGTGGCTCAGTGAGTAAGGCTACTTGCCACCAAGCCTGACGACCTGAGTTCAATCCCTGGGACCCACATGGTGAAGGAGAAAATTGACTCCTATGCCACATATCCTCTGATCTGCACACATGTGTTGTGCTCTGTGTGTGTTGTGTGTATCTGCAAGCAATAAATACATAATTGCCACACTCGTACTGTAGGGATATGTGTGTGTGTGCGCACATAATAAATAAAATGTAACATGCTTTAAACAATAATTCAGAACCATCCAATTCTTTTAAACACAATCTGTACCAAACCTGTACAATCTGAGCTACAGAGCAAACTTCTCTCAAAAGAGCAAAACAAGTGGTAGATCTGACCCAATTTGGTCCACCACTAGTGAACCTACATTATGCCTCTACTGTGTTACCTGGAGCCACTGAGAGTTTTATTTCTGTGTACATGTACGTTCCTATGTACTTGTGAGCATGGGTGTGCATGTACCACAGTATACTTGAAGAGTTGAGAGAACCACCCCAGGTATTGGTCCACGCCTGGATTTGGAGAGGTTTCTTTCTCTTATTTGAAGCAGTTGTGCAGATGAGTCTAGCTGGCCTGTGACCTTGTGTGGGTTCTCCTGTCTGTTTCTGACTTTGCAGTTAAGAGTTTTACTATTACAAGTAAGTGCCACCAAGTGCCTGGCTTTCTGTGGACTCTGGGGCTGCAAACTTGGGCCCTCATAGTTGTGAGCCAAACACATTACTCATTGAGCCTCCTCCCCCACCCAGTTTCCTTGTTTTTTAAAGTAACAAAGGACAAAGAACTTGGGAATCTACTGTGCAGCTGGGACTGGGCAGAAATTCTAGACTCCCTGTGCTAGTTGGTGCTGATAGCTTGTTGGGGAGGATGTTTGCATCTCATCCTGGGTAGTGTGGAACATCCCAGAGCACCCAGGGATGTTTCCCAAACAAAGCACTACCTGGTCCAAAATGTCAGCAATGCTGAGGCTAAGAACCAGTCCCTGATTTGCATATGATTTGTTTGCAGAGCTAAAAGAGGATCCCTAGTGGAGGCCTGACTAATGGTCAACTTTGGGGTCTTCACCATTTTCTCTCCCCCAAGTTAACCGAAAGAAAACAGCATTTATGACTCAGAGGGCTGCAGGAAGAGGGAATAAAGTGACTGTGGTTAGTGACACACACAGGCATAAATGCCTTTGCCTGTCTTGTTTCTTTTTCAGAGTCAGAAAGAGACTGGACTGACCAGTAATTATCATTAAACGGCTGTTTCATCCTGTCTCAATCAGCTCTATTCATTCAGGTCATTCAGGGAGCCTTGGGTTGCAACCACGTTAAGTCAGGGTCAGAGCCAGTGTGAATGGAAAAGGCCAGCCTTTTCACTCTGCATGTGTTAATGACCTGGGCTGAACATCAATGGCAAGCTTCCATGAAAAAGCCATCTGAGAATCTAACCTAGAAATAAATGGTTCTATATAGAGCCCATTGCCTTGTTTTTAATATTCAGCATTCAATGGGACCGCAGCTGTAAACAGCTCTTCGTTTGCATTTCACCATGAAGTTAATTTGCACTCTGCCAGCACTGCAGGCTTTTTGCATATGTTCAGGACAAGCTGATATGAGCAGGCCTGGAATGAATAATGTTTAGTAAAATCAATAAACCCTATTATTAGTCACTAAGGGGACTGATTTTATGTCTATAAAAGTAAAACAATTAGAAGCATATTAATGGCAGATTCATCATAGTAATATAATGGAGCCAACCATGCTTGTCTTTGGGGAATCTTTAATTTACCATTCGGTGCTGAATATAGACTTTAGCCAGAAAAATGGCATGCACAATGTCAATGAGTTCTGGCCTTTGGCAACTCATGACTTGAGTAAAGACACCAATGGTAACCATCAGGGTAGCAAACAAAATTTCATTTTCTCATCACTGTAAACCGGTCATGAATAACATTCCAGTAAAAGCAGATGAAGGCTATTCAAAAGGCCTGGTGCTTTTGGTCATATATCTCTTCATATTTATCAGCATATCTCTTCATAATTATCAGCATTGCCATTGACTGCAAAAGTAGACATAAGCATGGTCTAATGTACCTATTTGTAATCTATTTAGCCACCTAAGTAGGAGTGATCAGAAGCCTGATAAGTGTACACGCAGGATTATACAACTGAAAGAGAAGACTGACTTCATGCCTATTATTTGAAAAATGCACAGCACTGAAAGTTGGGAAATCTTCAGAATCACACAGCATCTCCCAGCCCTCAACAGGAACGTGCTGCTATAGCTGGGGAGGGTGAAAACTGACCTGAATTTTGTTCTGATGTTTTGGCAGTTACAAGGTTGGTCAGGAACTGGAGTTGCAGGAAAGCCACCAACAGACAGACTAGAAAGCAACTGTTTGAACAGAGGAAACACGCGTGCTTTTGACTACAGAATACAGCACCACATCTTTAAGGAATAAAAAGATCTGGTAGCTTGAAGACATGACAAAAATTAGGTAAATTAGATTCCGGAGCAAATGACACACCAAGTAGCTTTGCCATAGCAGAGGAAATATTGCTCTGTGGTGACAAAAATCTATTTGTGAAGGTCAAGCTAAACAAATACACCCAGACAAGTTCCGTACTTTTAAGCACTTCTAAGTGAACCAGTTGGTAGAACTGTTATTAGCATTTAGAGGAAAGTCAGACACTGATGACTGCAATGAGTCAAGACAAGGTCAAGGGCTGGGGTATGTACCTCAGTGACAGAGGGCTTGTTGAGCATGCATGATGTCCTGGGTTTGAGCCCCAGCACAAGAAAAAAAAAATGCAACCAGTCCAAAGACAAAGTAAATTTGCAATGGCAGACTCCTGTGCTGGCTTTACCATGCCACTGAAGTGCTTCTCCCCCAAGTTTCCATGAACCTCCGGATCATCAAGTTAGTAACATCTTCCCAGACTACTCTAATCAGCCATACAAACTCCCACACATATTCAGTCAGCATCCTTCACTATTTTCATAGCATTTATCAGACAACCTACTGTGTGCATATATTTTGTTGTATGTTTGCACTGTCAACTAGAAAAGGCAAGTTCTGTGAGTATTGGGATTTCTGTTTGTTTTGTTCATGTAATCTATCCCATCTTAGGATGGTGTAGGTGGCACCATGAATGGAAAGAAGAGGTGGGGAAGAGAGGTAAAAATACCCTGGTATGTCACTCTAGTGCCAACTAGTTGACCTTTTATATGTTCTACCTATTGTCCACATGTCACAAGACTTACATCTTTAGGCTGAGCATAGTGTGGTACATGCCTGTAATATGATCATTGGGAGGAGGCAGAGACAGGACATGCCTTTAATCCCAGTACTGAGGAGGCAGAGGCAGGTAACTGGATCTTTGTGACTTAGAGGCCAGTCTGGTGTACAGAGTGAGTTCCAGGACAGCCACGGCTACACAGAGAAACCCTGTCTCAGAGAGAGAGAGAGAGAGAGAGAGAGAGAGAGAGAGAGAGAGGTTGGGAGATGTCATTCTGTAAATCTGTCTCTTATTGGTTGTTCAATAAAGCACTGTTAGCCAATAGGGAAGCAAGATAGATGGGACTAGGAGTCAAGGAGGATTCTGGGAAAGAGAGGCAGAGACGGACACCATGTAGACCACCAGAGTAAGAGATCCAGACTCTTTTCTCTGGTAAGAGAAATACTTAGATTAACAATTATGGGTTAAATACTTAAGACAGAGATAGCCAATAAGAAACCAAGCAAATGGCCAACAGCTTCATAATTAATATAGTGTCCTGTGTGTTATTTGGGGGTTCAGACAGCATGGCAGGGCCCAGATGACTGGCAAGGAATATTACACTCTACAGAGAGAGAGATGGGGGGGGAGGGAGGGAGGGAGTGAGGGAGAGGGAGAGAGAGAGAAAAAACAAAAACAAAAGACAAAGAAAGATTTATAAGCTTAGCACACTATTCCACCATTGTTTACTAATTTGGGGTTCTTTGTGTCCATGGTCTAGACTACATGCGCTCTAATTATGCACATATTCACTGAACTGAACACGGTGTTTGGTTGTTCTATCTGTGTGTCATGTATGAAGAGTTGGTGTCTGTGTGTTGTTGCCTTATGCATTCATAGTATGAAGAGCTTCTCTAAAAGTTAGACTTACTCCCAGCCAAGGAGAAGTAACATCAGACACACAAGAAGCCATTATTTAAAAAAAAAAACCAAAACCTTTTTAATTCTGATTGCCAAATTATTTAAGGCAGGTATAAAAAAGGAAAGCATTCAATATACATTTTACATAAAATAAACTAGATTACAGCATAAAACAAGTAACCAGGCAATGGCGTTAAAGTCCTTCTCCTCTAAAACTGGATAATTGTAAACATTAAAGAAAAGAAAAGAAAAGAAAAAGACTGCAGGGCTATTCAAGTAATAGAGCGGTCACAGATGTCTCTGGTATGCAGGCTATTGGGTTTTCTGCCATTCAAGATTATCAAAAAATGACACCTCATTATTCACAGATGCTCATTATTTCCCCATCTTAATTTTTACATTATATATACAACACAGCTTTTGTGGTTCTGGCAACCCCATGCCTTCCAAAAGTATTTATTTCCACAATAAACAAGTACAAACAGTGACTACGGGAACATTTTACACTGATGAGTCTTTAACAGGAGCCACCAATTCGACATCTAAATTGTACCAAGTGTCATCATCACAGTTCGCCTTTCTGAGGGACTTCATGGGAGAGAGATGAAGGATATGCAAGGTTCAGGCACACTGATACAGAACATTATTTATTTACAATTTAAAAGTAAAAGAAAGTAAGCAGCCTGTTGTGGCTAACACTTTCAACATGACAAATACATTTTTTTTTATTTCCTTTACTGAGTGGTTTGCAACTTGGCAGCAGACCCTGTGTGTGCGAGCCTGGTTACTGTTACAAAAAAGTAAAGAATATATATATGTATATATATATATATGTATATATACAGATATGTATACGTATATATATATATATAAAACAGAAGTTTAATTACAGCAACATTTGTTACTCTGTGATAAAATCTGTAATTTACAAAATGAAATGACTGGTTTTTGCCTGCCATTAAGGCATTTCAAATTAACACCATGGAACTGATGTCTATATAAAGCGCTTCCCCATGTGATCCAGTCACATGACACCGGACACTTCCGATCCTGTTATTCTCTGCAAAAGAAGAACACACCTTAGTATCGAGTTCTCTCAGCATTCGACAGGAAGACCTAAAGTCAGTGAGACTGAAGGACTTCCTTGTTAGCTCTATTTCATTTGTGGACTTCCCAGGGAAGTGAAGAAACACAAAGGAATGGACTACATTTTGAGAGAGTGTTAATCGTATACTGATAATCTTCTTTTACATTTATTTTTCCTTCTTATGACCACTTGTAGGGTAACTTAAATCACCAGGGCACAAATGTCAGCATTATAATAACTCAGTTCTCCACTTGCAACTTTATTTTTAAGTATAATAAAATGAGGGTATTTGTGTCCTGGTGTTTTATTGTATAACACTGAGGCTAGAACCTAGGACCTTGGGCATGTTAGTCAAGAACTAACCCACTGAGTGACACTAGCCTTACGAACAAAGTTGTAGGGATAACATTTCCTTAACCTAAGGACGTTACTCTCGTCTTAAGATTTTAAAAAATCAATCATTTCCTTACTGGTGTACATCACATTTGTGGAGTGAGGCTCATGGAATCTAAGTCCCATGTGAAGCATACTGTCATAATATGCTCATTCATTACAATAAAATCAAACACAAGGCATCAAGTTTTCCATTTCTCAAGTCTATCTTCTCTTCCTTGCAACCATCCTCACATCTCTGCCAGAAAGCTAATTTCAGGTGTTGAAAATATTTACCTTCTCTGTGCAGGAAACATTCCTGATGCAGATGCCTGGGCAGCCACCTGCTGAGAGGCAACGAGGGCAGCAGAGGTCAAGCCTAATGGGAAAAAACACAGGGTTCTCATGACCTGGGAAAAGGCAGGTGTAGACACAGGCCCAGTGGTAAAGGGCACAGAACCCATAGCAGTGATTTGTCTTGCCCTAAACGGTCACGTGAAACGTTTCACGTGGCTAGGGCAGACTACAAACTACTCAGTGTAGCCAACATCTATTCTTTGCTGAATATTTGATGGTTTTCTTAATAGGTATTCAGAGGATATAGCCTTCCAGCTCACTGGCTCTTCATGGCGCTAAGCGGTTTGCGAGTATTCCTGTTTAGGAAGCTCAGGATAAATAATAGGTACCAAGTAACAACAGGAAGCAGAAGCCAGAGAATTGTAGAAACAACATGCTATTTTGTTTAGAAAACTTTTATAATGACTTCTTTCGCTGTAACATTTTCCCCAGCCACTTAAACATGATGCAACCCATAAAGTACCCGGGATAAATTCAGATAACGAAATCAGAAAATACACACTTTCTGAGTCTGTATCAACTTACAAAAAATAGTCCGAATCTGTAAGACAAAGGAGGCAGAGACCTGGACAACTTCAAATAAAGAAGTACTTGAGTCCCATAGAAAATGGTCCCAGGGAAATAGGCATGGTAGTGCATGCTAGTAATTCCCAAGGTAGGGTTCAAGGCCAGTCTCAGATCTTCCTAGACTAATGCCATACAAGAAAGAAAAGGGGCCGGCGGGGGCGGGGGTTGGGGGTGGGGCAATGGAAAGATGGCTCAGCTGTTAAGAGGACTGGTTGTTCTTCCAGAGGACCCAGGGTTCAATTCCCACATGGCAGCTCACAACTGTCTGTAACTCCAAGACCTGATACCCTCACACAGACATGCATGCAGGCAAAACAGCAGTAAACATAAAATAAAAATAAATTATTTAAAAAAGAAAAGAAAAGAAAAAGGGAAATGCTATACAAGAAACAAACAAACAAACAAACAAAATCCTGAGGAAAACACAGTAAACAAAACAAACAGGAATATTTTTCTCTCCTGCCATGGTTTTTATTTGGATATATTTTCTTTTTCCAGGGATAATTTGAGACATTACAGCAACATACAAAAATGATGAGATGTTTATTCTGCTCACATATACCCCTCTACATCTGTGATGTGTTAGAGAGAGAATTCATTTTCCTCTCACACTTGATGATTTGGGAGATTGTGTTATCTGCCAGTCTGTCCGTCTGTCTATCATATCCTTCTTATTTTTTTTAAGTGGGAAGTTTTATTGGACAAGGGGAAAGGGAGGAAAATGGAGAAAGGGAAGGGAGATTGGGGAGAGAAGAGAGGGAGAGAGAGACAGAGAGCGCTTTCTTTTAACAGCAAGTAACAAATGAATAAAGAAGCCCAATTCCCTTGCACTCTCTGTATTTGGAAGCGTTTTCCAACATCATCTTGCTAAGCATCTTGGCCTTTGCCGTTGCTAAATTGCCCCCTACCCAGCAAAGATCCCATGTTGAGGTCCAGATTCCCAATTTGATTGCATTTGGACTCAAGAGCTTAGGCAGAAATAATTAAAATGAAATCCTAGGGTGGCATACTGATTTGATAGGCTTAAATGTTCTTGTAGATCCCAGAAGCATTGCTTCGCTGCCTTGCCCAATGATGAGAGAGTAGGAAGTCCCTCCCCCATGCTACTAAGAAAGGCTTCACCAGAAATGGCACCGGGCACAATGGACACCAGGCTCTCCAGCTACAATTTCCAGAACTGTGAAAAAATACCAATGCCTTATGAGGTGATAGAGATGGAATGGGTAAGATGTGGTCACCTAGTGTGTCCTGAATGCTATCTCTTGTTCTTGTTTAGCAAAACAAGTCCCATCAGTGAAGGATGCATAACCTTCAGTTGGGTTATGAAATGTTAGTTCTTCCTGGCCATGCTGGTTACTTGTGTGGGAAAAAGGCAATGTAAAAGAACTGGAGATATCAGAATAAATGATTTCACCAAAGCCACTAACCATGGCTCTGTTTTCTCTATAATTTCCCCGAAATAGCTATCTGATTTTATGATTGTTTTATTTGGTGCCCCAGACACTGGCTGCCACCCTCAGTTGGTGAGATAACATCTCCCGGTGACAATTATTAAGTGTGAGCCACTTCAAGTCTCAATAGAATACAAACAGCCTTAGGTGTATCTCTCAGGAATACTGAGAAATAAGTGTTAGGAATAGTCCCCATAATTAGTGTTAGTCAAAATTCAATATTTTCATTTTAAATTAGTGACAGGAAGACAGCAACTGTCAACCAAAGCAGAATGGTACCGATGAGATGAGCTGCTGACCTTGAAAAGGGTCGTATTGACCAGGGATGAGAGGGTAGCCCATGCCAACATGGGTGTGGTGATGAGTGTGCAGGTGCCGCTGGCCAAAGGGGGAATGGCGATCCCGGTCCCGCTCCGTCTCCCGTTCCCTCTCTGTGGAAGCTTTCTCCACAGGCTGAAAAGAGAAATGCCTTCTGTAATTCCCCAACACACAAACATCAGAAGTACCAAAGCCCCCTTTCCCCTACTAATACTTCATTCAGGTCACTGAGGAGACACAGAGACTGAAAACCCTATACCAGTGGAAGATAGCATCAAAGGACATGCCTTTGTCTTACTAGAACTAAGCTCACAAGAGAGAACCTACCACAGTGAGCTAAACAGCACCAAGGTTTTCTGTGACCATTTCCTAAAAATGATCTCAAGATTCACTATTCATTGCCCTTAAGAATCCACTTGGTGTCTTTCGGGAACAGTTTTTCAATACATGAATTTTTTTAAAGGGAGTTTTTGCGACTATTCTTAAAGGCTACGTTTTCTAGTTTTACTTTTATTTATACTTTTGTCAAAGGAATTTGTCTGATAAGTTTGAAAAGATAAATTTTTTAAAAAGCTATATTGACGAACACCTTTGGTTCCACAACTCAAGAGGCAGCCATGGCTACACAGAGAAAACTTGTCTGGAGAGGGGGAAAAAAGTAGCCATGGTGTTCCTACAAAAATGCACACCTAAACTCAAATTCACACAATAATACACAATACTTGTTCACACAGCACACATATTATAATCACTTTATATTTCTCCGTTCTGACTGTATTCATGAGCTCCACTTCATGATTTAGCTAGCTCGGATCTGAACATTATGAAGGAAGTTAAGACTTGTTTAGTCACCACGATTCTCTAAACAATGCAGTATAAGAACTCTTATAAAGTACTTTCGTTGTAATAAACACGTGGAGGTGATCGGGAAATACAAGGACGAATGTTGGTTTATGTCAAATACTATGTCATTGTTTTACAAAGGGGAATGGGGTACCTTTAGACTTGGTAGTCCCCAAGAGGTTCAGGAACCAATCCCCTGCACATTTGGGGGTGAGCAGACTTGACAGGAAACCACTGTTCTGCCCACATTCCAGATTCTTCATTTCTGAGATGTCATCAGAAATTTCAGTTCTTCCACATCAGACAAGGTTAAGGACTGTGTCTCAAATATATTTCTCCCTTTAGACCCTAGCAAGCCTGCTCTGGGCTCTCTCATGGGAACAAAGTTTGTGTATGTACTGAACAAAGGAATTACAAAAAAGGGATCATGCATGGATCATCTTTTTTAGTCTCACTGTAATGCTTGTGTTCAACTTGTAAACATGCTATTTCAATCATTTCTCTTCTTCCCTAATTGGGAACCATTGCTTTTCTTTGGTCTCTTTAAAGGAGCAGCAGTTGGCATTTTCTGGGAGAGCCTGTTTCACAAAGACATTTTTTATTACTTCTGTGGAATGACAGGGACCGGATAATGCTACCAAGGCCAACAAGCAGTAGTTGCGGCCTTATTCCCCAGCCAAGTGACTCAGGCTTGCATACGAGCCCCATGCTGCACAAGACTCAAATGAATGTCTGAATGTAATTAATTGTTATTGTGTGTCATGGACCCCCAGTGTTGTTCTACAGGAACAGAATTCTGACTGTGCATATGGACCATGGGAATACCCAGGTCAAAAGAAGGATCTGAAACTTCAGGTCTACTGAGGTAAGGACAGTGCAGGGGGCAGGGGTGATGTCTGTCTGGTCACCTTTATTTATGTAGATATTTATACACAAGAGGAGCTAGACTGTCTAGATTGGGTTTCTTTTCCTATCAACCACTGTCACGTAATTGTGGGCTACATTTGCTACTGTGTGAACAGGAAGCACGTCTTTCAATTTGTACAAGAAAACTTTGATTTTTGAAAGTTGTTTCTGAGGAAACCATTTATTTGTTTTTAATTTGTATCTTTGCTGTTGTCTGTTTTTCAAGCTAGGGATGTCACCTGGGCACATGATAGGTAAGTGCTCTACCATTGAGCTACAACCCCCATCTTTTTTGCGGGAGTGGGGTGGGGGGCATTCAAGACAGGGTCTCTCTGTATAACAGCCCTAGCTGGCCTGGAACTAGCTCTGTAGACCAGGCTGGCCTTGAACTCAACAAAGATCCACCTGCTTCTGCCTCCTAAGTGTTGGGATTAAAGGACTGTGCCACCACCACCTGGCTACAACCCCCATCCTTAAGAAAACATTTTGCAAAAGCTGAATTTGTCTAGAAGGTCAACAGTTAGTGGCATCTGAACCACTTCGTAAGAAGGATGGTATAAAATAGTCCTCTGGCACTTCCTCTGCTAACGTTTTAACAGCAAACATTTTCCACAAGAATTCAGTATAAATTTAAATAACCCCCTTCCACACCTCCTCCTGGGGGAGCAAAGAACACCATACTTTTACAACCGAAAAGCTCCCCACTCCCACAAAGGCTTCAATGGCACTTTCCCCTCCTGTGTGACCACATCTTATATTTCAACGTTCCATTCTTTATGTATCGGAATAGAACAGCATCCTGAAATCCCAGCTGGGTTCCTAAACCATTTCTCTTTCAAGACTCTGCTGTTGCTTGTCCTCCTTTCCCCCCCAAACATGGCCTTTTAACTACCAACAAAAGGAGGCTTACAGCAGGGGACTTGCTTCGGTATTGGTTGGCGTGATGTTGGAGCAGGTCCAGGGCTTTGGCTTCACTGGCTGTTTTTGTGTTGATGCTGGGGCTGGTATTGACTTTCTCTGCCTCCTCTCTCCCAGACATCTTCCCATAAACAGGATAATGAAATCCTGGAGAGAGATAGGCCCCTGCAGATAAACAACAAATGTCACATCACGTTGCAGGCTACATCTTAAAAACAAAAATCAGCTGGATTTTGTGAATTTTGGGTACGAGTCAGACATCTTAAAATAAGGGGTTACATTAAGAATGGGCTACATCATTGTTTATCTGTGTCTAGGTTCCCCGATTTTCTCCTCTGGTTAATTCATCCTGATGAACGGAGGATATAAACAGAATTGAGCTTACAGCTACTTCATCCATTTATGTGTCCGCTTAAGTGAAAGAAACAGTAACTATAATGATTATGACAGTAAGTGCTTAGAATATTTCCACAGGCAATAAAGTATCTGTCAGTCTAAACGTGTTCAGTAAGCCATCAGGAACTATGGAAGCTAGAGCCTGAGGACGCTTGGCATTTCATTACAAAATATAAAAATCTCACATTAAATCAGTTTCATCTTTGGGACTTTAAGTAGCATTAAAAACAAGCAAAACAAATGTCATTCCCGAAGCTTCTAATTTATCTTCAGTTGTTAATAGCTATCATTTGAACACAGCCTCTTCCCTCCAGTGTAGTTTGAACCCACAACACGTACCAGGGTAACTGTGCATTAAGACAGGAGAAACAGCCCGGTATGCAGGGTGGCTGGGGTCATACATCTGTGGGTAAGGATAAGCATGCAAGTACTGTATGTACGACTGATGCTGACTCATGGGTGAGGACACAGCCACTCTTGTCCCCCGAGAGTCCTTCCAGTTCACCGGAGTCTTTCGATCGTCATTCTTCAGCTTGCTTTCCTCCACGGACTGAGAATCAGGGCGCTTGGCCTCTTTGGGCTCCTCTTTGATGCTTGTTAATGACACAGGAAGACTAGGCACACCACTCTCCTTGTTAGGTGTCTTCCTTGGACTGTCCTCTTTTAATTTCTTTTCTCTGTCAAGTTCTTCTGGCTTTTGCTGATCTAGATACTTGGGCTGGTACACATAATGATGCCATGTCCTTGAATCTGGATCCTGGTTTTAAAATAAAGGTCTAACTTGAAATTTCATGGTTTACAAAGCAAACCCATTAATTTACACGACAGCACTGCTTACTATTATTTTATACTGGGTTACCATGTGCTTTTCCTCCTGCTCTGATAAAGTAATGATGCCTGAGGTAGGCTTCGTCATCAATCCTTGTACCACACGCTAAACTAAATGCCAACATCAAGGTCACATGGCGGCTGGGTTGAAGAGCTGGAACTTTAAATAATATCCTCAGACATATTTAATTAAGTCTTTACTATCTCACACAGGTAAAGGGGATTTCAAAAACTCTATCTCAAGCCGATAGAAAATTTAAGTAATGACTACAGTTATGAACATCAATTAGAAGGAAAAAAAATGAAAACTCTTGGTATCTTAACACATTTTCTTCATTGACTACAACTAAGACTTGTTATATACTGGGTCACTTCTCATTAATAGGCTAACATTTTAAACCCCAAAATATCAAATCAATGGCACATATTATGATTTATTTATCAGAAGACAAACCCAATGATAAGCCCTCTCAAATTGTCTTGTTTTACTGCAACCCTGGGAAACAAGAGCCTGATTTAGTGCCATGGAGGGCATGGAACTAAAGATCTAAACCGCCTTGATGACTCTGCACATTCATGGCGTAAATCCCCACAGGGTTCAAATATTGAATGAGTATTTGAAGTTGGTACTGGGTCCCATCTTTGGCCGGAAATATACATAGCAGTAAGAACTCTTGCTCTGACTCACTAGGGGGCAAGCACAGGGAGTTAAGTTGCTGGGGAATACCAGAGTTAGGGCTCACAGGGCAGCAGTGAGTCAGGGAGACAGAACAGTGTGTCTATGGTTTCACGGTGACTGCTCTTCACGTTGCCTTAGGCTGACTGAAGGAACTGTTAAGACTCATCACCTGCAGCTCCTGGCCCCTTGAGAACCCACAGCACAAGAGTTCTACTTTGGGTTCTAATCAGAACGTCAAATAGAAATCTCAGCATCGGAGACCCTTTGTGGGAGATATCTGGTGCACAAACTTCATTAAACAGTGAATGGGATATGACAACTTAGTGACCTGGTTTAAAAAATCTTAGAAGACACAGGAATTTGGTGAATAAAAAGAGTCAGCGTTTTAGAGGAGGCTATGAAATCTCAGGGTTCAAGAGACTTCAGAGGTACTCCAGTGAAATGCCTTCACCTTAAACTCATGAAGAGACCTAGAGTCCTCATCAGTTACAGACTTAGGAACCCCACTCAGGGCTTTACATACTAAGGCAGGTAAACAGCGGGTAATGTGCATTTTAGAGTTGTACAGGAACTCCCAAGGATCTTTAAGGATATTTCTCAAGAGAAGAGGGGGAAAAAAACCCTATTGATGGTTTCCTCCCAAAGTAAGATGTCTAGCAAGATCAAGCCCAAGACATGTGCACAACTCAGACTGCTCCCTGTCTGTTGGGGCCACACTCCACAATCTTACTTGTTTAAATCTCGAGGTTGGGTCTACACCTGTCTGCTTCATAGAGTCCATGACAGACTTCATTTCTACAGCCTCCTTAATAAGCTGGTGGTTTTCCATCTGCTTAGTTTTGAAGCTGTCGGCCTGAAGCTGCTGCTGTTGGCTGGAGAGAAGCTGTGATTTACCTGTGTCCTCAGTTTTATTAGGCACTGATGGCCCTAATTTAGAATGGTTTTTGTTAGGCTCCGGAGTAGAGGGAGCTTTTGAGATTGTGGCCGATGGCATGCTTTTCTGTTTATTGTCGTCCTTGCCCAGTTCTTTCAAAGGGAGTTCTGCCTTTCTTTCACAGTCTCCTCTCCCACTCTGGGCCATTTTCTGCTCTGCCAGCCTCTGGTCCTCATAGTACTTCTCATACTGCTGTCTGTAGGCAGGGCTGGTGGCCATCAGCGATTTCTGGTCCATATAGAGCCCATAGGCATACTGGCCGTAATAAAGTGACTGAGCCAGGGCAGGGTGCCTTTGTGTGATAACTGACTGATGCTGAGGCTGTAGAGATGTAGAATTGTGGTCCACTTTCTTACAGTCTAACTGCTCTACCTTGTCTTTCTTGTCTGCATCTTCCTCTGACTCCTTCTTGATCTTCATGCCTTGCGTGCTCCCACCATTCCCAGCTGTGGGGGCACCAACCTGTCCAGGGTGCATGTAACTTGGAGAATAATAAGGCTCGTAGCCATGGTAATAGGGAGAATGGGACTCTTTCAGCTGAGATGATTGTGCTGAAGTTGAAGAATGCCCTTTCGCGACACCGTCTTTATTAGAAATGATATCTGATGGGGAACTGGCCTTTGACCTCATGCCCTCTGACCTGCTGTCCGAACCACCATCATCAGCAGCATCCGATATGTCTGAATAGGCTGGGCTGTTGGTCTTGGCAGCTGAACTCTCAGCCCCATTCTGTGTCAGCACATGCAGGGGGACCATGGGCGCCTGCCCATTCACCAGGGTGCTGCATTCCATGCGCGAGGCACTCCCGATGGAAGGGCTGGGAGCATTGTCCGTGAACGTGTAAACCTTATCGGCCTCGGCTTTGATGCTGGCCATGCGGCTCTCCTGAGACTCTGACAATCCGTTGGCCAGCCCTTCACTCTTACTGAGGTGGTCCTTTAAAAAATGCCCAGACAAATCCTTGCCAGCCGCCTTGGCGTCCTCCAGCTTCCCCAGTTTAGCATCCATTTTGGGAGCCCCAGTCTCTTTCCCGTCTTTGTCCTTTAGCTTCCGCTTCTCCTTTTTCTTTTTGTCTTTGAGTGACACCAGAGCTGGGTTCACGGTCATGGGCTCCCCCATAATTGTGGGCTTTGGCTGAATAGGTTTCAATGGAGGGCTCTTTGGTGTAGCCTGGACCACAGTGGTTGTGAGGGAGGGCAGTCCAGGTATGGTCCCCGTGGTAGTGGATGTGAAGGCTGCAGTCGGTATAGCAATCAGCTGTGGGGGTGTCGGGGCTGGGGCAGGGGCGATGGGCCGGGCACTTTTCAGTTTAGAGAGGTTTTTTTCCATTTTGCAATTGTTTGCTTTTTTGCCCTTTTCTTTATCTCCCAAACTTTTTTTGTCAATCAGTCCTTCGGCTTCCAGTTTGGGCATTTCTGCAGCTAAACTGCTGTCTGCCGCTGAACAACTATCTAGGGTGGCTGTCATGTTAGAGATGACTGGAAGGTTGTTCAGCTCATTGTTAAGGCCCTTCTTTTTGCCAGAATTCTTCCCGGCTTTCGAACCTATAATAGAACCGGGACCATTGCTCATGAGCTCTCTCTTTCCCTTGGGTGTCCCAGGGGGGTTCCCAGCCCCGGGGGATGAAGGCGCCTTCACCTGGTCATATGCTGACACACTCGTGCTTGGCTCACTGCATTCGAGGGCCACATTACTCAAGGCTTCCTCACAGTCTGAGATCTTGTCCTCGCTATCAGGCTCAAACTCTAGCTTGTTTTCTGGGTCTAAGTGTGCATGTGCCTGATGGTACCTCAGGCCATTTATGTGCTTGTATTTTTTGTTGCAGTTTGGGTGGGGGCAATCGATTAACACTGGAGAGGAGCAGCCTTGATCCAGAAATGTAGTCTCTGGTTTCCCTTGAGGGGTGGTGGGGGTGCTTCTAGAATTGGTGCGGACCCGTTTCCCGGGTTTACTGTCCTCAGAGCTGGAGTTCAGATCCAGCTCCATCGGGGGCTTGTTCTTCCTTTTGTTGGTTGAGGAAGGGCTGGCTTTGATGTCCTCTGCAGCACAGTTTGGGGGTGTCCTTCGTCCACTGGCGTTGAGGCTGCCACGCCTCCCTTTCCCATTGGCCCCCCCTCTGTTCTTGCTCTGCAGCCCTCGGGACTCTGTGAAGCTGACCTCGGAGCCAGGGGCAGCCGCGGCAGACCTGGCTCTCTTCCCTCTGCCCCGGCCCCCTCGCATCTCCAGGTCACTCGTCGGTGATTCACAAAACCTAGGGAAGCAAGAAATGGGGGTCATAATGAGCATCTCCAAAAGAGCCAGGTGAGATCACAGGGACCCAAGGGAGCACAGAGCAGACCCAACCTTGGCGGCTGGAGGGTGGGGTGCAGCCAAGAGGAGGACATTATATTTCAGCATGGGTACATAGGCTGCCAAATGGATTACATCCACCACAGAGAATCACAGGAGAGCAGCTCAAAGAGCCGGCTTTTCAATCAGTTCAAATTCCCGTTTTGAAAAAGAGAAGAAAACAAAGGAGAGAGAGGGGAGGGAGAGGACAGGGGACCTGACAGAAAAGAGAGCCAGCATCTGCACTTTACTGGCTAAGGCCTAAATGGCTCATTTCTCCTTTGCCTGGTTTCAATTACAGGAAGAGCTTTATATCTTATTTCTTTCTTTAGTTTCTTTGCAGAAACGGGAAGGGGGAAGCAGAGGAAGGAGCAAGAAAGAAAAGGTACCCACCTAGGAGGGGCCCAGTCGTGCTTGGTGCAGTCTAGCAGGGTCCCCACATATGTTTTGTTCCTCCAGGTGACATTGACCACTAGGACACCTGTAGGGGAGAGGGGGGATTAAAGGGGGCACATTTAACATCGATGACTTGATTTCCACTTCATTTATTGTTATTATATTTACCAGCAAAGCTCGATTCTCACATGGCTTTCAAAAGCTGTGGTTTGCATTCTTCCCCTTTCTGGTTTCAGTGACCTCAAGTTAAAACCCACAGGAAGTGAGTGTGTGTGTGTGTGTGTGTGTGTGTGTGTGTGTGTGTGTGTCGCGCATGCGTGCATGCATTCACCAATGTGGTACAAAAGGGTGAGAGTGTGTGAGGGTGTGATCAAGATATTGCTGACAGAAGGAAATGGTTTTTGCCATGTCCTGCTGTAAAACAGTAACATTCACCTCTTAATTTTTCTATTATTACACATAATTGCTTTCGTTTGGCAGGCAGCCAATGTAAACCAAGCCCGAGTTACCAGTGCTTAAGCCAGAGGATGACTGAAAGGAATCTGGTTTATAACTCAACAGTATAAAACAATGGTGACTTTTTTTTATTAAGAAAAGAAAAAAAAACATTTGCAGATATGTAAAAATAGGCACGGTGGAAAACGCAGGGCCTTGGGGCGGCTGTGGGCTTTTTCTTCTTGACCCTCTCTTGTTGACTGTGTGAGACAGCAATCGAGCTCAGAATGGGCTCTGTTTGGCTGTTCTGTCTTGTCTCAGAGGCTCTTAAAATAGCTCTCTTAAGAAAATAAGTGTGCACAACACATTTGCTCTTGGGGTTCTCGTCAGTCAACCTGGGTAAGCTTTGCTACAGAGGATTGGAAGAGAACACTCAAAACCAACACACGTGTTTCCTTCCAGCCATCCTGCTGTTCCTCTGCAGCTCTGCAGACACGTTAATTCAGCTCTGTATCTGCAAATTATTGTGCTTAAGTGCGCTTGGTGCGCCAAATATCACCGAGGAACACCACAAAGCACCCTGCTCCTTTCTCTGGAGGACAAGTGCTGCTTTCAAAAGGAAAAAAAAACAAAAACAAAAACAAAAAAACATGTCCTTAAAGCATATTTGGAAAAGAAGCTAGGTTCTGAGATGTATACAAGAGGGAGGCAAGTAAATGAAACATTTAAATGAGCCTGTTTCTTTTAGAGTCTGCCTTCCCACCCTGGGGGACCACTCCTCCAGTCTTAACTGGATGACTCGCTCACTTGTACTGTCTACCATTTTGGGAACCTCACAACGTGAGACTCTTTTGACTGGGGAACCCTTAAATAGCATCTGGGTGCTTGGGATTCTAGTACTGGGTAAGGGAGATTTTTCTCTCAAAAATCTCAAAAGGAGATTTTAAAATTGTTTCCCATATGGTCGGGGCTGCTATTAGTTACGTGACAGCTGAATTTACTCACTATAAATTCTGCCTACTATTGTAGCAGTCATCCAGCTGGGGAAGAAAAGCTAAAAAGAATCGCAAGCATTGCCTCAAATAATGCTTGATTCTTTTAGAGTCTCCCCCTGCGGGGGGGGGTAGTAGTTTTTAACCATTGAGTATGAAAAATCCCATTGTGATGAGAATCAATAGTAATTAGGCATTCGGTCAGAAATTGCACAAGACAGAACAATCGGAAAGGGTTCTTTCTGAGCACATTTCAGGAAAGAGGGGTGGGGCGTGGAGGAGAGGGGCGAACGGAGCTGGCTTTCTCATCATCTGCTCTCTGGGGCACCGTGTGTGGTGTCACAGACCTCTGCAGCTGTTTAAAATTCTTTAGCATGTCAGCTATATTTACAGTGCAGGAATGTATCTGTATTGCCAGAAGGTTACTGCTTTTTAGCTTCAGAGGCAATAGGCTGAAATCACTGCGTTCCAGAGTCCCTGATGTAGCACAAATGTATAATTAAAATTGCTTGAAAGGAAACATGAAAGAAACAACAAACCCTCCATTCTTGCAGTAATAAAATTAAAAACAGGAAAAGTCTGCACAGACACTTAACATTTGTCTGCAGTGAAAGGCTTTTGTTACTGCTTCTCCCCTAAGGGTTTCGCGTTTCCAGCAAACGCGGGCCGCCCATTGGCCAGTGCCTGCTGCGAACGCTCGCGTCTGATTGGCTGGCCCGATGCAGCTGGCCCGAGCACAGGAAGACAAGGCCAGGAGAAAGGCTGGGCAGGAGGAAGGATGCTCCCTGTAGCGGGAAAGCTGAAGCGTCACCAGAGCCCCCACCAAGGCTCTGGAAGTTGGAAGCAGCCCCCCACCCCACCTCACTGCCTCCGTCATTCCCACCACAGGGCTGCATACAGCCAACAGGCCAGCCCGCCCAGTACCCTCACAGCCAAATCTGTGGCCTCAAGCCAGGCGAGGCAAAAAGAAGGAAGGGACCCAACATAAGCCATCAATCATTGGTTATCTTGGGCCACAGGTTGAAACGGTCACAAAGACCGAACTGCAGTTGCAACTTCCACACGAAAAAAAAAAAAAACCAGTTCACAACTGGTACTGCTTAGAAACCACATGAACCACGTTGTTGCCTGTACTGGAAGGAGTACTTTCAACTCCAGGGAACCTAAATAAGTCACCCTAATTTTTCTAGAAGCCCTCTGAACTTAAAATGCTCAAAAAAAATGCTCCATTCCCAGGGAGTTTTTTGTTTTGTTTTAATTCATTATATTTTTTAACAGTCTCCTGGAGGAGTGCTAATTAGATTCATGGGCCTGTGGTGGTCTGTCTTTACTTGTGCAACCCTCGTCAAAGTGCCATAGTATTAAATCTGCTTGTAATTCACAGTGAATACAGACACTCTGTTGAGACTCTGGTTTGGAGAAGAACTTAAGGAATCTTCTTCTGAACTGCAATGTACTGGTGTGTGTGTGTGCATGGGTTCGAGCATCTGTCGTGTGTGTGTGTGGGGGGGGAGAGGCATCCACCTTTAGAAAGCATGCCATTGTGAAGGGCTCTGAAATACGGACATTTCTGGGAGTGGTGACACAGGTCTTTCCTTCCAGCAGAGGCAGGTGAGTCTCTGTGAGCTGGAGGCCAGCCTGGTCTACATAGCCAGTTCCAGGCCAACTAAGGGCTATAGAGTGAGACCCTGTCTCAGTCAAGTCCATAATTTTTTTTATTATGTTGATGAAATTATAAATTTCAAATGTTTTGTGACCCAAGGCCATATAAAGCATAACTTCCTAAAGGCATAGAGAGTGATGTAAATCAGATAAAAGTTAATCCTCAGAAAGTACAGATTTGAATTTTATAACCCCTAGATTAAAGTTGTGTTTCTCTCTAAATAAATTAGACATATACATACATTAGTTCCCTGAAAGTTTGTCTTTTCTAGCAGGCTTATTCTCCTGAATGCTGCACTTGTGAGTTTGGAACCAGGGCTCTCTCTGCAAGCCCTTTAATGTTTATAAGAACAAGGATCTCACTGAGTTTATTGTCCTTCCCTTTCCGCTAAGGCTATTTGAAAAATAATTGTGGTATATTAACTCTTAAGCAAATAGACAAAATGTACAAGGATGGACCTGGACGCTCACCCATATGATTTTCTTCTTTGTATTGTTGACGCTTTGTCCCAGACACCGGAATGCACACGCACGCGCACACACACACACACACACACACACACACACACACACACACACACAGGGTGGGGTGGGGGGCTTCATGAAAAATCATGCTCTGTTCCCTACTCAGGCCGGTCAAGCAGTGGCTATGTCCATTGGGTCTTTATTAAATACCTCTTTGGTGCTACTGAATCATACTTTGCTGTAAATTTTGTTCAGCTTCTGTACTTACAGGGTCTACAGCCAAGATAGACATGCATCACAATCTGGAAGTAGAAGCATAGTTTTGCATATTACATGTACTTAGAGAGTGGGCTCTTTGTTAGACTCGACCAGTCTTACATTAGAGCCTGGGAATGATGCTGTGTCCTCACACCCTGCTCAGAAAGATGTCTTAGACCAGCAAGCTCTCATACCAGGAATCCTAAACCTGACCTCCTATCGCTGGATGAGTGATGAGTACCTGACGCAGAGGCCACCAGATACATTCATGTCAGGAATCTGGATTAGTTATGTGGAAACTTAGAAATGATGATACAGAAAGAGGTCTAAAGATCTGTGTGTTAACCAAGAAGACCAGGATGGACAAGAGCCTCAAAGATGAACAACTAAGAGATGAGATAAAGTTGCCAAGTATTG
Organism: Mesocricetus auratus; assembly: GCF_017639785.1. Classification (NCBI taxonomy): domain Eukaryota; kingdom Metazoa; phylum Chordata; class Mammalia; order Rodentia; family Cricetidae; genus Mesocricetus; species Mesocricetus auratus. Next base: position 100,966,209 of record NW_024429184.1, on the reverse strand, counting down.
GCACAATGCCTCAACACTTGGGTGTGTGCGAGAGAGAGAGTGTGTTCCTGAACACGTGCACACACATGTCCTCTTTTCCTCTACGCTTATCAACAGCAGAGAACTCTAGCAGCGCCCAATCAAGGGTTACCTGGCTACTATGCAGTCAGCTTGTTGAAAAAATGATTCCTTGTTTCACACCAAAAATTCATCTATGAGTACCTGGTTCATGTTTCTGCCTTTGGAAACTGCTAGGAATCATCCCAGTCATCCTCCACCCAAAGGTATTGTTTCCTGGCAGAATGATAACCAACGCTCATTGTTTCTCCTCCAGCTTAAATCCTCCTTTGCCCCTTTAGCCCCAAACAAGTTTCTTCAGCTGTTCTTCATGTCATACTTTCAAACAAACATTTATTCAGTTTTCTGTGTGTGTGTGTGCACGTGTGTGTGTGTGTGTGTGTGTTGGCACATGCCTGTGCGTGTGCTTACATACCATGCACACACATTTGGGAGTCAGGGAAAAACTTCTGAGAGTCAGTTCTCTCCTTGTACCATGTGGGTCTTTGAGATCAAACTCAAGCCACCATGCTTGGCTGCAGGCTCCTCGGCTGGCCCTCACACCCACTTTTAACTCCCCCAAAGAAAGCGTGAGTGCCTATGTAGAAATCCTCAAGGACACTTGAAATTCCTAGTAGATCACGACAAACTCCTGTGACAGCACCTGTCCATCTACAGACACATGTCATGCTACCCTCCAAATCCATGGTGTCCCCTCTTTTCCTGGTTTATAGCTGGCTTCCCTCTGCCTCCCCATCTGCCCCTGTGAGAACAGTCTACTGAAGGAGAGCATGACAGAACAGTCTGTACGAACTGCCAGGACATTCTTCTAGCCTGCTCTCCTTTCTGTTGGCTGGAATAGCAAAGACTGAAGTGACCTTAAAGGCTACAGCTCAAGGTGGCAAAGCCTCCCTCATGCGGGAACTCCGGTCACAGGTAGCTTTCTGCTCACTAGGAATACTCTGTCCTTAGGTGAGAAACTCATGTAGCATTTTAACTCGGCTGAGGATATGTGTCCTACCCTGATGGGATGTTCCTTTAACGCTTCCCTCCACTCATATGCGCATTGAGCTGGCCTCTTCCAGCATCTTTTGTATTTGGCACCATGTCTGGACACACAGCCCTAAGGAGCACTGCACCTCAAATACAAGTTCACTGAGCACATTGTTACCTGCGGGACTCTCAGCAGAGCCTGCACCTTTTGTTGAGGTCTCCATGTTGCCATATTTTTCAGTAAGGGTAATCTCCCGCTAGCTTATAGACGACAGCCTTTCTCTGTGGGGAGATTCTACTCCAAAGAGGTTAGACACGTGGCTCATGAGTTACATGAGTTACTGTTTCTTGTATCTGTGCAGCTGCTTCCTCGGGAACTGGGCAAATGCTGATTGCCCAGTGCCTCTGCATAAATCTGTTTATATTACAGTTTAACGACTGTCTGAGTCTTAAAAGAGCCTCGTCCTTGGGACTGAGGGCATTGCCAAGCATTGCAAATGCTGAATTTGGGATCACATGGTTTTCCTGAACTCTTCCTCAGACTGCCACATCTGGACGAATTCTGTGTGCACTCGGGCAGAAAAACCTCATTCTAACAACACCAAATCATAACCTGCTCCTGCTGTAACCTCCCCGCCCCTACGGTTACACCCTCTTTCCTTTATTGGTTTTTTATTTTTTTCTTGAGAAACACCAATGATAAGAGAAATGTCACTATTTCAGATGCCCGTTTTATCCTAACTTGTCCTGGTGTGACTACTGCATAGGGTGGGGCTTACCAGCATTCCTTTGTGCAGAATCCCTTTCCAAATAGTTCCTTGGTTTTGTTTTGTTGAGTGCCATCCTGGTATTTTGGATTTTTTTTTTTTGTTGCTGTTGTTGCTGTTGTTGTTTTTCAAAGCAGAAGCTGACAGTGTGTTTATACATGGGTCTGGCTTTAGACCGCTTTACTTTCAACCAGATTCTCTTTAAGAAGACAATGTTTGTAATTATTTGAGAAATTTTTAAATTTACAACTAAGTTTGCCCATAAAATACCTGCCAGTTGAAGTGCAAAATGGCTTTCCTATTATCTATACCAAGGATGTCTGGTGCAACAGGACAAGAAAAGTTAATGCTGTCACGTGACGATGAACCAGTCTTTTTTTTTTTTTTTTCATCTAAAGGGAGCCCTACTGCTGGGCTCAATGTTTGAAGAGTCACTTTAACCACATCCTGTAATCAAACCATCTGGAACACAGTTCTGCGATTAGTCACCCTGAACATTGGGCTTTATCTGAACAAATAATGTATGGCAATGGAGCTCGTGAAATAGGGCAGGGCTGACAAAAGGAAGTATAATGAAATACTTTATGCCCTAGTGTACCGCCACCCCAGTTGTAAACCCAGAGACACACTGTTCTGGCGTTAATGTACTATCTTGGGAAAGCAGAAGGAGTTTAAGGATTAAAGGACAGACGGGCTAGAGTTTGCTGGTCTAGATGGATCTCTGTCGGTGGCTGGAATATGTTGACATCATTGTATTTTTGTTAATTATAACCCCTATATGACAGTCCAGCATCCCATTTTGGTGCTATTTTCAGGGCATTCAAAACAGGGTTCATTCATGGCAGATTAGTTAGGGCTGTTTGCCAGGAGTTAATGTGAATATCTAGACATTTGTTTGAGCTCCTATAAACACCACCATATGTAAGAAGAAAAGAAATCTCAATCAATACCGAAAAGCAAAGAAACAGACTTGCTCTAATCTAATTAAAAATATTTGAGCATCTATATACAATCTGTGTAGTTCTTTTTGCTTTAATCTGGATTTCTCTCTTGCAAATATACCTAGTAAGTCTTTAAGAACACACACACACACACACACACACACACACACACACACACACACACACACACAGTGCCAGAGAAACCTTGTTTCCCCGTGGGCCTTGTGCTTTAATACACAAAAGAACACAGAACCACTTCCATCACTGTCACCTCCCGGCAGCCTTTGTTCTGGGGCCTGATGAGCTGTATTGATTTGGGAAAATCATTGAGCTTCTTGGAAAACTCGACTCTCACTTATTCACTGCCATCTATTTCTTTCCCAGGAAGACAGGTGGTCAATATCCAGCTGGCTGGCCAGCTAAAGGAAGCCCTCGCTAGCTTTCTTTTCCTTGCTTCCCTAGTAAGGATATCCTCTGTCATGTCCATGAATTACAATGGCCTGTTAAGAAGTCTACTGGTGAAGAACAAGGAGGCTTTGGTTGGGGTCACCAGAAACACTGAAAAGCTGTCCTATGTGTATCTGCTGCATTTGGCTGCCTGTGAAGAAAGGGACAGAATGTCCTCTGACTGAAAATCACCCCTGTAGAAGTCTGAATGAACATCGTAACAGCCTGAGAACACACTTTCTGAGAAGCAGCAGGACAAAGGTGGCACATGACTGCAATCCCAGTACCCGGGATGATACAGTAGCCAGAGAATCAAGAATTCAAGACCAGCCTAAAACACATAAGGCATTCCATGCCAGCCTGTGACACAAGGGAGGGTCTGAGAACAAAACTGTTTCCTAACAGGTCATTCCAGATAAATTCCTGTTAATTGCAGAAAGAGATGCTCTACTTTGCTTCAGTAGTCAGGACCTATGCTGTGCAGGCAGGTTTCCTACTTACAAAATGCCCTTGGTTTTCTAACATGCTTCAAATGTCAAGGAGGAAAATGCTGCATGGAGGTCTCCAAAAAACAGTGTGAAGCATGATCAGCAACGAGAGCATTTGTTTTTATGGTAAGCAGACAGATTTCCTAAAGAGTATGGACAGTTTTAGTGTACACACGCTCTCTACACAAGCAACACTCACATCACCACATGTGCCCTTGCTGCTAACAAGTTTCCCTAACAGTTTCTGCTAAACTGTCCAGAGTCCCTACTTGGGGGACAAAGTGGAAAACAAGTCTGAGATGACAGTGCCAGAACAGGGAAGAGGACATCTCTTGGGGTAGCATCTATAGAGCGGCAAGCCAGAGACACTTCACTGGGCACCAGGCCAGTCCCCGCAGGCCACAGCTGCCCCCCTCCCCCAGTCACCACACAGTAGGAAGGAAAGGACAAACAGACACGGGGGGACATGGGGGTTGAGGGAGTCTTCAGAGACAAACATTAGGAGTAGCCTAAATGCATAAACAGGGCAAGCAATGCCCCTCCATGTGCGCGGTGTGTCTCTATATATTTGCGTAAAGAGGCTTTATATCTATATCTGGCTTTTTGAGTAAGCTTTCCAATAAGCAGCTTGACATCATGGAATTCAATGCTACTCTAACTTCTGATGCCTAATTCTTCATTCTATGGCTTATGTGAAATCTGACCTTCCATGATGACTTCCAATGCAGCCTGGCCTTTGAAGCCTCATTGCAGAAGGAGAATGGCTTCTTACCTTTTCAACCCTCCCCCACAGGAAGGAAGAAATCCACTTCCCCTTCCACTGACTTTTATTAGTTCATTAGGAGATATTTTCCTTCCTTTAAATAAAGGCATTGAAGAGTGTGGGAAAGGCATTTTATAAATGGTTGTTGAATCACGTTTACTAAGAGCTCTAGTACTATTACCTCCTAAAGAGTCACTCCTTCCTAAGAGCGTTATCTCGGACACAGCTATGTGCAAGTGGCCATGGGCTGTGTGCCCAGGGTTTCCACAGAGAGATGGACAGAGCCTCCCCTCTATCACTGTCAGAGCTGCTGAAGATGGACAACCGAAAGGATGCAGCCTATCAAATCACTGCCCCATAGTTCTCTCCATGTCATTTGACCCTACTGCATCAGCAACTCCTCCCTACCCAAGCTCTCCATGTTGTCACGGCTTCAGCTGGGAAAGCCAACAGCCAAGGTGGAAACAGTTACTCAAGGCCAAAAGGCCCCCTCCAGGTCATTTAAAGGAGAGTCCTCTGCACTCAAAACAGGGGAGTGCACGTGCTATGAATATGGGGTCTTATGACAGACAGCTTGCTCATTTTTCTCGATCAGGCACTGGGGAGAGGGAGCTGCGAAGAAAGGAAAAGGGACTCTAAAGAATGGACACAGAGGAAGGGAGAGGTTAGAATGAGAACCTCAGGGTCTTGGGGGAAGATGGAGGGATATGGAGAAGGAAGTGGTTCTCTACACACCCATCCTCTGCCCTAAATCAGGACCAGGGAATTTGCAGAGTTTCGGGTTTGAACATTATTGAATGGCTTGTCAAAATATGAGTACCACAATTCTACATTATGGGACTGTGTTTTAAAGAGAAATTTTACCAGCTACGGTTCTAAGTTATAAGGAAACAGTGGGAACCAATTGACAATTATGCTCCACATCAGAAGGCTGCTACTGATCCGTATATCTCGCTGGGACTGAAGAGCTAGGCTTCCTATAAATTAGGATGCTTTATTTAAAGTCAGGGCGCTTATTTGCTTTTGTGCCAGCTCGGGGCCCTTTTCATCTGTAGCTCGCTAGGCCCAGGAGAGCACAGATGCCTACAGCTCTGCTGCCCACCAGCTGTGTCCTCTGTAAATCACAAGGCCTCTGAAGGAGCCATTCTTTACAAAGGCCAGCAACATTTACTGGAGATGATCACTCAGCTATTATTCCACTCGCCGAAATTTAAAATAGCAATTTACAACAGCAGCTCAAACTGGGAACTGCCGCTCTGAACTGCAGGGTGTGTGTGTGTGTGTGTGTGTGTGTGTGTGAGAGAGAGAGAGAGAGAGAGAGGAGAGAGAGAGAGAGAGAGACAGAGAGACAGAGAGACAGAGAGAGAGAGAGATTCTGAGAGCGTAAGGCATACAAAGAGATAACTGTTACACAACAGAAAAAGCCACCATCTTGGCCAATCTAGAATGGAAACAAAGGACAGGCCATAGAAAAATTAGGCTTGGCATACTCTTGATGAAGGAATTCCACCTGATGGAAGGTTTTGCTCATTCCTGCTCCCAGTGCAGTAGCCATGTCCAGCCAGCACAAGAGTGGGTCACTCAGGGGATGGAGTCACACACTACGCTCAGATTCAGAGAGCAGTGTGGGAAGCTGAAGGTGTGTTTCCCAAGGGTGTGTGTGCAGTCAGTTCTGAAGACTAGGAAGAAAGAATGTCAACCAGGAAGGAGTACCTTGCCCCATTCCCAGCAAACGCAGACAGCCCCTCCCCATTCTCAGTCCCCTCCAGAGCTCACCTACACTTCCCTGAGGCCCAGTTTTATATGCTCTATTAATAAGACTCAGCACAGCCACTGTCATGTGACCACTGCATCTTTTAAGCTCTCCTTTAACTCAGTCCACAGCCAGCCAAAGAATGGGAGGCAATGTTAAAACAGAAGGTTCTCAGGAAGCAAGCTGGTCTTCCCGCATTCCTTCCAGGTGAAGCAACTTTCCAGTCAGGCTTCTGTAGTGTGAGAGCAGGCCACAGGTAGGACTTATCTATGTTTCAGAATCCTAAGGGCTGCAAATTCCAACCTTGAGACCCTTTTATTGCTTCTACATACCCAGTACTAATCTCAGCCAATAGGGACTTATCTCTCCTCACAAACACAGTCATTGTTTAAAGCAAATGTTTCCTTGTCTGACTCTCAACTACAACTTGAAATCCCAGAAGCCACTCTTCTCAACTATTTTTAAGGTAAAGAAAGTTCATTTGGAGGTCTCAGGAGCACCTCACTTTTTCGAGGTCACAAAAAGGCCAAATTCCCAGTTCAGTGAAGACAGCAAAGAGACCTCTAGGACCTGGTTCTGAGGGTGCAGCCCCTTAAAAGCCAACTCATCTTTCCAATTCTCATCTGAACAAACCAGTTTTCTTTGCAATGGTCTGAGGTCCCTTTGTACCCTCCCCCACCCCGCATTCCAAAGTTCTTATCTTTCAGGGAGGGAAGTTCCCCTGCCGCCGCCTCCCCTCCCCCAGGCCCTATGGAGTTACAAGGATTTCAATGGCCTGCTTAGAGACCAGCTCGTTTCTGTAAACAAACCTAATGAAGTGTGACTAACAGTGCTCTCCTAGTGTAGGGTGAAGGTAAAGGGGCCTTTGTTGGCACTTACTGGAGCAAACTGTCATTTTGCTGGAGGAGGACAGAACCTGACTGGTTATTGATTGACCAGCCCTGTTCCGTGTCACTCGTTGTCTTACTGTCAATTTCTAGGGGCTGTGTGAATACAATTTTGTGTAGACATCGAGATTCCCCCTACACATGCGTGGTCGTGCACAACCATCGAGGCTAACTCTAGGTTCTGTTTCTCTGCAAACCAGAGAGAACTTTCAGGCATCTCGCCAAAATCCAATTCTCCTCTGGGTCCTTGGTGTTGCCTGACATTTCTCTGTGTTGTCACTACCCTGAGACTTCAGAATCTGTATCATGAGGACTTTGCCCAGTGTCACTCAGAGCTGTTTCAAAGCCACTCAGATTTTAATTGTCATGGTCATGACACTCTATCAGGGGTCTGCTCCATAATATCTGTAAAACTGCTGCCCTTCCCACTGCCCATTTCACTGATGGATTCTGAAACATCAGACCACATTGCCAACGGTTAACTGAAATTCCATGATGACTTTTAAAGATCTTCATTTTAATTCCTATTTGCTTTAAGTGTTATCAAACACACCCAAAGATACTGTGGGCAGGAAGACCAAGTTCTTTCACACTTCTTCAGCCAGGGGAAGGGATTCAAGTCAAAACCCACTTTCCTGGCTAATCTAAGCACAAATTTCTGTATAAATTATCGACTGCACTTTGGCCTCATCAGAAACATTAGCCCCACAGGCTGATAAGTTCTGACCCCAGGTGGCACATCAAGCCCTCTCAGAAGAGGCAGAAACATTAGTCCTTTGCAAGGATGACTAGGGCACAGGAGCCAATCAATCAAGCTCTCTGACAGGTTTTACAGCCTCTGGGCATTAGGCTCAAGTCAATCCCCACGACTCCTATGGCTGGCATTGCTCTCGGCCTCTCTGGCCTGATGAAGTTAGGGTTAAGTCCAAGGCTTCCGCAAGAGAGAAAGGCTATTGTTAGTAACTCAGTCTTTATTGACTCTGACCTCCAGGGCAGCCAACTTGAAGTCTTTTCCAGAAAGTAATGCACTGTTAATTGGTGCTCGTCACTGGGATGTGTTTTATACACCTCTTCACACTGAAAGACCTGACTAAACATTTCAAATATCTTCCTGGGTTGTTTTGTACTTCTGTCAAGAATGAACCCAAACTCAGGCATACTGCAGACACACAAACACACGCATGCATACACACAGAGGCACACACACACACACACACACACACACACACACACACACACACACACACACACACACAGAGAGAGAGACAGAGACAGAGACAGAGAGAATCTGATTTCTATCCCGCACTGCAAACAGAGGCTGTCTGTCTAGGCAGACCCAAGGCTGGAAGCTGGCACAGGAAGCAATAGATAGGGCCTTTTGTTTTCATAACAATTAGCTGTGGGGTTAGTACACAGGACAGGAAAATGCCTGGTGGAAGAGTGAGGTACAGACCTATTATTTCCTTCTGATGTCTTTTGCTTACAATAACTAAAGATGTTTTCAGTAGAAACCGGGAGCTGTATTTATGAGCAGCTAGCAGCAGAGAGATGGCCTTGGGGTGAAGAGAACAAGATGCCACTCGGCTTTGTTTGAAGAATCCCAGCCCTCTAAAGCTGCTACAGAATTATTGGGCCAAAGGCTTCCTGGCTTTCTTTGAAAGAAAAGGCAAGCAAGCTATTATCTCTTGTGCTCTGGGAGAGGGTGTGAAAGCAAGTGGCTGTTGGAAGGCAATCACTGGAGGGCCCTGCCTGGCCGATTTCTCACCATACCCTGGCCCCGCCAGGCAGGCTTCCTTCTGCATCCTGGGCTGGCCCAGTGGGCCGGCTAACCACTACTCTTAGGCCCTGCCAGGCCCTTTGACATCCCTACCAAACACCCTTTGTTGTTGAAAATGGTAAATAACAGAGCAGGATCTGAGGGAAGAAATCTTATATTGACATTTTGGAAATCAATATTTTAGCGCGGGGGGGGGGGCAGTGGCTAACACTTTTGAATGGCTAAATCAAGTTTTTGGTTGAGAATTTTTTTGGGGGGCGGGAGTCACAAAAGCTGTTGACATTTAGCCAGAGGATTGTTATTTCTGGTAGTGTATTCCAGGGTATGGCTCCGTACACATGAATTTCCCTAGATTTTTTTTCCCCAGGAAGCCACCGTGCCTCTGCCATGTTAAAGTCTGTTCTGTGTGTGCACCGTAACCCATGGATGCCTAACGGGTTCCTAAACTGAGCTTTAGGAAAAGGGTCTTGAGAACAGTACCCGCTATGTGTCCTGCTTTTCTGTGGGGCTGCCGAGTCGCACTCAATTTGACTAAACACTAGAGAAAATAAAATCAAGGCAGACTCAGCTTTGCCACAAATCCTTGCTCTTTACATGGTAGTCTTGCACCTGTAGCTTCACCATGTTTTATAAATCCTGTGTATGTTTACCCATGGTCATAGCAGATTAAACTCAGAAATACAACGGGCCCCACCCCGCAAAGGCCAAAACCCATTTTGGGAAGAGTTCAAATGGAGAATGACTGTGTGGCCTGTTTTCACATAGGAAGCTTTCCCAAAAAGTCCCTTTTGGGTTTGTTTGGCTATGTTTTGTTCCTGTAGGCCAGAGGTAAGTTAGGAAAAGAACCAGACAGACACAACGTAGCTGCCTGAATAAAGTCAGAGTAGACAAATCATCCCTTGGGATCTGGTGACTGCTTTTAGGACAGACCCCCTCCTCCACTACAGGCACTAAAAGCTGTACATACAGGAGCACAGTACTTGCATAAAACCATTGTACACCTCTCATATTCTTATAATGCCTAAACAAAAGTTATGTAAAATGTTGTGTTATTTAGATGGTGTGACAGCTAACATCTTGGTTGTCAACTTGACACGCTTAAGAAGAGGAAACCTCACTCAGAGAACTGCCTTCATCAAACTGGCCTGTGAGCATGTCTATGGGGGCATTTTCTTGGGTGCCTAGGTGTGTGGGCCTGGGCTGTGTAAGCCCGGAAACGAGTCAGTGAGGAATGCTCCTTTGATTATCTCTGCTTCAGTTGCTACCTCCAGTTTCCTGTTGCCTCACTCTCTGCCCTGACTTCCCTTGATGATGGTCTACAGAGTAGAAGTATAAGCGAAATAAACCCGTGTACCCTCATGCTGCTTTGGACCACTGTGCTTATCACAGCAAAAGACGCAAATTAGAACAGGGCTCGCACTTTTTTATTTGTAGTTGGTTGGATCTGAGGATCTGGACACTCACACCTGTGTGACAAGCATTTTACCAATTGGACCATCTCCCTTGCTCAAGGGCAGAGTCTTGGATTTTAGACTTCTTCAGGTCCCATGTTGGAAAATAATTGTCTGCTCATTATTAGTTACCTAACCCCAGGAATTCTTTCAGGAAGAGATTTAGGACTCCACCATTAGCCACGTGGCGCTCTAGAGGCCAATACGGATGTGGTAGCAAAAGGTCAGAACCACGCCGCTAACCACACCTACTTTGGGCATGACTAGAGACAGGGCAGTGAACTACGCAGCTAGCCAGGCCCACTTTTGGGCGTGGCTAGAGGCGTGTATGGAGGAGGGAATAAAAAACCAAGCAGCAGAGCCTCTCACCCTCTTTTTGGCTTCCAGTTCGGTAGCAAGAGCTTCTTGATTCGTCTGGGTTGCCCATTTTCTCTTGTAAGTAATTTCTACAATAAACAGTTACCTATACCCTCAACAAGTGTGCCGTTTATCATTACAGCGACACATTCTGTTGTAACTGTACAAAGTTTCCTAAGGCAAATTCAAAGGAAAACTGAATAGGAAGTTTTCCTCCTGACACTTGGTAGAGTTGAACCTGGGGTGGGGGTGTTCACTGAAGCATCAAGAAAACAACTTAAAATTAATAAAATAGCATTATTTTACATATTAGGTGCTTAACATTTGTATCACAGTTACCAGAAGGAAAGATAGGAAACAAGGAACGTTGACCAGAACTTGGCATACATGAGTCATAAGAATCAGTATTTTCACACAGATCATCTCGTTTGTTTTTGCAGAGCTTGTGTGTCAGGTTCTGTAATTATTATCTTACTAATGAGGAAATTAACTCTAAGGATGCTTAATTGATGTCCCCTAGTTAGAAAGTGGGAGACATGAACACAGTCTGACTTCGGTTGTCCTGCTCCCGATGGTATTAGGTCATAGAAACATGGTTTTATAAATAGCACAGTTTCACTCAGGAACTACACCAGCATGGATGGAGATCCCCCACTGGTAAGCAGGAGATGGCCAGAGGTATACCAGAAACACATGTTGCAGGTCACAAACCTCAACGTTAGGTTCAGCGGCATCTCCTTAGAAGCTTGAAAAGTGACCACAGTGGTGACATGTGCACAGCCATGAAAGCAATGGACACAACTGAGCAGGACTTTCCCTCTGCATCTCCCATACTAGGGCCACACGGTCGATGCTTACAGTGGCATTCAGTGGTTCCCACATTCATTTCTTGCCTCATAATGCTCTTTGTTATAGAAAATGATGTCTGGAAAAAGCATAGAATCTCAAACCCCTTCTAAATCTATGTTTAACCACCTGGGAGGTAATTTAAAACCTGAGGTAAACAGAGTTCTGACATCTTACAACATGGGCTGCCCTTCAAAGGAACCAAAATTCACAGTCCAAACGCTGTCTGCTGAAACTCTCATTGGTCATTAGGGAGTGCCTACCTTGTCCTCTTCATAACTGAGGCCACTGTTATATCCACACCATGGACCACTTCCAGGTGTGGCTTTGGTTTCCATTGGTACTGTCTACTGCCTCATACTTCAAGGTGCCTTTAATCTATTCTGGGACCCAGCATTTTTTTTTTCAAATTAATCCTTTGTTTCTACCTTCTTTGGGCCTGGAGATCACCTTGCCTGGCCTAATCTTTGGAATTCAAGTTCAGGAGCACTGAATTCCAGCCTTTGCCCAACCCTCTCACAATCCCTGGGGTATTCCTACCAAAGCAGTTTCCCGTAAGACGCAGGGTCCGGAAACCCACCAGCCAGCTCCTCCTGGTGTTAACAAAGAGTGAGGACTCCACCAAACAGGTAAGGCGAGGGCTAGATATTAAAATGAACATAGGGTAGATATTAAAATCAAAGTAGGGTAGATATTAAGAGGAATGAAGGCATTAAGGGTGAAAGCTTCATGCCCACAAAGCTCTCAGATACTGCCCCATGTCTCTTCTCAGAGCAGGGTCCCACCCTAGGCAATGATTCCCACTTGCCAAACAATCTTATAATCCAGACAGAAATCACTTGGCTTTCCCTATATGTTCTTTTTCTTTTTCTTTTAATAGAAACTTGTGTGGAATGAGCAATCTTGCAAGTAAAAGAAGCCAGGAACCTTCCTTTGGGATTTCAAAAGGCATTCTTTCCTTTTCTTTTCTCTTTTCTTTTCTTTTCCAAAAGCAATTGAAGAGGTACATTTGTCACTCCCCTGACACAGAGGCTCTAAACACAGACCATAATCTGCCTAGGCATGGAAGATCCAGACTGTTGGCCTCCCAGACTACTTGCAATTTAATGAACAGTCATATCCAACAAATCGCATCCCAATAGCCCGCGAGTGGTTATTCTCCCAGACTCGGAGCCCCAAAGAGAGATCTGTCATTGCTTAAATAAATTTTACAGATGTAATAGATAAAGGCAATAAAGAAACCAGAGCTTTACCTAAAACAAAGTTGACAGAGCAGAAAGCTTCGTCTCCATAATGGGCATGTGCATTTGTGCCTAGTAGGCTGCTTGTATGTACCAAAGAGCAAGAGCCAATGAAGGCTAGGAAGCATGAAATGGCAGCCTTCTTTGCCTTTCAGGGAACGTACATTTTATTTGCTGGATGTAAATATTCAAAAGCCGTGGTTTCCACCTCCGTGTGTGATCAGCAGAAATTGATTTCAAGGAGACACAAAATTATTCAGCTTGTTGCTTGGCAATGTGGAGCTCGGAGATCACACGTTCACAAGCATCCATATCAAACCACTCAGAGGGTGCTTTTCTATTGTGACCAGCGTTGGCACAGATGGCTTCATGTGCCCTTGGTGAGGAGTATGCCCCAGACAGACAGAAGTGAACACAGTCATAGCTTATCTTCAACAAGTGCCTGTGACCTGTACTAGGTGTTTTCTTAACAGTTTCCTTCTGGGGAACCTTAAGCCTTATGTTCCAAATAATTCAAACACAGTAGTTTCATTTTAAATGTCAGATGGCCAACTTTTTAGGAATCATGTACTGGCCCCTAGTATAGAGGACAGACATGGGTAAGTATTAGTGGTAATATTCTTGTCCGCATGGCATATAGTAAAGGAATATTAAGTTATGTTTGCTCTATATGTGTGTGTGAGTACACTTGTTGGTGTGTGTTTAATTTGTTTAGCAAATCGTGGCCTCTGATACTTAATCAGCTAATTATTTGAATTAACCAAATTTCATGTGGCTGCACATTGAAAAATAGAAACTATGTGGATCGAAACCCTGACACCCAGGCATGCGTTACACAGGATGGGGCAGAAACCACATAAGCATTTTTTTGCAGTGAAACCTGTCCTTCAGAAAGAACAAGGCCATCATAACATCCCAGTGCAGATGCCGATGTAAGTCTGGTCAACGCTGCCCTGTCCTCTTTCCATAGGATTACAGAAATGTAAATCCCATTTACTTAACCCAATTCAAGCTCAAAATGATGGTGGATTTCAACTCAACCTTATAAAATCACCTCTCCTTGGACTGTGTTTGGAACCCCAGTCTTCTCATGAAAATAAAGAATTTTATACCTGTGCATTTGGAAGTTGTGATAGCAGGATAAAATGGAGGAGCTTATGCAATTTGTACACAGCAATTAGTTGCCAAATGTGTCCTCAATCAGGGTTTCTTGCAATTTACATTTCACCTCAATCCAGAGAATAGCTACGTGGGGACAATCGGAGGAACTGGGTCCCAGGCACAAGCACGGTTTCCTACATGTCTCCACTGTCCCCCACCACAGCTTCTCCTTCACATCGCCTCTGTTGGATACACACATACGTTAGCCCCATTGCTAGTCACTGCAGTGACCTGCAAACTTGAGGAAATCCGAACATAGGGAACTTGCTGGCTGGCTAGCGAAAAGCTCCTTAGACTGTTTCTAGAATAAACATTATTATGTACAACACAGGTGTGCACTTTCGTTCATTTAATTTAGTGGAGGGCATAAAGTGCTGACTGTGTGTTAAACACTTTTCCAAGAAGCTCATAAATATTAATTTACTTAATCCAAAAGGGAGAGTCCTCTCAAATAAATTAGCAAATAAACCAAGACCCAAGAAATTTTCAAGTGTCTTAGGGACCTTTATTGAGAAGGAAACAAACAGCATAAGGGCCCAGAGAGATGAAATAGTTGGTCTTGGATTCCCAAGACCAGTGAGAACAGAAGTGAAACCAGAGACCCCCAGGGCATCTCTCACTCTCTTCCCTTCCAGTGGTCCTTTGTCTTGACACGGTGGCATGGGTGTAGATACCCATCTAGAGCTCTTGGTGCTTCCTTCTGAACTTGAGGTTTGCTTAAAGCCCAACACATTGAGGAGGCCTGCCCCATACTTAGAGCCTCAGGAACTGAGCTCTAGTGAGGCTAGCACACACTCACAGGAGGACAGGAGATTCAAGAAGGGATTTCTTGGACTGAGGATGTAGCTCAGTTGGCAGAGTGTTTGTCTGGCATACGTGAGACCCTAGACTCCATCTCCAGTGGCACATAAACCAGGCAGAGTAGTGCACACTTATAGTCTCACCACTTGGGTGGTGGAAGCAGGAAGATCAGGAGTTCAAAGTCATCCTCAGCTATATATCAAGTTTAGAGTCAGACAGACTATATGAGAAACTCTGTCTCAAAAACAAAATCCTTTCAGAAAGAAAGGAAGAAAAAGACTGGACAAAAAATGCACTGGGTAGGACTGAAGTCCTATGGCAGGTGACATAGGAGTCTTCACTCAGTAAATCCTGAATTTCTTGACCCAGCTAGGAAGTTAAAACTAATGGGGGTTATGTCAAATTTATGGCATATAATATCTAAAAAGATGAGCACATACATTATTCATTGCAATGGACACACTACAAAATCAAAATTCAACTTCTTTAAAGTCATGTTTAGAACTCCAAGAAATAAGCAAACAAAAACAAAAAAGCAACTCTGGGAGACAGGGTTTCATGACCGCAACCACAGACAACTCAGGACAGTACCCGAAAAAGACATCCTGTGACACAACTGTCCTGTCCCTGAAAATCACATTAGGATGTAGGGTTTATCTGACTCATACCAGGAGAGTCTCGTCTACTCTTGCATTATTTTATCACAACATCCAGAAAGTAGTTACTAATGGCTGAAAGATAGGGGTCACATCTTCCGGGATACATTTTGCAAGTGTTCCAACAGTGGAAGTGTAGGTGTTCCCGGAATGGTGGTGTCAGTCTGTAACTACTCTGAAAGCCTGGAAGAGCAGTGTGAAGCTCACAACGGCCAAACCAAATGGGGGTGTTGGTGCATGTGGGCACCACAGGTGTCAAGACTCTAACTTTCTCTGCATGGTGAGAATCAAGGTTCTAGATCTGTCCTGGGTGGACTACAAAGAATGTGAATCCCTTCTCCTTGATGGTGTATCTGTATTTAAACTCTAGGCACACTGCATATTTTCCTCAAACTCTCTAGGTTCTAAACAATCCCTTTGACTGCTTATTGAAGATTCTAATTGCTAACTCTACTCAAGAGGACGTAAGGTGGCTGTTAGATTCACCAGGCTAATGGTCTTTAATGGAAATTTTATACAATAAGATAAATAAACCAGACCCAAACACTTCCGGGGGGAAAAAGGGAGCCATGATTTTGATGAGTTTCTTTACCATACTCTCAGGTTGAATGTGGGAAAGTAACTAAGGTGTTCTGTTAACACAAGTGAGGACTTTTAGCTGCCTGAGCCTTTTGACAGTAGTGTTAGCATAGCAGCTTCACCTGATTTATGGAGAGGATTATTCCGCCATCCACAGTGATCTCTCCCGGCAAGAGGCAGAATACCAACAACGGGTCCTCACAGAGGATGGCCTTTCTTTCATAGACAGGAATTTGGAACTTCTCAAAATATTACTACAACCTCACTTATGAAAACAAAGTTGCAGAGAATCTTATATCACAGAAGCTCCCTACTCCAATCAATTTTGAATGGAATGTATCTATAGCATGCCTATTTTCCTCAGGCCTATTACACATGCACACACGCTCCTGTCAGCGAGTGTAGCTTGTGCACGCACAACAGCATACTCACAGGCCATAGAAGGATGCCAGATGTCCCCCTCTGCCACTCTCCACCCTATTCCCATGAGGAAGGGTCTCACTGAACGTGGAGCTAAGCTGGTAGCCAACCAAGCCCCAGGGAGTCTTCTGTTTCAGCCCCACACAGTGCTGGGTTTTTTTCTTATTTATTGATTTATTTGTTAACTGTGTGTATGCAGGGGGTGGGGGTGTACTCCTGTCCCAGGACACATGTAAAGGTCAGAGGACAACTTGTGGGAGGAGTTTCTTTCCATCTACCATGTTGGTTGTAAGGATTGAACTCAGGTCCTCAGGTTTCAGGGCAAAGACCTTTACCCACCTGAGGGGTCTGCCCTAGACCCATGTCCAACTTTGTTAATGAAGTTGTTAAGATTATGACCTCGGGTCTTTGTACTTGTGCGGTGAACATCCTTAGCTATATCAAGCCATTTCCCAAGCCCCAGCGCCTAAATACCAACATCTTATTGTACTGTTGCAATTGCATGCTAGTTTGGCAAAAGAAATACAACTAGACAGGTCATGGAACATGATACACTGGCTCTGAGGAGCGAACAGCACCGCTTGCTTTCCATACTCACACTGGGCAGGGTGCCTCTGCCGAGGGGCTGTGTGGGAAGTGACTACGCACACCTACTCAGCCACCAGGGAATCTGTGAACCAGAACCTTTCCAATGCATTTGTCAAAGACTATTCTTCTAAAAAGGGTGGAAGAGAATAGAACAAACTTGCCTTTTCTGCCCGGTTCCACCACAAAACCCTCTTGGGAGCGCCACAGAAACAACAACTCAGCAAAGAGGCGCCATTGGAACAGCCGCCGAGTCAAGTGTCCAAGTCCTCTCCGAAACTCTGCTTTCAGTGAATGCTTGCCCAATGCCGCCTTAGCTGCTCTTAAACAGAAAACGTTCCGGCCCTCCCCAGCGCCTCTGGAAATTTGGTAACCATAGATTGTGCATCCCGCTGAGGCTTGATATGTAGAACTGTATTCTACCTGCTATTAAGCTGCTGATAGCAGTGTTTCTGTGGCAATTTATGAGCAATGTCAGCTGAAGGCACAGAGTATTGTACACACTATATTTTCCCAGCTGGAGATCTCCGTGAATGGAAAGCAAAAACATGAATACACATGGGCTGTGGGGCTGGAGGGAATAAAAAGGCAGGGGGAAAAGTCTGCAGTCTAAAATCAGGTGGGTGGTCTTGATTATAAACCAAGTAGATAATAAAATATTCAAAGGAAGCACCAGCTAAATGGTCAGGAAATACATACATAAAGGGAGGAAAGGCCCAGAAAAGAGGTTCTCTATTTGTACCTTGCCAACCGAATTCCTAGATGTGCCAAAACTCACCTTCCTGCTTGTGGTTTTAAATAGCTCGCCATAGCCAAAGGTCACTTGAAACCACAAAAACAAAACCCGCTCTACATCAAGTTTCCAAGAGCTACCTCAGCAGGCAGCAATGGCAGCACAGCCAATCCTACACCTCTGCCCACACTCTTCCTCAAAAGGCAAATTGTTCTTAACCAGAAATATTTTACATGGAGTTTCTTTAGTGGTTAGGAAATGGATGCCTCATATTGTACAAATGTCCATGGGCTTAAAAAAATGGAATACATAGAGAAACCATCAGTTCTCAGAACCCAATTCTACAGAGAAAGGCTCAAATCACAAGTCAAGAAACTGACAGGCAAAATCCCTAGAAAGCTATTCTTTCCCTAAAAACTCAGCTAAGAAACACAACAGGAAATATTCCCAGGGATCTAGTTAAATGAGCTTCATTTAACTTCTAGCTGAAGAAAATGTAGAGCTGCTTTGTCTGGGTAGCTGGTTTCCAATTGTGCTGTGTGTCATACTCATGGGGCTTTGTTTTTCTAAGCATCATGCTATCTATATGGCCTGATCCCTAAGTAGTGTGGTTCCGTGGACCTGAGTTCCAGGTCAGTTTTAACAAGACAAGAGTCTAATGGGTAGGCAGGCCTGAAATCCAGCTGCCTCTGTTCTTTCAGTGGGAATGGCAGATCCCCAAAATAAAACCACATAAGTAATAAATAATAAATTATTTAAAAACACACACACCAGATCTCTGAGTTCAAGGCCAGCCTGGTCTACAAAGCTACACAGAGAAACCCTGTCTCAAAAAAAGCCCAAACCAAAACAACAACAACAACAAAAATCCACAAACACACAAGCGAATCTGTGTCCTCCATTACTGCAGTAGCCTATATTCAACATGAAAACTGTCTTCCAACACATAAATGAAAATCTCACACATAATGAGTAATAATAAAAACCAAAAGGGTTATTTGCTTTTTTCCAACATTTTAATAAGTAACACTGGAACAGATCTTCAACCGAAGTATTCATCTGTCTTTTAAACCTGAATTTAGGAGATTTTGATTCAGAAAAATTCATCTCAAAGTACCAACAAAATAATATAAAAATAAATAAATAAATAAATAAATAAATGAAATAAAAATGCTGAGCCTAGGCAATTTATCAAGCTCAGAGCCAAACGGGGGGAAAGTAATTACCACTTGAATATAGCAACATGAAATTCTTTGAAGGAATATCCTTTTGATATTAGGTCTCAAATGCCAAGAGGCAACAAAAAATAAAAAAAAAAACAAAAACAAAAAAAAAACAAAATTCAGATCTTAACGTTGTTCAGAGGAAGACCAGAGAAAACAAATGTGTCTCCTGAAACTCCTCTATTTGCAGTCAGTAGATGGTCTTAACAGTAAGATTTCACTACCTAATTGCAGATTCCCTGAGAAATACTGGGAAGAAAGGGAGACTACACCCAACCTGAGGGAAATGCATAGTCTGAGAGACTGAGCACATGCAATTACATTTCTAGATATTACTATCTGCTAAAGGAAATCTCACTCTAATGAGTCCCAGCATCTCCTGGTATCAGAAGATTGTTCATCCTGTCAGGGTTAGCATAAAATTAGGAATGCTTGCTATTGAACCTGGATTCTTCTGTCTGTCTGTCTGTCTGTCTGTCTGTCTGTCTGTCTGTCTCCCTCTCCTCTCTCTCTCTCTCTCTCTCTCTCTTTCTCTTGCCCTCACTCCCTCTCTTTTTTGTTTTTCAGGACAGGCATTCTCTGTGTAGCCTTTGTTTGTCCTGCAACTCACTATAGACCAGGTTGGCCTTGAATTCACAGAGATCTGCCTGCCTCTGCTTCCCTAGTGCTGGGATAAAAGGTGTGTACAACCACCTTCTAAACTTGATTTCTTAACACACACCAAAGGAACTATCTTTGCAAATGATTGGAGATTTCTTATAAATGATCAGAAATGCAGGACAGCTCCATACACACAATTACTTAACAAGTTGGTAAGTTAAAAATGGATTTTACATTGTACAGGCACTTTTATAGTTAACCTCCGACAACAAGACATTAGTATACTTCTAAATTCCTTTCTTAGTTGCTTACACAACGTCACACATAAAATAATTTAATAAATGCTATTGAATGCTCTTGGGTTTTCACATTGCCTTTTGTTTGCTTGTTTTGCTCCCCCCTTTCTTTGTGTGTCTTTGTGCGCATGCACACACACACACACACACACACACACACACACACACACACACACACACAGGTGTACTCCATACCTGCCCAGGATGTAAACTGCAGTCCTCAGAGTTGCATGACTCTATCCACTGACCTGTCTTACAAATGTGTTAGAAACACACACACACACAGACACACACACACTGTGTGTCTCCACACAACAGAAGTCATAAAAATGAAAAAGAGCAAAACACAAACCAGAAAACTCCGAATTAAAAAAAGACAACAGGAAGAGGAAGGAAGGAGGAGGGAGAGCCCTCAAATATAATGAGTCTTTTCATCAGTTCTGGCTTTAATTACCTGAGATAGCTGTGCTACTTAGAATACAACTAAGAATTTTCCATATTCCTATGATCAAATACTTATCTCAAAATAGGCTGTTTATTTCAAGGATTTATGTCACATGTAGTTTATGATCATTTAACTACAGAAAGAAAGCAATCATAATTGTTCCCTGAAATGGCATAATTGACACCTTTTGCTGCTTTTCTGTATTTTTCCCTAAATATCAAAGTCTTTAATCTTGATTATTTAAAAGGTAGCATGTGTCTGCAAAGCAGGATTCTGTGTTCAGTAGCAAAGCAGGTAAATTATGCAACAATTTGTTCATAATTGCAATATAGTAAGGGGGGTCTAAGATCTGCATTACAAAGCACATATACACCCATATGAGAGAGAGAAAGACACCACACACACACACAGAGAGAGAGAGAGCTCACCTGGAATTCTTAGCATTTCTCTGGATAGAGAGCTGTGTCCAGGAATATGCATAACTGAAAGCATTACAAATAAATTATAGTGACAGGTGACATCAGGAAAAGGGACACATCTATGTTTGGCTCTGAAACCGGCATCTGAGTGGTAATGACTCAGAAACTGCTGTTCATTAGGACCACCGTGGGCTCTTTTAAATATTCTGTTACCCACCCAGTTTCAACCAGTGTCAGTGGAGGGACTCTAAACAGCTCCATGTTTTAATATCTAGGTGATTTGAGAAAATAAGTACATTTGTGAGGTGACATCCTCGTATAGATGAGTAGTAGTTGTCAGCTCTGACATTTCATCTGCGTAACAAGCAGGAAGTTACAGGCTGACAACAGTAACTTGAGAAGGAAGGAAGGAAGGAAGGAAGGAAGGAAGGAAGGAAGGAAGGAAGGAAGGAAGGGAAGGAAGGAAGGAAGGAAGGGAAGGAGGGAGGGAGGGAGGGAGGAAGGAAGGAAGGAAGGAAGGAAGGAAGGAAGGAAGGAAGGAAGGAAGGAAGGAAGGAAAAGAATATCACTGCATCTTAAACCAAGTGACTGCAAATCTTTGGTCCAGAAGTCTGAACCAAAGTTAGAACACCATACTTTTTTAAGTTCCTAAAATGATCTGAATGTGAAATCCAGATTAAGAGGAACATAGTGGATTTTAAGGTTTATAAAAACACACTTAAACAATTGTAATAAATTTAGCCAAACATACTTTCTTCTCAAAGCAGAAGACTGTGCCTTGCCAAATACAATGCATTTAAAAAAACAAAATAGTTTCTCCTATGGTGGAAACTGAGCTCATCTGGTCAGGTAAATGATATACTAAGGACAAAGAGCAAGAGAGTAGTACAAATACTCCATCAATAAGGGCAATACTTATAGAATTCAGAATATATTAAGTGTTGAAAAGAAAATACAAGTGTTTTTGTCTCTTAGCTAAGGGCATAGAGCATTTAAAAGCATCCATGAAATGTAGAGTGTCTGAGACTCACTTGGAGGAAAGGGTTTGAAAAAAAGTGTCCTCCAAAGCCTCCAAAGGTGACCCTTTCTTTCTCTCTGAAGAATGCCTTTTCCCCCATAGGTGAGGTCTGTAACTTGTTCAACCTAAAAGCCATCAGTGACCTGAAGAGTTGTGAACTCTTGTATACTTTACACATCAGCTTTTCCTCTTTTTTTCAAGACTTTATTTTTTTCATATATTACCATTTACTACTTCCTATATCCTTAACCCCATTTTGTAGGTAAAACAAGACCAAAGGAGTTTAATGACTTAGTTACACATCTTGTGCTCCTACTAAGATTCATTTTCATGAGGCTACAACCATCATTTATTTAGAAATATCTTCAGTCTATGTGTTACTTAGGTACCAGTAATTTCCTAAGCCTGCTTTTAGGCAGTACAGTGCAGATGGACTATAGCTGTATGCAACAAGAAAGATTTTCACACTAAGGAAATAGCAGCACTTTTAGTCATGATTTCCCTGAAAAAATTAACCAGGTAGGGGTCTGGGAGGGATTTTGGGGATGACAGTCAAGGAATGCTTCACAGGAGAAATAATCTCAGAGCCAAGAGCTGAAAGCCATGAGACAGCAGGTCATGAAATGCTAAGGTATGCAGGCAGCAGAACAGAGGACGCCAAATCCAAGAGATGCCATCAAAATGCCTCTGGTGAATGCCCACAGACACATGAGCAGAATTCCAAAGGGACAAATGAACAAATGCTCTGTGGACCCTTGCAGAGGTGAAAGTAGCCTTGCTTTTTTCCCTATTTATCTTTTTCATCTTAAAATTCCACTTGATTCCCCAAGCAAACTTTAATGCAACACGTTGTGCAGCAACAATGGCTTTTATCTAGATGGCTGCAAAGAGGAGGGAAGTCAAACTCTGGTGCCCTTTCCACTGCTGTGTAAATGCACACCCCTCTTTGAAGTGTGTAATAAGCGGCTGTTTCATAATCTGTAATACCTGAAATACTTGGTGATGTACCCTCTTAGCCAAACAAACCTTAAGGAAAAACAGCAGCGTACTGTTTAAAGGAGACTGCTTGTTTAAACACAAGCTTGGAAACCAAGGAACAGCATTTGAAACAGAAGAGAACTGGTCACAATCCAAAAGTTCATGAGCACAAGAATGAAGAAATAATAAGGATGTATTCAGGCAGTGATGAGCTCCAGCTCAGCGCTAAGTGAAAAGAGCAAGTCAAAAAAAGATCCTGTGTGTGATTCTGAGGAAGAAAAGCTAAGCAGCATCTTGTGTAGAGTTTAGAGGTCTGTGATAAGACATGAGAACAAGCCCACACATTTTAGAATAGAGATTTCATGACTACAAGGGGAAAGAGGAAGACAAAGACTACAGAAGGTTCATCCAGAAGTTTCAGAAATTAGAAAATTCCACTCTTATTCCTTTGTGGAAGATGGGTATTTGTTTTCACACTATTCCTTGTAAGTGATGAATATTTTAAGTAATATTATGCATATATTCGGCATTAATAAAACAAGATTTTAGGTTCTTCCTTTAACAAGAATCCATATCTTGACACAAATGACACTCCTGCTTGTTCTGTACATTGAAATCCCTCTATTAAAGCTGATAGACACCTTTCTTGTATTTACTCTATGCTTTATTGAGCATAGTGTCAAGGAAAGGAAAAGCACTCCCATTCTCTGGAATGAAAAGAAAATGCAGAATCAACTGTGAATGGAAAGATTCAGCCAGGAGAAACTCAATTGTGTATAGCCATCTTTTTTGTTGTTGCTTGCTTTACTTGGTTTAGTTTTTGTTTTTTTGAGACAGGGTCTCACTATGTAGCTCTGGCTGTTCTAGAACTCGCTATGTAGACCAGGCTGGCCTCCAACTCACAGAGATCCTCCTGCCTCTGCCTCCTAAGTGCTGTGACTAAAGGCATGTGTACCACTACGGTTTTGACAGAGCATTCTGTGGTGTCCTGAGCTAATTGACATGTGACATAGCACAGGGTATTCTAGGAACACTGCAACTGCCTTCACTGAGAGTGGTGTGTTTACAGAAAACTGAAGACTAATTTTCTCAAGGCTCATAGGCAAGTACTTCTAAAAAAATAATAAAAGCATTACATATCCATGCAAATCAAAATTCACAGAATAGTGGCAGGCAGCCAACCCAACTATTTCAGGTCTGCTGTCCCATCTGCTTGGCCTGTTAACTGTCGGAAAATACAAGCGAATCACTTCTTCTGCAACTAATTCACAACAGGGTTCCTAAAAACCAGACTCCATGATGCAACGTTAATAAAACCAAACAACTTATTATGATCAATAAAGCAGAGCCTTCCAGCAGTTCAGAGGCAAAAGTTGGCTCAAAAGTCTCTTTGGTGGACGTGGGACCCAAGTCCTTGCCTGGCACTGTGGAAGGCCCACAGCCAGGAAACCCTCAGACGTCAGGAAGCAGTTCTCGGCCTTGATTCCTCTCTGCATATGAACCCAGAGGCATTCTCTTCCTGCTAGACTTTATTAGCCCCAATATGTGGTAATTAATTTACTGAAGGCTCTTAATTCATAAATGGATCAAATAAAGCCTTCCATGGCTTTTGGCATCCACCCCTTACTAAATTATGGTGACTAGAAGTTGCTTCAAATGCTGATTCTAAGTCAGCCCCTGTAGCTTGTAAAGTTCAATTAAGGAGTTCTTAGCTTATTGTGCATGCTAAACCTTCAAAGAAGGAATTATTAATGCATTTTCCATCGCCAAATAAGAAAGGAAAGCTGGCAATGAAGCAATTCCTAGAGTGTTGATCCAAGCATTACCAAGAAGTTAAAACGCTTCCTCCTCAGTACCAAAAGGCCTGAACATGGTAGAGGAGAAAGCAGAGAAAAGAATAATACACTAAAATTAATAATGGAAATCTAACTACCAAGGAAGGTTCTGGACAAGCAAACACAAACAAAAACGATCTGGTTGAGTTGAGTTTTGGTCTCTGTGTTCCCCTGCTCAATGCCACCAGCAGGTAAATATAGTCTAAGTTGGACTTGGAACTTTACTGGCAACCAGGGAAGGCAGATTGAACTGACATCATCACAAGAGGACTTCCACTTGAACCTTTAAAAACAAACAAACAAACAAGGAAAAAAACAAACCAAAACAAACTATGGTCTCACATATTACAGGCTTTCCCCAATCTCATTATGAAGCTGAGGATGACTCTGAAAGCCTACTACTCCAGATTCCACCTCCCAAGACTGCACTACCATGCCCAGTACAAGGGTGTTGGGGATTGAACTCCAGGCTCCGTGCATGCTACTCAAGTGCTTTACCACCAGTCTCAGTTCTTGTGTGTATACCTTGACTGGCCCGAATGGCTGGCCGGGCCTAGCTAAGCACTGCTACCAACCCACCCAAGGGCAGTACCTAATTAGCATGTCAGCTGGCATGTACATGTTCTGTTTGCTGTCTACTTCTACCAGGCTGCTGGTGACTCTGCTCAGGGCTGGGACCCAAAATCTTTCCCTTTGATTCTTCCCATCCCAACAGGTTGAGGGCTGACTTCCAGTTCTTCCTGTAGCCAAGTCGTGGTTGCCCCAAGATATGAAGAAAAGAAGATAAGTGCACTTCTCCCCCCAAACTCCATTATTCAGAAATGTTCTGTGCAACAAATCCCCATGTCTATCAGTGAAATAAGCATTTCATCATGCCATTCTGTAAACACATGGTCTTCCCAGAGCCCGGCAACACACTTAAATGAAGGAAGAGGAAAAGAATTCCACTATACACCGGCCTGCCTGAGAGGCCAAGCCTCTAAATCTCCTTGAAGCCGAAAACAAATTAGCAGCTTTGCCTGCACTGACTTGGCCATGTTAAAAGTGCCTTCTCTTCACTCTAGCATTCCAAGCAATGCTTCTCCAAGATAACCCTTTTAAGGCTATAAAAGCTTTTCCTTCAGCTTACTGACTGTCTGCCCATTGACTTGACTGACTGAACAGTAAGAACCTTAAGCCTGTCACCCTTCCACTCCTCAACCCAATACCTACTTTGTGCCAGTACAGACTTGAACAGGGTGGAACAGAGGTGTGGGAAGGAGGAGCAGATTTCAGCACTACCGTCTAGGTTGGCAAATGAAATTCATCCACTCAGATGGTGTTGGGACTGCTCTGCATTGGTGAAGACCACAGATATCTCTGCCTCAGAGGCATCAATGGGATATGCATATCATCACAGTCAAGGAATACAGGAAGGTACCCTTTGCAACTCTGCAGTGGGTAGACTAAGCCAAGCAGGACTTTTCTAGACAAGTAGCAATACTTGAAAATGTAAGTAGTTGCATGTGCTGTGGTTACGTGGGCAAAGTTGCCCAGAGGCACACCAAACACACCCCACCCAAATGTGGTTTTACTAATGAATAGAACACTGGAACCTGGCTTTATTTTTTTTTTCAACGCGTCTTTCCCTTGGAGAAAGAAAATACTTATAAAACCCATGTCAACTACAGCTTCATGAAAGTTCAACAAAAAAGGAAGTAAGAGTTTTACAACAAATACTGAAAAGGGTTTGGGGGAAATATAAAAATATGCTCAATGGTGTGAGCAACTCTTCTTGTTCAATAAAAATAAAAAGAGTAGAGTTCTGGCCAAAATAATGACTGGTAAGGATCCATAAGGAGGTAGGCAGGGTAAGGGCTGCAGAAAGGTCATTCCAAAAGCCTCTAGACTTGCTTAAGATAACTAATAAGCAAACAACAACAAAGTAGTTTGCTGACATTAGAAGTTTCATTTCCTGTTTTAAGTTCCCAAACTTAGAGTCTGTATGAAAATCAAACACAACAGAAGCCACATTTGTGGGAATAACTGTGTCAAAAAATCCATAATAACAGATTAACCATAATGCCAGCCCTTTGGAGTTTGAGGCACCAGGACCCCCATTCTTGGGCGCACAGAAAGGCTTCAGCTTAAAACAAAACAAAACAACCACCGAATGGCAATAATCTTGAAAAAAATTGATCGCTGTATGTAATTGATAATTACGGTGGCATATCCCATATTAACTAAAATGATCTCATGGTGGCTACCAGAAATGCTCAGCTAAGGAACTATAGTGTGAGGATAGCATTACAGTCATAAGTAAATAAATAAATAAAAGTTAAGAGGACGAAGGTAAATTTACATAATAGCCTTTGGTTCCCTAAAATTGACTGCAAGAAAGATAGCAGTCAGGAATGTAGAGGAAACATTTATTAGGAAATTGATAAAAGCAGACTAAAGTTAAAAGATGATCTATAGCCCAGGGGCACTCTGGAAATGTCCCCTCTAGATTCTTTTATGCCATCATCGACTCCTACCAAGGACAGCCAAGAACCCACAGACATTTGAGGAACATCACCACTGTGTAATGGGAAGCCCAAATTAGACACAATCCAAAGAGAAAGAAATTAAAAATAATGCTGAGAGAAAAATAAGACAGGAAAGAAAAGCATTTTGGGAGAAGCAAAAGGAGAGTTAGTCGTGAACTAGAATGAAAGGCTTAAGGGACAATACTGTGTTTTTTTAAGCTTTTAGAAATGAAAGATACATGAGAACAGATTTGTCAGTGAAAAAACAATGACAAATTTGGGGGAAAGTCTGTTGAAATCAGAAAATACATAAATGCCTATCTATAAAGGAGAGTTTTGAGAAAGGAGGGAAAAGAGGATGTAACAGGAGGCTCTACATGAAAGGACTAAAAAGAGTGGAATGTAAATCATAGCCACTCCATTGCAGTCTGTCGGCACAGCCTCTAAAAGGACCCGATTCCAGGCAAGAACCAAGCTTAGCACTACAGATTTTAAAAGGACTCATGACAAAGGATGTCAACGAGATATGTCACCATGCTCTCGACAAAGGAAAGATGAAGGCTTAGGGGACAAGTCAAGGATCAGATACAAGACCTCAAGTTGGGGTGGCATTACACATCCCCAACGCACCACAGGGGAGCTCAGAGCAGTGAGGCCCCTCCTTCAAGGGCCTCAAGTCAAGCAACTCCCAACAGCCCT
The DNA here is from genome assembly GCF_017639785.1 of Mesocricetus auratus. Classification (NCBI taxonomy): domain Eukaryota; kingdom Metazoa; phylum Chordata; class Mammalia; order Rodentia; family Cricetidae; genus Mesocricetus; species Mesocricetus auratus. Next base: position 100,938,507 of record NW_024429184.1, on the reverse strand, counting down.
TCCGCTGCCACAGCATTAGCTGAGTGTGACGATGGGGGTCTTCAGGATTTCACAGCTTTCATCTCCCATGAACACTACCAGAAGATAGACTCCCCCAGATTAGGACAGACCAAAAGAAGAGGGCATGCAACATAACCAGTGATGGTATCTTCAGCATGCTGTAAAATAGCAACCTGAGATTTGAAGAGACACGAATAATGCTCTTGCAATCAGTCCAGACTGAGCAGGTCAGGAGACTGGGGGAAACCAGTCCAATATGTAAACGGTGTGGGATGCTTGATGCCTTTCAATATAATAAGCAGCAATTTAATTCCGGCAGGATAATGCATGGTGAATTGGTGATGGGCTCAGAGAATACTGAGCAAACAAAATAAAAGTCAAACATTAACTCCAGGGGGAAAGGTAGATGAAAAGAAAGGTAATCACAATACACTGCTATGCTGTGGGTAGTATATTCATAACTACAATAATGTAAACATTTCCAACAGAAAACTACTTGTGGTAGGCAGCCTCTATAACGGTCCCTAAATCCACCACTTCTTAGTACTCAGGATTTGCTTGAAGTGTTTTAGCTATCAGGTTTAACAAAAGGATGGATTCTAGTTGGAACTTTTTATCTATCTGCTATTGATCATCTATCTGTCTATCTATCTATCTATCTATCTATCTATCTGTCTGTCTGTCTGTCTAGCTACTATCTATCATCTTTCTTCTTCTCTTCCTTCCTTCCTTCCTTCCTTCCTTCCTTCCTTTCTTTCTTTCTTTCTTTCTTTCTTTCTTTCTTTCTTTCTTTCCTGATGGAGAAGCAAGCTGCCATGCTGTGAGGGGTTCTGTGGAGCCCATGTTAAGGTCTTTGGCCTAGTAGCCCACAACAGATTAAAGCTTGCCAATAACCACAAAAGCGAGCTCAAAGGGAGTCCTTCGGGTTCAGCCAAGTCTTCAGCCGACAGGAGCACTGGCTACATCTTGACAGAAACCTCAGGAGACACTTTGGTCAGAAGCAACCAGCTAACTCACTTCCACATTCCACATTCTTGAACCAAGGAAACTGTGACATAATATATGTTTGTTATTCTAAGGCTCAATGTTTTAGAATAATTTGTCAAACAGCAATAGAGAGCTCATAACTCATAATTATATTGGGAGTGTGGGTGGGGTAAAATATATTTGTGTTGGAGGGGACAAAGAGCTTAGTCATTAAGTTTCCAAACAAGAAATTCTGTAAAACATCCAAATCAGAGCAAAATTCAAAAAATATTTACAAAAAGCAAGAAAGAAAGGAAGGAAGGAAAGAGGAAAATATCACCTAAGAGTTCAGAGTAATTAGTTGCCTCAGAAGAACAGAAATTGAGTGAAAGAAAAACTGAAATATGAAACTACTGCTTTTTTAATTGACCTATAAGAAATCTGTAGACTTTTGAACTGTGTGTGTGTGTGTGTGTGTGTGTGTGTGTGTGTGTGTGTGTGTAACTTGGATAGAAGTTAAAAAGTAAATGAAGCTGCACTCATGGGTTCACTGTCCTGTTAACACAACATATTATCTCTACTTCACAGCAGTGCTTGCACAGGTCCCTTAGGCCAGGGGCTTCAGGATCTGCCAATGGAGCTGTCTTGGCCCGGGATGTACCTTGTTTGATAAGACAAGTGGGATCCTCCTCAAAGAGAGAGAGCAACAGAATTCACTCCTGCAGGAGTGCTAACAGTTTGACTTGTGGTTTAAGTAAATAAGGAGTCCTAGAAATACCAGTTTATGAAGACTCAAATCAAGCCTCATCCAACAGGCCATGACACTAGGCCAGAGGGTATTTAAGAGTAATGCCATCAGAGTGATTCTCTGTAGAACCCTTCAAGTCTGAGATTACTCTGGCATGAACAGCTAAGATCATTACACTCCTTTGCTACCAGAACTTCGTGTATCAACAGAAGATCGTGCACTCCGGCCCACTCCCTTTCACACCTAAGGGAAAACAGGCCCAGGGCCAAGAGAAAACAGCTAAGATGAACATTGAGGCCATAGCCTAGTGCACGCATTTTCTCTCCCTGTGTACTTCTATTTCTGTCTCTCTTTCTCTTTTCCTCAGGCTGGCCTTAAACTTGACATCCTCCTGCCTCAACCTTTCACATGTTGGCATTACAAGCACGTGCCACCAAACCCAGCACTGTGTTCTTGACATCTAAGCCAGAGTTCCTTTCATTCGCTGTGCCTTATTCATCTTCCCAAGTCCCAAGGCACGTCTGACTCACATCCTATCATTTGAGTTATGGATGATGCATTAACTGTCAAAATGAACAGAGGATCGTGTCTACAAAAGCAGGGGAGGCAACATTGCATTCAAATTCATACAGGTATTAATGTAACAAATGGGGACCGAGGAATGAGACCAGACCCCAGCCAGGCCTTCCAATACCGCCACCCCCACCCCTACAGGCTGTCACACTGTAGCTGCCCCAAAACTCACTATGTACCCAGGGTGGTGTCAAACCCGTGACAATCCTCAGTTCTCAGCCACCCAGATGCTGAGGTTACAGGTGTGAACCATCACACTTTGTTTGTCCTCTCCTTTAAAATCAACTTATTAGGCTTGCCTTGGGGCTCTGGCAATTCAGCCACCTTAGTTTAGGTTTATTGCTGTGGTTTGTTTGTCACTTTAATCTGTTTTCCCTTAGTTTAGCTCCCCATCTTTTCTCAAAAGGTGTGCAGCTAGGAGTAGTCAGGACTGCATTCCTAAGGACTCGAGGATTCTACCATAATGTCTTGTTTTTCCTTAAAAAATGTGCTAAATGGAGAGACAGTAGAATATTACAGACAACAAAAACAAATATTTCTAAATTAAGTTGGGCAGTGGTGGCACACGCCTTTAATCCTGGCACTCAGGAGGGCAAATGCAGGAAGATTTCTGTGAGTTCCAGGCCAGCCTGGTCTACAGAGCAGTTCATGACAGGCTCCAAAGAGAAACTCTGTCTCAAAACAAACAAACAAAAGATTTCTAAATCAAAACTGTTTATAGATGCTTCCTGAGCTATGGAATCATGCCTCTTTGGGCCTTAACAGACAACGTTTTGTATGAAGTATAAAATACTCCTTCTGAGTGGTTATCACAGGAGATGAAGATGCAGAATTTTCAGTCAGGTTATGCCCGCCTTCTTACTAGTCACGCTTAAAAAAGAATGAATGGGGGCGGATAAAGAAAGAGAAAAAGGAGTCCACATGCAGTAGAAGAATGGCCCTGGCTGCCTTGCAGGGATTTCCATGTTTCCATTTTGCACTCTAATCAATGTAAGTGTGCCTACCAACAGACCAGGAGTTCCTGTTAATACCCTTTCATCACTTTTCATTGATGACCACAAGGAAATACAAGAGGGTGACATCCAACACTGAACCAAAACAAGTTGGGATGCCAGAATTCATAGTCTGAGAACACAAAATTAGGCTCCCTGACAATCTCTTCTGCAAATGGGTCCTCCTTCTTTACAAAATACACCCACCACAGTTTCCTCCCAGTGAGCAAAGAGGACCACCTACCTCTTGCTGGAATATCTTCAACCCCCATAGATGAAGTATAACACAAAGAGTGAGTCGCCTCACCACTGTGGCCACAAGAGGCACACCTAAGGGGAACAGTAACTCCTCATCAGCAAACCTGAAACTGAGCTCCCGGGGCCTGGGCTCAGCTGCCAGGTTGACTCTTCAGAGGAGTCCAGTGTGGTGCAGTCCATTCTCTCCTGGAACTCTGAAGTGGATTCAGAGCAGGGCAAGTAGATCCCTCCCAAGCCATCACTAAAGCCCTGGAACTTTGTGCCTCTCAATTGTCTCTTGGATCCTGTCTTGACTGCACAACAGGGCATAAATTCCCCATACCAATTTATTTTCTTCAGTGTGAGAAAATAAAGATGACGAATTTAAATCAGCCTCGAAGGCTTAACAATACATCTGACATATGATATGCTTCATTGAAATTCCATATTTAGAAAACTTGTTGCTTGCAAGAAACTGCAGGCTCAGGGGGACTAGCCCAGCTCACGATATTTATTTCAAGAAGATATTTAATCCACAAGCTAGGCATAAAATGAGATGTTCTGGAAGGTATACACATAGGGACTTCTCAAGTAACTGACTGGGGGTTTAAGGCAACCCTGTCCTCCTAAGTCACTAAAGATTCATGTCAGTCAATACAATTCTTTTGGTTGTTGTTTGTTTGTTTAGTTTGTTTTGGTTTTTAAAGACAGGATTTCTCTGTGAAACAGTCCTAGCTGTCCTGGAACTCACTCTGTAGACCAGAATGACCCCCAACTCATAGAGATCCACCTGCTTCTGTTGGGATTAAAGGTGTGTGACAACACCACCCAGCACCCAGTCAATATAATTTTAAGTAGCTCACAACATGCTCTTTCTTTGAAAATGGGCCCCTTATTCTCCAAGTCCCATTAGGTTTATTTGTCCCATCATCAATTCAAAACTAAATAAATAAAAACGAAAACAAAACAAAACACAAAAAACCTCCCTAGTAGATTCATTACCTTCCAGTCTTCCTACCAAGCAGGGGGGCTACAGAGAGTTCAGTGTGGAGCTGGTGCCTTCCAGAGGAGAGGATTCCAAGTCTGCACTGGAGTACTCAAACACTTGGTAAAAGCAAAACACCTCTCACACAACCATATTGCTGCAGCCTCCTTGGTGACAGGTTCACAGTGCTCCAAGCCAACATGACTGATCCTGACTCAGGTTCTACCCAGCTTGGGTATTTACTCCCCCACACCTGTTAGGACAAAAAGTCGTTTTGTACCTGTACAGGAGAGGTGCCAGTAAGACATGACTAACTGCCCATGCTGTCTGAAGTAGGCTTGTTTTCATATTCTGAAAAGCGACCATGTCTCTTCAGGAAGCTAAGGAACAAGACAGCTGCCTTGGTTGGATTTCACTAAACAAGCTGGCCTTGGCGGCTGCTCTGGTAAAGTAAGATGTGTTAAGTGTTCTCAGCTGGCTCTTTTGACCTGAGTAACTTCAAAAGTTGCCTGTCAATGTAGATATCAATGAGTCAAGGAGACGTATACATGGCAAAACGCAGACTTTGATGTCCATAGATGTCTCTGAGAAGTTGGCAGGATCCAAGCTTCCTGCCAGCTCAAGAGAACATGTGGTGCCCCCTCTCCGAGGAAAGAAAAATGAATGGTTGTTTTTGATTTTTCTTGATATGAAGCACATAACTGAAAACTACATTTGGGGTATTTTGTAAAAATATTTAGTGAATATTAAATTTTTTAAAAATTCTCTCTATAAGACAAACTGAGTTTTTCATGTATCAGGAAAAACCTTAACAGACAGGAAAGTATTTATTTGCTTTTTTTTTTTTTGGCAGTTTTAAAAAACTAGTTACATTCATCCACACACTCACAACCAATTACTTTAGTTAGGAACTAGAGATCGTGAAAAAGATGCTGCCAATAGTCACTTTGTGTAGATGTTCTGCTACTCTATATAACAACTCTTAGAACAACGGTCCTACCTCCAAGGGCATCACTGGGCACTGGGAAAACTGTAAGAACCAGATGTTGGGAAAGACAGGGCTACTGTTCTCATGAAATCGAGAAGCTGTGATTTCCTGACCCAGACCTCTGCAAGATCAAGTCAGTCAACAGTCCAGCTGGGAGCGGGTAAGGGTACACGAACATCCATGCCTACTTGAAAGCTGAGGGTGTGACCTCTGGAGGGTGATCGTGCTCCAAGGTGTGGCCTGTACCCATGTGCAGTACGAAATGGACTCATTGGGTTTTAAGAAAAAGAGAGAGAGCCTGGAGAGAGCAAGAGAGAGGAGAAGACAGGAAGTTGGAAGGGGTGAATCTGGGAGGAGTAGGGGTGGGGGCAGTGAATATGATCAAAAGACATTAAATGCTTGTATGAAACTGCCAAAATATTAACTAAAATAGTATATATAAAAAGAATGCACTTTCACATAAAGGACATGATGGCGAGAGCATGGTGCGTGTGTGCTAATTTTCTCATTGCTGTAACAAAATACCCCAAGGAAGTCGCTTAAATGAGAATTCGTTTTGACTCATGAATTCAGGGAATTTCAGTCCATTGCAGCAAAGAATGCCTGATAAGAGTTTTAGGCAGTCAGAACATGTGGCCCTGCACAGGAAGCAGGTTGGCAAACCAAAGCTGTGGGCAGGCACAGCCTTCCAAGTCCCGTGCTTAGTGGCTAACATCTACCAGCTATGTCCCAAAGCTTGTATAACTTACTCAAATGGCACCACCATCTGGGAACCAGGTGCTCAGAGTGTGAGCTTGACAGAGGGGCATGGCAGATTCAAGCCTTAACAATAAGGAGCTCCCCAGACCAAACCTTTAAGGGTACAGACACAGACACCAAGTGTGTCCTGTGTCACATAGGCTCAGGTGCCACCTTCCTAACATTCAGAAACTGAAATGTCACAAAAGTGCCTCAGATAGCTATTGAGTCAGGGGTTTAATTATGGAAAAAATAAATATGAGCGTGCATGTGACTGCTCGATTTAGTATTCAGTTATAAGAAATTACTAAATGAGCTTACCTAGTTGCACTTTTCATCTGCCCCTCTCTTGATCTCCTGAATGAGTGATGTCAGACCCTGCTAGACACTCTGCAGTTGTGCCCATGAGCCTAATTCCTGCAATTTTCTTTGCTGAGAACAGCTATCTGGAACCTATGATATGCCTTCTCCCACATTACGGCTTATTTTCCCTTTGCCAAGGAAATACCAGCCAAGCTTTTTTCTGAACAGGAAGTGGAGGAGGGCATACGGGCGTGCTTTGGTCGACATGATTGCTCAAAGTACCCAGATAGTTCCACCTACCAAGGGAGGAAGCACAGGAGGCAGGCGGAGGGGCAAGGCAGGGCTTGGATGTGTCAGAGAGAAATCTCCCAAGTGACAAATTGTGTATTATAAACAGGTTATGACACTCAAAGGGTTTTCTATGATTATCCTGTCCTTGCTTCTTCCTGCCTCTGAGGAAACAAAGCTGAACAGAGAGACATTGGGAAGATCAGCCTACGTGGCCGTGACTGGGGGCTGGACTAATATTTCCCTGATGTGGGTTGGAATTTGCGGTGTTTAAAAATCCCTTTTAGCTTCCTTCACTTTTTTTGGAGGATAGGGCGCTACAAATGCCATTCCAGACGCAAACAGAGGCAAAGCCAAGCCTTCCTGTGATGGAGAGCAAAGGCCTCCACTGAGACAGAGCCCAGTGAACTTGGACCACAAGCCAGACATAGAACTGGGAGCCAAATCCCATCTGCTGTTGAAATGAAGGTGGGTCCAAAGCTGGGTAGGTGAAGAAAAGCACTTACAGCCTTCCATCTAGGATGTGCACACTGGTCCAGTCCGTTCCAGGAAGGCAATACCTGTGTAGCCTAGTACATTACAAATGCTTGTGTTCATAGACTTAGCGTTTCTTGAAAACCGATACCAGCACTGTAATTCCAAATGAACAAAACAAACAAGCAACCCCCTTTGCATTAATTTATACCATCCTATGAACTTTTGTTCATTCAAACCTTGAAAGCAATATGAATAAGCACTGAAGAAATGTTAATTAAACCAATTATATCCATTCCATAGAACATCCTAAACCCATGAAAAACGCTTCTTAGGAAGGTAGAAAGTGCCTTCCTTTCTAAGCTATTGTCACATCGTGTTAGCATAGGCGCAAATATGCGACTCTTCTTGCTCCAGCCTCTCAAATGTTGAGTTGATACAGTCATGCTCCACCACACTGAGCTTCCAAGGGGTTCTAATAACAGCATAATATCTCACATGCTCAAGAGAGTGTAAGAGCCAGAGGACTGGGAAGTCTGCTGTAAGAAAAGACGAGTACCCCAACAATATAGCTGTCAAAACAAGACCTGAACAAGGACAACCCCACACCTAAACAATGAACAGAGAGAGTATTTTATTTTATTCTACTTTACTTTTTAACAGGGCTTCTCTATGTAGCCCTGGTTGTCCTAGAACTCACTCTGTAGACAAGGTTGGTCTCACACTGACAGAGATACACCTGCCTCTACCTCCCAGGTGCTGGGATTAAAGGCATGCACCACCACCCAACTGAGAATTAGTCTTTAAAAAAAAAGTTTAAATAGTTTTTAAAAGAAAATAATAAAGATGGTAATTAAAGAAATGACTTTATAAACACTCACATAGATGTATTTTTTATTTTTAAAGGCAGGATTTCACTTCTCTGTTTAACTCTGACTGTTCTAGAGCTTGTTCTGTAGTCCAGGCTGGCCTTGAAGTCAGAGATCTGCCTGCCTCTGCCTCTAAGTGTGGGATTAAAGGTGTGTGCCACCATGAGCAGTTGTATTTGATGAGGGAGAAAAAAAAGTAGAGAAGGTAACATTCAACATAACTATGTAGAACTAATGTGTGATGGTGCCAAGACACCGGACACAAAAGTCAGTCATTTTACTGTATCTCAGCAACAAACGAGTGGAATTTAACACTTAAGACAGATGGCTGTTAAGATGGCCCAGCAGGTAAAATGCCTGACCACTAAGCCTGACCACTTGAATTTCATCCCCCAGTCCACACTGTGGAAGGAGAGAACTGACTCCTCCATGCTGTCTTCTGAGCTCCACGTGTCCACCACAGCATGCCTGTGAGAGCACTAAATGTGAATGCATGCACATGCTCACTAAATAAATGTGAGGAACACTTTAAAGAAGATTAAATTTAAAACACATGGCATTTTCATCAGTGTCACAAATCCATAAAATAATTCTAACTAAACGTGCACAATGTCTACATAAAAGAAACTATAAAATTTGATTAAAGCAAACCAGGAATTGGATAAATAAAGATACCACATTTGTAGAGTGACTTTATAGTCAAAATGTTAATTTTTCCCATTTCATATACAGATTCAGTGCAATATTAATCCAAACCCCAGGAAGTTATTTAATGGACCATGGTAAACTTATTCTAATGGAGTGGCAAAGAGCCAAAAACATAAAAAATAGCCAATACAAAGCTGAAGGAGAGCCGGGCGTTGGTGGCGCACGCCTTTAATCCCAGCACTCGGGAGGCAGAGGCAGGCGTATCTCTGTAAGTTCCAGGCTGGGCTGGACTGATAGCCTGCAAAACAATACAGAGAAACCCTGTCTTGTAAAAAAAAAAAAAAAAAAAAAAAAAAGCTGAAGGAGAAGAACAAAGCGAGGGGAACACAATGTCATGACCTCAAAGATTACTTAAGAGTATATAAAGTATACACTTTAGACCAGTGGTTCTCAACCTTCTTAATGATGCCACCCTTTAATACAGTTCCTCATGTGTGATGACCCCCAACCATAAAATTATTTTCATTGTTACTTCATAACTGTAATTTTGCTAGTTATGAATTGTAATATCTGTGTTTTCCAAGGGTCTTAGGTGACCACTGTGAAAGAGTCATTCAAACCTCAAAGGGGTCATGATTCACAGGTTAAGAACCACTTCCAGAGAGTCTAACTATAGTAATCAAGATTGCAGTTTTGACAGAAATGAATAAAGGTATTCCAACATAACAAGGCAAGAACACATGTTAACATAGTGAATTGATCTTTGACAAAGGCGCAAAAGCAACAGCTTTAGAAAAGTTCTACAAGAGATGCATCCAAAAATACCACTAGACACAAACCTCATACCCTTCACAACAGTTATTCAATATAGACTACAGACCTCAACGTAAGTGCAAAACCATAAAACTGTAAGATAGCAAGAAGAAAATCCAAGAAGCAGGAGGATGGAGAGGGAGAAAACCATTTCAGGAAGAATAAAAGACAAACTAAGGGCTGGGAGAAAGTATTTGTTACCTAAAGTGGGAAAAGAGCTCTTCAAAACATACAAATGGCAAATAAGCCCAGCGTCGACCTCCTCAGAGAAATTCACCTAAAACAAGGCTCTCATCACATTGGTCAAAATTCAGAGCTTGGGAACACTAACTGCTATAGAGTAACAGGAGCTTTTATTCACTGCTGGTGGGGGTGCAAAAACGGCTCGCCCACTTTGCAAAGGCAGTGTGACACCGATTTTTAATGAACATATTAAACATTTGTTCAAATCCATATGAAGTGTATCTGGTATATGAGCTCAACTATCCTTTTGAATGCACAGGAAAATGCCAATCCTGTGGGAAGCAAGAAGCAAAGCAGTTATGTAAAACTAAAAGCTTCCTCATAACAAGGGAGACATTCATGGGGGGGAGCAGGCAGCAGGAGGAGTGGGAGGGAGCAGCTTTGAACCCTACATTGGACCGGCAAAGAAAGAACACTAGCAAAAACCTCTGATAAATCAATTTTTCACAAAATCATCACAAGACTTGAGCGTACATTTCTCCAAAACACGTGCACAAATGGCCAACAAGAACATGAAAAGATGCTCAAATACTAACCACCCAGAAAATGTAAATCTAACCACAGTGAGATGCCATCTGATGCCTGCCAGCATGGCAATAATTATACAGAAATCAAAAGATCATAGTCACACTTCTGGATGCCTACCCTCAAATGTAGAAATAATGACCCATGGGAAGAGTGGATAAAGAAATGAGGTGTGTGTACACGTGGAATATTAGGCAAGTCAGAAAGAGAAGTGAATCCTGTCGTGTGTAACTTCATGGACGAACTCTAAAACTCTAAGAACTGATGAGAGTTGAGAAATGATTCTATGCTAGAGTCTCTTGTGCAACATTCTACCTATAGCTAACAATCTTAAAATGCTAAGAAAGTTAAGTGACACATTAAGGTTCACCTGCATAGTGATTACAAATTATTATGTATTTTTGTCTTTATTCCCAAATGGCCCTACATGAACCCATCCAGAATCTATTTGTGACCATTTTGTAATGAGAAAATAAAAATCATTTTGAGGATAACAATGAATGTATAAACCATTGCATTCATTTGCTTTTTTTGTGTGTGCATGATGTGTGTATGGAGGGATGGGCATCCCATGACTTGAATGTGTTAGTCAGAGGACAACTTTCAGGAGTTAGCTCTCTCCTTTAACCATGTGGGTCCTGTGGATGGAACTCTGGTCTTCAAGAGGCAATTGCCACATTCTCTGAATTATGTCACCATCACTGAATGAATAATGTTGATTATGCTTTCTTTTTGTCCTGATTAGTTAAATCATAGCATGGTTAGAAGTGGAATTATGTTTTACAATCTGATTTTTCAATAGGTTTTTAAAAATTAACAATAAAGTGTTTCTAGAGCTAATTTTTCATTTTCCAAACCAAACACAATTTGTATCCAACCTCCATAGGTATTTAGCCTGTATCACTTGGCTCCATGAACTTATCCAACGGTTAACAAATACGCATGCTTGTGCTTGATCTGTGCCAGGCATGGAAGATCCGACACTGACACAACAGTGACTCACACCTAAGCAGCTCTCAGGAGAGTGGGGCTGGGAAGGACAGTGTGTACATCTCAGTCCCACTGAAGTCTCAGGACAACTGCCAAGTCAGACTCGGGAACTGCAAAGGAATTCTTCCCACTTCAAATGAAACCTCCAGTTACCACACCATATCCCTCCCTCTTTCCACCCTCTTTCCACGCTGAGGGAAGGAAAGCAGAAATTCAGAAGGCATGGATGTCATGCTTAAGTAAGGTTTCAAAGTCCAGCCTCAGTGAGTTCAAACTCAGACTCCCACTCCCCAGGTGTGCTGCATAACTGACCTGAGTCCCAGGTCTCTATGAAATGGAGATGGTGAGCTTGCTTTGGTCTAAATAAAACCATACCTGACAAATGCCAGGCACAAAGAAAGTACTCACCATCAACCCTCTCTGTCTTATCCCAAACCCCGCATTTACACATGAACCAGTAAAGAACCAAAAACAAAGATGAGAACGTCACTTGGGGAGGAGTAAGGCCCTGGGTTTCATTTGGGGGTGATGACAACCTTTGAAAATTAATTGTAATGATGATTGCTTAACTCTAAATGCTGTGAAAAAATCAATGGATTGTACAGTTTCAGTGAACAGATTTCATGTCATGTGAGTTACATTTCAATAAAGCTATGAAAATTGTAAAAAAAAATCAATGAAATGCTTAAATCGATGTGTCTAGATGGATCAGTAGCTATTCTTTGCAAATAGTGAGATCCTTTCCATCTTGTAATTATAAATGTATTTTCAGTTCAAAGTCACTGTAACGTCAAGACTCCTAAAATTTCTTTATAAATTCCTCCTTTTGGATGAAAAAAGTATGTCAGTTATTTATATATATATATATATATATATATATATATATACACACACACACACACATACACACACGCACACGTACATGCACACTCACACACTTTTTATCTTTTCTCACATCTAAGTCCTAAGAAAAATTTACTTCTGAATGATTGGAGTTCTGTATTCAAATACAAAAGTTTGTCTTTGACATAAGGCAACAAAAAAGGTTTTATAAATGTCTTCATAAAGTAAGTTCAAAGCTTCTGTTCCATTGCTTAACACCTGATGTCACCACCAAAGGACAGATACAGATAACCAAAAATTAAACGTTAGTTTAAAATCATGAAGCTGAGTCCTACTGGAGAGCAGCCTGTTATCTGCATTGATAAGAGGAAAAGTGGCTTTATTGGCTTTCCAACAAAACAGTCCTTACCCTGATTGCATCCACAGTTTGCATAAGTTACTTCATCAGAAAGGCGTGCCTGCACCTCAAGAGGGTTCTGCTATCACAGATCCTTTTGCTTGTTTGTTTTTGTTTTTTGAGGCAGGGTTTCTCTTTGTAGCCCTGGCTGTCCTGGAACTCACTGTGTAGACCAGGTTGGCCTTGAATTCACACCTGCCTCTGCCTCCTGAGTGCTGGGAATAAACGTGTGCAATACCACCACTAATTTTATAAATCTTTTTGTAATTTAAAGATGTTGGATCAACTACTTAGTAAGCAGAAGCAGGCAGATGCCTTGTTCCTAGGACAACTTGATAAAACGACCTCTAAAGCAAAGCAAGACAGCCACCCTGCTCTCAGAACGAAAAGAGGAAGCTAAAATGGTTTGTGTTCAACGAACACTTGCTTTGGTTTCTGATTTGGGCTTCCCTTCCACGTGACTGTGCACTCTGAAAGACAGCTTCTTCTTGGCTCTGCCACCAGTGATGGTGGCTTTCAAGAGACTACCTTGTACACTCACTGGCAGCCTCCTTGTAAATTGGGCAAGAAAGACTTAAGTTCATGTCAGGGGCATGCAGTGGTATTAATTATAATTAGTAGTTCTTGTAGCCCTTCAAAACCTCTGTGGGGTTCTGTAGAGGGTCAAAGCTAGTCCCTTTTTCTCACCAACATAGTAACATAGTAACTGAACGACTATTTCTGACAAACCTATGAACTGATAAACCTCAGCTGAGCACTGGTCACTGGCTCCAGCCACCGTTCATCTCAACGTTTGCTGTGACTGCGTGGTTATCAGTGATGGGAGAGGGTAATGAAGCATGAAAGTCAACAATGTCATTTCACGCCACTGTGGATCACAGTCATATTCATAATGACACAGATAGGTACCTCAATAAACAGTTTCTCACTCAGCAAAGCACCGCACAAACTCTATGCTCACATCACAGAAAACACGGCGTAAGCCTGGATTAGTATGTAATCTCTTCTCAAATTAATCAGAAATGTAAAAGAAACGTTCTGTTTGAAGTAGTGGGATCAGAAAGTAAATACGGCAGACTGGGAATCATAATGCTATATTTTAGGTTATCCTCAATTACGCAGATCGTTTGCCTTTTAATGAGTTATCTTGAAACTCTGCACTGCACATTTATGACTTCGGAGAGCCAAGAAAGGCGGAATTTAGGAAAACCTCTAGTGGTTTTTAAAAAAGAGTCATTTATTTCTTCAGTTAATTACCTTTTTAAAACAATCATTTTCTATGTCTTTGTCTTTTTTTTTTTTCCTTTTTTTAACTTGGAAACCAAAGGCATTGGTGACGAAGTTCCTATATGACATTCCCTCCATCAGTGAGGCTCTGTCTTTACAATCACACTCACTGGGCCACTGGTATTCTACCGTCTCCCAGGAAGTCCCCCACTGATGATCTAAGCAAGGCTTGTCTGCTTGTTTGTAGACTGGGTCTCCCTGGAACCCAAGCTGGCCTCAAGCTCACATCCCTCTTGTCTCCTGAGTGCTGGAGCTATAAGTGAGATCCATCTTGTCCAGGATATATGCTACATTAACATTACTATTGGTTTCTAGACTATTTCAAGATTAATTCAGCAGAAACTACAAAGAAAGAAACCTATTGTGCCTGGCTCATTTGAAAACTCAACAGTAGGTGCCTCCCTCCATATTAGGAAGAGTGGTATTACTGGATTGTTCCTGAATACTGTCACTCAAATTCTCCCTGGTTCCTCTGGATGGATGTTCAAGACTCCTGCCTTTTCTAGTAGCTGAATAACTGTGCTCCCCTGCCATACGTCAGCATCTTGATAGGTCTTAGCAACCATCAGGTAAAGGCAAATGTCCCTGTCCATTTTATGCTTGGGAACTCAACACTATAAATACATGTGAATTCTTCAAAGAGAAAAGATCACGGAATTTGCAAAGTGCCTAGTGTTCTCCCTTCTGCTCTCCCCCCCCCCTTTGCCCCTACAATCACTTTTGGAATATTAAACCACCAGTGGCAGGTCAGCGACCAAATCAGACCAATGCCCACATGCATGCCAACTCAGATTGACTCAGTACCTAGAGTGGCACCTGGGTATTTGATGGTTCTAAAAGCCATCCCTTCTTGAGTGAGTCAATAGCACAGTGCTGAGAACCCATGTTCTGTTTTTCTGTGGGTGTTCAAGAGGCCACCACTGGCAAATGGCAGTTTTCCTTTCTCTAATGGATTTGCTCATTAACCATTAGAACACTAAGGGAAAGGGGAATGACCGCCCTAAGAATGGATGGAGGGCACACATGAATCAAGTCTTTTCTCTCATATGTGGCCACGCACCCAAAAAAGACTCAGCAAGAAACATAACTGAGGGAGTGGAGAACTGGTCCATCAGTCAAAAATCCAATTGCCACTTGAACCTGTGCCCTGCGGCTCTTAGCCACCTGTCACTCCAGCTTTGGGGCTCCAAACCCTCTTCTGGCTTCCTTTGACACCTGCACTCATGTGCACATATCCAGAGATGTACTCATGTGCATATAACTTAAAGTATATAATAAGCATTGAACTCACCCACTTCAATAAAATGCAAAAGAAAATACATCCAAGACTCCTAATGGCAAGCTCAACACATGTATTTACACACAGTGCTAAATCCCCCAATTTTTTCCCCATTTTTTCTGAAGAACAAATTTTCAAACAAACTCTTATACTTTAGGCATGTGTTTCCCAAATGTCATAGGTGAAATGCTATGGAAATTCTTCGACATCTGTGAGTAATTTTGTACAATTCGTCATTGCTTTTAAACACTCACCTTAAAGAAGAAAGATCAGAGTAGAATAAGCAAACATCCACACCTAGTAATAGTTTTCCTCTCCTATTAAGTGTCTCTGAAGCTGGCTAATTTTTTCCAGAAACAACTCTACTATAAGCACTTTATTCCTGAGAACAACTAGGTTCTTGGACAACTAGAAATTCATTACGGGCAGTAAAAAGAGGAACAAAGCCCACCTAAAGAAAGCCATTTCTAATGAGGGCTTCTTAGAACAAGAGGCAGCTAAGTGTTTAACCCAATGTCAATTCCAGTTGCACTATTCCTCCCCAGCCTCCAAGAGGTTACAAGAATAGCCAGTATCCCCAGGAGACTGTAACTATGAATTCTTGAAATTCTAGGGTCTGAAAACACAGGCATATACAACCTCCACACATGTGAATTAATTATCAAATTAAATTTGGGAAAACACTACCCGTTATAGTAGTAATGGAGGGATTTGACTCAACTCAGTTATACGGGTGCCTGACAATTTTATAAGTGCGGAGACAAGCAGCTCTTTCTTTAGTGAAATCTCATAGGTTTTAGTGAAACCTCATTGTATCTTGCTTTGCGTTCCCCTTTCCTTAAAATTGTTCATTTTTGAGCTCTGCAAAATAATTGTTTGTGTCTCTCTTTGTTTTCCATGAAAAAGAGAAATTAGTAGTCAATTGAGTTTAAATAGGTGCCTTAAGCACACGATACCAAGAAAGAAAGCAAAAGGTAAATGCTCCCTTCTTGAAAATGGGTGTGTATGGAATGCATGTCTCAGGAGCCAGGCCTTCATAAAGATTAGTTCTTTACTTCTATAGAGGTCAGAAATTTAGCTTATTCAGCAAGAATAAACCTGTGAGTGGCTCTGGCTCCACAGTGAACAGTCACACATGCCATGTCCTGGCACGTGTGAGACAGCAAGAATTGGCCCTGTCTGTTGTTGGCTACTATGCCTTGCTTCTATAGCTATGAGTTGGTGCAGAGACGCCCATAGATGTGGCTGGGTAGAGGCATAGAAAGCCAGTTAATCTGGAGACCACCAGGCATGGTGGCACTTGTTCGGAGTCCCAGTAGTCAGAAGACAGAGTCAGGTGGATCACAAGTTCAGTGCCAACCTCCAGCACAGAGTGAAATTTTGTTTGTTTGCTTGTTTGTTTCAAATCAAAAACCATCTTTTAGAGTCTAAGGTTGAAGTAGTATAGCTTTATTTATATTTTATCAAAGCAATATCTTCAAGCTATTTAAACACTGGACCAGAGCATCAGACTTCTACTTCAGTTCATGTACTCTTTGGCTTTTAATCACAACCTCTCAACCCCCGTGTTCTAAATAATCCACTTTTATAAAAGGCCAAGGTTAAAAGTCAAAACTAAACAAACTTATAGGCAAACTGAAAACTAACCCAAAGTGTCCCAGAAAGCTTATGGCTAATTTTATAACAGCTACCACCCAGTAAGATTATATCACAGGAAGCCTGTCCTACTCCACATCTACATAACTAAAATCATGACAAGCAATAAACCCATTAGGAAACAGGAAGACAGTGCCTCACTTTAATGAGTGAATTTTCCAGGAAACCTCCATTTCGAGTTTATAGAATCCAACCCCTATTTTCTCCACATCTTTTTTTTTTTCCTTGTTGCTGAAAAACCTTTATGTAACTAATGAACTGTGGTGTTGTTAATGTCTTGAGACGTCAGTCCAAATGTCTTTTCCACCAATTCGGCTCTATAGGGAGAACCCTAGGGAGGAAAACTGTACAACATGAAGGGTATAGGGGCCACACAGAGACTGCGCCTTGGCCTTGGAAATGGACCTTGAATGCACAGGCAGAATAAGAAAGATTTCTATTCATCTGCTCTCACATCACTCTCTAAGACTCATATTCTCATAGTATTGTGTTAACCAGTTTTCTAGAGTGGCGAGAAACTCAAACTAAAACTTCAAAGATGGAGATGAAAATTAAAAAGTCAAATTACATTGTAGGGATCACACTTCTATTTAAACAGACAAGAACTAACCCTGTAGCAGCTATTTTAATTCCTTTTCACTGTACAATTAATTATTTTTCTTTATTATTGGCATCAGCTGCAATCTTTGTTTTTAATTATTAATAAGAAATAGACCATACAACAGTGCATGGAATGCTATAGTGGAATCCAAAGATGTCTCCAATAGTCTTTGGTTTTCTCTTGAAACAGCCAGAAATAAAATATTTCATTTTCTGCCCAGCAATAAGCCCCCCTAGGGGCCCCCGGAAGCCTCCCTGGGATGGCATCTGCCTTCTTCCTTTGGTTCTTCCTTTGGTTCATCCTCAGCCTTCCCCCTTAGCAGAGCCAACCAGTGACTCAGTCTCCACCCACTCTTGTCACTCCCAGCCTTGTCTTCTCACAGGTGCCCAGATATTTGAAGCTGTGGTTCATCTCCATTACCCTTGCCCAGCCTAGCTTAACGGGGCAGAGACGATCGCATGCTCCTTGTCTACCTCTCCTCCTGAAACTAGGGTGTTCTCTCCCTCATCTCCCTTGCTCTTCTCGCTGTGCTTGGAGCAGGCTGTTCGCAGGCTCTGGGGGTTGCTTTTCAGTATCTTCTGGCTTGTAAATGATGCATGCCACTTGGAGTACTCCACACGCCATGTGCTACGAGACATGGTAACCTGATCTGGACCCACTATCTGCATGGCTGGTACTCTTGACTTATATTCCCAATGGCGGTGATAGATGGGTCCAGCTTCCCCAGGCGGATTTTCCCCGGTGACTGATGGGCCACACTTGCCAAACGGCTTGCTGAGTTAAGGGGCAGGAAAGGTTCTGTCTGAGGACGGAGAAGAGATGACTGGCTCAACTGGGCCTTAAACCTTTGACTTTAGCTTCATTAGCTTTGAGCACCAATCAGCCTCAGCTCCATCATGACGACAGCCCTGGCTGTGGGCAAGAGCCATGGCTAGATTCAGAAGGTAGGTACACAGAAGACGCCACAGAAACCAACTGTCTAGCATGCTACAAATAAACTGAACTTGAGCTCTGTCTCCTTGACAGCTTTTAGGAGAAAGTCGCTCCTGGCCCTGCTTCTCACACATCCTCCGCATTAGCCCTCAATATGGAGAAGAAGCATTTTAAGGCTCTTTAAGGTACAAGCAGCCAGGAACACAACAATTAGGCATCGCTATTTAAACCCAGTCAGAGAGCCTACAACCACCTTTCTGCCCTCTCAAATCGTAAAACAAATACATTCCCCCTCACAGATGGACAGAGAACATCATGGAGAAGAGGGCAGAGGGAGATAAATAAAAATAAATGATATTTACCTTCTTCTGTTTCATGCCACACGATCCCTTCCAAATTGACACTGGTCCCAGGTTCACAGGGCCCAAGACACTCTGGCTCTGTCACTACTCCAACTTCACACGTATTGACACCCACGGACCGAGTCCGCACCAAGAGCTGCTCGACTGGTGCTGCAATATTGGATGAAGATGGGGAAAAGTAGGAGGGCAGAATCTGAGGTGCGAGACTGCTGGCAATCGGCGGCGGTGGTGCCGGCACTGTAAACAGGGGGTCAACCTGAAAGACAGACAGGCTTACTGCAGGGGTGATGCATTCCGGGAGTTCTCTGTAATGCAATCTTCTTACATGGCTTCTAGAACAGATCATCATTCTACATTCCATTTGCAATTACCATAGACTTTGAGTGCTCTCGAAGTGTCAAAATAGCTGCAGACCAGAAATGAGCACTTTGTGCTTTCAAGTCCAAGAAGGTGAAGGGGGGGCGTTAGCTTCCCGAGCGAGAAGCGGGCCTTCTCAATTCACCAGCGGACTATCTTTCAGTCTTTAGAGATGTGAATGAAAATGCTTTGTAAAATTACCACTATTTCCCACTCAGACAGAAACCTCATTTTCAAAATTATAACATTATCTAAAGGAGAAACTGATAAATACTAGTAAAGAACAATATCTGTGTTATTGGACATTTGAATAAAGGAGATGGACTACAATTGTTCCCAGAGAACTTTATAAACCATAATGAATTAAATCACTACTAAAATATATTAACTTACTCTGCTGAATCTATAAAATTTATAACTTGATTATACACAGTGAAGCACATAAGTTGAATATTAGCCTGTGTTAAGAACCAATTCCTAATTAAGTGCTCTAGCGTGAAGTTTAGCAGGAATTCATAAAGAGGATAAATAAATGTGTGTGCCTGGTATCCACACAACCTGAGCCTCCCCGCCCGCAAAACCTTCAGTGATGCACTTTATCAAGAAGACCCAGGATCTTGCCTGACTGAGGCTTGGTAGTCCTTCCATCCCTCAATCAAAATAAAAATGGATATTAGAGCCATTACAAGGCCTTGAGGTACAAGAATGTCCCCTTTGCACCCCTAACCTCAGAAGGACAGCATAGGTCTTCTTCCCAAGTTTAGACACCAGACTGTGATGAAACCGAAGTCCGCAAGTGTCTGAGACAGACTGCCAGTCATTCATTGGTTCACTTAACAACTAGGAGTGTTATTGAGCAGCTTTGATTTGACCTTGGAAACAGGTGTGGAAAAAGACTCAAAGGGACACACCTGTGTACTAGGACTCCAGATTACCTGTGCACTGTGTGCAGACAGGGCCTCAATTCAAGGGACAGCGGTCTGCGTTCATTACCGGATGGGTAAACAAACAGTGAATGTTATGAAGGATTCACAGATGGTTGACCCAGTAAAACTCGATCTCATCTGCTGTGCATACATCCCTGGTTTCATAAAGTCTTTTAGCAGCCTTTTGGCTATAGATTTAGTATTATATATAAGGTCTATAAATATTTCAATAGAGACAGATGAGGAACTGGGCTCCTTGAATGGTGGAGCAGCCAGTCTGTGTGGGCTCCCGGGTGAAATGACCAGAAGAACGCTGCAATTTGCATTCCACCTGAAGTGATGAACTGACATTCACTTGCCTGAGCGATTCTAGATGCTGGAGAATTGCTAGCCCTTCACCCAGCTGCATGTTAAAGAAACTTAATTTCCTGCTCTCAAAGCTGCCGTAAAACTTCTTTCGCACCATACTTTTTATTGTCCTGCCTTCCTGGTCCTGATGGCAGAGTCTCAGAAAGAAAAGCCCCCAGCAGGACCAAGTTCCCAATAAGGTGATGATTTAGGCCTTCAGAGAACTGCACACGGAAGAATGTGACTCCAAGTTCCCACTGAAAGCTCCTATTTTAAAGTGGGGGCTCACAAATGAGAAAGGGCCTTCTGAGGAAGGAAATTATGTATGGTGGAGGGAGAAAGGGCTAATCCTAGCTTCCGTCTTTATAGCAGCTAAAACCTGTGAGACATGAGGATTACCTTCCAAAATGAAAAAAACAAAACAAAACAAAACTGTGAGGTGACGTTAGGTGGTGTGAAGCTAATGGGACAAAACAGTTATCTGAAAACAGCCTCAGGTGGCCTGAGCCACTGCCCACATTCATGCTGAGAACAAAGACAGCTTGAGCTGATGTGTAAGAAACTGCACCAGAATACAAGAAGCAAGGAGTCAAGAGAGCAGGGGTTCAGAATCGGGAGGTGAGGGCTGAGCGGACAAAGGATGGGACCTGTCTGGGTACGGCGTGTGTTCGTACTGGGTTTCTGACTGGGGGCCTGACCGTCTGTGACCTTCCCTCATCCCCTCACCTCTCTGAGGCCCACTTTCCTCAAATGGAAAATGCATTCTTCAGCCTTCTAATACTGCTAACAAATCTTACTTCACCTGATTCAACTCAGGATCCCATCTCAACAAAACCCCACTTATAGACAGAGCTGTCTGTGACACCCCTAAAATATTTGTGATGCTTCTGTAAATTCCAAAGAACAACTGTCCTTTTTAAAATTTTAGTTGTACAGTTGCTGCTGCTGCTGCTACTGTTGCTGCCATTGCAGAGGCCAGACCCAGGGCTTGGAGCAGGCTCAGTCCATGCTCTAGCACTGAAAGAGACTCCCAGCCCAAAGTTGGAATTTCTGAAGAATGTGGGTGTCTTGAGAGCAAAGACCTTCCAATAAGCTAGTCATGGTTATTTCCATGAACACAATCCAAATGTAATGATCAAAGCTGAGTTGGTGGCGATCATATGGAAACCCCACCCAACATGTTCTCTAACGAGGAAGTGAGGGTTCAGAGACTTTGGCGATAAACACGAACTTACACATAAAATGATAATAATCTCTGTGAGTTTGAGGGCAGCCTGGTCTACAAGGTGAGTTCCAGGACAGCCAGGGCTATTATTACACAGAGAAATCTTGTCTTAAAAAACAAATCAAACAAAAGAAAGGAAGGAAGGAAGGAAGGAAGGAATGAAGAAAGAAAGAAAGAAAGAAAGAAAGAAAGAAAGAAGATAATAGTCTAAAGCCCTTAATACTTGGCATATCAAATTTTCATGTCTTTGACTGAATATTATCCTGGTTTTCCTCCTGGAGCTCAAAACCCTTCTTTCCAGCAGAACTAGATCTTTCCCTACCCTGCATTCTCCCCCACTGCCCTGTGAGTCCCTCAGGGTGGGGCATAGAGACCACCCATGTGGCCTACAGCAGACCCTCCTCCCTAGAGATCACCAAAGGGAAAGAGGACTTTTGGGGTGGGAATTATACCCACTCCCAGAGTATTTTACTTGGCAGATGCACTATTTTTAAAAGCTTTCCTGTTAATTACCAATACTTAAGAGCTCAAGGAAGAACCTGAATGGCCGTTAGCTCAAAATTGGAGGCTACACTTCACAGAGCCCACATTCCTCATCTCCACCACAGGCAGCCCTGTGTGTCTGAGACCATCGTCACCGAATGTTCCAGCAAGAATGCCACCTGGACAACCCACTCAATACTAGAAGAACTTGTGTCTCCTCCCCCCTCCCTTTTTTTTTTTTTTGGTGCAAGAACGATAAGCTAGCAACCGTGTTAGCCAGCAGAGCTGAGAAGAACACACTATAGTGGGGAATTCACAAGGGAATCACCTATCCCAGGAGACTAAACCAGACTGCAATACTCAGACTATGGCCAGTATTTTCTACCAGGTAACGCCCCAGTGGAAATGTTCCTCTGAAAAGGTTTCAGTTCTCTTGTGTGTGTCATGGTGTTACACACGGAGCACTTATACCATACAGAAAGCAGAGCCTTAAAAGATATTCCACAGTTAATTTCCTATTTGCTGAGGCAAGGGTTCCTTAGACTACATAGCCTTGGCTTCAATCTGGGGGCTCTCCTGAGCCTCTCCTCTCCCTCGTACTGGGATTTCAAGGCTTCACTGCCACTCCTGGCCTCAGTAGTAATACGAAAAAAATCAACTCTGCTGTGCCCTGATTTCTCAGGTCGCTGATCCACACTGAGGCCATAATTTCTTCAGCCAATGAAGCTTGTTAATGCAGAGAGGCTGGCAACCATTTCTACAGGCTGCCTGCTGGGAGGCAGCAGCTTCTTTCTGAGCAGGCCAGCTGAGGCAGGCGGGGTCTAGGGTTAGGTTACCATAAGGCCAGGGCTCCAGTCCTGCCTCCACCAGTTCGTGCCTTGTGGGGACCCTGAGCCAAGGATGGGACATCAACATCAGAATCTAAGAAATGGGGCGGGTAATGACCATCACCCACTCTCGGCTGCAGAGAAGACTGAGATAGCCCATGCCAAGGGAGTGCTCAGTACAGGGTGCAGCTCAGTGAATGCTGGCTGGCTTAAAGGATGGGGGAGTCCTCAGTGTGATATTCCAGCTCTCTAAGTCGTGCACACAACCTTACACAGCTGCTTTTTAGATGCTACTATATTTAACAGAAATCTGTAATCCCTTCCAAACGAATGGTTAAAGTGTGCTAAAATGCAAGAAAAGGGGGTTTAGCCCAGAGAAGCTCAGCCTGGGGAAATACAGCCTCTTTCAAACACGGAGACCTGGCAGCAGTCGGCTGGCATGATTTACCCCTTTTTTATAACTTCATAGCAATGATGAGAGCACCCCAGAGGTCCTGATGAGCCCTGAGTTACTCCAAGATCTCTCTTCTTCTAATCTCCAGTTGCCCCTCTTTTTCTCACATGGCCTCCCCGAGTCTCCTTCCACTCACCTCAAACCCCTCCACACCCACTAAAGAGCTCCTTCTATCTGCCAGCCTTTGGGCAGCCTGCTATAAAAAAGAATGGCCCCAAGTCCCTGTGCCCCAAGGCTTCAAGCTGCATCAAGGGAATCAATCGACACTAATTAAACAATCAGAAATGGATCGGAAAGGCAAGTTCAGCTGGAGAGATGCATTCCAGGGAGGAGTGGAAAAGGTTGGACATTCGTGGTCAACAGTGAGGTGCAGACAACCGCCTTTAGAGTGAATCCTAGCTTGGCCATTCACTGCGGAACCTCTGGCAAGGCACTTGATCTCCGTGTGACTCTGTCTTCCCCTATCTTCACCTAGCTAAGGTGACATGGAGTCATACGAGCAACCCTAGTTTAGGGCATAGAACAGAGTAACACTCACTAAGAGCAGGAGCTAGTCCTACCATCAATATTCGGGTAATTGCAAATCCATCTGAGACCTGAATGAAAGGA
Source organism: Mesocricetus auratus (assembly GCF_017639785.1). Lineage (NCBI taxonomy): Eukaryota > Metazoa > Chordata > Mammalia > Rodentia > Cricetidae > Mesocricetus > Mesocricetus auratus. The sequence goes on along the minus strand of NW_024429184.1, from coordinate 100,914,540 downwards.
AATTGATGGGTGGTTTGGTCCTGTGAAGCCAAAGGTTAGGCTTTACTACATTCAAAAGTAATTCAAGTGAGACAATTCCTCATTGCTTCCTAGAGGAAGAAACACACTCCTAATCAGATGATCCTCATGTAAAACTCACTGGGCTTATACAGGACTAATAACGAGAATTAAAGATCAGAACAAAAGTACTGGCAGTTTTAGCAAGGCTTCCTTTGTCAATGCTCTTGTCTGTCATTTTAAAGGGATACTGATGCAACCTAGTAGAGGCCAAAATAGAAAAGCAGCCATCTCCAGTTGGGGAAAGAAAAAAAAAAAAAAAAGACTCGTAAGTCTAACAGCTGGTGGTGGCAGCCTGTCAAACTGAGGAAAGTTAATGTCAAGAACAGACGCGCCGCAGCCTCTCACTGTTATTTTTGCATGATTATTCCCAGGTGTTGGTGCACGCTGTGCAGTAGCCTGGCTATTTATCACGCCAGAGAGCCTAAGAGCAGGGGGCGGGGGTGGGGGCTGAGAGGGCGGAGGGAGGCGGGGAAGAGAAGGTTATTTACACAGATAGTGGCACTTAGTGTGTGTAATCAGAGGTGGGGGAGGGGACGACGGGGACGACTCTGCCGAGGTCCTGGCAATATTTTCTCTGTTCACCTTATTTCAAGGGCTTCCTGACTGCTGATGGGCCAGGAAGGCTCCAAAACTGGAGTGATGGTGGTGGCTGCTTTTCATCATCGAGCATTTGTGTCAGCCAGGAAAGGTGTACGGTACCAGGAAACCCAAAGCTAAATACAGAGGGGTCTCCCGGGCATGGCTGAGGGGCACTGCAGCAGGCACTCTAGACCAACAAAGACACATCCACGTGGCTCTGCTGCAGGAGACATCCGGTACTGCCATGAGGAGAGAGAACGGAAAGCCCAGGGCTGCAGACAGAGGAGCCTCCTCACTGTAGAGACCACCCCCATCCCCACCGCCACCCCCACCCCACCCCCACCCCGAATGGCCTGCATCAGGGCTGAACCCTGACAGGGAGGGCAACGTGCCCTGGGTTTCTTCCATCTGTTCTCACAAATCTCCACACGGGTCCTGTCGTTAACCCCTCAATCCTGGGATTCTCAGACTGCCAATCGCCAGAGGCGGCAGGAGTGGTGGTTCATTTTGCAAAGAGTCAATGTTTTGATTCTCTGTGCATGCTGGGGCATGGATACTTAGGGCTCACGTTTTCTTCATACCCTGGTATTTGGCTCTTTTATTGGCTGGCCCAGTCACCTCTTAATTTTAAAAGCATTAGGCAGAAGACTGCTCTGCCAGAAGTGGAAATCCCAGCTCTTTGGAGGTGACCACTGGCAACTGATGGCAGCAAATCTGTGCTACGCATCTGCTTGACGTCACTGTTTCATTAGTAGAGTGAGGATGGCTTAAAAACATGTCCCCAGACACTGAACCTCCAGCCAAAATTAATCACTCTTGAATGTCCAGCCCTGGTGGACAAACCAGAAGAGCTCCAGCTTTGGTTGTTATTCTTAGTTTGGCCTCTCCTAAATGCCGTAGATGCTTCTGAGAGCCAGGATCAAAGCAGTGCAAAAAATAAAGGGGGGGGGGGGGAGGAACAAACTCATGCTTTAAGGGACCAGCTCTCCTGTAACCCAAAGTCTCCATCACTACCACTTTACAGAGGCACCTTTCCCAAAGCCCTGCCTGCCTGGTGGTGCTTTCGGCTTGCTTATATAGAGTTCATACCCTGAGCTACTGTTTACCACACACAGCATAAAGGGATTAGAATAGTTTTCAAACAGATACCATAGGCAGGATTGTACTGTGCACTCTTTCTCTTTTTTTTTTTTCATTTGATATTCACAACGTTGTGAGGGGGATGAGAGTAACCTTGGAGGGTCTCTTAGAGGGGGTGGCCAAGCCAGAATTTGAATCAACCTAAGCAACCAAAAGTAGCCTCTTTTAAATGTAAAACAAAGCATAAAATGGAGAGAAAGCCTCTTTCAAAGGGAGTTTCTGAGTCCTTTGTGTACACAGGAAGCTACACACCTGAAGGACTTTAAAAGCCACAGTGTGATGCTCTCCCACAAAGACTGTGATCCCTCCAGAACACCTCTACCCACCCCCAAGAAGAAGAGATGACTCAGCAGTTAAGAGCACTTTGTATTTGAGCACCTTGAGTTCAAATTCCCCAAACCTATGAAAAGATGTTGGGTGTGGTTGAGCACACACCTGTAAATCCGGTGGTGGAGAAGTGAATGAATGCTGAGAGAGAAGATAGCTGGGACTTTCTGGATATTAGCCTAGCTCTCAGGTTCTATAAGACACCTCGTGTACCACTCCTGTATACATACAGGGACACACACACACACGCACACACGCACGCACGCACGCACACCACAGGGGATCAGCTCCATGGTAGAGGAATTGGTACAGCATGTATGAAACCCTGGGCTCAATTCCCAGCATCTAGAGAAACAGCCACCTGAAACCATGGCTGAGATGCTGCCAAAGCCTAGCCATGACCGTGGCTCTGGTCCCCTGGGGCCAAGAAGGCTGCTTCCATTTCCAGCCAAGACAAACAGAATGCTGGACACACAGGATGCCAACAATCTAGGCTCTCCATAATGCTGCTTGGGGGAAAAGGGTGTCACTGTCCATGAGAGATCACCTCAGAAGTGGCCCCGTGTGCACACACATGTAGAAAACATCCTGAAACAGTAGCATGACTTTAAACTTCCTTCTCTAGCCTTGGCTGTTTTCCAAGCACCATCCAAGGTATGAGTGTGTACAGACAGTGTAATTACACCACTCAGGCCAATGCTTTAAATTTTGTTTTGTTTTGAAGCTAAACTAAGTCTACTCTCAAAGACGCTCAATGTATAATTTCATAGGGATCTGGGCCTCAAGAACCATTCCACCACACTGTATCAGTTGTCACATACTTAGCCTCATTTGTGTTCTCTGAAAGACTCCTGCCCCACTGCTGAGCCACAGACACTTAATCTATTCTGAAAGTGCCGCTGACATTTTTCACTGCTCAGAGTGGGGTGTGCTTTAAATAGTAGCAGTAAATGGTCGGTGTTGTCATATCTGGTTCAGAGGGCTTCTCTGGTTTCCTCTCATCATATTTCCAAAGATGTTTAAAACATAAAAACAAACCACAGGGAAAGGCGGTGGCGATCATAGAAGCTACTAGTAGAAAAGCCTTCTTCATTCTGGGAAGAATCCTTTTACTGTCTACTTGGTACAAAGTCAATTTCCAAGAAAAGTTCCACCCAAATTCCATTTCTACCAATTAAGTTTCATTCCCTTCCCTGTACAAAGACAGCTCAGAGGTGAGCTCGAATGCTGTTCAGCAGCCGGTGCCTATGAGAGCCGACAGGTCACTTTCAACTCAGCTGAACAAGGCAAGTATTTTAGTGGCTAGGAGGCGCGGATATGCATACGGCCATAGTTCCAGGATTCCTGAATTCCTATGAAGTCAGGTTGCAAAAGGGGGAATAAATGGCCAGGTTTCACCTCACCCTGCCAGATGTGAACACAACTTCGTGAAGGCTGGGAAGATGGGAAAGAAAGGACAAGAAAGTCTAGTTGGAGAAAAATCCTCTTTTTCCTGTTCTCCACTAAAGCCCTTTCTTTCTCTACCCAGGTTAGGTGACCTCTTCCAACTACCCAAGCGGATTCCTGTAAAAATGTAGGCATTTGCGTTATACAATATGTGCTGCTGGTGACAAATGACAAGGGACTGTCTGAGTCACATCAGGTCCTGAGGCAGTGTCATGCTAAGGGTCAGAGTTTGTTCATGGGCCAACCACAGAGAGTAACAATTTTGACTTTGTCTATCTTGGTATCAATACCTACCTATTTTTAAGGACACATTGCAACACATTCATTCCTTCCATGCCTCTACCAAAAGGCAGATGTGAGTCTCCTCGTTTGATTTTGAGAAATAAGGAAACAAATCCAAAAGAGAAGCTACCTGCCCAGGTCAGGAACAAACAAACAAATGAAAGAAAAAAGAAAAAGAAAAAGGAAAGGAAAGAAAGAAGAAAAGCAACAAGAAATAAAACAGAAGCCACGAATTTCCCAGTAATGTCTGGAAACACCCTCTACCAAGCTCACTGTCACACAAATCCTTTTAGGTGTTTGGTATTGAGGGTCAGACACACCCAGGGCTTCAAGCAGATTAGGTAAATTCTCCTCCAGCCCCATAACACAACCTAAAAAACCAAAACCAAAAAAAAAAAAAAAAAAAAAAAAAAAACTTATGCTAGTAAAGTTCTACATGAGTAGCTTGAAGTTCCCAAGTTCAGAATTGTTTTCCCTCTGAGAAAAGGATGGATTTGAAAACCCAGTTGGTCTCTCTCTAGAGACAACATTTTTCCTAACATTTTTCAAGTGTCCTCTGAGAAACTTTATCCATATGATAATACATAGGGCAGGGGGCCATTCTTCAGCTAAAGTCCTCAGTGTCAATGGCACTTGTGTCATTTTAAAAAAATTCTCTCGCTTGCTGTTGAGAATGCCTCACACTATACCCTTACGCTGCCCCAGAACTCATGGTGTAGCCCAGGCTAGCTTCAAAATTTCAGCTTCCAAAGGACTGGGATTACAGGTGTGAGCTAATATACCCAGAAAATAAATAAATAGAGTGAGTTAAAAAATTATTTTCATGAAAATGATGCTAAGCCATTTCGTTTAGAGTACAAGCAAGCACCTGAATGCAGAGGCACAGGACTGTCTTCCCAGGACTTGGGAGGTGGAGGGAGGTGTATGAGGAGTTCAAGGTCATCCTTAGTTCCATAAAACCTGAGCTATATGTGAATCTGTCTCACAAAAAAGAGAAAGGGAGGCATGGAAGAACTAATGAAATCCAGTACTGAGGGAGAAGGTGTGTAATAAGAGATTATTATTTAACTTCCCATGCAAGAGGTATTGAGCAACGCAGAGTAAGCTGAGGTGTAAGCGCCTAGTTTTTGTGACAGGAACACCATGTATTGACCCGTGCCCTCCCCTTCCTAAGAGTTGCTAATAAAAGCTGCCTCACTGTTAGGGAAGTCATCTTCTTATCCAGTATCTTTCTGTCAGGTGCCTCTATGTGGCAAACATTGCTCCAGGAGAGATGAATAGCCACTGCAGAGGAGAGACTATGGTCAGGATTCAGGTGGTCAGTTAAGCCCAAGGCATTATGGGAGCATTGAGGGGGTGGGGCAGGGAGTGTGCTGAGGTGGATTTATAAGATTGTGCAGGACTTGGCCTAGAGAAGAGGTTACCGTAGATCTGAGCTATCCTGAATGAAGCAGTCATTAAGGGACTGGCAGTTTAGAGAGTCAGGCATGGCTAGAGGGAATTCCAGAGTCTGGGCAAGGATGAGAACCTAGGGGTTTCTGAGGCTAAAAAACAGCATGGAGGTTTCTGCAGTAGGAGAATGGGAACATTAATTGGGCTCATCTGATAAAATTCACATTGGATGAGAGAGGGCAAGGGTGGGCAGAAAGAGAAAGAGAAAAACAGAGAATATGAATGTGTGTTACTATGCTATGGCAGAAGATTTGAGAAGGTGGGGGATGAGGACAAATCCAAAGATGAGTCTCAAGTGTCCATTTCCATTAGGAGAGAGAGTCAGTCTCCAAGAAAGGAAACCTGGGCAGAGGGCTAGGTGTGGAGAAAGGTTTGCTGGGCAGGCACAGGACTCAGGGAAATGAGCTATACTTCAGTAATCACCAGCACACAGAAATATGAAGCCAGTGGAAGGGTGAGATGGTTGCAGTGAAACAGGAGTGTAAGGAAGGAAGCCAGTAGACCCCAAGAGAGCAGAGGAAGAAAGGAGAACGCTCAGAATGGTGGTGTGGTCCGAGTCATCAGGAGTTGGAGACCAGATTTAAGAGGAAGCTGGTCTCAGAGGTCTGATGTTCAATACCACCTGACTGGCTGAAGACCTCTCTTTGTCTCTCACATACCAAAAGAGTGGGGATGCTAGCCTTTTAAAGCATCTTCCATATTTTCACCATAACAGCCACAGGCCACCCTGGTGTGTGGTCCCTTCACCAAGCCAGGCTAAAGGACGTGACTCAGTGTCAGCACCCTTTGTTCCCTCAATGACTCATGGTCTTTGAGAAACCCTTACATGTCTCAACCTTTTGTGTATCACTGGCAGCCAGGATGGCAGATAGTGTGACCTTCACCTTATGAGGAACCACAGAACCTGTGGGTATCAAGCTATTTCAAGCTCCCCTACTAGCTCCTGCTCCACCCAAGATCCCTAAGGGCAGCAAGCTCACAGAGTCTAATTTGTCACAAGGCTAACAAGACTAGAGGAGCATATGACAGACTTGTTACTCGGGCTTCTGAAAACCAGAGGTTGTTTTCCAACCATGATGAAAAGTGAAAAGCTTTAAAATACCTGGAAATTGATCTATAATTAAATATTTACAGTTACTTTGAATCTGATATATGATGAGATTTGAACAGAGGGTGCTTTTTTTTTCCTCCTCTAGAACCCGTATGCTGAGCAAAAACCCTAGCTGAAGACTACTCAGATTCTTCTGATGTCATCTATAAAATGGCACTGAGAACACCACTTCCATAATTGGAAAAAAAGGGGGGGGAGCTCTTTATGAATCACAAATGCAAATGAAAACCAAAGTGAGAATATATGATTCACACTTACTATGCCTTTTGTTTATAGAGACCCCCCCAAATAAAGATGGAGGGGGCATTAACAGGGCAATCATTCTCCAGACATCCATGTTTCCAGAATACTTTTAGATGCATTTTATTTCAGAAGAGAATTTAGATTGTCATGAAAAGGTACTAAGACTCATTGCTGGCTGGACAGATAGTTCAGTGGTTAAGAGTGCTTACTGATATTATGGAGGACCCTGGTTCAGTTCCTAGCACCCAAGGGGGCAGCTCAGAACTGCTTGCAACCCCAGTCCCAGGAGATCAGATACCTCTTTCAGGCCAGCCAGAACTATATAGTAAGACCCTGTCTCAAAACCAACAGCAAAACCCCTGCAATCACACACACAAACAAAAGTAAATCTCAACAGGAAAATAAAATGAAATTCCAGGGGGCTGGGAAGGCAGCTCAGTCAGGAAGTACAAGCATAAGGACCTGAGTTCATGTCTCTTGTTCTACTGAGGTAAAAAGCTAAGTGTGGTAGCATGTGTCCATAATCCCACCCCTGGGAGGCAAACACAGACAGGTACCTGAGGTTTGTAAGCCAGCCAGTCTAGCCAAATTGTTAGGTTCCATGTTCAGTTAGAGACCTATACCAAATAATGATGCAGAGAATGGCTGAGAAAGATACTTGAAACTGACCACACACACACATACACACACACACACACACACACACACAACGGTTGGGGGGAACTAATTCAGGGACCATCAACCTGACTTCGTTCATGCTTAACAAATAGTATCTGTTCTAAAATCGTAGTCACATGCAAGTAGAAGAGATGACTTCCAAATGAACACACAGCTACACCTTTCAGAGGGTTATTCCAAATGTCCAGGAATTCTTAATAAGTGAGTCATATTTTATAGAATGTGCCCCTCCAAAGATGACAGGGACTTATTCCATACACTGTTATCAAGCTCCTAGCACTCTTGTGACCTCCAGAGTTGCTCTTGTCTGCCTTAAAATACATATTTCCATTCACTTTTCCAGCTAGTCAAGAAACACCTGCAGTTTTAGCAGGAGTCTCAGCTAAATTTAAATCAAGCTGACTTGAGTCATTTAAATCATCAGCCAAGAAAAACTGCCATCTTTTAAAATTAAAGAATCCATACTTATTTTTGCCACAATGGCAATATACTTCATAAAACTCATGGGTGGATTATTATTTATAGATGCAGGGGGAAACCTCTTCAAATATTCTCATTATTTTATTTTTAATATCCTAACTGAGCCCTTCTACATACACATTTTTATAATAAAAACTGCACTCCACACCTCTTAATGCATTTTGTTCACATTGTACAGCTATTAGGAACCCTACATAGCTGATTCTATATCAAAATTAAATGGAGCATCTATTTAAATAGCCAAAGAACTATTTTCTCAAAGTTAATCATGGATATTTTTCCAGTGTATTAAAGTCTAATAACCTTAACCCAAACAACTTACATTTAAATTGTTTTTGTTTAAATAAAGCCGGAATTACTCAGAACCATCAATCATGGTGAGATAAGCAGCTGCAATAAGTACTTTTGTTAATCAGCATTAACACTTATCAATAAACATTCAGTCCTTGATGGTAGTGCTAATTTTAATTACAGCATTAAAATTTACTAGGAAAAAGGAATGCTCACGGCAAGCCACTGCCGGCAGATAAGGAATATGTGGCACCTAGGATTAAAATATCAAAATTGGGCTGGTGAGATGGCTCAGCAATTAAGAGTTTGTACTTTCAGGGGATTTGAGTTCAGATCCCAGAACCTATGGTTCACAACCACCTGTAATCCCAACTTTCAGGGATCTAACACCCTCCTTTAGCACCCATGTGCACGTAGACACACTCACATAATTCTTATTAAGTCACAAAAAAAAATGAAGTACTGAAAACCTTAGCACTCAGAGATCTGCATGGCTTTGGTTTGGTTTGATCTGGAGCTGTATTTTGTTGAGTTAGGGTGGGGTGGACTGATGGGAAGGGATGGGCTGGTGAAATTTATTTCAGTAGCTTTGATATTAAGTGCTTCATTTTTGCTTTGAAATGGTTTTTTAACACCTCTTTAAACTATCAGAATGAGCAAACCCCTTTCCCAATATTTGCCACATACTTTTACCCTTAATAAACCTACACATTAAAAAAATACCCACTATTTATTTGGATGGGGGCGGGCATGAGCCATTGAAACGTGGGCATGTGGATGTCAAAGGACAACTTGCAGGAGTTCCTCTCTCCTTCTCTCCTGGAGACCAAATGCAGGTCTTCAGGTTTGGTAGCAACCGCCTTTACTCAAACCAGCCACCTCACTGGCCCAAAAAGCTACACATTCTGGTAAAGCAATCAACTTCTAATACACCTCAAAACTCTGTAAGTTTCTCTTTAAAGTAATATGTTTTCATTCTTTTCAGTGAAGCATAAGTAGCACACCCCTCTAATCCCAACACTGACCAAGGAGGCAGAGACAGAAGGATTACTGAAAATTCAGGGTAAATTCCAAGCCAACCAGGGCCATATAGGAAGACATTGAATCAAAAACAAACAAAACTCATCCAGGCACAGTGCCTCATGTCTGTAATCCCAGAACTCAGGAGCTGAGGCAGGAGAATCACCAATAATTCAAGGCCAATCTGTACTACACAGTGAGTTCCAGACCAGCCTAGGCTACATAATTAAATCCCAATTCAAAAATACAATAAATCTGATTTGAAAATATCAGAATTTTGATTTAACCATTTTTTTGAAAGCTAAACATTTGTGATCTCAAGAATTTATGGGTTCAAGCCAGGCATGGTGGGTGTTGCAGATGGGAGGCAGAGGCAGGCTCTTGATGAGTTTCTGATCAGCCTGGTGTACACAGGGAGCAACAGGGAAGTTAGGACTCCATAGAGAGACCCTGTGTCATGTCTGCATGTGTACATGTGATATGTGTTTGTGTGTGTATGTGTGTATATATATGTATATGTGTATATATACATACATATATATACTAATATTTTAGCAAAAAGGACCTCAGAAACTTTGTAACAACTCAAGATGATATGCAAAATTTACAGAAAAGCAACAAGAAAGATGATCTAAGAAAGTCGTTTCTTTTGTTTTGCACTTTTCTAGATGGTAGAAGTAAGCTCAGAACCACAGGAGCTTGTGGCCAAGTAAACACCCATGACTTAGCAGAAGTTCCCAGGCATAGCCCACTGCAAACATTCATCCTGCAACCTGATTTCCATCTCCAGAGCACATGGGGGACTCGGGGTGTATCTATGGCCTTAAATGTCCCCAGGGAATGGTGAAGGACAGCAGACAGAAGTCCTGTGGCTGTTACCTCATCTAGTAAAACCTTCTGGCTCCTTCTTCTTGACCTTCCATAGAAGGAAGTCATACCTGACCTTCTTCTTGACCTTCCATAGAAGGAAGTCATACCTGACACACCCACACCGGCTCAACACACTGTGACTGAATGGTTACTGTAAGCTCACAGTTCTGGTTGCCCTGCTCGGGTCACATGTCACAATCTGAGCACAGGCACACATTCTCAGAACTCCCTCCTCTCTTTGTCTTCCACTATGGCACGGGCCACACTCCGCTCACCTTGAAGAATGGCAACACTAGTGAAAATTCCATCTGGCACGCAATCTGTACATCCTTCTAGGAGAGAACTGGTCATCTTTCACTGCGTATCATCCTCCAACTGCCTCGTTAGAGAAACAAAACAAATTCCCTCTTATTCGAGTGAGGGAGTCTAATATTTTGTCAAACAGAAATGAAAAATAAACCTAATCTAAGCTGTCAGAGAATCATGAAATGCCCCCTGGCAGTTCAGTATGGACTCTTTGAAGAAATGAAACTTCAGTTTATCAAGTGTGATTTATAAGCAACACTGATTTAGCTGGTAGATAACACGACTGTCTAATCATTAGTCAGACAACAGCCATGTGAACACATCAATTATGGGCCACTGCCAAAAGCCCTTGAGATCTTGGAGATTAACAGCCAATCCTCTGTTTTACAAGCTCACATCAAAAAGAATATTAATAAGAGGAGGGGCGATGTGAAAGCTTGTCAGAGTAATTCAGCCACTAACACAGGGATTTTTTTTCCCTTTGCCTTCTCTCTTTGTTGAATTGGGCCCAGGAAGAAGCTGGCATCAGCTACAAAGTACAATCCTGCCAATTTCTTGGAAAATGTTTTTCACTAACATATGGGAGCTTGTAAGGGTCTGCAAACTGCTATTTGGTGAATAAAGACAAGCAAGCCTTCTTCATGTCCCCTTGCAAATGCCAGGATGACACAAATTAAATCGTTATTGAATTATTTTTAAATTAGCATGCACAGTAGAAATAGCCACTGGCTTACCTTAATCAGAATTTCTGTAAAATCTCCTATGTATTCCATTCCTAATACTTCTTCCATCCACTGAAATTTAATTAAGAGGCACTATAGCACTAACCTACACACTAATGAGTTTCTCCAAATTTAACACAGTGCTTTCCATTGTCGAAGAAATCACAATGTGTGCTAAGACTTCCATGTCTTCTCTCCAGCTCTCTCAGGGAAACAGGTATGAATTCACTGATATTTCTAGAATTAGAATTAAATCCATTTTCACCACCCACATAGGTGGCATTTACAAACGTGTGTATCAGAGACATAGCACTCATTTTGGGTCTAGCAGTGTTTAACTTGCTACTAGTGAGGATGGCAGTGTTTTTGTAAATGATCAGATTAAAGCAAACAGCTGGCAACTAATTGTTTAGCGGGGTTCCAGCAGGCTCCCTAATACATGAACAGAAGCCACGACAAAATGTGTGGCCTGGGTTTCCCCACCGCTTGCAGATTTGTTTGTGCTTGCATTTGTGAAAGACTCAGTGTTTACGAAGTGTTGTCCCTATTATTTCATTTGCTGTTCTTCATTTGAAAATCAGCAGGGGGTGGTGGGCAACCGTTAGGAAAGGGAAACGAAGCAGGGGGTTCCTGTTACTTCTCCATAGTCAGGCTGCTTGGTCCCCAGTAAGTCACTTAATTCAAGGGCTTGTTGACGAGCAATTTTAAATCAAGGAGTCTGTACTTGGGTTCAAACACTTTGTAGAGGCAAAGAAGCCCAGGCAGTCACAGGAGCTCGGGTTTGTACTTTTGTATGTTTCTCCTTTCTCCTAATCCCTGGAGACAGGAGCCAGAGACGTTCAGTTAAGACCCTAACTTGTTCACCTAGAGGCAACTGAGCAGCCAGGAGGTAATTCAGGCAAGGGCTGTGCCATTTTTTCATTACAGTCAACATTCCAAGAATTGTTTTCAGTCAGGTACGAGAATTCTCTTCTCCATCGGTTTTTGCTCAAACTATCTTTTGTGCTGTGCCTGTAATTTTTGTTATGTTTTTCAAAACAGGGTTCGATGGTGTAGTCCAGACTAGCCTCTAACCTGCAAAGGCTGCTCCTACCCCAGCTTCCCCAGACCTGGGATTACAGGAACAGACCACTTTATACAACTAAAACCATTAGATATTAAGAAAGACACACACCCAGTAGAGGCTTTCTAAAAGTCACAACCATTTCTATGCAACAGAGAAGCAGCAGAATTCATTCATCTACAACAGGCATTTAATCATGAACATGCATAAATTTGATTGTTCACTAGAAAGAATATCGTTAAAAAATTGTTAAACTGGGTATGGCACAAGCCTTTAATCCCAGCACTCAGGAGGCAGAAGTGGCAGGGTCTCTATGAGTTCAAGACCAGCCTGGTCTATATAGTGAGTTCAAGGCTAGTCAGAGCTACATAGTGAGACCCTGCCTTGAAAATAAAATAATAATAATAATAATAAATATGCTTAGATAGCATGTTGAGGTTAATGTGTAATTTAAAGGTAAAAATATAACCACTGTTCAACTCTTTTACAGGCAGGATCTCACTATGTAACTTCTAGGCTGACTTGTAACTTGCTATAAAGACCAGGCTGACCATAGACTCAGAGATCTGCTGCCTCTGGGATGAAAGGCATGAACTACCCTACATGACCCACCAAAACCACTGTTCTTTTCAGCAGCATTTATAGCTAATGATTACAAAGGAGTACAGACAATGATATACAGATACCCTCAGATAGGGTAATATTCCAAATTCTTCCATGAACTTTAGCATAGCGGAAAAAGGCTAAATTGATGCTTGATTTCTTTTTCTTTTTTTTTTTTTTTTTTTGGTTTTTTTTTGGTTTTTCGAGACAGGGTTTCTCTGTGGCTTTGGAGGCTGTCCTGGAACTAGCTCTTGTAGACCAGGCTGGCCTCGAACTCACAGAGATCCACCTGCCTCTGCCTCCCGAGTGCTGGATGCTTGATTTCTTAAGATCTCATCACACTTCAAACACAAGGGCTGACTATTTCTATGCATGTATTTGGTGTACATAAGTGTGCCCGGGCGTGCACATGTCTAGAGAGGCCAGAAACTGACTTTTGGTGTCTTCCTTAATCACTCTCCACCTTAGTTTTGAAGTGATGTCTCTCACTGGACCCAGAGGCCTCCATTTCTGCTAGACTGACTGGCGAGTACCCCAGAGAATACAGTCTGCACCACCCCAGGCCAGAATTATAGGTGAGCGCTGCCACGCCTTGCTTCTTAACCGGGTGGTGACAATCTGAAGTCAGGTCCTCCCGCATACATACCACACTTTTTACCCCCTGAGCCATCTCCCCAGCCCCTACCCTCTCCTTTTTATTTCCTTTGCAAATCAGGTTTGCTTTGATGTAAATTTTTCTATTTGTATCTCTTCCTTTACTTTGAATATTGAGGGTTTTTATTTTTCACTTTTGGAAGAGTAGCTGTCCATTTAGCCCTGGGGGTTTTGTGGTTAACAAAGAAACCATCAGACATAAAACTTCCAACATGGAAGACATCACTGTTATCTGTTGTTCTGACACAGTATAAACTTTCCGAGTTCATCATCTTTATCTTTGTTCTTTAAGTTTCAACAGACAGGCCTTACCAGACTTGGGAAGCAGATGCAATCCAACCAATTACACAAATAATTTTGAAGAATTGAAAGTGCACATAAATGCAAGACAGACAAAACCCAGACCATTCCTAACAGTATCTTTGCCTACGATCTCATAAGAGAAAAACAAAACAAAACAAAACAAAACAAAAAGATCTGGCCCCGGGAAAGCCACCATGAAGACTCGCCTCTACCCTGTGACTGCCATACAGGAGCGCACAGCTCAACAATCACCGACAGGGATAAAAATAAGTAAGAATGTCTTCAGGGGTCCCCGAGCTCACAAGGGAAATGTGTGCGCACAGATCACAGAACAAGATGGAAACGGTGTACACAAAAGACGTTCTCACCTGCAGTGCTGAAAGCAGAAATGGGGGTGGGGGATACAGCTCTTGGGGAAACGGAGGAACATTCAGAAAACTGAGTCCCAGAAAGAAAAGCAGAAACAAATAACAGGAGTCCCCAAGCGGTGACTTTCTCCCATCATCATAAAAGAAGTCAAAGCACAAAGAGGTGACCTGCACAGGTAAGACTGCAGAGGAAATCCACGCAACTGAGTGTTTGGACACTCCCTGAACTTCTCCCCTAGCCAAGGCCAGTGTCTGCACTGCTTAACCAATGGGCCAGCAAACACAGAGCAGCTCATCTCCTACCTAAGCAAATTCATTTGCGCGGGGAAGTTTCTGACCCAGAGTTCTAGGAATCAGGAGGAAGCGTGTCCCAGCCTTCAATCTACCTGGGACTAGACCTGCATAGTCAATGCTTCTAATTCCAGCTCCCGTCTGGCCGCATCCGCAAAACTCCGCAAGGAACTGGCATTTTAAGCAGCAATACGGTGATTTTATGAGCTCTCTTTTCTAAAAGTAGATTTGAATAACTATTCTTGAGAGGGAGGGAGGATGAGAGAGAGAGAGAGAGAGAGAGAGAGAGAGAGAATCTTCAGAAGACTGGCTTGAATCTTAATCAAAATGCACACAATGGAGCTCGGGAGGCAGGGCACCTGGGACTCAGTGTATAGGGAACTCGGAGGAGGGATTAAGCATTCCTTAGGTAACTGAGATATACAACTGTGATCAAAGCATAATGTTCAAGCCAGGCATGGTGGAGCCTGTCTGTAATCCCAGCACTTGGTAGGCAGAGGCAAGCAAATCTCTGTAAATTCAAGGTCAGTCTGGTCCGCAGAGTAAGTTCCAGGACAGTCAGGTCTATATAGTGAGACCATGTCTCAATAAAACAAAAACAAAAACAAAAACAAAAAGGCTTAAAAGAGAGTCACAACATTAGGAGAGCAGTAGGAAACAATTTGATAATCTTGGAATAAGTAAGGTCTCCCTAAGCCAATGCATAGCCTAGCAGTCATGAAAGGAAACTAATTATGGACTTGATTGCACAGTTTAAGAATTTTGCACAGTGGAGCTAAGAGATGGGAAAAAATATTTGCAGGGGGCTGGAGAGAAGGCTGAGTGACTGAGAGCACTGTCTGCTCTTCCAGAGGACCCAGGTTCAATTCCCAGTACCCACATGGCAGCTCACACCTGTCTGTAACCCCAGTTCCAGGGCAACTGACACCCTCACACAGACATTCATGCAGGCAAAACACCCGTGAACATAAAATAAAAATAAATCATACAAAAATTTGCAAACCACCCACCACGGAGGCTTGCTTAGATCTCAAGGGAGTGTGAAAGGATGAGTAGAAGCAAAACATTTGCAAAATGTAAACAATTAGTGTGTTTAGTTAACATACATCTGAACTTCTTCAAGAAGTGGTTGGCTCACTATAAAACCAGGCAAAGATTACAAGCTCTCAGTGCTTAAGAAAATACAGAACTACATACAATGGCTTGTACTGATGAAAAACACATATTGAAATGGTAAATTGCCATCAGGTTAACAGCAAAGCCACAAAATCATAGCCCATGGTAGTAAATTGCAATGAAACACACATTGTATAGTGTTGGGTGATCCACAACATACAGTCAGCTTGGAGGAAAATTACATTTTGAGATGTACATATGAAAAGATGTTAACTGATATTTTTAAAAAAGATTTATTTATTTATTACATATACACCAGATTGAATTGTAGATGGTTGTCAGCCACAATGTGGTTGCTGGGAATTGAACTCAAGACCTCTGGAAGAGCAGTCAGTGCTCTTAACCTCT
Organism: Mesocricetus auratus; assembly: GCF_017639785.1. NCBI lineage: Eukaryota > Metazoa > Chordata > Mammalia > Rodentia > Cricetidae > Mesocricetus > Mesocricetus auratus. The sequence continues at coordinate 100,898,727 of NW_024429184.1, read as the reverse complement.
GAGCCATCTCTCCAGCCCCCTTAATTGATATTTTTTATAATTGAAAAATAGTGGCAAGAGCCTCCATGGTATCAGAGCAGCTAACCTGTGGAATCCAAGGTAAAAGAGTAATTTCAAAATATAGCTAAGTGATAAGGGCAATGAGCAGATCGATCTCTTTAATGTGCTCTCAATTGTGCCGAGACTGGAAGAACAAATTCATATGATTAACAGGCAGGGACTACTTCAAGAAAGACATGGAGTCTAATGGGGACTGACTCTAAGGAGCAGGCTAGGAGGGATGAGGAATTGGGGAAAGAATGCCATAAAGGTGTCCATTATGAGATAGATAATTATAACTTCAACTTTTCCAGACTCCTGTACTGACTTCTAAAAAAATTTAAAGTTATTTGAGAATTATCTTAAATCAGAGGAAGGAGAATCTCCAGTTTAAGGCCACTTGTACCACACAGAAGATTCTGCATCAAACACAACAAAACAAACCAGCAATTTACTAGACACAACTAATTTACTGATGGGGAATGTTCTTCTGTATATATGTTTCTCTTATTGGTTAATGAATAAAACACTGATTGGCTGATTGGCCAGATAGGAAGTGATGTAGCTGGACAGAAACAGGATGTAATCAGGGACAAACAGGAAATCGCTCTCTTCTCTGCAGAGACGTTTAGCAGTCACCACGTGAGCCACCACAGGTTTTAGGGGTCCGGACCCTTCTATGGTAAGATAAGACGATGTGGACATACTTAAATTAATAGAAATGGGTTAATGATGAAGACAGAGCCACCCAATAAGAAACCCTTGCCAATAGCCACCAATGGCCAACAGTTTTATAACTAATATAGAATCTGTGTGTTCATTTGGGGCTGACGCAGGGCCTAGCTGAGACAAAAGAACCTCACGTTACAACAAGGCCTCTCTGTGATGTCCAGGCTGGCTTCTGACTTGCGATGCTCCTGCCTTGGCATTCTGAGTGCTGTGACTAACAGCCTGTGCAACAACTCCCAACACGTAGATGTATGAGACTTCAAGGAAGTGTGAAAGTAGAGGGGTGTAAAACAAGAGGTGTCATCACCCATCGGTTTTTTACCTCTGTTGTTTGTAAATGTAATAATAGTCAATTTTATTTATAAAATACAGTCAGTGTGTATGAGTGAGTGTATGTATGTGTGGCTATGTGTGAGCTTATTAAATGTGTGTGCTTGGATGGTTATGTGTGTGCACCTGTGTGTGCATAAAGTGTGTGTGTTTATACATGTGCTGCTGGGTATGAGGGTGTATGCATTTATAAAGTATGTGTGTGTGCCCCTAGAATCTAGGAAACACTCCCTTCTTCATCAATGTCTTCTAAAGAAGGTTCTAGCTTTCCCATTTCCCATATCCCTCACGATTGGCAGTGTTCAGTGTGGAATCAGTGGGCATAATTCACACAAGATAATACCTCCATCTTCCTTCACCTCTTTGAAATGAAAAATCAAAAGAACTAGGAATGGAGCCGAAGTTTAACAAAGATCACTGAACTCACAGCCTACCTCCCCCACACACATACACACATACTACCACCACTGCACCTCCTTGTATTTTCCTCACCAGCATCCAGTTCAAGACACTCTAGAGACTGTATCTCCTCAAGCACACAAACACTTCTCATCTCAGGAACTACTATTCTCTGGGATCTTCATTCCATCCACAGGTCAAATGGGTCTTGACTATACTCAGGTCCTACTTGAGCAGAACACACATAAACTCTCCCTTCTATCAGTTCACTCTTCCATCCTGCCCTGCTAGATTTTCCCTTACAACACACAACACCATAAAACAAAAGGGTTTCTTCATAAAAAAAATAGACTTTTTCACTTCACAGTACAGAAACTCCTGTTGCTCTCTACCATGCTTTGGAGACCCAGACACGGGCATTCAAACATTACTTGTTAAGTGAAGATACGGATAAAGGCATGGATGGAAAAATAAATTGAGACATGTATATGCTTGTATATCCTGAACACAAAATAGTCAAAGAACCCTAAAACACAGGAGGAATTAAAAAAAAATTGAATACACAAGTGTTGTCTACAACATCTCTATTAAAGAGATTTCTAAGTCCCTTAACACTGTAACAACTGGCGCAGATGGTAAAATAAAATCTTCCTGGCCAGGGATGTAGTTCCCCAGCATGCTTAGCATGTGCCAGGCCTATGCAGTCACCAGCAAAACTCTGTACACGTTGCTGTTGTTTTAATCAGAAGGGGTTGTTTTGTTTTTCAGCCACAAATTCCATCAACCCTCTGTGTGTGAACATATTCCATCTTTCATTCCACAGTAGAGGACTTGTTCAACTACAAACGTCCAAGGCAGTCCCCAGGTACCCAGTCTCCCTATCCTGACCCTCATACCTATTAAAGAACATTTATTGCCTTCACTCTAGTATAATTATATCTCCAACTCACCCCACCCAGTTCCACAGCAGCACACAAGCAGGCTATTAAAAGTTCCCTTACGTTTTGAAAATGACATATGTTTATTTTTCTTAAAACAGGGTCTCGTGTATCCTGGGCTATCCTTGAAGTTGCTTTACATCTAAAGAAGACACTGTGGACCACTCTCAGGACTTTGTGCAAGCTGAACTACATCCACAGCTTCAGCCCCTCCTTGGAAAATAACAAATATTTAGATTAATATTTTCATCCTTACATTAACCCATTTAAAAAGTATTGATATATTCTTATTTTTCCCACCCTCTACAAAATAACCTAAGTCTTTGAGCAGTTGTGGTGCAAGCCTTTAATCCCAACACTCAGGAGGCAGAGGCAGGCAGATCTAAGTGAGTTCGAGGCCAGCCTGGTTTACAGAGCAAGTATCAGGACAGGCTTCAAAGCTATACAGAGAAACCCTGTCTTGAAAAGCCAAATATAATAATAATAACCTAAGTCTTTCAATGACTTTTGTGTTTCCCTGCCCCTGTGTTTCAGGAAGGACTACGATTGTTGAGTTTAGCAGCCACTGATTCTGAGTCTCATCTTAACCTTGGCAGCATTTGGCACAGATGATCAGAGCCACCTGGACGGAATTTCTAAACTTGCTTTCCAGAAACACCAGATTGCCTGGGGTTTCCTCTTCCACAGCACCTGTGCCCCCCGGCTCTTCTCAACACTCCATGGATCAGCTCTGGTCTCTGTCTTTTCCTCAGGACACTCACTCTCTGGGTGACATTTCACAGCTCACCAACTTGAGTTCCTCCTAGTCTGTGCTAACCCTAACCATCTAATTGAGTGAATGAATGTCACAGACATCAGTTTGCCTTTGGCTGTGTCAAAAGTTGTCATAGCTGAGTTCCCTGCTGTGTGCCGATATTGACAATACTCAGAAGGTGAGGGAAGGATGGTCAGAGGTTCAAGGTGATCTTCAGATGTTTATTGACACCAGTCAGGAATACATGATAACCTGTTTCAAAAACTGAAACAAATAAAGTGGCTTATAACTCCTGATTCCACCAACCCCACCCCCACCCCATTCAGTCCTTGTCCTTAGCTTGCACTGTGTCACAGCTTCAGACTAACTTCTAGTCTGTCTTTACCTTTGGACAGCATAACTACTTTCAACCAAACTCTATAACTAACGAAGGCATCTACTGTGTCTCATGGGAGCTTCTGAAAAAGTCTTGTAACCAATTTCACTGCACCTCTGGCAATCAGTTCTCCACACTGAACAGAAGTCTGAAGGAAGTTTTTTTTAAAAAGCAGACTAAATCATGTTATTCCCTTGCTTAAAATTTGGAATCTCATTTCATTCCAACTAGAATTGGAACTTCTTAACCATGGCCTACAAGGCCCTGCATGACCGGGCTAGGCCCAGGTCCCAATCCAATCTGGACACGGTCTGTGCTAAGCACATGCCTTGTGTGTTATCTCAGGGGATTTAACAGCATGTGCAGTCAGCCAAGAAAAAGGCTGGGAAGCACATCCAAAAAAACAGTGCTTGCATCCAATCCAATCAATCCATATTCCAAGCTCAAGCCCCCTTGAGTCAGCATCACTTGCTGGATCTGCTGGTGCAGCTCTTTCTACTCCAACTGCTCTTCCTCTCCCATCCCAAGCGTACACTTGACAGGGCTCTTTACCCTGTAATAAAACTTCCAGCCGTAGCCACCTCAGCCTCTGAGATTCAATCTCTCCCATTAGAGCAACTTCCTGCCACTGAAAGTCTTAAAGAAGCATCCTGTAGTTCACAAGCAGGATGAATCTACATTTTTCCAGTGACCCTCTTTTCCACTGTGTTGTTGGTGGTGGCTGTTATTTTTTTTTTTTTAACTCTTTTGGCTCTTTGGAGGAGCACCACCCAGCTCCCAATTAATTACGTGGAGTCTTATTCTTATGACTGCCTGACCTTAGCTTGGCTTGTTTCTTGCTGGCTTTTCTTAAATTATCCCATTATCTTTTGCCTTTGGGCTTTTATCTTTCTCTACTCTGCATACCTTTCTTTACTTTTTACTCTATAGCTTGCTGTATAGCTGGGTGGCTGATCCCTGGAGTCCTCCTCTTCTTCTACTCTAGATCCTTGATGTCTTTTCCCAGATATCTCCTCTTATTTATTCTCTCTGCCTGCCAGTCTTGCCTATCCTTTCTCCTGTCTAGCTATTGGCTGTTCAGCTCTTTATTAGACCAATCAGGTGTTTTAGACAGGTACATTAACACGACTTCACAGAGTTAAACAAATGCAACACAAAAGAATGGAACACATCCTTGCATCATTAAACAAATGTTCCATAGCATAAACAAATGTAACACATCTTCAACTAATATTCCATGACAATGTATCTTAAAATAGTCCAGAATTTCTAACAGAAAAAAAAAATACACCTGTGTGCTCTGTCAACCCTAACTCCCATTGCTCAAACAAAGACTTGGGACAAAATAAATTGTACCATTGCTTGCACAAATCCTATCTTCTTACAACCCACTGTGTCCTTGGGACTCCTGTAGCCTGAACTATATAAGGCAATCCTCACACCATCAATGTTACATTCTGCTTTAATCTTATCACTTCCATTTGCAATGCCATCTTAAAAGAAATCTCTACCAAAAAAGGATAGGGGTTATTGCTCAGTGACAGAGCGTTTCCTAGTATGAATGAAGCCCCAGGTTGGGGAGAAGGACAAGGGGAGGGAGGGAGGAATAAGAAAGAGAGGGCAAGAAGAAAGAATAGAGGGAACTGATTCTAAAATCAGCCTGACTCACAGGAAGAAAGGAGGACTCCTCAAAGGGTATTACAGAAGACAGCAAAAACACCCTCCAGTCTGTCTTCCTACCAGACAGTCCCTACATTTGAGCCTTATTATCCTGGCTTTTATCAGTCTATTCTCCATGGAGAGAGCACTACTATCTCAAAATCACCATTAGGAACCATCCAAAGGATTGCTAACAGAGGTCAAAGCTCTTGATAAACAGAGGGAGAAAAACCAGACTATCAACAGATAGGAGCCTATCAGAAGATGGAGAAAGATATTTTTGCAGGAATTTAGCCAAGGGTGGCAAAGCAAAGATCACTTGAGGTAGAGAGCTAACCCTGCTGGATGTAACAGCCTCAACAGACTTCAACTTACTCCCACACAGGAAGCACTCTCCCCTGACTCCTCCTATACATGTCTTTTCGTAACCTGAAAATCACTATACCAGTATGGCTGGCCTCCTTCTTTTCTTTCTTCTTTTTTAAAAAAATCTTCCTTTCATACAAAACAACCTGGTTTCATTCCTTGGGCTATTTTAAAGATCCCATCATCAGCTATGCAAGCAGTTGGTATATGGAAAGTATAACACATCGATTTAGCTCTCTGAGCTCACTCCTCTACACTTCCTGATGTCTGCTACATTTCTATTCCTGTGCAAGAGAAATGTACCTGATAGACCATTTTCCACAGCCCATGTCCACTTTACTCAAGCAAAACAAACATTGTCAATAGCCACACAGCCTCCCCTTCTGTCTGCTAGTTCCTGAAGCCATTGGTACATCATTTCTTTCTCTCCCTATAAATCCAGGTAACGCAAAAAGAGTTCGGTATAGAGTCTATTAGCCTACCAACTTCAAACAAAATTTACTGGGGAAAAGAAAGATAATATGTGAGGTCAAGAATTAGGTCATCTGTATCCTGACTACAAAGCATGAGAGAGGCAATGTCTGTGCTTTCGGTGCCTGTCTGCATAAAAGGTGATAGGAAGGAGGAGGTCTTGAGCAGTTTTGAAAGCACCCTTACGGATTATTTTACTCATCCTGTCAGGGCTGTCATATGCAAGACTTGTGAAGAAGAAATGGATGCTGATGTCAAGCTTCCTATGTCTCTGGGCTACACAGCAGCAGTGAGAGAAACAGGCAGGCCCAGGCCTTTAGGTCAAGTCCCAGGCGAGAGCACAATCAACTTTAATGTCTAATGAATTAAAAATCCATGACCTTAACCAAGAATCTCCAGTGATGAGGAAGTGGGGGACCTTGTCATTCTTGTGTGGAAGCTGCTCTGAGCTCCGGAAAGGCTAAACACGTGAGTGTTCGGATCAGACTATAGTGGAATCACTCTTCTTCTGCATACCAACCCTTTGTGCTGCTGTGATCACTTTAGCTTTCCCCTGCCTGCATATACATGTATATGTGTGTTTAAGACTATGTGCGTGTGTGTTTATAAATATCAAATATACATATATGTTATGTTTAGTAATTTATGGTTACTCCTAATTCATTTTTGTTGTTTACTCGTTTCCCACACTCCCCCCAAAGGGTACTCTGAAATCTTTCCAGTTTTTACAATTAAACCTAACCATCTGGACAAAAATCTTCACATTCACTAAATGAGTCACAGATTTTGTGGGTAAGCTGAGAAACTAAATGCTATGCTCAGCGCTAGGATTTAAACCACATCTACCACAGCAAAACACTCTCTCTCCAATAATCTCTCCAATTATGCACGCACATTCAGACTCAAATAACATGGAGGCGACCATACCCCACTGCACAGAACTATTTATCCAGTTAGTTTCATTTTTTACATCCTGAAACAAGCGACAACAAACTCCAAATGAGGGAGACTCGAGAAACCTTTAAGAATTCACAAGACAAAAGAGAAATCATTACCTACTTCTTTACCACCATTTAACTCTTACCTTCCACTGGTGTACAGTGGCAAGCCACTCACCAGACTAAAAAGCAAGCCGAGGGGCTGGGGAAGTAGCTCAGCAGTTTAAAAACAAAGTATACCCTTGGTGCTGGAGAGATGGCTCACAGGTTAAAAAAAAACCTATACCCAGGGGATTTAAGATTTAAGTTCAGCTTCCAGCACCCCTGCCAAGCTGCTCACAACTGCTGTAACTCTAGCTCCAGGGTAGAAGATCCAACACCTCTGGCCTCCACAGGCACACACACACACACACACACACACACACACACACACACACACCATTAATAAATGAAATAAATCCTTTAAAAATCTACTTGAAGGAATCTGTATGTTCAGTGTTGTACTGTAGTAAGGATGTCAACTAAATAAACAATTCAACTTTAAAAGTCTGCTGGTTTCTTCAGTGTTTACCACAATTGTCAGAAACTCAAGGTGTTTAAGACTTAAAATCCAAATGGCTGAACTCTAACAAGGCAAGTAACCTCCTGTTGTCATCTGATCACTGGTATGCAGCTAGTATGAGTTCCCATCACTCTAAAACTGGGCAGGATTAGCGTCTGGAACTAACTGCAACTACACTAGCTCGGGGCCATGGAAAAGATCGGCTGGTAGTAGGAAATAATGTACGCAATCTTGCAGCAAGCTGGGGGATTCTCGTGGCAGTCTTTCAGAGTGCACCTTAAGCCTTTAATATAAGCTAAGATAGAAAGTATTAGACTTGGTGTAAGCAGATTTATAAAATCATTTTCAGAGCCTCTCAGGATAGCTCTCTCTCTCTCTCTCTCTCTCTCTCTCTCTCTCTCTCTCTCTCTCTCTCTCTCTCTCTCTACACACACACTTTATGCTGGGAACAAAAAGGATCCATCCAAATAGCATATAAAACAGGCTAAAGAGGACCAGCAAGGCTAGAGAGGAACTCGCACATTAAGTTGTGGGAGCAGAAAGCTCAGCACCTGCCTTCCCCCATTCTTTAACCTATCTGTGAATGCAAACTGAACACTTGAGTAGAAAGCGTGTTTAGGTGGTGACTTCTTAAAAGCCTGGCAACTAGGTGGAAGGTGGTGGCTCATGCCTTAATCCCAGCACTTGGGAGGCACTTGGGAGTTCCAGGCCAGCCTGGTCTACAGAGTGCATTCCAGGACAACCAGGGCTACACAGAGAAACCCTGTCTCAAAAAAAAAAAAAAAAAAAAAGAAAGAAAATAAAATAAAAGAAAGAAGGAAAAGAAAAAAGAAAAGAGCACTGAGCTTGGAGGGCCGGGTTCAATACCCAGCACCAAGGCAGCTCACAGTCATCCCTAACTCCAGTTCCAGGGCATTCAATGTCCTCTTCCAGTCTCCCTGGGCACTAAGTCTGCACTTGGTGCACAGACACAGTTGCATCACAAACACCCATACACATAAATCGTTAAAGAACTCATGGAGCAGTGAACAAATGGTTCTGGTGCTCCAATGGGATGGCTTTGATCGTGGCCAGACAGATCAGAGGCCGTAAAAGTATTTGGATCTGGAGTTATCAGAAAGTGTGACAATTTGTCAACAAAAGAGTAGTTTGAAATAAAGATTTCACCCACTCGTTTGATGTAAAAATGTAAGTAACGAATGAGGAAGTGTTTAGACTGATACTTCTGGAAAACAGTAGTTTCCTGCAGACATCCCTAAAGCTTTTTATCCAAAAGAATAGAAGGCTGAACTCCAGCTACTGCAGGAACAAAGGCCATTGTTTCTGGTATTCTCCTGAACCAAAAAGAATTCACCTGTTGTTTTCTAAGAGAGAATCACTCTAGCCTCAGACTTGCAGACAACAGCTCTTTGGCCCCTTGATTGCTCATGCCTTCCTGGAGAGTCCCTGTCTGTCGAGAACCATGCTACTCAATGAAATAGGGGATATTTCTAACAAATGTCCCAACAATTCTGGAGAATGTGTTGGGAAAGACCTTGAGGCACCAAGGGCCCTCCATTACCCATCCTCTTGTGCAAACCTTTCTTGACTGCCCACCTAGAGCATCTCCCTGCTTGGCCCTCTCCACCACCATCACAACAAAAGAAAAAACAAAACACAGCCAGAGTACTCAAGTCCTTCTCTCAGCTACAAGACCTTAGGGTTTTAACATCTTGACCGGGCAAGAAAGCAATAAGCACCTGCCTTCCAACCTCCTACCTCATTTTTTTTTTTTAATAGTTTGAGACATGTTCCTGGCCAAGCAGTCTTCCTGGTAAATAATTAAATAAGTCCTTCTTTTGCCTCCTTTACATGCAAAGAAGGGACCTGGGAGAAACACTTGAGCATGATCAAAAAACACAACCCTGGGTAATCAAGTTCTAGTTTATAGCCTCATTTTGCCACCTACCAGTTCATAGGACTTAGTGAGAAGTAAGTCTTAGTGTGTAAACAAATGGTTTGCTCTACAATTAAAGTCTTCATTCATCCTTTTTTGTTGTTGTTTAACAGCTTGGCTGCTGCCCAACCCCAGAAACTTCTAGATTCATCCATTATTTTGCCCTCTCAACAGTTAAAAGGGAATAAGCTCATTCCAAGTTTAGAAAACTGTGCACTATCAACAAAAGCATGTAATGCTTCCAAGATGCACAGTGGCTTCCAAACACACAATGAGTAGCTGTGTGTAGCAGCACCGCCACCCTGAACACAAATGCCAGGCCCCAATTAAGCACCCTAGGGGCCTTCAAAGAAGTTGTGCTAAGTTGCAAATACAGCAAGATCCACTTGAAATCCAACTGTCCTGTGTGCTTTTCCTCCCAAGATAGAGAGAAAGACTGGAACAGGCTGACCTCATTAAGGGGTAATTAGTGAATCCCAGGAGTAGAAGGGCTACCACAGCCATGCCTATTGTGAGGTTTGGTAAGGAGAGGCAATGCTTTTTAAGCTAGGAGGTCTCCACAGTCTAAGAGGCCCATGTTTTACAATTTTAGGGATTTCAATCTGCCCATTTTTCTTTTTGCTACCAGACATTAAGGGAGAAGGAAAAAAAAGCCATACAAAAGACTTGCCTATTGCTTTTATAGAGTTTGCATATATTTAAATAAAGCAATTTTGTAGAAATAGTTTGAGTCATTTATATTTCATAGATAATAAATTAAATTTTTTTATAAAATCATCTAAGTAATTTATATTCCTTACATAACAAATAATGTAAAATAAGACCTGCTTAATGGCAGTGAAATAAATACTCCTCCTTCTTGATTACAGAGATTGAAAATTTAACATAAAAAGGAAGGTGGGAAAAAATCAATCAACATGGGACTTTTATTATTATATGACAATGACCTTGAAAAGACAATGGTTGCATCAATTTACATGTGAAAGTGTTACTTGGAAACTGAGTGACATGATCAACATAACCACTTTACCATCAATAAAACCCTTCACACCGCTTTAAAGCCCATTACTGTTGTTGGTATCCATCTGCCAAGATGCTTGAAGATGGAACTCTCCTATAAAATGTGCCAATAAATTCTGCTGTTTATGCCCTTTAACGTCAAGAGTAGCAAGTCTCCACCAATGCTAAGCCATAGATCCACTGCCATGTGTACTAAAATTCTCCAGTACAGTATCTGAGAAAGTAGTTTCCAAGGGATGTAATAAAATAGCATTTTTAACCTTTCTTTCTTGGCCAAGATTAAAACACTTCCAATATTCACACAAATCAGGTGGACCAACAACTTTGTAAAAATTCATTGAAAAGAAGGAACTAGAGTAATGAACATTATTGTATAAAAATTTTTCCACAGTAGAACCAACCTGAAAGCCAGAACTGGTCCTTTCTCATAGTATGTGAACTTCTGTTTGGGGGTTGGGGGACACCAAGGATGATAATACAAGGACACCAACATTCCCAAGAGATTGTGCTCCAAGAACTTGAACACAGTTTAGTGTACTTGTTAGTGTCTACAATGACATCATTAATGCAATCCTATTTATCAAGCCAAGTGATGACCCAATTCCTCTATCTGGGGTTACAGCTTTTGGCCCTAAAATGAAAGAATTTTAAAATGTAGCATGTAATCGTGTCTGGGTCAAATATAGCTGTGCTTTATTTAGTAGTAAATTTGTATTTGTGTTCTATTAAAACACTCCACAGGGACCCCTCCTTAGCCAAATATTCTGTTTTGTTTATTTTAGAAATTCTACAAAAATTTTTTTTTGCAAAACTTAAACATATGCAATACATTCTGGGAAATTTTGAAAGATGACTGCAGTAGGCCGAACCCTGGCCAAAGGATTTCTCTTGTTTTACTATATTCCACATGTGACAGTGGAGAAGGGGGAGATGTGATGCCTGGAAGTCGTTCCTAATGGTCAGGAAATAAATAAATAGACAGATAGATAAATAAATAAATAGATAGATAGATAGATAAATAAATAGATGCTATTGAAGGGCATTAATTTGTTTCTAGATGTGTGCATGTAAGTAAAACAGCAGTCATAATGTGGAAATTTCAGTCACATTTTACAACTAATTGGAAGCAGATTAGAATTCCGCCTCAGGGGAACGTTGTCAGACTAGAAGCTGGAGTAAATGAAGAAAGAGGTGAAGGCATCCCGAAGAGCTGACAGATTTACTGCGCTCAGGGCCATAAACGGGTCCCCGGCTGTAAGAAGGACGCGCGTTCCCGCAGTCCAGGAGCGCGCAGCACGGTCCCGAAAGCCCAGACCACGCCCCTAGGGAACCAGACCGGACGGTATCTGGTCCACTCTCACACCCAAAATAAAGGAACCTGCACAGTGACACACGGGAGGATGCCCAAGTCCAAAGGAGAGGCCTTTCTTTGCCGGGTGGGGGAGGGGAGGAAGGGGGAAGCAGCTTGTGGGGGCTCATAGAGCCATGAAGTAATGGAAACAGCTGCTGGCTTTCGACTTCAGTGTCTTCATCTGCTGCGCCATCACGGGAAAGGCTGGGGAAGGATTTGGGCAAGGAATGTAAATGGAGACAATTGCCCAAATGGAGCTGGATGTAGGGGGTGGAGGGAGACCAATTGCTCCCTTCTGACACCATGCTGCTCCCTTTGGGTGGCAGCAGCACACATGAGGGACTTAACTGAGCTTGCACCTCCCAGCAGTCGACGGATCTGGGAATGCTCAGCGCTTCTCCATCAGTTACCAAGATGTCAGACAATGCCGGCTGCCTCGTTGACCGGGTATCTACCATTCATCAGTGCTCTGCTCAACTTCCACACAGCTTCACGCCGAGTTAAAACGGACTACTCCATTTCTCTCACTTGGATTTTTTAAAATCACCGCTTACTTTTGATCTAGGTCAAAGGTCAGGTTCTATTTGTTGTTGCCCGTTTTCTCCTTTGCTTCCTAGATTCGGTCCTAATTTCATTTCCATCACAAAAGAATTGGAGCCTGGGAACACAGAACCAAGTGCCACTCTGCTAATCATAAACCCATAATAAAACCCAGACTTGATAGCATTATCCATGTCCTGAGGTGAGCCACATGCAAATAAACACTTCTCTGTGAAGAATGAAAAGCCAAGGTTTCAGTCCTTCCAAGTCAAACATTATTGTTTTTAATATGAGCTATCCATAAAGTCAGTGAAGGAGATGACAGGAAATTCAAAAGTAAGCTGGTCTGGCTGAGAACAGTTTGAAAAAGGAAAGGAGGGGGGAGGAGGACAGGAGGAGGAGGAATGTTCTCCAAGTTCCCCTCTTATTTTAAGTGAAGAATGAGCTAAACTGTAAAATCTACACAGGAACATAAACAGTGATTTTATGTTAGCAGAATTCAAAAGTGTGGTGAGGCAGTAACTCACCCCTCTAACACAGGCTGCTAACCTAACAGGGAACAACTTGGACCTGACCTTTGAACCGCCAGTGACTAATGTGAAGGGAAGCAGCCAGCCAGGTAGGCTTTCTACCAAACCAGGAGTTGTCTTTAATCAAAAGGGAGAACAGTAACTTTCAGGAGTTTACAAAAGTGAGACCAACTGGAACTTTGTCATCTGTTGTTGATTGATGCATATGAGTCCATTTCTTAAAACATATTACAAACACTTTACACACACACACACACACACACACACACACACACACACACAGACAGCCACATGACAAAAACCAGAATCAAGCTCACTGGTAGAAGATCAGTACAACCAAAGACCAGGCTATTATTTCAAACTGTCAGGGGAAGCCAGTAAAATTGCTACCAGGTCTCTTTAAGTTACCCTTCAATAAAAAAGAAGCCATCAGGGAAATAAGAGGAAAAGAAAACACATCAAAACCTTGAAAGTCCCTTTAAGTAAAATTATACGTCTGTGGCACCATGCCATCTGCTCTCTGGTTAACATAATAAGCCCATTCTCAACCCTAAATGCGTGCTTTCTAAAATTATCATAAACAGCACAAAACATAACCAATATATTTTGATTTACTCCTAAACTGTGAAGCCTACAGTCATTTGGCATTATTGGGAGATGCCTAAATGTGCCCCCCCCAGTACATTTTTTCTTAAGGTACTACTGACAATGAAGAGTCCCAGGGGGAGAAAAAAAAGTGGCTGAAAGTCACGGTGAATAATAATCAGACTGTGTTGGGTGATATGGGAAAAAAGAGGGAGTGACTTCAAAAAAGTTCACAGTGATGTCCGTTCACCATTTCAAGCCCACTTGTCCTAGCACCCTACCTTGTCAGAACACCCTAATGACTGCCTTCTCTATTACAGCTACATGTAGACTTTAAATTTTCATTTAGCTTCCCTGGGGGTAAAAACTTCTGAATATCAGATGAGATCCCTCTAGTTTAAGGCCCCTTGGCCTACCAAATACAAGTATTTGCTTTGTGATCAAAACCCATAATCACTTCTACTACATTCCCAAAGGTGTTCCTAAGCAAAACTCAGCAGACATGTAACATTCAGCTTCCAGAACAAAGTGCCAGTCTCACCATTTTGAATTCCCCTGCAACTCCCAAAATGGCATTACAAACAGCCCAACTGCTGGTCAGCCAGCTAAAGGGCTTTTAACGACCTTTCATTCCCTTGCAATGGCTTTGTTCCAGTTGCCAAAACCTTTAGCTGGAATTAGGAAGTACTTGTAACAGGAAGCAAGCAAGCATTAGTGAAATTTCAGTGGAGAGACAGAACTGGACACTGAGGGAGGGGCCTCCTTTCTCTGGAGCAGAGTGAAATGCAAAATTAGTGGTACTGTTGTTTTTAAATTTCATTCATTCATTCATTCATTCATGGGTGCATCTGCTCTCAGGTGTGGGGGTGTGCCTCTGCCACGGGACACATGAAGAGGGTAGGAGGACAAATCACAAGAGTCAATTCCCTCCTTCCACAATGTGGATCCCAAGTAATACACTCAGGTCATTAGACTTTATGGCAAGTGGCTTTACCCTTTGAGCGATCTCAAAACTGTGGGGTTTGATTTTTGTTTGTTTGTTTTTACCTGTTTGTTTTGTGTTTTAAGAATAAAGCTCATACCAACTAAGACTACCAAAGCAACATCTATACATGCAATGACATCATTTAGACTCACAGACCTCTATGAAAGACCTCCTACATGGTGACCACCTAAGCCATTACTGGAGCAAAGTTTCACCTGTTTTCTGTCCCTACTGTATTCAATGCACATATTATTTGCTGGTAATGATCCTAATAAAGAAGTAATATTCTCACCGTGATGCTACTGCCAAGGGCAATCCAATGTTTCCTTAGTTCTGGCTTCTACATGACAGGGGAATGCTATTCAGGTAACTTAGAAATAAACTATTTAGTATTCAAGCAAAACCCTTGATGTTCAGATCACTGGCAAGTTGAGAGCTCTGGCAATCAAAACTATGTTGTGCTACAGTAATTACTATGACAAACTTCCCAATGCTTAATATTAAAGAATAGAAGAGCACGATCCCTCCACCTCTTCTGCACCTCTAGAGTGTTTTCAACGTGGCAATTATCTTCGTTCAAGCAGCAGAGTTTAAATTGCATTGAAACTCAATTATACCCATGACTTTTTTAAACATACACTTCAAAAGGTAGGTTTCATTACACTCAAATCACTGAGCAAAATCTCTTTCCCAGCTTATAAAAAAGGAGATTTTTATCCCCTTCCCACGAGACATCTTCAAATATAAAATTGGATTCCCTGAAGCTTTGTATCTACTTTTATTTTTTGTTTTGTTTTGGTTTTTTGCCTGTGAATGTAGAAGGAAGGCTGAACAATTTTGAAACACAAAGAGGGTGCCTACCTGGTTTTAAAACAAATGATTTAACCTGAAGTTTCCCCAAATGTCATTCATTCATTACCAACAGCCCCAACTGTCACCTTCAAAGAGCACAATAGACAATTCTTAACAAAAACACTTTACTTTGCTACTCTATTTTTAAAAAATGCAAAGGAACTAGAAGTAGTAAATTTATGATTTAAGTGCTTGTGGCTAAAATAGCTTTCCAATTATCAAGGGCCTCTTAGACTGAGCAAGAATGCATTATGTGCTAATGACCACAACCAGGGGTCCGTTCTCCAATCCTTTGTCAGAACCCAAGCAGATACTCCCCTGCAGCTTCACCATTAACATGTCTGTTTCCTGTCAGCCCACTCAGAGATAATGTCATTTATCTCAGGAAGGCACAAGCCCAGTCATTAGCTTCAATAAAAGACCTCAAACAAAGGCCGGATAATGTTTTACCCAGGGTTCCCACTAAGCCCAGAACCAAGAATCCTGGAGTCTAAGAGTTAAGGACTCAAAAGTTAGCCTTAAAGGAGTATGTTGCTGCTTATCAAGGATGCTAGAGTATGGCCTATGTATAGTAAACACCAGTCCCAGGCACTATCACCCAAAATTAGATTAATGAAGAGTGATGACCAGGGTCAACCCTGGGGAGCCTTTCCCCCTGTAGCCTCCAGGAAGAAAATTGACAGAATCATTTAGATCTTTGAAGAACTGACCCCCTCATAGTGAGGGCCTGTAGAAATGGAGTAACCCATAGAAAGTGGTCAATGGCTGAACCTCTGGAAACCCTCCAAATATAAGTGGAACTGGTTAAAAGAAATGTGGGAACATGTGTTTTCACAATGGTGCTCGTATTACTGCAATTTCAACTCTCTATAAAGTACCAGGTGAACTTTTTTAAATTAAAAAAAAAAAAGAACACAGACATCGTCGAAATTGAGGCAAAATCTCAGCCATTCATTCAATCCCCATGTTTCACGCTGGAAATGAAGAACAGATGGTACTTTGCATGTTGTTTGAATCTGGTTATTGAACACCTCTGTGGCTAGGGAGATTTCTGCTTAGCACTTTCGCCATTCATGTCATTTACTAACTATAAAATGCTGCTTGGAAAAAAAATAAGTCTTTATAATACTCTAATTAAAATCATCTTGCACCCAAGCAATTTCACTTGAAGATCATATTCCCAGCCTTAGGACATTTGGACATCCACCCCCTCCTCCTGCCTTTCTCCCCCTTTGTATTGCAGGCTATTTGACAAGTTATTAAAGTAGCTGGACATCACCTTCTTTAGCTCAATTTGTGCATACTTCTACTTTTTTTTTTCCTCCAGCAAACATAACAGATTTCAAATGCTAAACGGAGAGTTCAATGGTGGACGTGATCACACAAATACTACAAGACCCATGTGTTCCCAAAGATACAGCTGAACAGCCCCTCTGTCACCCTCCCAGGATGTCTATTGGAAAAGGAGGAGAAGCAGTGATGACAGGAAGCCACTTCTAGCTAAAGCCACATGTAACTTTCAAAACAGTGCCCTGTCCAACCACAATGGACTCAGTTGCTTCATTAAAGCGAGCGACCTTCCTTTCATTGCGCCTTAGATCAAATGCACTCCCTAATTCACAGGACACACTCTATTATGGGGGGTTGTGTGTGGGGAACATATCCACAAAAGCCATTAATCAAAATATGTTCTTAAACTGCTCACACTCACTTAGAGAATGTGTCAGGATTCCCTAGTGAAGTGTAAAAAGGCTTCTACAAGGAGAATAAAACAGAATGAATGATGTCCTGTTATAGACAGGTCCATTTATAAACACCATCTTTGGAAAGACAAGGCCCATGAAAATGAAAAGAGTTTATAATATCACAGAAGTGACCCTTCTTGGAGCACATACTGCATAGACCCCTAAGACATGTGCCTTTCATTTATTTCTGTTTAAGTACTGGCTGTTTTCTGGGGACTTCTTTCTATGTGTTTCCCAACATTCTAGTGATTGAATAAGCCCACTGAATGTAACAGTACTCAACATAACTGTTTAATCCAGCCCAATGACTCCTTCTCTGCCAAGTCTAAACTATAAGATGAGGGCGGGAGATAGGGGAACAGCTTCAGTGCAGGACCATTATGCTTTGAAAGGAAGGTGAAAGAAGGTGGAGAGACAGGTCTTAACAACCAAAAGCCAACCCATCAAATCTACTTACTCAGACGTGTCACTGGTGACTTAACCACAGAATAGGCTATAGAAATACGGCTCAAGCATCTTGGAATTATGGCGTGTTTTGATTTTTTTTTCATGTATTAAGGGAGTGGCGACTTTTACAACATACTTGTGGTTTTCACATAAAGGAGCCAGAATACTCATTGATTTAATGAGGTTTCATAAGGTCCAATTTATCATGTTTTACATGACTTTGTGTAGTGAAGAAACAGAAGAAATAGACCAAAAATAGACATTTAAGCATGCTGTGAAAGTTATCCAGTGACAGCAAGTCTTACGAATCTTGTCTAACCTTCCAACCAGGAAAAAAAAATACAACACACACATTGCCCTTAGGTTTTTAACGTCTTCCCCCTGCACACACAAAAGCCACACATAATTGCTGCAAGTTAATCATTTTTACCCTGGGGGCACTTGCTCTTCAATAACCTGGTTCTTCAAGCAATGTTGAACTTAAAACATTTAGACTGTTAACAAAAAAAAAACTTTAGATATGAAGCTTTGGTTTTTTTTCAAGTCAAGTGGGCCCTAAACAGGCATTTTTCTGCCGTTGAGAAGTATTTTCTAACGCAAAGCCTAATTTGACACAACCAGTAGCTAGTGGAATTAGGTTTGCTTTCCTTCATGGTATTCAAGCCTGAGAGTTGGCATCTCTGGGAGCCAAGGATGGACATATTATTAAGTCCTTTGGGGGATGGGGAGGACAGTGCTTAAGGGATTGTATCTGAGATCTCAAGCCAACACCTCAGCTTGTAAAGAGTGGCCAACACTGTGGGTTGCAGGTCCCTGGAAACCATCCTAAGAGGGTGTCTGAGCCAACTCTAGTGGCTGAGCTTGGTACACAGTTTCCATTTTTCTGGGCAGTGTTGTCTCTCTTCCCTCCCCCAACCTCGGTCCCTACCATGACTTGTCTGCTCTTCATTTGTGGAATTGATGTGATTCCATTTGTACTGCTCTGCCTGAAGATGCATTGCATGTGTGCGAATAATTCCACTCCTCACCCACTTTCCTCTGTGGCTGGGAAGGCAAAAGAACACAAAAACTGGAGAACCTACACCACGCACTAATCTCAGTTGCCATGACAGCAGCCTTTGAGACCCTGAAATGTTCCGATCGCCAGCTAAACAAAGTTGTTGAATGTGAACATTTGGCTGGAAGATTAAAAAGGCTAAGGGGAACGCCAAAGGGCAGAGCCTCCCACATTCCCAGCAGCCAGTGGATCCAATCAAACAGCTCTGACTCCTTAACCACAGCCTTGTGAGCGCTGGATTAGGGCAATTCATCCAGACGGTTAAAGCAGATTAGAGCTGCAATTTGAAGACTATTGGCAACAAAAGTAAATGCCCCACTGTACTAAGTAATAAGAAGATTTCAAAACGTCTTTTTAGGAGAAATTATGTGAAACCACACATTTAAACTAAGAAGCAAAATCTGAGCATTATTTTTTTAAAGTTCATTTAGATTCATCAACGTGAAAGGCTATCTAAGAGGATTTAGATTAAAAAAGTAATCAGTGGCCTTTTGCAAGTTTGACTCTGTTGTCTACACCTTTTTTCTGCCTCCATCAAGGTCTACAATCAGAACTTTACTCCTATGTTGTAATTTAAATCTTGGGCACATGAAGTCAAAAATAAAAAAGGATCAGAGAACTGTGACCATGCAGAAATAATCCCCAGGAGATTCTTAGCATCACTTACAATTCTGATCAAGAAAGAAAAGGCAAAAAAAAAAAATCATCACATCATATAATAAGCACATTGGTAGAAATACTACATCTGCATGCTACAACTTGTGGGATGAATCTAAAGGTTAATTTCATAGAAACAACACTCTCACCTCACAACCAATGCTCCTGGTAGACACAGACCCATCTGTTGCCAGACATTACCCCAAAGCAGCTGCATCCCAGACGAACAAGACCCAGGCCTCCATGTCTAAGCAAGGTAACACTGGGGACAGTTTTCCCAGTAGTGTCTAACCAGGGACTTTAAAACAATGACCAAGAGCGGTGCAAGGGTCCAAATGGCCTAAGGGAAGCATTGTTAATTGCAGCACACATTTCCAGTATTCCCCTTCGCTGCTGCCACCATGCCCCCTTTGGTTAGAGAGTTACATTTCAGGAACACCAGCCAAGTGTGCTTTCCAGTTCTTCTTACTGAGCCTCCAGTTGCCCAGGCAAGCTAAACACCAAGGTGATAGCAGGCTCAACTCTAGCTGCAAATTGGTGAGAGAGCAAAGGGAGAGAGTCCTCCCCATCACCAAAAACATCACACTTTGGCTGCACGGTTACTAAATCAGTGACCAACACTCCAAGCCTGGAGTACATCCTTTGACAGAACTATTTCGGGGAAAGTAACAGAACAATGACTGTACATAACCCTTCACATTCCTTTCCACAGAGGGAACTAGAACCCGGTTCCTAAGGACACATTGTTAACAATAACACAGACGACAATTCTTCTTAGGGAAGAAACCAGGACGAAAGTCACTCTAGTGCAGCAGCAGGTTTTCTAGTCAAAGCACACGGACAACTTGCTGGCGGCCAAGGAGCCCTTACAAGGCAAAAGGCACTTAGGACACCCAGAATCTCCCACCCTATGACCTTTCAAACCTGGCACCACAAGCAGCAGAAGCAAGAGCCAAACACTGCACTCATAAAGGATGACAGTCATAGTCACAGAGAACCCCAAAGCACTAGGAAGTGTAAAGCACCCGGAGGCACATCCCACATCCCCAAACAGATGCACACTTAGTGGGACACACAAGAAGGCGACCCTATCCTACCTTCTCGGTTTTCAGTTTCTTGATTCGCCTGTGGCTCTCCTCCTCCTCCTCTTCCTTCTTGACCAACATAGAGTTTCCCATGAGCGCTGAATCCGCAGCACTTTTGCTAACTTCCCCTGCAGCCGCGACGCTGCCACTCCCAGCGCCCCCACAGTGGAAGGGGCTCGCACCACTTCCATTGCTCTTGGACCCAAAGCCATAGAGGTGACCACCGGAAGGCACCTGGCCTCCGCTGCCATTCTGGTGGACCTGCAGCAGGTCATGCTTGTCTTTTCGGGATCTTGCAGCATCCTTATCCCGCTTGGCGCCTCGACTGCTGTGGCTTTTCCCTGGCTTTTCCTCCTTGCTTTTCCCACAGGAGCTTGCCCCCGCGGTGGCAGCCGAGGTCCCGGTGCTGGTACCGTTGCTGTTTGGGTTGCCGCCGCCGCCGCCGCCGCCGCCACTCACACTTTGACCCAGCGCTGAATTCATGCCAGTAGCCTCTCCAGGGCGCCCTTGGACTTCCTGCCTCTTGCCAGTGCTGCTGATCTCGGGAATTCCATACAAGGCAGCAGAAGGCAGAGATTTATTAGCATCCTTAGAAGTTTTAGCCCTTTTCACTTTTGATTTGCTGGTCTCTTTGTGTGAATTCCCCTGGGGAGCGGAGGGCTGAACAGAAGCAAATTTTAGGCCATCAGCTAAGGCTGAGGTAGTACCGGTCCCATTGGAGGCCGGACCTCCACAATCCTTAGTGTTGCTGTTGGTAGTGGTGTTGGTGGGATTATTCATCTCAAATTTCTGTCTGTCCTTCTCCAAATCGGCGTCCAAATCAATGATTAAATTTCCAACCCCGATTTCCCAATCATCGCCACTGTCATAAGTATCAACTGTATTTGGATCCACACCTTTTCCTGCAGTCGAAACGTTCACGGACATCCTGAAGATGAGGTCTCTAGATTAAAAATCCGATGAACTTTCCTTGGGAAGTGAGGGGACATTCGTTTAGCTCCTCTGGGCTTTCTCTTAAGGAAAAAAAAAAAAACAAACAAAACAAAAAAACAAAAAACTTCCAGTCGTCCTCTGCTTTTTCCTGCCCGGAGAATGTGTCCAGAGATCTCACACCCTTCACTCCAGGTCCACCATCTCCTGTGGAGGGGAAGAGAGGCGAATGTTTCTTGTCTGGGTGTTACCAGAATAGAAAACGATTAATACTGGGGAGTCAGTAAAAGGGTACAGGGAGGGACAGAGAGTAAGGGGCTCATTATTGTCTCCACAGTCCAATGCCAGGTCTTAAGAAAACAGCCAGACTTGAACAGCACCCCCTGACAATAAGCATCTTACAGAAGCTAAAACAAAAATCCCTCTCAACAGGGGAATAGCCAGTTCTTTAAAAGCATTAAAATATCTCCAAGGATCTGATTAAAGCACAGAAAGATTTTTGTGGCTTTTTTTTTTAAGTTGAACATTTTTGCCTAGCACATGGGCTATTTCAACCCTAGGAAAAAATCCAGGACACTCAGACAAGAAAAACATGGTGTTAAACGTCCCTAAACATGTCCTGGCTCTTGCAGTGTAAATAACCAGGCCCTGAAAGTTCTCTGGGACCCGTGTTCAAAAATGATGTCACTAAGTTTTCCTCCTTTCTCATTTTAATACTTCTTACAAATTGCCTGGGCAATATAGGTTTTGTTTCCCATAAGAAACAGGAAAAAAAAGATAAAAAAACAAACCACTCAACAGTGGTCCTACACACTCATACACACACACACACACACATACACACACACCACCACCACCACCTTTCCCCCCACAACCACACAATTCTTTTCTGAAATACATACAGACTTCTCCAAGAGCATTTCTCTCAGTAAAAATACAGTGTGAGAGGAAAGGTTACATATTTGCCTCTTGAGGAAAAAAGGAAAATCCATCTAAACAATTCTGCCATACCCCTGGGTCACAGAACTGCTCAGTCTGTTAAATATGGTGCCACTGACTGTAGGAAAACTGATTAAGACATACACTTTAAGTGATCCACACCACAGTGGCCTCAGTGACCACAAATGAGTGTGTGTTTGACAAAGAGCAGTTAAAACAGTTTTTAAAGGGATCAGCCCCCTTTAACAGTTGATTGTCAAGAAAATAAATAATAAATAAACAAATGCACGCTCACACACACAACACACACAACACACATAACACACACACACAGAGAGAGAGAGAGAGAGAGAGAGAGAATGCTTACCTTTTAATCCTTTATCATTTTTTTAATTAGGCCCGAAAATCAAAAGGTATTTCTCACTCCAGTCGGCACACAAGCCAGTGCCTCATTTTACTTAAACACCAAATGATCAAAAAGGAAAAAACCAAGTAACACATCTCAGCCAAAATAATCACTCAATAACATTATTTCACTTCCCCATCCCCCTTTTGGCAAAAAGCTCTGGAGTCCTTTTCTCCTTAAAAAAAATGTGTCACTGTGCAGCTGGGAGATGCTTCACATTCACAACCCAAGCACCGAAGGGTGTTTTTCCTCTTAACAAGCATTCAGAATAATAGGGTGTTGAGAGAGGGGGGATGGGAGGGGAGGGGAGAGAGAGAGAGAGAGAGAGAGAGAGAGAGAGAGAGAGAGAGAGAGAGAGAGAGAGAGAGAGAGAGAGAGAGAGAGAGAGAGAGAGAGAGAGAGAGAGAGAGAGAGATTAGAGAAAAAACTTTTCCGAACTTCGGATTCCGCCTTCAGTTGCAGACTTCAGAGTCACCGTGATCAGTAAGTAATGATCTCATGTAGCAAACCTACAGGCGTCCTCTAGTAACGAGACAGAATGTGCTAACATCGGGATAAATTAGTGAAAGGGAAGAAAGAATAAGAAGAAAGGACTGAAAATCTGGGCTGGATTCCGCCTGTTAGTCGGGAAGTGGCATTTTTCCGCTCCTCCTGACATTTGATTTCTCCAACTAACTCACGGAAGGGGTGAAAGGATGAGGGGGAGGAGGAGGAAGGAGAAAGAGGAAGAAAGGGTGGGATGAGAAGCTGGGCTGGAGGAGAAAAAGAAAGGTGTGGAGGAGGAGGAGGGAGCAGACGATGCAGGGAGCTGATAAACCAGTTAGAGCAGCTTTCGCCCAGGGCGGGGGGCGGTGGAGCGGGGAAAATAACGGCGTCTAAAAGGGGCTGTCTTGGAAACCTGAAGGATGTGATGTTTTCCTGTTTGTTGTTTTTGAGAAAAAAAGAACCGAGTTCTTAGAATAGTCCCCGAGGAGGGGTTAAAATCCTCCGCCGCGCAAGCCGATCTGTCATGTGGTAATTCGATAATTAGAGTCAAAAAGATTTTTTTTAAGGCGACCTTTTTCCAGGACAATTTTTTCCTCTCTACACGCAGCAAACAGTGCGTCTCTATTTTTTTTTCCTCCTCTCTCCACCTCTCGCCCACCCCCTCCTGTGTTTAGTCAGATGGCCTCAGAGCTTGGCTTAGTATTTTTAATTAGCTGGCGTTTGGAAGCTAAAAGCAGTAATGAATTGTTGATGGATTGGAAGTGGAGAGTCGCTTTGCTGGAAATGTCGGGGCTGGGAGAGGGGGATGGGCGCGTTAGCAACACCAACCATCTAAAAGGAGCGATTTTGTTACAGTGCAAGCCTTTCACATCACGTGAGGATCAAGGGCTCAATTGGTTGTCGTGAGAACAAAAATGGTGACAAGCGTATCAAGAAAATACTGATCTGGTCTTTAAAAAAAAAAAGCTGAAGGTCTCTCCCTTCCCCCCCGGCTGCCCCTCCTCCCCCAGCACGCCCTGCAGTAGGCGAAGCTACAAGTTATGAATGTGAAACATTTCTCAGCCATCTAGGATCTCGGAAGTTCGGAAAGAGGGAAATGTAATGGCCACAAGAGCAAAGCAGATGTTTTAAAGAAACACCTTATAAACCTATCCTCAACTGATCTCCAATTTGTCGGCTTTCCCAAGGATGCCAGGGCGGGGACTCCTGGGGGAGGGGGCAGGGTACCTCGAAGTTGCTGGGATTTTAGGGACCCCCCTTCATGTATTAAACAAAGGAAAACATTTTGCTAGCTCCCAAACCCAGTCTTGTAATAAACACACCATTGTTACTATTTGTGGGTCTGTTTGGGTTGGGTGGGGCTCCCCCCCTTCTCTTAATGATGTTTTTTTCTTCCTGCTTTTTTTCTTAAAGAAGGTGGAAAATGGTAGTTATAGCCATTACATGTAATGGATGAATATTCCCTAGTTTACTATTAAATTACTGAGCAGGAGGATGTGACAGGAGAGAAATCGGCTTGTTCTACCCGGGTTCCCATTTGCCTGCCTCGGTCTGGGCGGGGGTCTGCTCAGCTCCGGTAGGAAAAAGGGAGGAGGGGGAAGGTGCTCGAGAGAGCTGACACGGCGGACCAGGGTGTGTAACTGAATCACTCTCAGTCTCCTTTGGGTTAGAGCCCAAAAGGTAATTTACTCTAAGTTAGCCCAAGTGCCCAGTCAAGCTTAATTTGTCTAAAGAAGTTACAAATGCTTCACCCTCCACTGAATAAAATTCACCCTTCTTGGGTTGTTCTAAATGCAAAGCCAAACCTTGTAACTAGTTCCTCATTTCAATGCATAAAACTCGCACATTCCCCTGCATGAACACCCCACTAAAGTGCTATATAGCGACACACCACGCAACCGTACTTACGGTCTGTATGGGAGCGAGTTGACCTTTTCCTTCTAACTGCATTGAGTGTGTTTGGTTGCAGCCGCTTTATTTTGGAAATTATAATTTCTTCAATTTTTTTATTATTAAAGATGGACCAGCAAATGTCACAGACCGTCCCGTGTATTTTTTATAAAAATAAAAAAACAACAAAACAAAGCAAAAACAAGAACACAGGAATCCCCCCGGTGCACACACACACACCAAGCTTGTTCTGGAACAGTGGAATCAGAACTGAAACACAACACACGCACAGGGGGAGTGTAGCCAGAAGAGCTCTCAGCCTGTATACCTGAAAGGGACTTTTCTTTGTTCCCAATGCCCTTTCGCATAGAACCAATCAGAGAGCAGCTTTTATGAAACTGGGCTCTCTCATTGGCTAGCTGCTTTCTCTTGGCTACTGTAGGGGGTTGAGATATACACACGTATAAAACACACACTGAGCTCGGGTGGGGGTGCGATGGGGGGTGGCGGTGGAGACAAAGCGTTTTATTTTCCAAGCAGATTGGGGTTGCGGAACCTCCCGCAGGACGAAGGGAGGGGGGAAATGGGGAGCCTGTTTCAATTACTACATCATTCACATAAAACACTTATTTATTAAAACACATCTCAAGCAGGCTGCGAAGAGAGGATGTCGGTAAATGCAAGTTTGATTGTGTTATCTTGGGGGAAATAATGTATGTGATCGCTCGGTGGCAGAGGGAAGCCAGCTGAGCCACCGGCGCAGAGCGGGGACGCCGCTCCGTGGAAACCCACGCGAGCGGTTTCCTGTTGTCTCTTCCCATGTCCCAAGGACTCGGCGGCCCAGCTCTGCAGCTTCTGCCTCTCAGCCCTACACACACGCACACACACACACACACACACATACACACACACACACACCCTACATTGCTCTCTCACACAGAAAAAGCCACGAAGGGGCGGGGGGGGCGGTAATGGGGGGGAACAAGTAACCCTTTTGTTTCCAGGCTTCGGGTCTGCAATCACTAACGTGTGGATCCCGACGACCATTGAGCCAACCTTATGAATGACTCTCTTAAATTAGCAACAAATCTCCCCCACCTGATCTTCGGCGACTCGACAAGATAAATAAATATAAAACATGGCCTCATTATTGAAAAATAAATCGATTTGTGGAAGATAACATATACTAGGCATATTAACCCCTTAAGCAGTCCCTTGTTCTCAATTTTTAACCATCTGAATTATCTGTCAGAATCCTTTTTCCAAATCTTTAACCCAGGCGCGGGCAGAGATTCTAAATTCTCTGAATGCTCTGTCCACAGCCTACAAACATACAAAATGTTCTCGCTTTTATAGTTAAGACAAACGCAGGCAAGTTAATGGGACTCATTTTCCAGGACACGAAGCTAATGTGAAATAACAACTCGTTAATATATTTAAGCTAATGTAGTCTTACAAAGTAAGCCTTTAGAACGTGGTTTATTTTTAATTTTGTGCTGTTATTTATTTTCAATTATTTTAGGAGTCAGCCTATGAATTTTAAGCAAACCTATTATAACCCCCAAATTGAGGGAATGGGTATTATTTGGATTTTTGCACGAGGCAGCTGGAGTTTTAGATGTACCTTAGCTTAGGCAAATGGGCACACAGAGGAAATTACCTCTGGCAGAAGACAGTTATGAAGTAAATGGTTGATGGCGACTTTGTGGATCAATAAAAACATTTATGCTACATGTTATAAGTAATGGCTATTGACTAATGTTTGTGTTTTTAATATATTTAGTCCATTAAAAAATGCCAATTTGTTGTTTCACTCTAGATGAACTAGACTAGATGTTGCAAACATTAACAAACAACAGTTTCTGACCTTTATTGGAAGAAGACAGACAAAGCAATCTATGTGGCTTGCCCTAACTCCTTTTCACTCAAATCGAAGCTAGACATTAACAAATAATGTGGGACAAATTAGATGTCTAGTGCCCACTCATCTTCCGTGTCAGCACTGATGTCTATGTAGTATTTTTGACTGTACAGGTTTTACATTGTGTATGGTTCCTTGGAAACAGCACAGTACCATATGGAGAGTCATAACTTGTTTTAGAAGTGTGGTTCCTCATAAGACCAGCTCAGGCTTCTGCACTTCCTGTGTCCCTGGGGTGTTCTCCCCATTTCAGGGTGTGGTTACCCCATATGTTAGATTGGTTTGGAAAAAATCAATGCTTATTTCTTAGAACAAAAAAACTTGACAAGGGTATTTAAACATCACCATCTAGAGACACCAGGAAAGGGCAAAGCTCTTTCAAAACATCCCCTTACTAGAGAAATCACAGAGTTGGACCACAGGTTTAGTATAACCAGGTACAAAACTTAACCACCCAGATGTGTAATTGAACCTTTCCCTGACTTCAACACCCATACCTCAACCTTAAACACCATTGGCCAAAGATAAGGGTTTATGCTCAACTTGACTGCAGACTTAATTCAAATTATTTTGGCAACTTAAATCCTCTTTCTTTTTAGTTTAGCATTTGCACAACCCTTTATTCTCCACCCCCATCTCTCCCGGGCCCCAAATTCTTCCAGGCAACTTTTGAATAGGCTACTATTGTTATGCTGGCTTTGTGCCTATTTGTTTTTTGTTTTGTTTTGTTTGACAAGGGGTGGGGGACAATCAGAGGCATCAGAGGCCTCACAGTTAATAGAAAACTGAAAGAAAGATAATTTGCTACCAGCTCTGGGAAATGGAGTTACTCTCCTCCCTCACAAAATTGGAAAGTTTTGTTCTGTTTATAGAGTCGAAATGTTTCATCATGATTATTTTTATTTGACTGAATCGTTTTGTGGATTTCATAAGTGAATATTGTGTTTCCATAATCTCCACCCTTACATTCTGCCCCTCCAACGCCTCCTATGTTCTCTACTCCCTTTCAATTTCTTGAGCTCTTCTTTATTATTACCTACACTTCTTACCAAGTTCACAGTGTTGCTGTCTTCCTACCAACACCTACTGCATTTACTTGATTACACCAGCACACTCTTTCAACATGTGCACTTTGTAATTTTACGTTTCTCTGGTTGTCTACCCAGAGGTGTGAGAGACAGAGGCGGTGTCTGGGGAAAAGGGCAGCCTTCAGAATTGAGGGGTGGGGAAAGCATGAGGTCAGTGCAAGGGAGGTAATTAAAGTGTGTCATCTTACCTGCAATAGTAGTCGCCATCACCCCTCCATGGGCCCCCAAATCCACTCAGCACTACTTGTAACACATCGTTAGCAAGGAGGTGGAAAGATTCCTGGCAGGAGACCTGGCTTGGCTTTTTTCCCTCTTACCTGCAAAGTACTCAAGAGGAAGCCAAGGTCTTCAAGCAGCACCACAGCAAATCAACGTGGTCATTGTGACCCTTTCTTCTGATTGGGAGTGTATTAACAGTCAGAAATCAGTTTTACCTCCTTCCTTTAAAAAAAAGATTTATTTATTTATTACATATACAGTGTTCTGCCTACATACCAGAAGAGGGCACCAGATTGAATTGTAGATAGTTGTGAGCCACCATGTGGTTGCTGGGAATTGAACTCAGGACCCCTGGAAAAACAGTCAGTGCTCTTAACCTCTGAGCCATCTCTCCAGTCCCCCCCCCCTTTTTTAAACAAGCATTTCACTAGGTAGCCTAGATCAGCCTCAAACTTGGCATGTTCTGCCTTCCAAGCAGTAGGATCATAGGAATGTGCCATCGTGCCCAGCAGACATAATTTCTTAGGTTTTATTTACCTGGAAACAAGTAAACGCTTTTCTAAAACTACACACACCACACACTTGGGGGTTCTTGGGAGTAAGAGAAGAACTAGAAAGAGAAATCCTAGATTATGAATTCAATGTAGAATGTGGAAATGAGCTTAATTTATAGAAAAGGGAAATTAATTTAGATGTAATGAGAAATGTATTGGCTATCCAACAAGACTTTAGGGAAAGATTCTTGTCTGCCTGGAGTCCTTAAGCAGTGGTCTGTCTGCCTGAAGGCAGTGGGTAGGCAACCTGTTCCCTTCTAGAGAACACAAGGTTGATTAATGAAACACCCACACAAACATTAGAAGGTCTTCACTCTTTTCACCTTCAGATAATTGTTCCTAGTTGTTAAAGAGTCACTAAGGGGGAAGAAAAAGTAGACAAAACAAAAACCACAATACAACAAAACAAACAAACAAAAAACCTGCATACTAAACCCAACTCAGATTTCTTTGGACTACTTTTAGCAATATCTATCTCTGGGTAATTGTCACCAAAGGAGCCAAGCAGTGTCCTCTTGGTCAAATGTGTGGTGTTTTACATTATTCTGAAGTAACCTTGGACCAAAATAAAGTGTCAAGGGGAAAAAAAGGTCTTATATACAGAACCATTTCAAATCCTGGGTAGAGAGAGGTGAGGGGTGGAGAGAGGTGAGGGGTAGAGGTGAGAGGTGGAGAGAGGTGAGGAGAGAAAGACCTCATGCTATTCCCTGCTGGAAAAACACATTTCTGATAGACATTCCACAAATACAGATATTCTTCCATACCCTCTAATATTGCTGTATTAGCTGTTAAGGTGGGTTTATGTCCTGTTCACTCATTTTAGCCTAACGTCTCACAAATCAACTCACAATATAGAGAGAATCATGCAGTCTTGACAGCTCTTTGTAATATAGCTTAGCTTAAACAACTGGAGATGATAGAAGGCAAACGTATCAACCGATTTAACATTGCAATGAATTTTAATAGTAGAGAAATAAAAAGCGAGCGGTATAGTTCCATGGTAGAGTGCTTGCCTAGCCTGCTTGAGGGCATGGGTTCAATACCAAGACAGAAAGAGAAAGACGGGGTAGCTTCTCCCTGTATGCTCCAATAACTCCTGTTTTCTCGTGCAGTTCCAATGCCTTAATAGAGAAGAAAAAGCAGAAACCTGAGCCTGCTATGTTTCACTTTGAGAGAAGCTAGCACAACACATTTTTTAAAAGGAAAACACTCTTATACTGCTTGCATTGAGAGAACAGCAATGTAGGTCAGTGTTAAGTGTCTGAAATCATACCTCGGCTTGGCCCTAGGTACTATCAGGGTGGTGTGGGCTATGTCTGCATGGGTGCCCGAACAGGGTCTGGGATCAGCTAGCAAGGTTAGGCAATTTCCATTGCAAGCAATGAAGCCATTTCTAGGAAAGGATTCTCTTTTATGCCTGTGAAGACCGGGTACATAAAGAAGATCAAAACACAAGCTGCGTTTTTTAGAACTACTTATTGGAGATTGCTGTTGCTGGTTTTATTACAATATGTATTTTACAGATTTAGGTAATAGCCCTGATTTTTCAAATCGACCTCTGTTTAGACACGTTTCACTTTGGGCTGTTTCTTGTCTGCAAAATTACAGTCATTTGCACGTTATTACAGTGAGTAGGAGACAGATTGTATTTAGCTCTGGGTGGGGGAAGGGTTATTATGGGAAGTGATCTGCTACGGTCAGCACATAATTTCAGCCTGAAGAAAATTGCTTCTGAATGGCTGGTCTGTTAGCCAGCCAAGGAATGGTCACTGGGAAAGCCTGCAGAACAGGTCTGCTTAATCTGCATTGCGGGGTTAGCCTCATTGCCAGAAAGAGAGTCCATGGGGAAAAATGTTTGCAAAGCAAAACTTAAAAACGTGTAGCTGAAATAGTGTCACTGCTCTGTGTGAATTTAAAACAACAGAGTAGAACACCACCAAGTTGGGAAAGGACAAAGGCTATTGGGTGCAGCCGTTATATTGCTTGTCCCCTTTCTGTGTCCTTCTGTTGGGAGATTCCATGATTTACTGAGCTCTGGCTCAGTTGTAGGTACAAACATTTGTGACAGCATCATGGAACACACTGATAAATACATCTCTGAAATTTTCGGGCATATATGATTACAGGAGAGGGGGGAAAAACCAAACCAAACCAAGCAAAATACGACAGCTTTGTTATTGAGAGTGGCATAACACCCTTAACTACAAAAATGCTCAGTATATTCAAAAGTGTTTTCATACTTTGTGAACGTTATTCTCTTCAGATTTCATAAAGTTGACACACATGCAATAAAGCCATGATGTTCATCAAAATCAGCAAACCCTAATTATTGATGTAGGATTCTCAAGCAGCTCCTAGCCAGTCTTCACGTGTTTGCTTAGAAGAAATCAGGAGCCTACCACTGATTTGAAAGAGGACTTCTTCAGCGTCTTGGCCGTCTAATGCCTCTGGTTGTTGAGAAAAACGGTGCCTATTCTGTTTTCTAAACAAGCTTTCCTAAAGGACAAATCGCTACAATCATTTGGAGAATATGCAGTAAACAACAGAGAGTTGTTCTGCTATTTTCTCAGGAGAGCGTTTCCTCCCCCATTCTCATGCAGCTCAGCCAGCCTACTAGCCAATCATCATTATGGAAATGTGGCTCTCAGCCTCCTGATTGGTTGGTTCCTGAGCTTGCAGCTTTCTATAGCTCAGGAGGCGCTGTCAGGCTAGCCTGTTGGATGGGTCTTTTTCTTATAAAATTATTTTAATCATTTTTTCTTTTTCTTCCTCATGCCCCATTCTCTACCCACATTAGTACACACACACACACACACACACTCACACACACACCTGTAAGACATAAAGCATAACGATTTTATTGGAAGCAGTTTAAACATGGAATGTTTCTGTGTGAATGTATGTCACATGTATACATGTATGCAGGTACCAGAAAGGACTTCAGATCCCCTGGAACTAAAGTCACTGGCAGTTGTGAGCTGAACTATGTGGGGACTGGGAATCAAACTTGGGTCCTCTAGAAGAGTATCAGCTACTCGTAACCATTGTGATACCCACCTCTCTAGCCTCCCAAAAGAGATTTTAATGTACTTCTCATCTAATGTTTGCTGTTTAGGTTCTTGCTGTGTGGCCCTGTTTCTTAGAGGACTCCCACAAAGGTTAATAGAACAAATGAAAATTTGCTGTCATTTTAAATATTAAATATTCTGTTCTGAAATGTTTTAGCTTAAAAATCTTGAATATAGCCAGGCAGTGGTAGTGCATTCCTTAATTCCAGCACTGGGAAGGCAGAGGCAGGCTGATCTCTAAGTTTGAAGCCACCCTGGTCTACAGAGTAAGTTACAGGACAGTCAGGGCTACATGAGAAACCCTGTCTTGAAAAAACAGCAACAACAAAAACTAATAAAAACAAACAAACAAAAAACAGATTATAATTCAAGAAAACAGCAACTGGAAACATGTCTGACTTACATGTTGCAAAAACTTTCCTTCATTCTTTACGTACATTAACATATTTACCCTTTATACCAGACAAGCAAGCTAAATACAATTCTCATTAGATGAAGAAACTGAGAACCAGGAACCCTGTGTATTTTGCTGCTGTACTGGCCTGCCACAAAATGTGTATTGACATCATAACCCTTTTAAGTCACGCAAAGGAGCATTAGAGGGGTGAATTCTTCTCCTGCATAAAAGAATTTAAACATTTTCTTTTTTAAATTTTTATTTATTTGTTATGATTACATTGTTCCTGCCTGAACATCAGAAGAAGACAGCAGATCTCATTATAGATGGTTGTGAGCCACCATATAGTTGCTGGGAATTGAACTCGGGACCTCTGGAAGAGCAACCAATGCTCTTAACCTCTGAGCCATCTCTCCAGCCCCTAAAGTAAACATTTTCATATGAAAGAAAACTAAAGTGGTAAAGCTTCCACTAAAGATCTATATTATGTCAGCTAGAAAGCATGACAGTGATGAGTGACATGATTTTTTTTTGAGAAAATATGTTATCTCTGGTCCTAACACTCAGAAACATGGACATATGAATGTGTGTGTGCACGCACATGATTGTATTACACAGGGAATGATGTGGGGTGGAGAGATGGCTCTGTGAGGAAAAGATGAGACTGAAGATCCAAGTTTGATCTTCAGACCCCATGGAAAAAGTCAGTTAGGATTGCACACATCTTTAATCGCAGCACTGGTTCCTGGTGATAAAAGGCAGAAACCAGAGCATCTATTTGAAATTTCAGGATTATGCAACATAGCATCAGCAACAACAACAACAACAAATGAGACAAAGAGGAAGGTGAGAACTGACACCCAAAGCTCTCCCTATGCACACCTCGGCTTGCACATGCCCCTAGGTGCTGACACCTCCAGCCCCTCCATTACCAACATTACTCACACAGTGTATGTATGAAATTCTCCATACTAAAGTTTGAAGGGAAAAAAGCTACCAGGATTTGGGGGAAGAAGCACTATTTGAAATTACAATTTAGCCAGGCCGGTGGTGGCGCACGCCTTTAATCCCAGCACTCGGGAGGCAGAGGCAGGCGGATCTCTGCGAGTTTGAGGCCAGCCTGGTCTACAAGAGTGAGTTCCAGAACAGCCTCGAAAGCCACAGAGAAACCCTGTCTTGAAAAGAAAAAAGAAAAGAAAAGAAAGAAAAAAGAAATTACAATTTAACCCTTGGCATCGCAAACTTTTTCATGTTCCCTTGATCTCCAACCATCTCAAGTGGCATTATAACACATGCAAGCAAGCAAAAGATTGCATCTGAACCCTAACCCTGTATTGGTGCAGGTTGTTGTTTTTTGTGTATGTCTGTGTAGTTAATAAAATGTACATTTAAGCTCATAAATGGCGCAAATCTGTAACATTCCATGTGTAGTTCCAGCATGCATCTCTGAGATAAGCTTGAACATTTTACAGCTTTCTTCCACAAAGTACATTTCAATCAAGAAGTAAAAATTTCAGTCCCATAGGGGAAATAGAGTCAATAGAAATTAGGAAATAAAGATTCAGTATTTCATTACTGGTATACTATACTTCAGAATAAAGTGGGGGAATGATAATTTAGATTTCCTCAGCATATGACTTTTTATTCTCTCAAAACACAGAATTGTAGAAACGAGGCCTGCAGAGTTCAGATGAAGAATTAAATTCTTCAAATAAAATAGCAACACACAGTGAAAGACACTTATACATGCAACATTGAGCAGAATTTGACTAAAGGAAGAAAAGAAAGAGGTTTAATCTTTTCACAAAGGGGACTAAGAAGCTGACATGAAAAGAACATTGGAGATAAAATCATGGTAACAGTTACTGTTCTTAACAAATAGGATATCATTTTGTGAAATAATGAGATTATAATACAAGGAGTCACTGATAAAACTGTTATAGCAGAAAATGGATAAATCATTAAATATAATGAGATTTAAGTATCACTATGAGAGAAATGATATGTAATTAGAAAAAGGAACAGAATATAAAAGGAAAGCCGTGATTCCATCCATGGTTCCACACTCGTAGGAGTCTAGTAATAAAGAGGAAATTATCTGGGTCTGTTAATAAATTATAGACACCATTTTCAGTAATTACAATAACAATAGTCCTTCTAAATCCAAGCTTATGCCCTATCAACCTCTCTCTTTATTTAACAAACACCTGTGTAACACCCTGTGCACAGAATTACACTAAACATTAGATAAATATTACCTCATTTTCCATGATTAAGTTTGGAGCATTCAGGAGGTAATTCAGCCAACCTCTGTGGAGATTTATGAGGTCCATGGGAGACATGAAAAGACAGAGGCCATTCTCTGCCTTAGATGATTCTTGGTGAGGTAAGGTGCTTGCCAAACTGAAAAGGAACTGAATTATGGTGATAAGTACAAGAAGTGTGGCTTGGGGGAAGAAGAAAGGCATGCTTTATATAAGGAGTCTGTCCAGGCTCTGGGGAAGAAGCAGGTGAAAGGACTGCCATGCTTGAGTAGAGATGGAGGAAGGATCTGCAGAGCAGATAGACGAACACTGATGCAGAGGGAGGAACGGATGGGGCTTTGGTGTCAGCCCAGGTAGACTGACTGTCGGAAGCCTTATAGGACAGCAACAGCGTGTGGAGTGAAGTCGTGTTGCAGATATGACTATTAGGAATGGATACTAAAATCTCCTTTGGGAACAATGGCAGGAGGCATCTGGCTACCCTGTGCTTGTAAGTGAGCCCTTGGCTCTGTGCTGTGTCAACCAAAGGCATGGCTGACTGATGTCACAAGTCCTGCAAAGAGAACTTCAAGTTAGTCACAGGGTGGTAGTCTACCCTTAATAGTAACTATGAGAAACCCTTCAATAGCTTGTAATTTACAGGCTTTTTGTTGACATACATAAGAAGTATTCTGAAAATGTTTGAAAGTTAATAAATGCATCATATAATACATGTATGGGCAAGTTTTTTAAAAATAAAGATATTACAACATTAAAAAAAAGACATTGCAATATGTTTGGTATTAATTTGTAGATTCCCCAGAAGTGCAGGGAAAGAAATGAATGGTGAGCAATCAGAATGCAATGAGATATCATTTAAGCTAATGAGTACATTCAGTGGGCAGAATGGAATCAGGCTGCGGATGTACCTCAGTGGGTAAGTGCTTGCCTAGCATGTTCGATCTGATCCTCAGCACTGGATAAACTCAGCATGGAGACCCTTGTCTATAATCCCAGTACTCAGGAGGTGGAGGCAGGAGGATCAGAAGCTTAAGGTCATCCTCTGCTATGCAGCAACTTTGAGGCAAGCTTGACCTACACCATTCCCTGCCTCAAGATGAACAAATAAACAAAAAAATAGATAACAATTTTTTTTGGACTAAGGAAACCTTAAATTTATAAACTCTCAAACCAGAAGATGCAAATTCGATAAGACTATTCTACAGCCTAATTAAACTAATCAGAGCAAGAGAAGGGCTTTGTCAATGAAAACCTGAAGAGTGAGGGCTCCCTGTAAATGAAAAATTGGCTTATTAAAAAGTTAAAGTAATTAAACAGAACATACAATCGAAAACGGACCATCAGAGAATACCAACATATAAGTATGGGGCAGAAAATACAAAGCTCTGAGCAGCCCAGTATAGTGGTACATACCAATAATCCCAATACTCAGGAGGCAGAGGCAGGAGGATCACTAACATTTCAAGGCCAACCTGGTCTATGTAGCATCTGCACTAAGTTCCAGCCTAGCCAGGGTTGCATGTAAAATCTGTCTCAAACATAAGGACTTGAGCAAATAAAAAGAAAAGTAAGTTTAATCAAAACAAAAAACAAGTAAGGAATTGGGAGTATGTCTAAGGAGCAAACAATCACTGGTTACACACAATTCAGGGGAATCAAGTGATCTGTAGTCTGGAAAGCTTCCATTGGTTTTATTTCAGGGAAGTGTAAAATTAAATGAATTTTAACATTCAGCCTTGCAACCATCACCACAATGTAATTTTAGAACAGTATGATTACCCCCAAAAGAAACTCCATGTCTATTTATAGTGGCATGTGGGTTTCAAATAGTAAAATTACAAACCACATTTACATGGTAACATAGTAGTCACATAACAGTTATGATTAGAAAATAATAAGGCTGGCAAGATTGCTGAGCAAGCCTGATGACCTGAGTTCAATCCCCAGATCCCACATAAAGGTGGAAGAAGAGAATCAACTCCACAGAGTTGTCCTCTGACCTCCTACATGAGTACAATGGCATGCATATACTCACATACACATATCACACACATGATATTAATAATTGTCTTTTCAGAAGAAATGAATGAGTTTGATCACAGCATATGACCGTGACTGGTAAAATACTCCCTGGAAAACATCGGAGCAGTCCTTCACAGAGCTTGAAACGAGAAGTTCAAGCTATCTATCCTGCAGTGAAATCCTGGCACACAACCAACAGTAATTCCAGTTTTCTCTCCTTGGCCTCTCTGAACTCAGTTGACCCACTCTATCTGCTAGGCAAGGTGAGTATGATTCCCTTCAGATGTTTTTCCTTGCTGGCAGGCTCAATGTTGAGTATTATTAGCAGCAGGTGCTGAAGAAGAATTGCAGAAGGAAAGAAAGGGCTGTGTGCTTTGGTTCCTGCGGGTTCAGCTGGTAGATTCTCTGAAGCAGAGGAAGTCTCTCCAGAACCAGGGTTCAGCAGTGAAAGACTCACGGTCCTAAAGTGGAGAGGAACCAGCAATATTCAGTCACACTAGTTTCCACCTCAGGCCTGGGGGCTGTGTGCAGCCAAGGCTACCTATGAATAGCGCCTAAAACAAAATTGTAAACCTAAAATATTGTGAGGTTGTGTGTGTGTGTGTGTGTGTGTGTGTGTGTGTGTGTGTGTGTGTGTGTGTGTATTTGGCTGCTTGGCTTGTGTTAACTTCGTAGATGACAGTGCAATGTCAAAAGGTTGGCTCTATCTTGGCCTTCGAGATTTCCTTGGTACTCTCCTAGGCAGTATGGTATCTGAATACCTCTTCAGCTATACACCAGAGAAGTGGATTTTCCAGCATCTTCCTGAGGAGATATTCCTTGTATGTTCTTCTTGTGTGACTCCAGTGGGCTAGAGCATTCCGATTTTTTTTTTGAGACAGGGTTTCTTTGTGTAGCTTTGTAGACTAGGCTAGGCTCAAACTCAACAGACATCTGCCTACCTCTCCCTCGCTGGTGCTGGGATTAGAGGCGTGTGCCACCACCGTCCTGCTGATCATTCTCTTTTTTTAAAGGTATTATTTTGACTGGCAGAAAGAGAACTCAGTTTGGATTGCTAGAACCTATACAATACCTTAATGATAAACACCTGTAGCCCCATCTCTGGGGCTAGGGATGAGGAGACAAGTGGATCCCTGCAGCTCACTGGCCAACCTGCTTAGTCAAATAGATGATCTTCACATTCCTTGAGAGATCTATCTCAGGGAGGTGGAGGGGGACAGTTATTGAGGGGGACATCAGCCACTGAGCTATAGCCTCCACACCAATGTGCACACACGTACACATACGCTCACATTAACAGTACATATACCATTTATCATGCCACACAGACATTGGTGTGGTTTGTTTGGTTTGGTTTTGAGAGAGGATCTTACTTTGTAGCCCTGGTTGTCCTGGAACTCACTCTACAGAACAGAATGCTGGGATTGAAGATATGCACCACCATGATGCCTGGCTACCCTCGAAGATGTTCACTACAACCTTGAGTGTGTGTGCCAGGGTGTGTAGGGTGAGAGCATTACTCCTGGGCTTCATCCCAATGTTACATTATATCTTATAACTCGGATGCTGCATACTCTACTTGCTATTGTGGACAGAAGTTTCTGTCCTGCCTGGTCCCTCAGCTGTTTACAAGCACTCTGCCCATGAGTTGTGTCCCTAGTCCTTATGGGTTTTTGAGTGGATGCAGGTACCCAAAGCACACAGAAAAGGCTATTGAATCCAGTAGAGCTGGAGTTGCAAGCTGTTGTAAGGCATCTCACTGGGATTCTGTTCACTGACCTCAGGTCCTCTGGAAGAGCAGCATGTGCTTTTAACCCTAGGACCATCACTCCAACCCACGTTTAATTCTTTTGTTATTGCTGTTGTTATGTTTTTGAAACACGTTCTCTCTTTGTAACTCTGGTTGTCCGGGAACTCTGTAGACCAGGCTGGCCTTGAACTTGGAGATCCACCTACCTCTGCTTCCTGAGTGCTGGGTTTAAAGGTATGAACCACCACCACCAGGCTCCATAGTTAATTTAAAACTTCTCTAGTTAAACTGTTTAGTTATTCTTCTCTGATTATCCAAGAGTAATATAAAAATATACCATGAACAAAGCCTACCCCTTAAAAAATTTCTTATCCCTATGTTCATTTCCTTATTAAAAGGGTGTTGACTCTATGTAGACCAAAATAGTAATAATAATGAATAAAATAGTAAAGTCTAGACAACTGTATCTTAACTCAGAAAGGGAATTCATACTAATTTTGAAAAGACACATCACAAGGTTGGGTTCTGGTAAACACTGGACCAGTACCGAAGCATCCTGGGAATCTATGTGGTTTCAACCACTGTTGCCAATATCTGTAGCTTTTTGTCAAGCAATGCCCAGACCTAGAAACTTCAAGCATAGCTGACCCTGATGAGTTTCACAGTTTTGAATGGCCGTAGTAAGAGCACATCTCCCTGGCAAATTTTTCTGCTCAACGTGGTGTCAATGGAGGTGACTTGTTGGCTGTGAGATACAGCACCCTTGGAGGGTCCATGGCAACTTTCCTCACAGTCTGGCACCTTGTAGAAATGGCACACGTGACCATCCACTATAGTGGTCTCAAGACACTCGATCTCTGAGAGTAAACTTCATGACCCTTATGAGCCAATCTTGGAAATTACATACATCAGTTACTCATTTCTGGTTACTCCTCTTCCCAATTTGTTGGTTAAGAGTGGACTCCTGGAGGACTCTCAGATAGTTGGTCACTAGAGCCAAATGTGTCACTGAAGAAGTTTGATTCAAAGGGAGGAAACACAGATCTGTCTCTGTAGGGTTCTATAAGAACATATGAAGCAATTTTGAATGACAAAAAATTTTAAGACACCTGGTTTTTTTGATTTGTTTTTTGAGACATAATTTTTCTGTAGCTTTGGAGGCTGTTTTGGAACTCGCTCTATGGGCCAACTGGCTTCAAATTCACAGAGATCTGCCTGCCTCTGCCTCCTGAGTGCTGGGTGGTAGTGGCATATGCTTCTAATGCCACCAGCTATTTAAACAGAGTCTCAGTGGCTTCATTTCAGTGAAGAGGTTTGGAGTAAATGCATTCTAAACTTGATCCAGCTCTTACCATGAAGTTATCAATGAGAAGCAGAAACAGAGAGCTCAGGAACTCTCTCTGTAAGACTGCATGCAAGAAATTAATTGTGCACATGATAATTATATTGATAGAGATATTTTCCTGGTTTACTTATTATGCTAGTTTTGATTTATATGAGCGAAAGCAACTTGGGGTTTATTTGACTCACACATCCTCAGCACAGTCCCTCACTGAGGGAAGCCAAAGCAAGAACTCAAACAGGGCAGGAACCCGAAGGCAGGAACTGAGGCGGATACCATGAGGAAGGCTGTTTACTGACTTGTTCCCCATTTCTTGGTAATATTCTTTCCTTCATTATCTTGATTTTACCTTCCTGGAAATCTTTTTTTTCTTTTTTAAAATTTATGTGAATTGGTGTTTTGCCTACATGTATATCTGTATAACTCCTTGAATAGGAGTTACAGACAGTTGCAAGCTGCCATGTGACTGCTGGGAATTGAACCTGGGTCCTCTGGAAGAACATCTAGTGCTCTTAACCACTGAGCAATCTCTCCAGTCTGCTTCCTGGAAATCTTATTGAATTTTTGTTTTTTAATTGAGGGGCATCATCCATGCTTTGTAACCATTTTCTCATACTTCCCATGTTTTGTTGTTTGTTTGATTGGTTGGTTGGTTGGTTTTGCCTGTGTTATTTTGCCAGGACGAACTATCAAAATGCAACAGACTCTTGGAAGCTAGGAGTGCCGGTCAATCTGGTGTGTCTGGATGTCCCTCTTCTTGCTCTCCCCTTATGTGCTTTCACTATGAACACACACATGTGGTATGTATTTTCATGTTTTCAGATTTCATCCCCTTTTAAGAGTGTCAGAGAGATTGGACAAGACTCATTCTTAGGACCTCATTTAGCCACAGTGACCTCTCCTATGATGCTGTTTCTGTACATTCACACATTGAGATAAGAGGGCTTAGGGCTTACACATCTGGATTCATGGTAAACATAATCAGGGCAGTACATTATCCTTTCCCCCTACACTCTAGCAGACCACTGCAATCAATTTTCTCACTCATACATTTGATCATAAGGCATCAATGATGCTGGTTTTTGATGGGGGATGTCCTTCTGTATTCTGCAAATATGTTTCTTTAACTAGGTGATGGATAAAGCTGTTTTGGCCAATGGATTTAGCCAGGGGGGAAATCCAAACAGGGATAGAGAAAGGTAGAAGGCAGGAAGGTATGATGCCCGGGTATTTTCCGGTAAGATAAGGCCATGTGGACATACGCAGATTAGTAGTCATGGGTTAAAAATTAAGAGATCCGGCCAGCAATAGGCCAAATAGTTTATAATTTATGTAAGCCTCTGTGAGATTATTTTGGATTAAAGGACTGTAGGACCAGGCAGGATAGAAACTTCCATCCATGGGTTTTCTATTCACAGAGCACTTCTATTTCAATAATCTTAATGTTTATTTTAAAGGGTTATTTTTATATCATCTTATCTTTTCACCTATGCTATATTTCCTCAGATCTCTTGGAATATTAATTTCTCTTTGTTTAATTGCATCTTTTCTCCTACAGAGAATTCTGGTTCCTGAATTCTAACTCTGTCTTCCAAGGTGTGTCTGTCTTCAAATTGTTGGTGGCACATTAATTCAGGCTTGATGCCCAGGAGGGGTGTATCTCTGATTTACCCTCTGTTCAAGATGTCATCTCGCCATATCTATAGTTGCCTAGGTAAGGCCTGTAGTGACAGCCTTATGAAACGTCTCACTTCAGAGACATCAGTGCAAGGGTTTACTCTGGGTTGCCTCCAAAAAGCTTTGGTGATTTGGTTCAGAACCTCAAAGCACAAGGCAGAGTATTAATCAAGCGCATCAAATAGACTGCAGCAGAAACTATTATTACACCACTACTATATGTGGAAAATGGGAAATATTCCAAGAAAACCCATTTAATTGTCCCCCTTATGCCTAGGATTAACATTATTAGGCAGGAATAGAGCAAAATAACAACAACAAACGATGTAAGAGTGGCCATGGCTGAGCATGAGAGCAAAGGTCACATCAAATATTTGCTTTCTGTGGCTCCTGTGAAGTTTTGTCATCTCTGAACACATAGCCTTGAGCTGTTGGAAATCTAACATGTGGCTCTCAACCATCCTCATGCTGTGACTGTTTAATACAGTTCCTTATGCTGTGGTGACCCTACCCAACCATAAAATTATTTCATTGTTACTTCATAACTGGAATTTTGCTACTGTCATAAATTGTAACGTAAAAATCTGGTATACAGGAGGTCTGATATTTGACCCCTAAAGGGGCCGTGACCCATAGGTTGAGAACAGATGATCTAAAAGGAGCTCTCTGCTCTTGGCCTTGCTCTGTATTCTTTGATATTAGTCTACCATGAGAGGGTATTTCTTCTGCTATTTAGTTTTAATCTTTCTCTTGTTTTACACCAACTCAGAAAAGTATTCTTCTCATTTATCTAAGTTGTTATGTCTTCAGATTGTAGCTCTATTTTGGTATTGGTGATGACATAGGCTGTGTTGCTCTCCTTTGGGCCTGTACACTACTATTCACTCACTTATATGATTTTATTCAATTTTTTTGTTGTTTTTGTTTTTTGAGACATGGTTCTTCTATGTGTAGCCCTGGCTA
This sequence comes from Mesocricetus auratus, assembly GCF_017639785.1. Lineage (NCBI taxonomy): Eukaryota > Metazoa > Chordata > Mammalia > Rodentia > Cricetidae > Mesocricetus > Mesocricetus auratus. The sequence goes on along the minus strand of NW_024429184.1, from coordinate 100,856,460 downwards.
TTCTGGAACCCATTCTGGTAGACTAGGCTGGCCTGAAGTCACAGAGCCTCTGTCTCCCAAGTGCTGGGGTTAAAGGCATGTGCCACCACCACCTGGTGAAAATTTATTCAAGTCTTAATCTGTGCTCACCATCAAGTAATAATATTGCTTGTGGAGCGAGGTTGGAAGGGAGTAGAAGCCTGAATGTGATATGGTTTGGGGCACAAAAGATCATCCAGATGATACCTACTATTATAGGCTAGAGATGGCAAGCTTAAATATGAACCCAAGCCTCTTTGTTAAATTCATGAGCATGTATTGTCTTTCTAAAATCAAGGCAGTAGACTGTATTTTGGCTTGGCTGTTCCCTTCAATAGAGTTTACAATCCAAGGCATTATAGTCCCGAGTTGACCATAGATTGGCATCGTTTTTTTTCTGTAAGTGCTGCAGGAATAATCTTGGGATGCTGAGACAGAATAAAAGTTGTTGTTATACTATTATGATATTTTTTTTAGTTATGAAGACTTCAATTTCCAGATCAAGTTCTCTGGCTCATTTCTTTCTTTTTATCTTTTCTTTGCTTTCTTTCTTTCTTTTTTTGAAAGACTTTAAAATTTTTATTCTATGGGCCAGGTGGTGGTGTCACATGCCTTTAATCCTAGCATTCTCTGTGAGTTCTGTGAGTTCAAGACTAACCTGGTCTACAGAGTGAGTTCCAGGACAGGCAAGGATACACAGAGAAACCCTGTCTCGAAAAAATTATTTTGTGTCTTTAAGTGTTTTCCTACACAGAAGTGCGACATGTGAATGCCTGGTTCCTGTGGAGCTCCAAAGTTACAAGCTGTTGTGAGCTATTACATGGGTATTGGGAACCAAACCCAGGTCCTCTGCAAGCAAACTCAGTGCTCGTAACCTTGGAGCCATCTTCCTTGTCCATATGGTTCATTTCTAATTAGATCCTTTTCCTGAATCTGCAAATAGAAAAAGGAAAGAGAAGATGGGGAGAGAAGTACTTTCTTGGATTGTATGTATCTTTCAAGATGTCAGTGCACATTTACACTTTGCACATAATACTTAATGTTACTTTTCACATAGTTTATGTTTGTTTCAAAAGAATTAAGCTGTGGCTAGACATGTCAAAGAATGCTTGAGCAATCTATAAATAAAATTTGATTTTGGTATTTAGCATGCATTTAGTTTATTTATTGCTTATTGAGCTGGTGCTCAAACTTTGTTAGTACCTTTGAGGTAAGCGCTCTACCACTGAGTTACAGACTCAGCCCAGACTTTACAAATTTACAGTTCAGGAAACCTGGAAGTAAAATTACTATAACACATGAGAAGAAAGGGGAGCAATGATACAAGTTGAAAAGGTGATGAAACATTTCAAACCTCTAGGCTTTGGTTGAGAGAGATTAATGGCAGTTCTCCATGTTGTAACAGTAATAAAGTTAGCAAGGTATGTTTTAGTTAGCAAGAGTGAACATCTGACCTCAAGGTCACAACTAGACCTCCACAGTTCAAATGGTGACCATTTTTCACCCTTTCCCACAAACAGCAATGCTATCTGCTTCTTCACTAAGTCCTCGTGCGTGGCGATGCTTTTAACGCTGATTTTTACATTGTTTCCCACATTAGAGGACAAATCGGAGGAGGTAAGCATACACAAAAGCAGAGCACATCCGGGGTCTTAATCTCTAGTAACAGGTGGCATCCACAGTTGTAAACCATGTCTGTGCACCTCCACTAGCTTTTCATCTGCATGGAAGCAGATATTTGTATGTATGTTGACATAACTGACTCAAAGACCAGTTCTGTGTCAAGGAAGTCATGTAGCCAGTGGGTAAGAGAGATCTCCTACCACTGTGAAGGTTTGGTAATGGGCATTTCCTGGGGCGAGTCAGCCGCTAAGAATGGGGGCAGGCAACATGGAAATAACCCTCAACTGAGAGTGAGAGTCCTGGGTTCCTGTCCTACTTGTTACTAATCAACTGTAGTGCCTAGGGCAAGCCACTTCGGTTTTCTGCTGTGCCCTAGTTTTTTGTGTATAAATTGGGACGATAAGCTTGTCCTACTTACCTCATTAGTTTGTTGTGAGGGTCATAGGAGTCAGTGTATCCAAACGTACTTTAAGTCTCGTAAAGCTCTAGAGGTGGCAAGGGACAATGTTTCTCCTACCTCTCTCCCCTGGAGAGTTACAGCTGATACCTCTCTGACCAGGTGCAAGCTAATAAGAAAAGCCCACTAGATTTACTCACTCAGAGCTCTGTTCAACATAGAAGCCTTTAGGGGGAAGACTTGGGGAAAAATGTCTGTGTCATGCTTAGGGTTTGTGAAGCAGGGTCAGTTGTGTAGAATGGGAATGGATTAAAATGATTGGTACACTAGTAACAGGCTAAGTGGGCCAACTGGAAAAGCCTGTCTGTTTGGATTTTTCTTGGACTCCTTTCTGTAGAATTTCTTCCTCCTCATCATGGAGTAAGCTCTTCCCTGGAATGGGGTCTTATCACGTACTGTCAAACAAGGGTGATCAAAGAATTTCTTTATGGCCAGCACTTACGGAAAGTTGGAGGTTAGAGCCATGTTGTAGGTTTTATGGCTGCTTTGAGAAGAAGGTTCTAGTTTCTAGGAGGGGCTTTAGGGAAAGAGGAGAGGTTAGAAAACTGAAAACAGGAGGGGCTCACAAATAATTCGCTGCTGGGATCTTCACTTGGGGACATTTTTCTGAGTCCTAACAAGCCTGCCCACAGAGGCAATGCATTGTTTTTGTTTTCTTTATACGTTGCCTAGTAGAGCTATCAAACCTATAATCAGATGGCATTCCATCTTGACTGCTGTGGACTAATATTGAAAACTTCTGGTAAAAATCACTAGAGGAGTCTAACTGTTCTGGATATGTGTGCATACAGACACCAAATGGTTAGAAATGGACAGTGGTAAGAGATGCTGAGATATAGAACAGCACGTATGTAACATTGGTTAGATTGTCTAACATTGGAGAAAGCAGGGAGATGTGATTCCTTGCCACAGAAGAAATCTGACTGTTCCTCCCTGTCCATTTCCTTCTCCTCCTCTTCTTCCATGCTGAGAAGGGAACATGCGGCATGCTAGGAAAACACTTCAACTCTAAGCTACACTCACAACCCTTAGAGGAGATTCTAACCCAACTCTTTTCATTTTAACGATGAAAACGTGGAAACTCCGTTAGCATGTGGTTTGTCCATGGCTACACATTAAAGACAGTGACGATAATTTTCTTTGGCACCAGTTTTTAAGTCCAAATAAGGGACTGAAGGAAGGTGGCAGCTAGATTTAGGATTTGATCCCGGGATAGACAAGATGCACAGTGCTGGTGTGGACATGGCATGAAGCTCAGGCACAGCCATGGTTGAATGAATCATTTCAATGAAAGAGCAGATGTAACGTGGATAATAAAAACCCAGAGACAGATACTGGGGCTTAAGCTGAAGATCAGAGAAGCAAAGCAGTCAAGCACCAGAGAGCTCTTACCTCTATCAAGGCTGGGGCAATCCAGTTAATCCTGAATGTCCTGCTCCTATTTTATATACCTCTCTAGTGCTCAGATTAAAGGTCTGAGCTCTGTTTCACTTTTAGACTGATTCACTCTCCTGTAGCCCTGGGTGGCCTTGAACTCATAGAGATCCATCTGATTCTGTCTCCTGAGTCCTGGGATTAAAGTTGTGTACCATCACTGCCTAGCTTCTTTGACTGTGACTGGCTTTGCATTAGCTCTTCGGTGGCTTTATTAGCTCATAAACAATGTATCACCATAATCAGATATCAACCAAGAAAATTTCATAAAAGAAAGTCGTCCAGGCTGGGCTGGTCCAACAGCCTCCAAAACAATACAGAGAAACCCTGTCTCGTAAAAAAAAAAAAAAAAAAAAAAAGTTGTCCAAGCTAGCTGCAGGGAGATCTTGAGTCAGAGACATGTAGACAGAAATGAATCAATTTTAGAAGTTCAGTCTAGCTAGCTAAGATGGGTTTGGAAATAACAGAAACAATAATACTTCCAGTAACTGTAGTTTTATCGAATGCTATCTACTAGTCATGATGCTAAGTATCTCACATAATTCTCAGCTAAAAATTAAAAACAAAAATGAAGAAGTAGGAATAATGATCCCGTTTATGGTGAAGAAGCAAGTCAAGGCATTACGGAAGAGCTGGAGCTTGATCTGTAGCAGTTCAAATTCTATCACTGAAGTATGGAGAGACAATTAGAAGATGTGTAGTTCTAACATCACCAGTTGGAGAGTCAAGACTCATTGGTAGGTATACAATGTGGGAGTCCTGAAAACTGTCAATGAGTTTAAATACAATAAGTTCCCCAGAACCTACATCTAAAATTGTCTTTAAGTCATAGATTAGCTTATAGTTAACATCTTGTGTTGATTTCAGGTTACTTATTTGCAGTTTATGTTTCCATTTCACTGTAGACACCAAAAAATGGTGGTGGTGGTGATTGGATCTTGTCAAACAGTAAGTTCTAAAGGTTGAATGTTTATATAAAACAATAATCAAGTAATTTGAATAGCAGTTAAATATCTATAAAATTTTAGAATAAAAAAATCTACCAAATGTTAACATACATGTTTAAAATCTGCAATTGATTAGCTGATTCTTTCAAATATTTATTGAGTGTCCATAGTATGTCAGGCTGCATTCTAGATGCCAGAGATATCAAAATCTTTATCTTAACAGGACTTAAATTCTAATGAAGCTGCATTATAATAACTAAACAGCCAGCAAAATATGGTGATTTCAGATGGCAACAAGTGATATGAAAAAAATAAGAAAGGCTGACACACAGGAGGCAGGGCAGAAGGAATTGATCTCTTTGTCTGCTTCCCTTTCTGTACAAAACAGAGTAGTGGATGCAGGGGTGGGGGGACTGAAGTCGGGGACTGTCAAATAAATTAATTAATTAAAAGTAAAAATTAAAAGAAAAAAATTAGGCCAAGTTGAAAATCCATATTGGTGTCCAGGAAACTCCCAGTCTTGGTAGCATCATTTCCATAATGTTTCCATTTCACTTTCACCAGTAATCAATAATATTGATAAATATGGTATAACACTACACAATAAATAAATAGACACAGAGGTAGACAGCCTCTATTTTTATGGGACTTATATTCTAAGGAAGTTGCAGTATAATGTCTGGGAAATGTTGATGGCCGTATGTCAGCACATGAATACGAGCCTTCGACGCAGTTCATACATGCACTGCTATGCAAATGTGCAGACCTTATTTCTGTAAGCTCCCATTGTGTCACTGCGGTTAATACAGAACTTGGCTCAGGATGCTGCTGCTACCATGCACTATGTAGGGTGTCTGCCTGTAATCCCAGCATGCAGGAAGCTGATGCAGTCTGACCCCAGCATGAGATTCGTAACAAGACCCTGCCTCAAAGAACATAATGACTGAAAAATTTAAAAGATACTGCTTTTCGGAAAAAAAAGTTAAAAACTCACAGTTTGGGGGTAAACAATAGCGGATGGAGAGAAAGGCTGACTGTATGTCTAGGAAGGTGAAGGGATTACCCACCCCACTGTGGGGTCTTCACCGCAGATCCATCTTGCTTCTGACAAGGAAGCCCTGCTACCAGGTTGACATAGAGATCTGGGTGACTGTCACACCTTCTATTGAAGCTATTCCTCAAAGAACAAAACCAGTGCCAGGAAAGATGGTGGACACTGAAAATCACACTTGGCTTGGACCAGAATCCATAGGCTTTCATTAGAGAGCTGTCCCCAGTGTTCTTTGGAACCAGGGCAAGCAATGCATTTTCTTTCAGTTGATCCAGAATCCCTGTGGGATACTGACTGCATCAAATGCAGATTGACATCTATTTGCAGTGCAAGTAGAAATGGCAGTCTCACTCTGAATTATTTAACATGGCAACATTTTGCACATATAAATCATGTCCAGCTTTATTAGATTAGGCCAATTGAGGAAATATATACACCTGCCTGTCATGTAAAGCCCTTCATCTTGGGGAGCAGACTCCCCAGGGGGACATCCCAGGAAGTAAATTGAATACTGAGTGGCTTACCCAGTGATGGGCCTGAGTTGAAAATTGAAATTCTTGTACGGACATTGAAATTCCCTTGAAAAATAAAAACCTAGGTATGTCTCCTGGTTACCAGGGTGCTAATCACCAAAGAAGTTTAGATTGGCACGACTATGGCGGTTGGTTGGCTCCCTGTCTTTATGTTGGAGCTGGGCCCTGTTAATGTGGTAGTGTACCGAAGGTCCTTTCCGGTCTTCAGAAGGAAGACGGTCTACAAATGGCAGGCTGGTTACCACTTGCATAAATCAACCAAGTAGCTTGCTATGATTCCTCTGCTTTTGGGGGGGAGAGGCTTGTCAGAAATGGGTAGGAGATGACGAGTGTTTTACAGCAAACTAAAGCGCAGAGATTAGCAGGCAATGACTTTTTAATCACGCAGGGCGAGGTAGTGATGTTCAGCAGATAGGTTTAATTTCTACTACAAGAGGCGAGGGTGGGGTGGGGGCGGGGCTACAACCAACAAGGCCTGCTCTCTCCGTACTCATGAAATTCCAGCGGAGAATCTCTCAAAAAAAAAAAAAAATCCAGACTGCATCTCAAATAACAGCCCCGTGTTAAAGCTCTTCCCAATTTAAGATGGGGCAGGGGTGGGGTGGGGTGGGGTGGGGGGAAGAAGTCACTTAGTGCTACTTGTAGGGACAGCATTGGGAAATGGCATTGTGTCTCCCCTCTCCCCCACCTCCCCGCCTTAGTTAGAGGGCGAAGCTATTCCTCTGAAGGAAAAGGCTCTGTGAGGGGACCCAGCGCCATTACTCTGAGAGCTGAGAGAAATGAGGAAAGAAAAGGCCACTGGTCTCAGTTTACTGCCACAATGGCCTTTTATGAGAGGGATTAGACACGCCAGGAGCTGGCGCAGCGTTCAGCGGTGCCCCTGACGACAATCTGGAAAAAAGATGATAAAATCACTTTGTCGTAAGGCTAAATCACCAAAGACTTCCTAGATAGGGTTTTTGGATTCCCACCGCCCCCTTCCCCTCACCCCCGGAAAGAAGATGAGAAAAAAAAAAAAGGAAAGAAAGAAATATGGGTCGAAAGCTGATTTGTTTTTTCTTTCCCTTTCTTCCCCCAACTCCCTGTGTGCAAGATGTAGCATTCAGAAAACACGTTGAGCGGGTTGAAGCATTAAAAAGATCAGTCTTTGGCGGCTGAATGAAGAGTTGCTGTGCGTGTGACTCACATACTAAACGGAACCTGCCTTCAAAGCCCATTTTACTGCCTAATTATATATACACAAAATGTAGCTGTCTGTTTCAATCAAATCATAGGAAAAGGAATAAAACTCCTCTAAAGATGCAATTTTCATGGTTTGTCATAACCTTAGAAACACTGCTAACGCCAAAGCAGGAAGTGCAGCTGCCTGGTCCAGATAAGGCTCCAGTAATTGTTTTTCTTTTAATTATTACTTTATAAAGACATTATACCTCCTCCTCCTCCTCTTCTGAAAGTTAGTGTCCTCTGTCTTCTCCTCTCTCACACTTCCCCTCCCTTCCCATTTTCACAGGGGCTGGAAGCCAGCGTAGCTATGGAAATAATATTTAAGTAACCACATAACTACAGGCTTTCCAACAGTTCCAGGGAGGAAACCATTTTGAAGTTTATGTTCTAAATTGAGTGGAGCTTTCCAGAACATAGATAGAGCAAGGGAATGCAGATGAAGTGCACAGGCCTAGACAACATTGGCACTCAGGCTTCACTTGAGTCTTTTCCACTCGTAATAACTAATATGCTTATTTTTTAATTATTCATCGCATGGACATTTTCATTCTTGTCAGCCTCACTGAAGAATGATGCAATAAAATGCACAAAAGGCTTTTCCCTCCCCCTCCCTAACATTTTGTGTATTGAGATTTTTTAAACAATAACCGAAAACTGTAAAGTTTAATAAGCCATTACTAATTTGCATATCTCATAGATTCAAATCATTAAAATTCAATGATATTTTGATAGCTTAATATATATCCAATTGCAGATTAAACATTTCTAACAATGGAGATGGCATTGAATATACCACCAAGGGCCACCAAGTGTTGAATTCAGGAAACATTGGCTCTACCTAACATTTCTTAGAGACTTGGGATTCATTGCTGGATGAGTAAACTTGTTATAACAGGCATATTCGTAGAAAGTCACAATCTTAGCTGTCATCCCTCCCTCTTCCTAGTTTCTCCCCACCCTCCCCTAGTTCTAGCTCAAGCTGTGCTGTCCAAATCCACAGAGAAAAGAACCTGATTTGTGATGTGGGTCAGGCAGTTCCTTTTTGTACAGCTACTCCCAACCACTCTGAGTGCTTCTGGAGCAGAAGAGACACACCAGCAAATCAGGAAGAGAAAGAGTTAAAGGGACTTAATGCTCTGGGAAGCATTGCTTGAACCCCAGGTTCCAAAGCGGAGCAAGTGACCTATTAGGAAGAAGTGTGCATGATGTTTCTGCATCATTATTCTCAAGAGCTGAAGGTGGAGCCAGTCCAAATGTCCATCAAATGAAGGGTTAAACAAATTATAGCACGCACATATAATGAAATATTATTCGGCTGTAATAAGGAACAAAGTACTCATAGACGCTATAATGCAGATGAACCTTGACACAATTATACTAAATGAAAGAAGTCAGACATAAAGGGTCATATGCTAAATGATTTCATTTACCTGAAGTATGCAGAATAGTTAAATCCAGAGATACTGAAAGTGGAATAGCAGTCATTAGCTGCCAGGGGAGGAGGGAATTGGGTGTAACTGCTTAGCAGGTGTAGGGTTTTACACACGAATGATGAAATGGTTTAAAATCTGGTGTGGTGATTGGGAAAAAAAAAACTAAATACAAAAGAAAAAAAGCTGTTTTTCCTAAAACTGTTTCGTTAAGAATATTTTGCTTCGATGAAACAAACAAACAGAATCTCAGCACTTACACATTTACTCACTCACTTATGCATTTTTTTTTATGTCAAAGGGCATCTATTTCCCACCAACCATGGGTCAGGCACCTTGATGGGCACTGGGGGGACTCAAAGCTGAATCAGTTGAACAAACCTCAGGAAACTTGAATTTTAGCTGCGGAGAAAATTCAACAGAACAAGCATGGAATTTACATTTACCATTTTTATTTGTTTTTAAGATATTCATGATACAGTGCAAGGCCAATCACCTGCAAATAGGTAGCCCAGGCTGGGTTCCAACTTTTGATCCTCTTGAGTGTTGTGTTTATGGACATGACTAGACAATACCTATCCAAAAATAACTTTAATGACTAAGTTGGTTGCAATGAAGTGTCATATTTGGAGAGGCCAGTGAAGGTCTTTGTGACAAGCTTCTATGTAAATTCAGTCATGAAAACTAAGAAGCCATAGTAGGAAGAAAATGACTGGGAGAGGTAACAAATGCAAAGGTAAATGCTTTTCTTGTTGCAGAGAAGACAGTCTACTGTAGTAACAAAAGGCTGAGACAAAGACATCAGGAGAACCTCCAAGAGGGAGGCGTGAAGTTCTGTGCGGCTTGATAAACATCGGCTATGACTATTTCAAAATTCTCTTACATCATGGGTTCTAGACCCTTCGCTTCAGTTTTTATGGTATATCATGACATTGTGCAAACTGATGAAAGAAGGAAATTAATAGAACAACAACAACAAAAAAAAAAGCCTGGGCAAGAGTAAGCAAGAGAAGGAAGTGACCTTAATGTCTGGCAAGCAGAGGACCATGAAGGAATTTATTAAAAGATTACTGAATAGTGTCAGGATGAACTTGAGAAAATGGAAAATGGAACAGGAGAAACCACTCTGAGGGCCATGAAGAAGGACATTTCCAGAGACCAGTTTTCGTTGTGGAATAATCTTTTTGTACACGTTTTGTGCATGTGAGTCACACTGGTTTAACAAAAAGCTAAACTGTCAATAGCTAGGCCAGATTTTTGGGACAGAGAGGAGGCTGGGAAGAAGAAAGAAGAAGCCAGCCAGATGCAGAATGACTCAGACACACCAAATGGGATAAAGGTAAAAGTCACACGGTAGAACATAGATTAATAAAAAACCATGGGTTAATTTAAACAGTTGCCTTTAATTGCAGCACTCAGGAGGCAGAGGCAGGTGGATCTCTGTGAGTGCAAGGTCAACCTGGTCTACAGCTGGAGTTCCAGGACAACCAGAGCTGTTACACAGAGAAACCCTGTCTTGAAAAACAAACAAATAAACAAAAATCAAACTTCTCCTCACTTGTAGGGATCAAATCCAGAGATGGTGTAGTAGGCACACACTTTCCCAGTGAGCTACATCCCTTCCTCTGTTTTCATTTGTCAAAATAGAACTAGTCAATTTGAAAGAAAAATTAATGTTGTAAATATAAATTCTGATGACATGCTATGAAAGGGTAAGTGATGAAATCTGAACAAAGAGTGATTTGAGTTGAGGTGTGACTGATTAGCCGTCCAGAGAGATTTCTAGAGGCATCAGTACTAAGACCTTCTGGCCAATATTTTGTCATCTACTTTGCAGAAGCCAAGGGGAAGGAAAGTGATTATTAAATTTGACACACCACTAGGAAGGCAAGAAGATATCTAGGTTGATAGAATGTGGATTTAGACAAACTAGGATGAGAGTGACAGTAGTGAGAAAATTGAACAGGGACGGAGATTATGTGTGGTACTTAGTGACAATTTGGGGAGGGGACATGTTGTGCCCAAATTCTGGATCCCCAAATCACCAAGAGACCCATTTCGATGCAAAAGCAAAAGTCCTTTATTGTAGCTGTTTAACCAGCTAGCCCCATTAGCTCTGGCCTTTAATCTATTCACACAGCAGGTGACTGGAGAAAAGCCGCCCCCCCCCCCAGAAACCGAGAGGGGGGGAGGCGGAATACATCAGATGGCGTAAGGGGAGTGTCTAGGGGCACACAACAGTCTCAAGATTGGCGCGATTCTGGGCTTTAATGACCTGTCCTGTGTTGATTGGTTAACTGTTTGTTACAGCCTGTAGGACCTCCCAGGGTGGTTGCTGTGTGTCACTGTTGATCACTTGTCCCTAAAGCACAGCCCCGCCAGCTAACTTCTGATTGGTTCCTTGCCACGAGGAGGGTATCTGACTTCCTGGTGACCAGGGGAGGCCCAGCAAGGTCAGACATGTGCTGCAGAGGCCTACATGTCTTTTCTGCAGCCTGTCATGGCTGCTAAAGCAGGGGGCTGGTCCCTTCAGACAGAATTAAGATTTGTGTTGGAACAAGATTGGGGGCAAAAATCATAGGAGATGGGACCTTTCAAAAGTTCCCTATTAATTGCAAATCTGTTCTCAGACCACACCAAGGAAAAGGAAGCAACTGGGGAATATGTCTGTCCTCTAACTATCATCAAGTCCGGGAGGGGAATTGTGCTGGGTCCTGAAGGACTTAGAGGACAACATGACAGCATGTATCAAGCTACAGATGCTGGAGTGACAGATCCTGAAACCCTCCAACAGGGAGATTTTTTTTTTTTTTTTTTGGTTTTTCGAGACAGGGTTTCTCTGTATTGTTTTGGAGGCTGTCCTGGAACTTGTTCTGTAGACCAGGTTGGCCTCGAACTCACAGAGATCCACCTGCCTCTGCCTCCCAAGTGCTAGGACTAAAGGTGTGCACCACCAATTCCCGGCCAACAGGGAGATTTTTAAATGACTTGAACAGCATTTGATCAGGAGCAACTTGAGCTATCTCTAGCTCTAGATGCTAGACATGAAGTGGAAAAACCAAAGTTTGATACTCTGTCTTGTGATACTTAAAACTGAGTGGATGAAAATAGATCCTAAATATGAGAAAACCAGTAAAACAGATAATTTTAGGAGATATTAAAGATCTCCTGATAATTATTAGGAGAAAAAATAAAATAACAAAAGAACAGAGAGTTGGTTCAGGCAGCATTTCATAGAGGCCAGAGAACACCTTTATAAGGATAGAGCATGGACACTCCATTGAAGAGCAGGGGAGACTAGAAGGCAGCATTTGAAATGTAGGGCAAAGCTCTCTGTGCAGAGGAGCAGTCCATGCAAAGGCCACAAGGCAGGGATGGGCTTGGTGTCTTGAGACAGAGAAAGAGGACAGAGGCCAGGGAAATACAGAGAGGGTAAGGGAGCTCTGCTGTTACAGAGACATGGATAGGAATGAGGTCAGGCAGGCTCGTCCAGTCACATGGAGGAGTCTAGCTTTCATTCTAAGTGAAAAGGGAAACCACTGGAAAGTACTAAGAGAGAAATGATAGGATCTGACTTGCGTTCTTAAAATGCTGAACGGGCTCTTATCTACAGAATGGGTTATGGACCAGATAAAAGGCAAAATGGCATGAAGAAATGAGATGGAAGACAAGGTAGGATCAGTCACAATCCAAGGGTGGGTGGGTGGTAGCATGGATGCTGGCGGTGCTGGTAAGAACCTTGAAAGACAGCATTGTTCCAGGCTATATGCTGGGCAGCTTCCAGTCACTTCCAGACAGAACCTGAAACACGACATACACGGCAACTGTGACAAAGGCCATCAGATAAAAGGGAAAAAAGAAGACCAAATTCAGGTAAAAAACCACAGACATGGGCAGATGTGAAAAACAGTTGTCAGTGTGACAAAGATGCTTAAATTTACGAAGAAAGTCATCCATTCACACATGTTAAAAGTAAACACTGATGATGCATGCCAGTCAAAAGTCAGCCCTGACTACATATTAAGAACCTCTCTAAACCATTCTTATCTCCAATAAACAAAGCAACAAAATCAGAATTTGCTCTTATAAAAAGATCTGTACAATAAAACATTATTTTCATGGTAAGATAACACTCTATACATGATGTGAATTTTGACATTTGCTACAGCTGTCTAAACACCTTCCAGTGTTAACACTTTGGTCACTATCTTAGTCACTCTTCTATTGCTGTGAAAGGACACCAATGAACTCATAAAAGCATTTAAGATAGGTGTTGGTGGTGCATGCTTTAATCCTGACATTTGGGAGGCAGAGTCAGGTGGATCTCTAAATTTGCAGCCCACATGGTGTACAGAGTGAATTTCAGTACAACAAGGACTATGCAGAGAAATCTTGTCTTGAAAAAAACAAAAACAAAAGAAAGCCAAAAAATAAAAAACAAAAAACCCAAAATGAAAGAAAGCATTTAATTAGGGGCTTGCTTACAGCATTGCATTTTCAGAGGTTAAATTCATTATCATCACGACGGGGAGCTTGGTGGCAAGCACATGCTGAAACAGTAGCTGAGAGACAAGTTCTGATCCACTGGTAGTGAGAGGGATTCTGGCATTGCCTTTTAAAAGCTCAAAGCCCACCCCCCAAAACTCCTGGTGACACACTTCCTCCAACAAAGCCATGCCTCCTAATCCTTCTAATCCTATCAAGGAGTTCCACTCCCTAGTGACTAAGTATTCAAATATATGAGCCTATGGGGAGCATTCTTATTTAAACAACAGTTTCTTGTCCACAAAAGGAGCTATTCTGAGATGTCAGAGACTGATAGACACCCCCACAAGATGCCCCATTTCTTTGCCAAATAAGCTCCTCTCAAACTGACTTCTCTTCCTGCTTAGACCATTAAATCTCAGGTACTGAGTCCTGCCTCTAATCCCCTTCTTTTCTTCACCCACCTGCAACTCAGTAGCCATGACTTTTGTTCTACTACCTTGGGTTTTTACTTTTTCCCATTATCTTTCCCTTGTCTGTTTTCTTCCTTATAGCCATATCTGTTACTTTTGACCAACCTATTGGCAGTTGGGAGCCCCAATACCACAAAGTCACGGTAAGCATCTCAACTTCCAGCTCTGATCCAGGGAAAGGTTTGCCCAGTGTAAGTGTGATAACTCTGCTCAGGAGAGGAGGGCTTCCCCAGCCAAGTTGTCACAGCTCTGCTCTGCTCTATTCTGAAGAGGTGTTACAGCTCTGCCCTGCTAGGGGAAAGTTTCCCCAGGGAAAGTGTTACAGTCCTGCTCTGCTCTCCTCTGACTCTTGTTAAAGTTGTTATAGCTGGGTTCTACTCTCGTGGAAATGTCACACCCTGTAACAAACCTCACACAAGAAAGGAAGAATCCAGAAGGAAGGCTGCCTCTAGGGTGAGAAGCAGCACCAAACTTAACAGGGCACAAAGCTTGTATAGGGTTACTTTTGGGGGGAGAGGGTGCTTTCCATGGTGACTTAAGACTGGTGAATTTTTGGAGCCTGATTCTGCAGCAAGCTTAGTGTTGGTGGGGTTTCATGAGCAGGTATTGGTGAATTTCGTGCTCTGGGAACTTAGGGATTGATAGGATTCTATAGCCAACTCTATGCAAATTTAGGGATTGGTGAGATTTTAAGCCCTGGTTCTGGGGGTCAAGTCAAGGTAAGGTCTAGTCAGGGGCAGGGTGTTTCTTCCTTAGCCCCTTTCACTTTAACCCTTCTCTTTCTCCTGTATGCCCCCTTTCTTTCATTGGGGTACAATTTCTTTGTCTTTTACATCTAGGCTTTGATGGGGGAAGTCCTGTATATATGTCAATAAAGCACTGTTGGCCAATAGGGAAGCAAGATAGGTGGGACTAGGAGTCCAGGAGGACTCTGGGTAGGAGGAACACAGGGAATCACGATGTAGCCCGCCAGAGAAATAAGATGCCCGGAACTTTTCTCAGGTAAGAGAAATACTTAGATTAACAATTATGGGATAAATACTTAAGTCAGAGCTAGCCATTAAGAAACAAGCAAGGCCAACAGCTTCATAATTAATACAGTGTCTTGTGTGTTATTTGGGGACTACAACATGGCAGAGCCCAGGTGACTGGTGGGGAAAAAAATCAAAGTGGCTGGGAAGGAAAAGGCTTCTCTCTATAAGGCTTGGCCACCAGAGGCGCTTTGGTCAATAGGACATTACTGAAAGTACAAACTTAAAGTGTTCATATGTGGGCTTACTGTTTTTTGTTTGCAGTTGTAACCTTGAGATCACACTATAGATGAATTTAAGCTGCCCTGCCACCTATGGGGAGGAAAAGAGGAGTCCAGAGAGACAGATGAGATGTTTTAGAAGGAGCAACCTCAGCGGACTTAGTGTATGGCTCTGACCTCATGTCTGACTTCAAGATAGCAAGAAGCACCTGTGGAACCCCTTCTAAAGTGTTGGTCCTCATCCTTTTCAGCCATCAGATGGATATTGTTTTAAGCTTGCTTAATTTGGGGCTGCCTCTTAATGCAACAACAAATAAGTAATTGGGTGGGGGAGTTGCTCACATTTCACAGGAACCAAAGGGCTGGAGCTAAGATCCCAGCTGAGGTGTCCTGACACAGAGTTTCAGCGCTGTTATAAAATATTTCAGAAAAGAGCTCCAGACAAGTTCTTTTGGCTCAGAGTTTTGGAGGTTTTAGACAATCAGGGTAGGAAGGCAGCCAAAACAGTAGCCCACACCATAGCAGTCTGGAAGTAGCTAGAGCTAACTGGCTCTCTTCATTTTACTGTTTAATCCATGTGGACCTGTAACCTATAGAACAGTGGTGCTACTACATTCAGAATAGATTAATCCTTAGTTAAAGTCTGTCTTGAAACTCCCTCTAAAGATACACAAGTGTGCTTGACTAATCTCCTAGCCACTTCTTAACCTAATTCAAGATTAAATATTACACTGGGATATACCCTAACATATCTCCCAAAAGACACCAATGAGCTTAAATTGTGTGTTAGTGAAGAAAGGATGTTCACACACATATTGGATATCCTAAATAGCGAGATAGTTCAAGAGACCTCAGTGTATGGTGAGACTGTTTTCGTCTTTAAAGGAGCAATGCCTCCAGGCAATGATGGAGCACTCCTTTAATTCCAACACTTGGGGAGGCAGAGGCAGGTAGATCTCTGTGAGTTTGAGTCCAGCCTGGTCTACAGAGCTAGTTTTAGGATAGCCAGGGCTTCACAGAGAAACCCTGTCTCATAAAGAAGGAGGAGGAGGGGAGGAGGAGGAAGAAGAGGAGGAGAGATAAGAAAAGAAGAAGAGGAGAAGTAGGAGAAGGAGGAGGAGGAGGAGAAGAAGAAGAAGAAGGAGAAGGAGAAGGAGAAGGAGAAGGAGAAGAAGAAGAAGAAGAAGAAGGAGAAGGAGAAGGAGAAGAAGAATAGCAGTCCTTTTTAAATTTCTTGTGGTGGTTTAAAAGAAAATGGCCCCCATAGCTCATAGGGAGTAGTACTATTAGGAGGTGGTCTTGCTGAGTAGACATGGCTTTGTTAGAGGAAGTACCAGGTAGCTGCAGGTAGCCTTTGAGGTCTCAGAAGTTCAAGCCAGGATTAGTGGCTCAGTTTCTTCCTGCTGCCTGCTTCCAGCCATGCTTCCCACTATGACAATAGTGGACTAAACCTCTGAAAGTGTAAGCCAGCCCCAATGAGATGTTTTCATTTATAAGAGTTGCCATGCTCATGGTGTTTCTTCACAGCAATAGAAATCCAACTGAGACAGTCTTCAACCAAACATATGTGATTTGTTCTATGTTAGGAAAAAAAAGCCCTTGAACCCACGTTTGTATGTCTCTAGAAAGCAAAAAATATCTGTCAACAATCCTTTTTCTATTAAAAAATGTTTTAAAAACATTTGAAGGCTCCAATCAACTACATCAACTCTAATCTGAGGGATGCCCCCATTCCTTTGCTATTGGGGATATTGGACAGATTTTCTTATGGGACTAACATGGCCCTATGCCAGAATGATGGGAAAGCCAGTGGACTGAAGTCAGGGTTATATAATCTATATGTGAATAGCCTCTCCAGGAGTTGCATAGCTTGCACAATAAATCACAAAATAAGCCTGACTGTGGAGCCAGGAGGTGAAGGGTGCCTGTTGTCAAGCCAAAATTCAATGTCCAGGGCCCATATAATATATTAACTGATTTGTAAGGTTGTCCTCCATCTATACACATGCTCTGTGGTTCATGCATACACGCACACACACACATACACACACACACACACGCATACACAATTTAAAAGTATGTACTTAAGTACTGAGTCTGGGATATCACAGCTTAGTGAATGCCTGTGGAATAAATGAATTACCATGTAAGAATGAATTACAATACAATACCATAAAATACCCACTGGAATGCATATACTCCTTATCTGGATTTTAGCACACAATTCAGTAGTTTGTTTCTTTCCACTGGACAATAGCCAACTCTCGAACTTTTAATACTAATGAAGATGAGGTCACTTCAGCCCTCTACTTGTTCTTTCTAGGTCTGGAGGCAATCCAGTCATTGCAAAGCTCCAGGAGAAAAAACAACCCCCTTTTCCTCAGACTCAACAAGAGACACACCCTAAATCACCGAAGAATCTTGGGTAAGTTGTAGTTAAATTGTAAACACTAACTTTGTGTATAGTTTTATGACTCAATTTTCCCTTTTTATGGGAGTATAAAACGTATTTTAAAAATAAATAAATATTTAATGTAAGTGTATGATGGTTGACATGGGAAGTGTCTGAATCTGTCACGTACAATGTAAGTACATATTAAATATGTATATTATGAACATTTAAAACAGCCATGGCTCAAGATAATGTTAAGCGTCTTATTTGAAAAATTGCTCTCTAAATATGAACCTACTAGCATCTTAAATACACATTGCATTACACGTATGGGCAAACATTGTAAAATATTTTAATCTAATGTTTATTCTTCAATTTTTCTGTCTTTTAGAAAATATTGCCCTACATGCCCACTTTACTAAGACAAAAACATAAAAATTCTTCATCTGTACTTTTTGTCTTAATGTAAAAGCCTATCGCATAAATAGAAAATAGTTTCTCTTCCATAATTCCTTTCCTGGGCTCTCTGTGTTTCTATTTACATGGCGTTAACATTCTCATCTTCTCTTATGAGATAATCAGATAATGTATCTACTAGACCCACTGTCAATCATCGGTGCCCTAATACCTAGCCCAACATCCTAATAGGAATCACCACTTAAACATTCTCCTGACTGCCTGTGCCTCTGCCAAGAGCATTGCTGTCTGTACATTTAACACAATGAACTAATTTGCCATCACCTGGGCATAGTTTCCCTTCACACCCCCTCCTCTGGCTCCATCCAGGAACTCAAGCGAGTGGCCCTTTCACATACAGCTCCCCATCCTTTCTCCATTCTGTGGTCTCAGTGAAGCTGTTGTGACAAATTCTTGGCATGATTGTCACCTCCTCTTTGGAGACAGTGATTTTAGTCCCTCACTACCTGATCTGCCATCAGTCCACCCAGACCTCAAACTACAATCGGTGTCTAATACAACCAGGCTACCCTAATTTTTCCACATAAAATTCTTCACAGACTTCTCATTGCTCTTCAGCTATGGTACATGTTTGTAAACCTTTGTAAATTGGCTCCAACCTCCTCTATAATCCTATCTCAGGCCACTCTCTTCCACTTTTGTTTGTTTTTGCTTTTGCTTTTGAAGACAGGGTTTTTCTGTGTAGTCCTTGCTGTCCTGTGACTCACTTTGTAGACCAGGATGGCCTCAAACTCAGAGATCTGCCTGCCTCTGCCTCTGAAGTGCTGGTACTAAAGGCATTGTCACCACCATCCAGCTCTCTTCTACTTTTTAAACAGGGTCCTTGTGCCCTACCTGTCCTGTGACAAGAGGGAAGCACACAGCATCATGGTCCCTGCTAGTACTCTACAGGTTTTTTTCAGTCCCCTTTGACTGATTGTTTTCTTGCCTCAGCTTCCAGTATAATGTTTTTTATTTCCCCTCACACTGAATATTCTTCTGTTTTCTTACTGCACATGCCTGTCGTCAGCCTACCTGGGTGGACCACAACTCCTGGAGGAGGTGAGGAAGAGGGATGTGTCTCCATTTCTTATACAGACAAACAGCTAGGATGTGTCTCCATTTCTTATACAAACATCTAGGTGGTGCCTGCTGTTGTATATGCCCTGAAAACTCTGTTTGGTGAGTGAATGTTCATTCACATCTTGGGAAAGACCTGAGATTGACCTATAAACTTCCAGAAACAGGAACAGGGGGGCCCACAGGTTCAGAGGCTTATATGACCACATGTAGTAAAAGCAGGCCAGCTATGTCTAAGACAGAGTGCAGCAAGTTAAACCCCTTTTGCCTGTCTCTCTGTGTTTTAACAAATGTCTAATTTTAGATCCTTTTCACCTGCTCCATTTCCAAGGTTTAATGTTCGTGATTAATCTGTGTTTGCCTTCATACAGCTGAGACTGTGTCAATGACCTCAGCTGAACTGACAAATATGTTACATGAACTGAATAAGGAATTAAAACCCAACCCAAACCAAAACCAAAACAAAATCCCTCTAGATCCTAAATAAATATATTCATGCCAGATTCTGTCTTAGACCTTTGCTCATTGGAAAAATGTTTCATGATTCCAAAGAGCAATGGTTGGCTGTAGTAAACAACATTAAAGGAAAAACAGTCCTTGTTAACGAAAATGCTGTTTCAGGCGAAAGTCCCAGAGATCATAAAAGATACATGATGTGATAAACAAAACGAACCAGACAGGCCTGTTCAGTGACTAACCACTGATTGAATTTCCAAAACCTGGGCTGTCTGAGAGAGAGAGCACTCATAAAAGGTCCAAGTTAAATATTAGATTGTCAGGTTTTTCTTTTCCTTTTTTATGTTTCTACTGAGGTCCAAGAACACTTGAACATTTCCCTTCCTCTTTCAATTTTCTTCCATTTCTTCCTCTTATTGGTTGTTTGTGTTTTTGAATTTTTTATGATGTGTGAAGACTGGCAAACAGTTGCTATGATTGTCAAATGCCTTAAATCAAGAAGAGAAAAATACCATAAAACAGTTTCCATGGTAACCCACTGCAACTTAGTACCTCTGGATTATGAGCCAGCTCACATCCATGATCATTACTTGTTGACAGGCATAAATGGAGCCTAAAAGCATTAATTTTAGAGATAAAGCTGAGATGTAGGGCTACGTTATAATAACGTTCCAATATTTCCAAGGCAGCAACAGCAAGCGGACACCAATTGTGCCACCATTTAGATGACGTTAATAAACTGAGAAGAGCATTTTGGAGAAACTGACAAGCTTTTCTCTCTAGGTGGCATAACAAATGCGCACTCCCCTCTTGGGGCTGCAAGTAGTTGCAGACATGTGCTTGATGGAGTTAAAAGAAACCTAATGCCAGAAATTATATGGAATGATAGCTGGGCATGTTAATGAAGGAATAGCTCCAATGTGGAAATGACTCTTTAAAATGTGGGTAGTAGAAACTCTCTTAAAACAAAAATATGCATATTTTAGTAGGCAAATCCTTTCTTCTTTTTTTTTCTTTTAGAGGTTTGTAAATTGTATGTGTATCTGTGTGCGTGTGTGGTGTGTGTGTGTGTATGTGTGTGTGTATCTGTGTGTGTGTGTATGTGTGTGTATGTGTGTGTGTATGTGTGTATCTGTGTGTGTGTGTGTATGTGTGTGTATGTGTGTGTATCTGTGTGTGTGTGTATCTGTGTGTGTGTGTATGTGTGTGTATGTGTGTATGTGTGTGTATCTGTGTGTGTGTATGTGTGTGTATGTGTGTGTGTATGTGTGTATCTGTGTGTGTATGTGTGTGTATCTGTGTGTGTGTGTATCTGTGTGTGTGTGTATGTGTGTGTATGTGTGTATGTGTGTGTATCTGTGTGTGTGTGTGTATGTGTGTGTATCTGTGTGTGTGTGTGTATCTGTGTGTGTGTGTGTATCTGTGTGTGTGTGTATGTGTGTATGTGTGTGTATCTGTGTGTGTGTATGTGTGTGTGTATGTGTGTGTGTATGTGTGTATCTGTGTGTGTGTGTATGTGTGTGTATGTGTGTATGTGTGTGTATCTGTGTGTGTGTGTATGTGTGTGTATGTGTGTGTGTGTATCTGTGTGTGTGTATGTGTATGTGTGTGTGCGTGTGTGTGTGTGCGTGTGTGTGTATGTGTGTGTGTATGTGTGTGTGTATGTGTGTGTATGTGTGTATGTGTGTGTATCTGTGTGTGTGTGTGTGTGTGTGTGTGTGTGTGTGTGTGTGTGTAGAGGCCAGGAGAAGGTATTAGATCCCTTGGAGCTCACACGTAGTTGTGAGCTACCCAACATGGATCTAGCACCCAAACTCCCATTCTCTGTAAGAGCTTTAACTGTTGAGCCATATCTTCAGCCCCTTCTTTCTTTTTTAAAAGAATAGATTCAATTAGAATGTGGACAACCCTGTGTTTTTCTACACATTCACACCCATATTGCCATCAATAGCACTTATGCTATCATCAGATATTTTAATGTTAAAAAAAATATACTGAATATAGCTGCTTCCAGCTGGCTTCCACAGTTCCCACTAACCAATGTAATCAACAATTGAGAGACAACACTTTTTAAAGCTGTGATAGTTCTAAATATATCTTTAAGACAATCCATAACATCGGAAAGAATTTAATATAGTCTATTATAATAAAATTGGTCCGTTTTCTCACCATTTAGATTTCAGCTGAGAGATAATTTCATTTCTTGGAAGACCTCTGAATTCCTTTTCCCTCCAAAGCTTTTTAAAGTAAGAGATGGGATTCTGGGCCAGCAAGAGAGCTTAGCAAGCACAGGTGCTTGCTGCCAAGCCTGATGACCTGAGGTCTAGTTCTGGAATCTACATGGTGGAGGGAAAGAACTCTCACAAGCTGTCCTCTGATGTTCACATTCATGCCACAGCCTGTGCGCCCTCTCTCCACAATAATATGTAATAAATAGAAGAAAAACAAGAGACAGGCTATTACCGATGGACATGGTAACTGCGTGGTGGAGGCAAGATGATCAAGAGTTCAAGACCAGCTTTGGCTATTTTCAATTTTGTAGGCTGGGGCACATGAAACTCTATCTTAAAATAGACAGTGTCAGATAGCTGGGGGTGGTGATGGCATGCACCACTATCACCACCATCACCACCAGCATCACCACCACCACCACCATCACCACCATCACCACCACCACCACCATCACCACCACCATCACCACTACCACCATCACCACCACCACCACCACCACTACCACCACCATCACCACCATCACCATCACCACCACCACCACCATCACCACCATCACCACCACCATCACCACCACCACCACCACCACCATCACCACCATCACCACCACCATCACCACCACCACCATCACCACCACCATCACCACTACCACCATCACCACTACCACCATCACCACCACCACCACAACCACCACCACCACCACAACCACCATCACCACCATCACCACCATCACCATCATCACCACCACCACCACCATCACCACCACCATCATCACCATCACCACCACCACCACCACCACCATCACTACCATCACCACCATCACTGCCATCATTGTGTCCTGTGTCCTCCATTGTATTTCAAGTCTATACATGCCTAGAAATGTTTACCAAATTGAGTGTCTATTTGTTAGCTGGATGTTAAAAGTGGTTTTAGTAATTAGCTTTGTTAGAGTGTGTGAGATTTTCAGGAAATTTGCTTTTGTGGTCTTTCTTCATTTGCTTTGCACGCTTAGAGATTCATAAAGCCCTCGTTAAGGGAGCTCAAGTGTTTTGCGCAGGAATGCTATCTCCTAGTGTCGCCAATTGGTAGAATTAAGCCCCTAGGAATACTGCAGGGCCTCTGAACCAATGCAGCCACAGACTGTGTTTAACCTACTGACCTGAGTGGCACATGTTTAAGCATTCTCTTTATTTTCAAGCAGTGATTTAGAAACTTGCTAGCTACTTCAAGGTTTTCAATTATTTCTCTTTGCTTGGCTTATAAAGAATATAACCATTTTCCAATACAATTAATTTTCTTCTGGTCTAAGACTGTGGATTATGTCAACACAGCATTTAGTTTGTCTTAAAAAAATATAGACACAGACCTGCTCCTATCCTGTTTTCAGGATTCCTTATTGTTAGGAATCTGCATTTATTTCTAGTCCTTTCTGTTTGCCTTCCTCTGTGTATATATTCTCATATGTAATCAGTCTCCCTGTCGCTCTGCCTCTGTCTTTTTCTGTTGTGAGCCAGTGTCCTTGTTCTATGAACACAGGAAAAATAAAGTTTATCAGGTTCCACCTTGTTTCCCTAGTCTCCTAACAAACACTTAAGAACTTGCTGGTACATGGTTGTTCCTGGTTTTTGAAATTCCTAATGATGTTTGCCCCTTATCTGAAAGAAGAGGCTTCCTAGTTTTAGAATAAAGGTTTTTTTTTAATGTTATTATTTGTTTTCTCCCTATTGATTTGTTGACTTTTAAAGATAGGGTCCCACTAAGCAGCTCAAACTGACTTCAATCTGGTCATCCTCCTGCATCATCTTTCCAAACTCTGTCTTCAGAGTCATGTACCTCCACATGCCACTGATAAGGTTTTTGTTTTATGATAGTTTGGAGTGTGTTTTGTGTGCTAGGTGCTCTCTCCTTGTGCTAAGGATTATTACTGATGCACTTTCACCTAGCAGACACAGCCTTAGGAGGTTTCTATTGCAGGCACTGCCTTTCTTTTGCAATGGTTTCCTCATAGTCACCAATGCTCCATTTTATATTTATATACATTTAAAACTTACTGTTGAGCCGGGCGGTGGTGGCACACGCCTTTAATCCCAGCACTCGGGAGGCAGAGGCAGGCGGATCTCTGTGAGTTCGAGGCCGGGCTGGACCGATAGCCTCCAAAACAATACAGAGAAACCCTGTCTCGTAAAAACCAAAAACCAAAAACAAAAAACAAACAAACAAAAAAAACCTTACTGTTATCTTTTGGAGGGGGGAGGCAACTTCACACCAACATTTACTTATTTATAATTAGTACGCAAATTGTTGGGTATCATGCGGATATTTTCAAGCTGTATTTTGTTGCAGTTGACATGCTTTCCCCTTCACTGCCTGCCTCAACACCGTTGTCCTTTCTGCTTTCGTGTCACGTGTGTCCTCTGCCTTTGTTCAGCCTCTCTTTTTCATCCTCTTTCGGCTCCTTTTTTTTTAGGCTTCCCCCACAGCCATAGTTTTACATGAGAAGCTCAGATTCACATAAGAGAGAACACGATTTTTCCTTCTCTTCGTCCTTCTGAGTTTGGGTCACCTCCCTTATACAACACTTCCGGGTGTTCTTCCACGGTTTCGCATATCCCTTGAGTAAATGTACCCCGGTCTCACTATCCGCTCATCTACCGATGGCATCTTGGCTTCACCCTATCATCAGGAAACTATTTCACAGTTATTTTGGCTGTCTGTGTAGGAAGAAGCTCAGGGGTAAAGTCTGTTTTCAGCTTGAGAGACTTGACTGTCAGACCCAGCGTGACTGCGCTGCCATGGACAGCAGAAGCAGGGGTGATCGTGGATGACTCAGAGACGAGTGGCCTCAGTTTTGGGGTGCTGCTGTTCCGTCTAGAGCCCACTTTCCTTCACCCTAGGGAAAGGCATGACCTAGGGGCAGCAGGAAGGTGAGAGAAGGATATTGAACCTTCCCTGATTTGGTCAGCCAAAGGCGTGCTTGCTGTGCCGTCCCCACGGAACCCCAAATGCCTCCCCACCTTTACAGGGTTCCCCGGAGACAGTGTCTTTCTTACTCTGCATTCTCATATTCTTTTCACTACATGAGAATGATCGTGCTAATGACTGTATTCCCCTTGCCAGGGGATGCCGATCACACTGGAATTCGCTGCACTTTAGCCATGCTCACACGGTTTCCGTGCTATGGAGACTTTGAAAGCTTGTAATGAAACGGTGAGGAAAAAAGTCAATGGCCCAGTTTGCCTGGCAGAGACTCTGTTGAGGCTCAGTAAAATGATCTCTGAAAATTGACCTCTCTCAACTTCAAAAGAAGAGCGGCAGAGGCAGGCAAGGAGTTCCTCTGAAGTTTCCTCCTGGACCTCAGAGGACAGATCTTCCTGGAGACAGTCAATTGCTGTGACTCCTTTCCCAAGGTAGCTCATTAGCAGGGGAGACTGGTGTGTATCTTAAGGACAAGTGGAGTCGGTGCCACTCCCAGAACCCAGAGAAATTTACCTCAGGTTATACCATCTTGCTTTAGGTCCATCTGTCTCCCTAAACTCACTTATTCTTTCTCTAATATTGCCTACATCTCCTTTCACGCTCCCTTATGCAGGAGGTAAGAAAATTTCTAGATCACTTCCAATGGTTACTTTTCACATTGTCCAGTAGTTCGCTGGCACCCTTTCCTCCTGTTTGACTATTGATATGTTATTTCAGCAGGTCCAGTGATTGACACACAAGGGGGGGGTCTTTCACCTCTACATTCCTGAGCTCCTCATACCCCCTGCCCTGTGTTCCAGCTTCAGCTCCCAGAACTGGCCCCTAGTCTTTGACTTCTACTGGAATATGAAATGATTGCTTTATGAAGACTCTGGGTAGATTCCCCTCACTTTCCTAAAGACAATGCAAGGCAGGAAGTCATCTCCACTCTCTAAGTTCAGTCTCCAATTCTCTGTACTGTTTTACCGATCTGCTACCAATCTCACTTAATTATTCTAATCTTCGAGTTACAGCTTTATCACTATCTGTTATTGTCTGGTTGATTTCTTAATACTTATTTTGCATGTATGAATATTTTGCCTGCATGAATGTAAGCTCTTCTCATGTGTACCTGGTGTCACTGGAGGCCAGAAGAGGGCATTGGATCTCATAGAACTGGAGTTACTGATGGTTACAAACTACTATTTGGGTTCTTGGAACCAAATATAGAGCTCCCAAGTACATTATCTTATGAGCCATTTCTCTACTCCTGTTTGGTTGACTTTTGAGGCAGAGTCTCCCTGAATTGCCCATGTTGACTTTGAACTCTCCATCTCTCTTTCTCCTACTGAGCTGGCTGGCTCCAGGAAGCCTAGATTAACTTTGTGCCTTTCTATTTAGAATTTGTTTTTAAAATGACAGGACATTTGTGTTGTTTACTATTTCCACACTATAGAGAAAATATCTAATATCCAATGATAGCTGAATCAAACTTCCCTGGATTTTTCAAATAATAGGTAGCATAGACTGGTCAGGTATCATTATGATGTCAAATTTCTTGTCTGAATGGTACTTTAGAAAAAGCATTGGTGGAACTCAGTTTGCAATGTCTTTATCCAACTTTGGAAACAGCTTCCCCATCATTATGAGAAGAAGCAGAGAGAGGATTGAAATACAGATTCATGGACATTAGTGGACAGAGGGCTGAGCTGTCTTGCCTTCTTGCCCTGGAGATGGGTCTTTAGCGATTCCACCTTTATCTGCTCCTTCGGGAAACTGTGATCTCAATAGCATAGCAGCACATCTTGGAAGACAGGAGAGGGGCATCCCCACCCCATGTCATGGATGCAGAAACCATGGACATTCTGAACTCATTCACCTCTCTACTTAGCTCAGCTTTGTCAAGGTAAGGCCTTTATTGCACCATTCCAAAGGCTGTATAGAGGAAGTAATTTACATGACAGTAATTATGTGGCTATATTTAGAAGTGTGCTCTTTACTCATTCCTGCTAACTTGCATTTGCTTAACCATTCAATGGGCTTTTGAAAACTCAGAAGGCTTGTACATGTTACTATTTAAAATATGACATTTTGATGAAACACAATATTGGTGCATCATCAACCCTGTGGAGGTTCTGGGAAGGACCAGAAGAATACTAACTCCAAAGTTCCTTTGTAAATAATTCGGTGTAGAGAAAAGAAAATTGCCTGTGCTGACAAAAGTTGGAGTTATTTGAAAGGAGGGAACCTCAACTGAGAAAATGCCTCCATAACATGTAAGGCATTTTCTTTATTAGTGACTGATTGGGGGGAGCTCAGCCCATTGAGGAGGGTGTCATCCCTGGGGTGGTGGTCCTGGGTTCTAGAAGAAAGCAGGCTGAGCTAAGCCAGTGAGCAGCAGTCCTTCATGGGCAGTGTTCTGGGGTAGCACATCCGGAATCCTATCCATGTCTGATTAGAGGGAAGCTTCTATGAGTGCTCTGGTTATTCTCTTCAAGTATTTTTATTAATTTTTTTGGATATGGTACCTTCAAGCTAACACAGTCTTTTGCTTGTTTTGTTTCTTGTTTATTTGTTTTTTAATATATGAGGTTGCAAGACACAGTGGTTTATAGTTATAATCCCAAAACTGGAGAGCTTGAGTCAGGAGGCTCAAAAGTTTGAGGCCAGTTGGAACTACATAAAGAAAGAGTGTCTCAAAAAAAAAAAAAAAAGAGAAAAAGAAGGAAACAAACCACCAACCCCCACCCCCCCCAAAAATCCAACCTGACATTGATGTATTTTCTTTATCCCTGAGGTTCAAACAATGAAAAGGAAAGCAACTATTTTGTGGGACAATTTATCTGAAAACTTGACTTAATGCAGGCCCTACTAACATTTATTTCACGGTGCTAGTTTGTTTAACCTTTGGACTTCGCAAACACAATGAGTGAGGCCCACCGGAAGTTGACTGGCCATCTGGGCTGTGTCATATAGAAGAAGGAAGCATGGGGCTTTTCTTCCTCTTCTGGTGCCGTAGTCTCAAGGATTTAGTCAAGATAACAGTGCCGCTCTTTCTTGTTGATATATTTCAGTGTCAGAGTCAGTTCTAGAGGAGATAACACACACAAACATACACACACATTTCCTTTTCTTGTCTGCCATTTGTGTCACAAGTCAAGGCTTTTAAAACAAAATAAGATCAAAAGTAAAAGCCACGTACACTGATTCACTACACATTTTATGCGACACAGGTGCCCTCATAAGGGAGTGAAGAAATGGGTTAACTTGTGTAGTCCTGTGCTTAGACTTAAAGAAGGGTGTGCTGTGGTGGAGAAATGAGATTGGAGGATGAAAGGGTAATATTTACTGGTAACAAACAGGCCTGTTGTTTTGGTTTCAATGTGAAACAAAAGCTAGTGTGCTCAAACATTTGGTCACCAGCTGGTGACTCTGTTTGGGGTGGTTGTGGAAACTTCAGGAGTTGAAGCCTCATTGAAGGAAGTGGGTCATGGATCACTAGAGCAAGCCTTGGGGTCTTGCAGCTTGGCCTCACTTTGCTGTTCACTCTGTTTCCAGAGTGTGAATGCCATGTGATCAGCCAGCCTCTCGCCCCTGACACAGTGCCTTTCCTTGTGTGATGCTGTATTTTCCCAGGCAAAAACAAACAAACAAAAAAACAAAAACAAAACCCAAAACTGTATCCTTCTACATCTCAAGTAAAAAATATAATCCTTCCCCCCTTAAGTTGTTTTTGTTAGGGTATTTTATTACAGCAAAAGACAAGTAGCCAAAAGACTTGTTAGTTTGGACTTTTTGTAAGATCTTTGTGTCTTTTGTCCCTTACACCAAGGAACCAGGACCATTCCTCTCATGTGAGGACCCTATGACCTTTAGAGGAATTCTTCCTAGGATTTATGAGCTGGTTCAGGAGAGAAGCCTTCCTATTCTCTTTCTCAATTCCTTCAGCTTAAAATGTTTAGTATGCCAAGGTGTCATGTTTCAAAAGTTCGTGTGTCATTGATCTCATAAGGCCTTTTCCAAAAGGAAGGCAATTGTGCTTTGCTGGGAAATTATGCCCTCCTTGTTGCAGTGGGGAACTATGCACCTATGCCCTCCTTGTTGCAGTGGGGAACTATGCACCTATGCCCTCCTTGTTGCAGTGGGGAACTATGCACCTATGCCCTCCTTGTTGCAGTGGGGAACTATGCACCTATGCCCTCCTTGTTGCAGTGGGGAACTATGAACCTATGCACTCCTTGCTGCAGTGGGGAACTATGCACCTATGCACTCCTTGTTGCAGTGGGGAACTATGCACCTATGCACTCCTTGTTGTAGTGGGGAACTATGCACCTATGCCCTCCTTGTTGCAATGGGGAACTATGCACCTATGCACTCCTTGCCCATCCTGTCAGGTGAAACTCATCTTCCACTTCCTTGGAGCTATTTTACATGTCTGTGGGTAATTTATAGACATGTAAATCTTCCCTGTCTGGTAAAAGTTTAACTGACTTCACTCCTCTATCACTGGGGGAATAAAAAGAAAAGAAACCCAATGTATTTTTCTGTCTCATCCTCATTTCAATTTCGTCCTTCCATGTACCACTTACCATCTGCTTGAAGAGGTGACAGTATCTGCTGACTCCTCCTTGATTAATGACCAGGATCAAATCTTGAACACGTGCTCATTTTTATATCTTTAGGAAGGTCATGATTTTACCTTTCTCTTGAAAATGATTTTATAATACCTTTATCCTTGGACTTTAACTATCAAGTTTACCTATGGTAATTCTTTATGTTTTTGTTGTTGCTTTTTTTTTTTTTTTTTTTTTTTTTTTTGGTTTTCTGAGACAGGGTTTCTCTGTATTGCTTTAGAGACTATCCTGGAACTCATTCTGTAGACCAGGCTGGCCTCGAACTCACAGAGGCTTCTGCCTCCCAAGTGCTGGGAGTAAAGGCGTGCACCACCACCGCCCAGCAATTCTTTATGTTTTTAAGTAGGGAAATTTTGATTCCTGAATTTGATAGTTGGCAAGGATAACCATTTTTGCATGCATGGTGGGCTACAATACTAAGGCCCAAATGTTCCAGGAAATCTAGAATTCGTGGTTCCAAAACAGTATTTTTCATAGAACTCTAAGAACAGAAAATGCCTCAGGTTCATCTGATCTTCATTGCAGAACACCAGCACGATGGAGGTGGATGGGGAGGGGGTGGTAGTGGCAAGGATGTTCCTAAGTTCAAGGTTGTTGTTGGCTATGTGGAGTTCAAGTCAGTCTTGACATGACAAATCCATTGCATGCATACACTCCCCAAACTCTGGTTATCTACACAAGAATTGTACAAGGTCAGGTTCATCACTATTCCATCACGCAGGGGAAAGGAGATCACGAGATTCAACAGCTTACTGAAGGAGGACAGGCAGGTAATGGGTGCTGGGAGAGGAGGCATCTTACCTTCTTCAATGGTGTAATTAACCACTGATAAATTGTTCCTATTTCTGTAAATGGCCTCCACTCATGCTCACGTGAGCAATCATCACTAAATTCAGTGGAAACAGACAAAGAAACATAAAAGCAGGAGGGACTTTGTGGGGGAACAAGGGTTGCATTGGAAAAGAGGTATAGGAAAGGGGAAATTGAAGGTGAAAATGACCAAAATCTAGAATAGACATGTATAAAATGATCAAAGAATTAAAAAAAAAATCCTAGGGACTGGAGAGAGATAGGTCAGTGGTTAAGATCACTTCCTGTTCTTCACGGGACCCAAATTTAATTCTCAACACCCAAGTCAGGCAGTTGACTGCCTGTAACTTCAGACCCAAGGGAATCTACCCGTATTTTCTGGCCTCTGTGACCACCCACACGCACGTGCACAAACAACCACTCACACAAATATGCATAAATAAACACACAAAATAGATATTTTTTAAAAAATCAAGTGAAATTAAAGCCAAAACAAGACAAACAAACAAATGAAAGTGAGCAGGATTATACAGGTTTGAGGAGTCACAGAGTTGAGAGTTTAGGTTGGACACAACTTTTCTTTGCCATAACCAATGAGAAAACTTAATTGCCCATGTACCATTATTGAGAGCTGATGTGAACTTTAAGAAGTATTAGTTATGGTGCCAGAGTCCTCATGGGTGGCTTAGTGCTTTTCTCCTGTGACTGAATGCCCTCCTGAAGAAATTTAATCAGCCCTCTAAGGACCATGTGCCTACTTGGCCATAGCAGTGAGACTCTCAGCAGGACCTGAGCACAGGCAGATGCACCATTATGGACTTTCAGCCTCTCGAACTGTGAGTAAACTACACATTTCCTTCTATAGCACCTACTCTTGACTATTCTATTATAGCAGGAGAACACAGAATAAGGAGGATAAAACTCAAGCCAGACTGCTTCAGATGTTAAAGTCTAGAGGGTCACAATAAAATTACCCCTTTGAAAGTGGGGATTACAAGACAAACCTAAACATTGTCAGACTTATCCAACGTCATGCAAGTCTCTGGTGCTCTCTTTGGCACAAAGCAGAATGATAAAGAGAATGGCCCAATTTGTATATCTGATTGGTGTCCTTAATCAATAGGTATACTTTCTTTTTCACTTATATTTCTCATAATGCCTAAATGCCTGGAAACATCCCATTGAATAGACTTGATTAGAGTCAAATTAGTTATGCAAACCAACCTTAGCTGATTTTACACAAAGGTTCCTTTGACTGTAGCTCTTGAAGGCGAGGGCATGGTGCTTTTGTGACTAGTTCTAGCCTAACCTTGATTCCAACCACAAATTCTAAAAATAGACGAAGCAGATGAGTAGTGAATAATTTAGAATCTAGAGCATTGTTGTAACTGAATACCTGGACCTACTTTCTGTCAGAAAAAAAATCACTGTATGTTCTGATTTGCATAGGAATATTACCACAAGGGCTTCTGCATAAGCAACTGTCCGGCTAAGCCAGTGGGTTCTCAACACAGGAGTTTCGACCCTTTCACAGAGGTTGCATATGAGATAACTTATTACAATCCATAACAGTAACAAAATTAGAGTTATGAAGCAGCGACACAAATAATTTTATCGTTGGGGGTTACCACACCGTGAGGAGCTGTATTAAAGGGTCACGGCATTAGGAAGGTTGAGAATCACAGCTTCTCAGCAAATCAGTGGCTGTGCTTGACATTCAGTAGTTGCTTCCTTCCCCAGCAAATGTTCTCAGGTCAGAATTCAGCTCAGGGGCCTGAGTCAGGGCAGTCTTAGCACACCGAGAGCCCTTTAGGTGTGTGCTAACAATATTTTGATATTCTCTGCTTCTCCTCCCCCCAGGCTGTTTCCCTCACTGCCTGAACTGTTTGGTAATGTCTGAACTGCTGCTGCTGAAGCCTTTTCTGGCAGGCTGCCCAGGGAGCAGCTCGCTCTAGATTCTGCCTCTCTCCAGGAGTTGCTTGCTCTCTGTATAATAGGCAACACTGAAAGCAGCAAGGCATTCGGTCGACAAGGTCAGAGTGCCTTTCATTCCTGCAATAATCAGCCAGGGTAGCTCTTCCTCAGACCCGGAGAGAGGGAAGATAGGAGTCAAAAGAGCAATTACATTTCACATGGACTCCAGAAAAGGCTTGGATCACAAGACAGAAAAGAAAAAGTGGATCCTAACCTCATTCTTAGCTGGTCCCCTTCTGGTCATCTTTGTGATTGACACAGCTCCAAGGCCATAGCGAGTTTCAGCTTGATGACATGAGAAACACATTTTCTGCCTGCAGATGAGACCCTTCTTAGACATTTAGCACTGTCAGCATATTGCAAAAGAATGCAAATGAGCTGCAGGATCTGTAACCAGAGACAGTAAGCAAAGGCCATTAATTATGTTTTTAAAAAAATGTTAACCCTAGCAGACTGTATAACAAGCAATTGTGCTAATTTCAATCTGTAATCAGTCCCTACATTAGCATAACTTTATTTATTTATCATTAAGGCAACCATTTAGAGAATATAATTTGGTTGGAAATGTCAGTAATTTTGCAGTGGCAGATTGCTGTTACCCAGCTACCTCTGTTTGACCTTACAGCTGCCAGGACTAATTACTTTAATTGCATTAATTGCACTGACCATTCTGGTGGTTAATGTAGTTGCTGTTACTCTTTCACCGTTGAGCAAATCAGCCTGGCTGCATTCTTAGCAAAATGGGCCAATACACCCCTGTGACGGTTTCTGCGGATCCCTTTTGTGTTTGAGAGCCCGGATGAGTCACTTGTTATTTCATCAGTGCCTCTCATTGACAGCATGAATTTTGAAGAAAGCCTCTGAAAGCTGAAAAACAAACCACCAAGCCCTCCCAAGCCATAACACACACACACACACACACACGCACGCACGCACGCACGCACGCACGCACCCATGCAGAGAAGCTGTTGAGTCTCATTGCTTGTTGGAAGCTGACTAAAGTACAGTCAGCTCACTAATGACAAATGGTTAAGAAATGATTGGGCAGTTTCCATAGTAAATTAAAACTCTTTCATCAAATGTTTTGGAATGAAGATTTCTTGAAAGCTCAAGGCTCTTGTTTGAACCTTATACATTGAACAGGTAGCTTCCCCGGAAACTAGACTCAGCAGAGATTTAAATATTTGACTCTGATGTAACTGAAGGCCCATGGTCCTGAGAATCTATAAAACAGATACTTTCTCCTGCCAAGAGATGTTCCTCAGGACATCTGATAAATAATTTACTAGTGGGAACATATCTGTTAGGCAAAATGAAGTCCATGTGAAGTTATTGAGTCTGCAAGTCAGAAAGCTGGATCATCTAATGCATTAGCTTATCCCAAGCAGCAAACAACTGCCTGCTTATTCCAGGGGACCATCCAACCCCAGGTGCTTCACTCTTTATTTCAATTTTATTTTTGCACTACTAGGGAGTCAAAGCCAGACCCTTGTGCATGCAAGGCAACCACTCTAGCATTGAGTGGATTCAGGTGTTTTTAAGTTGTATCATTCAATAACTTGATTTGCAAAAGCATAGTTTGATATGAAGTGGCATATGCTTATCTGTTTTATAACAACTTATACTCATTGGCTAATAGTAAAAGTTGACATGTTCTGAGTGAGTGCTATGTTCCAGGCACTGTTTAGACACTGACACCCCCACCTCAGACTCACTAAGTAGCCTAGAATGATCTTGAATTTTTGATCTTCCTGCCTTCACCTCCTAAATGCTGGGATTGCAGGTATGTGTCACCATTCTTGGTTTATGCAGTGCTAGGGACTGTACCCAGGGCTTTGTACATACTAAGCCAGCTTTGTGCGAAATAACTGTACACACCCAGTCCTGTTTTTGACAGGAACATATTCGTTAAACACTCCCGACAATCTGTGCAAAACACGCTATACACAAATGCTACTATCTCTGGGAAGTTGTATAATTCATAGCAGGATCAGGCTTCCCCAACCCTTAAGAGAAATTTAATTTTATATAGTGTGTGTGTGTATGTGTGTGTATGTGTGTGTGTGTGTGTGTGTGTGTGTGTGTGTGTGTAAGACCAAGGACAACTTGCTGGGGTCATTTCTCTCCTTCCACGTCTCTGTGTTGGATCAAATTCAGGTTATTATGCTTGCCTGCTGTGCTAGATTGCCTTACAATTGGATGAATTCTTCCTGTAAGGCTGCAGAGAGCTGATGAAACAGCTCTCCTATTCTGCCAGTAACTCCTAGCTAGCTGTCTCTGGTTTCTCATATCACGGAACTCCAGTTTGGCAATATGTCTCCTTAAAGTGAGACAGCTGGATCTGAATGAATGTTAACTCGAAGAATGCCTGCACTGCTGCTTCAGGCTAAATTCTACTCATCTTCAAGTTTTCAGACCATCTGTCACTTCCTTGAGAGAGCCTTCCTTACCTCCAGTCTATCTTCAGAAGCTTTATCATAAGCTCTAGTAGTAGTGCTCACAGCCCGCATTTGAATAATTAATAATACCAATTCTTTACCTTTAATAGGGAAAGAGGGATCACATTGTCCATTTACACCAGCTTTACTGTTAACTAGTAGATCAACTAGTTAACTAGCTAGTTAATCACTACACAAAGCTGAAAGAGATTCATAAATTCTTCTGGGTGTATTCTGTATTGCTATCCTAGTTTGGTTTGTAATACTATAATTGCTTGGGGAGGAAGCGATTTCTGTGGTTTACACATCCCAATCAAGTCCATCACTGTGGAAAGCCAGGACAGGAATTCACGGTAGGAATCAGGAAGTGTGGATTGAGGCAGAGAATGTAGAGGAGCACTGCTTACTAGCTTGGTTCCCATTGATTGCTCAGCCTGTTTTCTTCGACCACCCAGGACCGGGTGGTCAGCTTGATCCTTCCACATCAATCAATTCCCCAAGACATGTCTACAGTCTATCTGATGGAGGCATTTTCTTAATTGAGGTTCCCTATTACCAGATGACCCCACCTTGGGTCAAGTTGACCAAACTAACCATCAATCCTCTTCTGAAAGTATGTTACAATTTTTTTTGATTGTTTGTTTCTGCTTTTGTTTTGAAACAAGGTATCACTACTTAGTCCTGTGTGATGATATCTTGCTTGTACAAATAAAGCCTGTCTGAAGGTCAGGGAATAGAGCCTGCCACCAGCTAACCATAGACGTCTGGAGGTCTGTACAGACAGACAGGAAGAGAGATAGTTGGGCAGAAACAGGATATTAGCAGGGAGAAACAGGAACTCAGTCTCTTGCCTGCTGAGACACTGAAGAGGTAAGGAGTGACCTGGGCTTGCTCCTTGTCTCTGTGATCTCTAATAAGCAAGAAATCACCACAGCCTTGCCTGGCTCAGAGTTCACTATGTAGACCAGGATGACCTGACAGTCTCAGAGATTTCCCCCTTCTCTGTCTCCCAAGTGACTAAAAGGCTTCTGCTTACACATTTAGATAACATAATGAGAAGATAAACGATGGAAGGATTTTCAGAGACATGGACTCATGTAGCTCAAGCTAGCTTGGAATTTGATCTGTTGCTGATGTTGTCTTTAATTCCTGATCCTCTTGTTTCTACCTCCCAACTGCTGGAAAGAAACACAGATGTGCTCCCTCACACCTGGCTTACGTGTTGCTAGAGGCGGACCCCAGAATTTCAAGCAAGTCAGATAAGTACCCTACCAACTGAGTCATGTCTTCATCCCACAAATGGCTTTTACTTGAAAAATCCACCTCACTGAGCATAGTGATGGCTGTTTACAGTCCTGGTACTTGGGGGTGGGGGGGCGGCAGTTGAAGAAGGATGATTGTGAGTACCAGATCAAACTGGGATATTGCAAAACCTTATTCCAAACCAAACCAAAACAAACCAAAACAAACACCTTAAAACCAATCATGTCTAGAACTTGACCAGATGCAGAGCCTACATTATAGACTTTCAGATAGGAGGTAAGTCCCTTAGACCTAGTCTTTCTAGTCTTTTCTCTATCACCCCTTTACACACAGCTAATTCCATGATTACATCATATACTGTCAGGTCTGAATTCGGGCCATCATGCATGCCTTAAACATCCTTCAACACAGATCAGGGACAGAGGGCAAGAGAGCAGAAGAAAGGGCTCACACTCAGAGAGCACCACAGCATAGAAATGCCAAGATGAAACCCATTAATTTGAACAAATAATGTGTCTTTAAAAAATCACAATACAAAGCCAAAACCAAATCAAAGCCGGGAAGAAACAACCCAACTTTCTGTCTCTATCATAGTCAGGTGTAGTTCCTCTGGACTCTTACTTTCCACACTCTTTCTGGCTTTCTCCTTCTGGAACCCTTTTCAAGACACCCCTCAGACAGCATATCCTACATTTCTCTAGTCAACTCTGCATTCTCCAGTCGTGCTTCTCTCTGGTCTCTCTCTATCCTATAGCATGGCCTCCCTCAGTTCTGTACTGCCTGGTCTATGTGCCGTCATGCTAGTTGCTGTTTCTGGTTTTCAGTTTCCCACCTCTGTAAGCCACATTGTATTCTCCCATGGAGAACCGCTGGAATCCCCCGAGGGATGGAAACCATGTTTGTCATCAACTGCCAGGTATCTATATTTGCAGTTCAAGGTCACTCTTTGCCAGGAGCAAGATCAGAGGTAAATCATTCCATTTACTGTTTGTCTTAATGTTCCTTCTTGATTTCTTAGAAATATTACTAGCGATTCCTTATTCATAGTCTGAGCAGAATGGAAAAAAATAAAATAAACTCAACATTTTTAATCTTTGTTGTTGTCAGCAGAATTGCCTTTTTTTAAAAAGGTATAATATGCTTATATTTTTTACACATTTTTCACATGGATGTGGATGTCAATGGAGTTCAGAAGAGGGGATCAGATCTCTGGAGCTACCTGACTTGGATGCTGGGAATTGAACTCAGGTCCTGAAAGAACAGCAAACACTGTTAACTGCTGAGCTATTTCTCCTGCCTGCAACTGCATTTTTTAAGCTTCCTTATTTAGTTTTGTGTTCATTTGTTGGTTTACAGACTGGATCTCACATAGCCCAGGTTGAATCTGAACTCACTCTGTAGTCATGGATGACCCTGAACTACTGTACCTCCTGTCTCTACTTCCCAAGTGCTGAGATTATAGACACACACCGTCACATTTAGCTTAAACAAACACATACACAAACAAAAAAGAAAACAAATGAAACCAAAACAAAAGAACTACATTCATTCTGTTTTGGGGGGGTAGGGAGAAAAGGGTTTATTTCAGCTTCCATGTCCCAATCATAGGCCACCATGAAATGAAGTCAGGCACCTGGAGGTGGGAAGCAGATCATGGAGGAGCACTGCTTACCAGCGTGTCCTTCCTCAGCCTGTATCACTTTCCCTCTCATCCTTCAGACACTCCCATGTACTCTGCCCTTTGTTCTCTTTCAAATTCATGGCCTCTTTTTCTTAATTATTGCTGTGCACATGCGTGCCTGTGTGTGTGTGTGCGCGTGTGCTTTCCTAAATATAAAACATGCCACCTGCTCAATCTGTATAGTTACTTGTATGTATGTTTATAGGGCTGACCATGTGGTATTGAATAACTCACAAGTGTACTATTCCCTGGGGAAGACCATTTCTCCTAATCACCTGAAGTTCTTGGTCTAGGGCTGAAGCCTCTGAGCTTTCTTCCTCTTCTTTTTCTTTCTTTTAAATTTATTTAACTTTATGTGCATTGGTGTGAAGGTATCAGATCCACCAGAGTTTCAGATAGTTGTGAGCTGCCATGTGGGTGCCGGGAATTGAACTTGGGTCCTCTGGACGAGCAGCCAGTGCTCATAACCACTGAGCCATCTCTCCAGCCCCAAACTTTCTTCTATTGGTGTCACCCTTGCTCAGGTCATGTTTAGGCAGCCATGTTGGTAAGCAAAACTTTATTCTTTACGGCACCATGCTTCTAGGGTGTGCTATTGAATTTCTTTTGTTCTTGGCTACATGTTCTCTCAGCTCCTAGGTATGCTTTTAAAAGACTGAGCTCAAAGGAGAGTTCCCTAAGCAACCGTATTGATTTCTTTAGTTTTCCTTCCATCTTTAATAATTTTTATTGTATCGTTAGAATTTAATTTTCTTCTCCTTCTGGGCCTCTCTGGATTCTTTACAAAAGCAAAACAAAAACTCTCTGAACCTGGGACCAAACATGTTTTCTTTGAACTTTCAAAAATTTGTGTTTTTTTCCACACTGGGATGCATGGACAATAAAGCTCAACACTTGTGTCCTCTTATTTGAATTTTATGTCTCTCTTCCTTCTC
Source organism: Mesocricetus auratus (assembly GCF_017639785.1). NCBI lineage: Eukaryota > Metazoa > Chordata > Mammalia > Rodentia > Cricetidae > Mesocricetus > Mesocricetus auratus. The sequence goes on along the minus strand of NW_024429184.1, from coordinate 100,818,230 downwards.
CCAAGCTTAGCTCTTCTTTGTTCTACAGCTGTCCTCTCTTGAATATCAGAGTCAAGGTCACAATAAATGTGTCCAAGCTGGCAGGCTTCCTTTCCATTTGTCCTAGTTGTCTGGTTTCGGGGATCATGGGGAATCCCAAATCCTATATGCTTAGCAATGACCACACAGGGCTTTGCTCTGGTTGCACAGGAACTAGCCAGAGATGCCAGGGGACCAAGTGACCTAAGGAGAGGTACTCACTCTCCTGACACTGGGCTGAAGGCTACAGGTCACTCTCATCCCAGTGATTGATACCAGCAGCTTCTTGTGCCTGAAGGATGGGAGACATGCCTGATGGATTGGAGACATGCCTGAAGGATTGGAGACATGCCTGATGGACTGGAGGAGACATAGGACCCAGACGGGAGAACTTGCCAACAAGGGAGAAGGTGAAGAGGTGGTAGATGTTATGATGGAGACTGTGCTGTGTCCCAGGACCTGTGCTAAGCATCTATGCAAACTCACATTTGTTATTGCTAATGCTGTTGGAATATAGAAGAAAACTGAGAGATACTTTAATCATTTTCTCAAAGTCACATTGACGGGTGAGCCTTAGGGTAATGAAAACAGAACAAAAATACAAAATAGCTGAAATAGTTTAGCGATTAAAAAATACTTGGCTCTCTTCAGAGACCTGGCTTTATTCCTAGCACCCATATGATGGTTCACAACTATTCACAACTCTAATTCCAATGCCCTCTAATGGCCTCCGTGGTAACTAGGCATATGGTGTGCATGCATTTGTGCAAGCAGAACACTTATACACATGGGATGAAAATGAATAAATATAAAAGGTAAAAAAGTGAAATAAAGGCATTTTATCTATGTACATTACAAAAGCAATGGCCTTATGTCATGATTTTGTCAATTTGGCATAAACCTAGACATACCTCAGGAGAGGAAATCCCAACTGAGCAATTATCTCTATCAGATTGGTCTGTAAACATGTCTATGGGACAAGGACTTGATTACTAATTGATAGAACATATCCTAGGCCACTGTGAGCAGTCCTGGTTTGGGTTAAGAAAACTAGCTAAAGGGAATAGAAGTCTGAAAGCAAGACAGTAAACAGCATTCCTCCATTGTCTCTGCTTCAGTTTCTGCTCCAGGTTCCTGCCTTCGCTACCCTTGATGAAGGAATGTAAGGTACAAGATGAAATAAACCCTCACTTCCCCATGTTGCTTTTGGTCAAGACATTTATCACAGCAACAGAAATGTAAACTGGAGCATCTTATTAATGAAGTATTTAGTTGGGCTGTGGTGGCCCATGCTCTTAATCCTAGCACTGGGGAGGCAGAGGCAGGTGGATCTACAGAGTTCCAGGACGATCAGAGCTACACAGAGAAACCCTGTTTTGAAAAACTATATATATATATACATATATATATATATATGGTTTATACACATATATAAATATATATGTATATATATGAAATATTCAAATTTGTGTCTGTTACAGCAAAGTTTGAGAGATCAGCTTCTTGATATATTACTAATAATTTTGGCATTTATCACTGGGCTTTTTACTATTTTATTTTTCAGAATATGTACCTTTTATGTGAGTATATTTTTGCTAGGCAGGTTTTTGTTTGGTTGTTTGCTTGTTTTCAGCTTTGAATTCTATTGATGAGATTTCTAAGCAAAATTGGAGGGGAAAGATGGGTACCACCATTGTGGTAGTCACGGATTTTGTAGTCTTTAAAGGATCTGGTTTTCTTGGTACATTACTGTCAGCTAAACAAATAAATGTTCTTTGAAAAGTCTGCTTTTAAATGCTAATGGAAATATTGATTTTTCACCTCTTTTTTTTTCAACCAGAAAACTCCTATTTACCTCCCAATCTCCGTTTTGAGTTCTGCTCTCTTAAGTGTTAGTGTCGTTGCAGGTAAGTGCCAAGCCAAGGTGACTAAGTGGGTGTCAGGCCAGCCGCAGAAACACAGGGAAGACTTAACTAATGACCCAGGCCTTCCGAGTCAATGGACCCCATCTCTTCTCATTTCTACCAATTCACCACAGGAACCTGACAGAGGCAGATGTTAAGTCAGCTTTAAAAGCTCAAAGACAAAAGATGGGGGAGAGATCCAATTTCAGAGTCAGGTAAAACACCATAATTCAGAATAGATCTTTATTATTGATTTATAGCTGCAGACTGTTGTCCAATGGTTTCCTCTTTAAATTAAGAATGCTAATGACTTTGCATCCTGAAATAATCCAAAGGCTGTAGATATTAGAAAAAGGGAATTGAATGTGTTATTCAGACAGACAGTGTCAATGACTGGGCCCTGAGTCTGTTTCCTCAGCAACTGGCCAGCAACTTGAGAATCCTTGCTTTCAGGGGGCTGGAAGTTTTGATGGAATAGCCTGCTCAGGCTCCCATAACATCCAAACACAATGACTTTCTGATAAACAGATAGATTGAGAATAGAAGTTCTGCCTAAGTAGTTTGGAGACTGGAAGAGGCAACATAGACTCCATGCAAGGGATTCTGGGAAGCCTGGACCTGGGCAAAGTGATGATCCTTTCTAGAGAAAACCAGCAGTTGCCAGGAAACCAAGGAAAAAGAAAGAGCCCCACCACCACCACCCAGGAATACCAAATGAATGTCAGATATTGCTGTGGAGTGGTTCTAATATTGAGTATTTTAAGTTATTTTGTGCTATTGTGTGTGTGTGTATGCAGCTCACAAGCTGCTTCTATGATATCATAGAGAGGAAGGGTTTCTTTCTACCATTAAGCAAGTAGTTTGTTCTGTGGCTGCAGACCCCTGCTGGGTGTCCTCTAATGCAATTAAGTCCTGGCACTGTGTACCTGGAGACAGCCTCCGATCTCTATCCACAAAACTGCCCCTGCCCTGAGGTATCAGCCATTGTTTTTACCTGGACATCTGACTGACCCTATGTGAGAGTTTCCGTAACTCCCTCAAAGAGCAGTTCAGAGAATGCTAGTTTACTATACAGAGCACAGAAAGTTCTTCCAAGGAGATGCACAAGATGAGGAGTGAGAGAAGGGCTACAGAAAGTCCAGTCTCCTTTAGGACTACCCCACCCTACCACAGCTTACAGCACAGTTCGTCCTCACAGGTTCTCAAGCTCTGTGCTTTAGCTGTCCCTGAAGCATGGATGGCCAGGCTGCAATGGAACTGACAAATGGGCTATGATGGAGTGCAAATAGACCCAAATGAAACGCTCACGAGGGCCTGTCTGTCCGGATTCTTGTAGGCCTTCTTCTGTGTAGCATCCCTTCCTTGTGGGCACGGGCCAAGACCTGCTTCTGCGATAAAGGTCTTATCATTGACGATTTGTGGCCCTCTCCTAGGCAGCCAGGCAGGAACTCCAAGATAGAAAGGTGAGGGAACAGTTGAGCTTTGATAACCTTCCCTGGAGAAGAGGAGATTTAGCCAGTATGACCTGCCTTGCTGAGAGAAAATAAGCTAGGAACTGTAGTCAAAAACAGTGACAGCAAAATCATACACATGGCATTATCACAGTTCCTCGGGGCTTGTAGGGGGAACTTTCCCTGCATCTATGACATATGGAGGGATTTGTTAGGTGAGTTTGTGCAGTTTAAGATGCATCCTATTTGAAGCACGATGACACTGCTCTGCGGATTCATGGTCCGGTTCATTCTTCTGAAATGACTGTTAGGCTGGGCTGAATTTCCTTTGTGGTTCCTTCAGACCACAGCCAGCTATGAAAAGCAGAGTCTGGGCTATTCCCTTCTGAAAATAGTGTCTACCGTTTGAGTGGTAGACACTTTCATCTTTCTCCATCGACTTTGTAACATCTTTAACTTGCTGTTTCTTAGAGTTATAAAGTCGAGGAGGAACAAGGTCTCTGATGACTTCAAAGAGGCTTTTGGAAGTGTGTCTTCCCTCTCCCCCTTCCCCCTTTACCCCATCTCACTGAAGCATTAAGGTATACAGCATAGTTTCCCTCTGGTCCCTGTCCTTGAGACCTCTGTACCAGATGATGACAAGCAGAGTGCAGCTGCCTCCAGTTACAAAGGATTTTACTGTCTCCTGTCTTCAAATGAAGCTGAGCATTTTCTGTGGAAGTCTTTACCCTTTTAGCAACTAGACGCTGGTAGAGGCCCCAGGGGTAGCTCACTGGCAGAGTGTCTGTTGAACTGTATAAGGCTGAGTTTGATTCCCAGTACCAAAAGAGGTAACTAAACAAAATACAACGTAAGGAAACCACTCTGCTCATGTATGTGCTTTCATTTTGATAAATACAGTGTATTGGAGACCATGGTCAACACAGAAACCGGAAGGAAGAAGCCCAGAATCTCAGTCTGGTGTTGGAGCTAGTGTTCAGGTGCAGGCTTTCATTTAGGAGACAGCTTGCTTTCACACAACTAACTCTCAGTGACTACACCAGTGGTTTGCAACATTCCCAATGCTGTAATCCTTTAATACAGTTCTTCATATTGCGGTGACCCCCAACCATAAAATTATTTAAGTTGCTACTTTCTTAACAGTATGCTATTGTTATGAATTGTAATGTAAACATCTGATATACAGGGTATTTGTCATGTGATGCCTGTGAAAAGGTTGGTTGACCTCCCAAAGGGGTCATGACACACAGGCTGAGAACCACTGATCTGAACACTGTTGGCCTCCAGAGTGTCCAGTTAAAGATGGAAAGTTATAGATTAGTAGTTCTAGGCTCTGCCTGTGCTCCGGACACATTGGACACATTAAAGGAATGGCTGGGGAGATGCTCAGTCAGAAGGTGTTTGAACCCAGGACCTGTGCTTGATCCCCAGGAGTCACATAGTGAGAGGAGACTCACTCCTCCTCCCTGGTTGTCTTCTGACCTCCACAATGCACTATGGGGTGTCTATATATGAGCATGCACACACACACACACACACACACACACACACACACACACACACACACGGAGAGAGAGACAGAGAGACAGAGACAGAGATAGAGACAGAGAATAAAGAAATGTAGTTAAAAACACTAAAAAGAAAAGGGAGGGAAGAGTTGAGAATAATGAATACACATAATTTTTTTTAAAATCCAAATTCGTTGTAAGCAATTGTTTCCTCTCATCTCTATCTTCAATTGCCCAGGTTCCAAATTCTGCTCTATAACTGAAAATTATATAGATGTCCAACTTTTGCCTCTGTGAATTTTTGGTGTGTTTTTAATGAGTTCCCGAGGTGATCCTATTGCCCTGGCAGATTATGAAAATGTGATAAAAGGAACAGGATGTCCCACTGCGGAGGATACACTTTGTGCCGAGTGGGCTGGGGCACTGGCTAAGTACTACTTCCAAGTCAGAAGCCGCTTCCTGTGCTTATGAGGGGGAGGGAAGGTTTCCCTTTCCAGATGGTCTTTGACTTAACAAGATCAAACTCATCATGGTTTGGCTCTACAAAAGTACAATTGAATAGACACTTTGCCCTTTTTTTTATTTCTTTAAATGCTGGAGACTAAATCTGAGCTCTTGCATATGCTGGGTTAGTACTCTACTACCAGACTACATGCGACACCCCATATATCTGACTTTGAATTTTTATTGTTGCACAGGCTAGGATGCCCTTTGCAATACTCTTGGAATGCGTGAGTATGCCAGCCACTAAGCATTTGCAGTTAGCCTCAGCTCCTGGCCAGTTATTCAGTCAGTAGGAGGAGGAACTAACTAAATACCATACTCTACAGTATCCTGTCATCAATAAGTTTCATGGAGCATTCAATACTTTAAAAGAAGGTATGTTAGGTAATTTTGCACAACTGAAGGTTAATCTAAGGTACTAGTGGCAGGGAGGTAAGCTGGGTTGAGCCATGATAGTAGATGTGTCATCAATACATTTTCAATGTATGGGATTTTCAGTTTACAATAGGTTACTGTAGGTCACGCAACGTCTGCACTTACAGTGTGAAGTGAGGTAAAACAAAACAGTCCAACAACAATAAAACAAGGTTGTAACTTTGAACTTAAGGGAATTATCTAGACCTGATTTCATATGAGACCTGCTCATTATGTACTCTGCCCCACATTTGAGAAAGCAGGGATTGGACACAGTGAAATCAGGAAATCTTTCTGTTCTAATACTCTGGGGTGCAAAAAGATCAATAACTTGTTCATACTTCTTCCTTATAGATCCCGATTCTGTTTAGATATGAGAGATCTACCACAGCCTGAGTACTTCAAGGGAGGCAGATTCCTACAAGTCTGGCAGACTCTCCCTCCCATCAAATATGGATAACAAGCATCATGGTGATGAGGACCATTGTGACACTCCCGTGACTGAGGTGAAATAAACCTTTTCCCTGAGCTAACGCTGACCCAGGAGTGAAAGAACTGAGACTTGTGTCAATGTATTGAGCTCAGCATCCACTCTCTATAAGCTTCCTGATATATGAGCCAATAAATCTACGGCTTGAGCAATTTGGAGCTGACTTCTCTGTTACTTGAGACTGAAGTCCACTTTGATAATCCATCTTCTTTAAGTCTAAACCTCTCATTCAAGATTTTAATTCATCCCTCAATTTTAGGGATCTTTTATTAGTTTCTTGACCATTTACCTTGTCTTTCTTTATTCTATTCTTTTAGCTTTATGGGCCTCAGATGACTTAGGACCTGTTCATTTGCCATTTTTAAAAAAAAAATCATTTCTCTTTTCTACTCTTGGTCTACAACAAACTGGCATTCAGAGCACTGAAGTATGTGGATAACATGAGTATCCTGGTTCTTGTTCATGCCCTAGAAATACATCACCCAATGACCAAAAGAGAAGTAGTGTCATATGGTCACTCATTTCTAAAACCTAGTTGTCTTATAGGAGATACTGTCAATGTTCCATTTCCAGAGGCTTGAAGGACTTTTTTGAATCTTGATGCTCATGGAATGAGAAAAAGTTTCAAGTGATTTAGACAGCTTGCTTTTCTATCTTGGGAAGTCAATTTTATAGACACTTAAAGGAAGGAATCAATTTCTTTTTCTGTCTTAATGTCTCAGAGTTCTTTCATAGGTAGCCAGTTAAGTTTTACAAAAAGCAGTAATGGAGATTATTGTTATTATGATTATTATTTAATCTCTTATTACAGTTGGTACATTCAAAGGTTTTCCTTAAGGTCATTCAAGCCTATATAAGAGCCAAAACCAGCACAGCCATCTTTAACCCTTTATCTGCCCTCCTGGTAACTTATTAAGTTTTGCAGTCCTGTTAGGTGGTGACCTTGGTGAGCAGCTGGTGGCCTTCGCAGGTTCTGGCTTTGCGGGTTTATGGCTTCAGTTTCTCAATAGTTCCTCTTCGAAGGCAATGATAAAGCCCAGCTGCCTCCCATCCCCAGGCCTGTTGTAAACACAAGATCACTGAATCAATGGCTGCTTCCTGTCTCTACTTCCCTAGTTTGATCTCCCTGACACATTTGGGTGGTCTTTGTGGTCCCCATGTGTGGAATTATAGCCTTGGTTATAGCTGCCAACATCGTAGATCTTTGAAATATATTAGATTGTTCACAGTTACCCACAGCCTTGTTCATTGCTGAATATCCCCCCTCCAAGTAATCCATTTCTACACTTACTGGAAAGTGACACTGTGCCAAGGAAAAGACATCAGAAGTACCCTCTCACGTCAAGCTTGAGGTACAAGGAACTACTGTGCTTTGGATTCACATTGCCAACATCTATACTTCTGAAAATTATATTTACAGGGTAACAGCTACATAAATTCTAGATGATCCAGTCCCAAAATACAACCCAATCCTTTAGAGTCAGTATGTGCAACAGGTCATTCTTGTTTTTGAAGTTACTATGCTTGGGGGTAGAGCTAAGTTGGTAGCGTGCATGAGGCATTGGCTCCTCTGACCAGGACTGTATAAACTGGGAGTGGTGTCACACCCCAGCACTCTGAAGGGAAAGACAGAAGGGTAAACATTCAAGGCCATCCCTGACTGCATAGTTTGAGGGCAGCCTGGACTACACGTGACCCTGTCTCAAGGAAAATAGCAATCTCCATTATCCTGACTCTCCCATAAGCTGAGGGAAAGGAGGAGAAGAAATAGACACACCTACTTGATGTTGCTTACGTGTCAGAATTTTTATGCTTATGAATCTATGTGTTCATCACACAAGCTCCTCAATGAAGGGCACTGGAAACCATGTCCCTCGCTCTTCATGATGATAAGTGACATAGTGACGTACAGAGAAGTTGATGGTGCTCTCTCTCAGGAGTAACTAAGTAGAGACTTGAGGTGGTCTTGTACCAGTTTCTTCACACGCATTCCATCCAAAAAGTACCTATTGTCTGTCATAGTTCTGGGGGAGGCCAAAAATCCAAGCTCAAAATGTCCAGCGGGCCAGGGTCCTTGCAAGGATGCAGGGACACACACACACACACACACACACACATACACACACACACACACACTTGCGCATTCTGGCTAGTGGACATGCCTGGTATTCCTACCTCTGCTTGTGGCAGCAAAACACAGAACCCAGTCTTTTTCTTCACAAAACTTTCCCTGTGGATCCTTAGGTCCACTTCTGTTTCTCCAAAGACATTCACTAGAACAGCCTCAAGTTTAATCTAGTAGGAGCTCACAGTCAGTTTCCTAAACACAACTGCCGAGTGTTTCTTTAAAGTAGATACTATTCCGAGGTTCAGGACAAACACTGATTTCTAAGATGGTCCTACTAGTCAAGTCCCTACAGAAAGTAGGAATACTCTGCAGATTGTGTGGCTATGTCGGTTACAGGTCTAGTTGGGAGTCATGGTTAATTGCTACCAATTCCTCTTTATCACAGTTGCAGAAACAGCCCTTGAGGATTCGAAGTAGCTAGCTTTGCGCAGGGGTCTAGGACTTAAAATAGCTGGGGGAAGGAGGGTGAGAGAAAAGGGTAATTAATGAGGCTCCATGTAGAGCCCATTTAGCAAGTTTGGCAGTGCAGAAGACAGACTACAAACTTGAGCATTTTCAGTGGGAATGACAACATGTCGTCCGTGACAGGTGGGGAAAGGTTAATTTAGGATTGAGGCACTAGCAGGAACACCAATACAGAATGTCGTTTGAGGCAATGAGGTGGGAGGGTTTCAAGAGCTCAGAGAAAGGACAAGAAACCCAAGGGGAAGATGTGAAGTGAAGTTGTGCTTGCCAGACCCTGGAGTGCTTGGAAGCATGTAAGAGGGACATAAAGAAAGACTGAGAATTACTGTTTGGGCTGTTTGCCTTTACCTGACATACTCCTGTAAACCAGGTTTGAGTATTGGTGAATTTGTAAATGTTAGACACACGTCATGTGGAAGTCAGTGAAAATTTCTAGCTATTCTGGTGTTTTTGTTTTGAGTATTGCCCAAATCAGGGAGAAAACAATGATTCAAATATTAGGAGAAGAAGTGATCCAGGGAAGGTCAGAAATGTCAGGAGGGGCGGGGCATCTATGCTCCAGCTAATGGGGGAATCAGATTTACAATGGTGAATTAAATTGAAATTTAAAAGTTGACCTTGGCTTCTCTGAGAGATGTTTTCTTTGGCCTCCTCACAAATTCCTTTTGGTAAACTTCAGCATTTTATGACAGAATGCCAGGGTCCTCCAGTTGGGGCATCCATTGCTGAAATGGATGATACTTTTCAGGCTAAAATAATGAATGTATGACAATGCTACTGATATCTCAGAGACTCATCTCCCAGAAGTCTGGAGTAGAAGCATAGTTATGGAGGCTGGACAAGGAGGGAAAAGATGGGGTGCTGTTGACCTAAGGGTGCAATGTTTCAGTTAGGTCAATGTGAAGTAAGTTTGGGGGTCTACCCTGAGACAGAATTGTGAACTGTCAATCAAAAGTGGTGCTATTGATATATTTTTAAAGTCACCATTTACCTTTAAAAGACCTTTTTAAAAATAGCACATGAGGAAACACACACATACACACTCATTTGCACAGACTTGGAAGCTGGAAGGGAAAATGTATTTGTATTAGTTCACCCTTCTTTACCATTGCTTGCCAACAGAGAGAATAGAGTATCAATTAAAAGTTTGATTTCATGATGAGAAATCTGCCCTGTCCTCTGCTTTCATATTTATAATCCAGCTCTGATCCCCTCCCCACCAAGTTAGTGGGGGATGTTCAGAGTCTTGAGAAGTCCTCAGTGTTTAGAGAATGGCACTGAGTCAAGTCCCTTACAGCAGATTTAACAAGTGAAAAATGAGGAAGGTTTTTTTTCCATCTTACACATTTTCAAATATAATCTTGGCAGAATGCTTAAGAGAAAGATAAACAAAATGTCAGGAACATTTACAAAGGAACAGTACAACAGAGAGGCCAAGGTGTCAGGGCGGAAATGGATGGCCATTGTCGGAGGATGGTGGCCTCGGCTGGAACGGTAATGATGTGGTACTGAGTGTCCTTCATGGACCGGATCTCACTTTTGATAGCATGAAGTGGAAAGGCAGCCTCTCTCCTTCTCTTCTCAGACCCACGAGGAAAGTTGTAAAGTTGTTTTCCTTAGCTCATGGCTATTTACTCACTGAGATGCTGTAAGAATGAGCGGAAGAGTAAATGCCTGGCTTCCCAAATCACCTTCTTCTTTGGGAAGCTTCATGAAAACCTAATAAGAGTCTGTGTGATGCTTCAGATCTGCGTGTTCTAAGCATCCGCAGATGTTTTCTCTTGGCACAGATAATAAGGATCTAAGATTAAATGTTAGCGTTTAATAATTAATACTGTTCAGGCTCTCGGTCCCTTCTGTTGAAAGCTGGCACTGTAGCACAATCACCAGTGTGCTGGCATTCTACAACACCCAATGTGCACATTCCCAGGCTCTTGTAATGTCACATCTGGGAGAAAAGTACTTTTAGCTTTTCAGGATGTCATAAGTATATTTTTCAAAAACCAGACCAGATGTTAGAATCTGCTCATATACAATTAGTGCCATATCGACACTTAAGAGTTATTGGTATATATCAAAGATTAATAATGTGTTCTCTTTAATATTCTTTGGAATATTACCGGTTTTAATGTTATGTGGAGTTGGGGATTGAAGCCGGGGCTTTGCACACAGTAGGAGAGCTCTCTATCACTGTTCTTTGTGCCTCTGGATCTGCCCAAGATAACTGTGTGAAATTCTCATCTATGAAATGTTAACATTTGGGGGGGTTGGGGGAGGGCACGGGAAGAGGGGAGGGAATGGGAGAGGGACCTGGAACTGACTTGTGAAGCAACCTCGTTTCTTATCTAAATTTAAACTGGAAAATAAAAAAAAAAAAGAAATGTTAACATTTGAGGAATTTGAGCAAGGGATAGCCAAATAGTCTGCATGTGAGTGTGACTTTTTCAGCTTCTCTGTGAATCTGAAATTAGGCCATGAAAAACACTCTTAAAAATGATTCTACATATCCAAACTTGTTCTAAACATTCTTCTAAAATATGCCAAGGGTTGATGCTACAACTCAGTGGTAGAGCATGCACATAAGGCTCTGGGTTAAATTCCTGGCATTGTAAAAACGTGATAATAGAATTCGAGAACCTTCCATTTCACCTACAGAAGCATTGACTAAAGGAAATCTGTATTTCCATATGCAGAAGGAGAAAACAGGTAGATTAAAGGTCCCACCACCACAGGAGTATCAGTTCTGTGTATTGTGTAGCTAACAAGGTCACAGGCTGTTCAGCTGCTGGAGCAAACCTGATTAAGGCTGTGATAATCTTTTGAAAGACTGTAATTCATCTCCATTTGAGGGACATTATCTTAGCGACTCAGCCATCTCAGGGAGCAAGGTTAACAAATATTCAGTGATGAATTTTTGAAGGCTGGAGTCAAATCTTGTTCTCTTAAGTCCCTTTAAAGGGCTGTCAAAAAGCAATGGAATAAAAACGGTCAAATTTGTACACAGACTCCCAGAGTGACTGCTATTTGAGAAAGTGCTGTATGATTCACTACGTTTACTTAAGTAATTTCTGGTTTGCTTTAGATTGAAGACAAGCTGTTCCCATTGCTCACGTGGGAGACTTCACAAAAGCTTTTGTGTCCTTGAAATAAGAAACCATGAGACAGAAGAAGATCCAGGGAGAGGGGGATAAACTTGTACAGTGTTCAGATACTCTAGTGAAGGGTCGCACAGTTGATCATCTCATCAAATTCATTTGAGGTAAATGCAGATGTTAAAAGCTGCAAATGGCTTTGAAATTTGTTTCTAAGAAAAGGAGGATAGAAAGAATTGAAATGATTGAGCATCTATTGGGGTACAGGGGACCTGATTGTAAACAGGTTACTCACATTGAATTTTCCAGCAACCTTCATGGAGTATGTTTGCTCTGTACTCATGTGCTTATGTATAGCATATATCTGATGTATACACATGTGTACTCATCTCATAGTGTGCAGCACCAATTCACAGAGTTCACCAGAAACTGAACTGGGGAAATACTCTCTGAATGGATTCCATCTTCTACTGCTGTTACTCCTGCAAATCTTCCTTGAATGATTCTGTGGGATCCTGCCTGGCCTTTCATTCCAGTGACTGATTCGTTCTCTCATGTTGGGACCAATTTCTCTAACGTGGATGCTCTCTGTAATGTAAATATCCAGTGGGCTGGAGAAACCTCAGTACTATCATTTTCCCAGCACTGTAAAGTAGGAATGGGATCAAGGAGGACTGGCTGATAGACCTTTCCCATTGCCTTTATATTTAGAATGTCTACTACTACTAGCATACTACTTCACAAAATTTAACTTCTTGCCACAGTAATTATGGAGCATATTGGAGAAAGAGAGTATGGCTATCATAATATAAGAGAATTACAACTTAATTTTAATAAAGAAAATGCATACCCTCTTTATATACCTTTGCCTTTCTGCTTCTTCTTCTTCTTCTTCTTCTTCTTCTTCTTCTTCTTCTTCTTCTTCTTCTTCTTCTTCTTCTTCTTCTTCTTCTTCATAAAGCTATGTACGAAACCTACTACTTAATTGGGATAAGATCTCTTAGTATGAGTAACCGGAAGGCTCTGGCTTGTTTGATGGGTGTGATATGGTTTTATAGACGAAGTTTGGCTAAGTTAGGCATGTAAACATTAACAAATATTTAGAGTCCTACATTGAACAAATTTAAAGTTTTTATTTGAAGAATAGGAAATGGTTACATGATTAAAATGGCCATTCATAATGCATGACAGTACGATCAGTAAATACAAGACAAGCTTAAAGTTCTGTGACGACGACAATCATTTGTCAGGATCCATTAGATATTACACTTGAGAAGGGTGACACAAATCATAGCTCAGTACACTCGACCTTCAGAGCAGATTGCAATCTTGACAATGTATTCTATTACCTTATTTGAAGTCATTACCAGAAACAAACATGTAAGTCCCTTTTAGAATGTAAAGTCCCTGCTGTTAGGAATAGTCGAGAAGGTGAAATAAGATGTGAGGTGGGATGGCTGCGGGTGAGAGACAGACCTGCAGACACAACTTATGTGGAAAGTTTACTGGGAGGGAGGCAAGAAAATAAGGGAAGGGAAGAGAGAAGAGACACAGACACAGACAGAGACAGAGGGGGCAGAGAGAGCTGCCTCCTCAGAGAAGAGGGGGAAATGGGTGGAATTTTCCTCTTAAAGGGCCAGTTTTCACCTGCCATGTGCAGAGGGGTGATGCTCTGTGCCAGGATCCCAAGAAGAGGAGCCAGGTTTGCCTGGATTACAACACTGGCCAGGTCTAATTATGTCGCCAGTCTGCAGTGAGGACAAAGACTTCATCTTGTTTACTTAGGTGCGCTTGTTTTGTTTGGTCAACTTGACATAAGCCAGAGTCATCAGAGAAGAGGTAAGTTCAAAGGAGAAAATGTCCCTGTCAGACTGGCTTGCAGGCAAGCCTGTGGAGCATTTCCTTGATTGCCGATTTGTTATGGAAGTACCCAGCTAACTGGGTGATGCCTTCCTGGGAAGGTGGACTTGAGGTGACTAAGGAAGCAAACTGAGCAAGCCAGCCAGAGCAGGCCAACAAGCAGCACTCCAGGGTAGCCTCTGCTTTAGCTCTCACCTCAAAGTTCTTGCCTTGAGCTCTTACCTTGGCTTCTTCAGTGATAGAATGTGGTTGGGACATGTAATCCAAGTAAGTCCTTTCCTTCCCAGGTTGCTTTGGTCATGGTATTTTATCACAGCAATAGGAAGCAAGCTAGGACTCTTAGTTATACAGTCTTAGTACTTGAACAGTTTCAGGCACACAGTAAGACTCGTTTGTGCTTGTTAATAGAGCACATGAAAGTCTCTTATGCATTGGGGCATAGGACCACAGAAGCATATGAGTGAATGAAAAAAGAAAAAGAAATAAAAAGGAAAGGAAAGGACGTGACTGCTCCTAGGTGTGGTGGAGGAGGAAGTTTATTGTAGATAGAAGGGACAGTGTAGGTAGACGCAGGGACATCTGGGAGAGTCCAGAGTGGACACGACCAAACTGAGCTGGGCCATCGAGGATGAGGAAAGAAGAGGAGAGAGAGGGAGCCAGGTGCAGTAGCCACGAGGCCAAAGGTACAAAAAGGGGGTGGGTAACTAAAATGTCTGAATTATATAGGGAAGAGCCTCTGGGGAGAAAGCGGCCCAGGTCTTGGGCTACAGTTCTGGGTAGGGAGCAGGTATGCCAGCCATACCTTGTAACTGGTAGAGACTGAGGGATGCTGGGAGAAGCTAGAGGCCAGGTCCGCTTTGATATGTTCAATAGGCACCTCAGCCCTTTGTGCCATTTTGGAACTTAACATTGAACTCTCCAGTCAAAGACATCCTTCAAGGCCAGCCACTCTGTAGGACCCTAAAGGTCTTCACAGGTGTTTGTGGTGTTGTCATGGACTGGCCAGTCCCAAAGGATGGGACACCCTGGGTCTCTGGGACTTTCTAGATCCTCTTTCATTTGAATGTGTAGAAGAGATGCCCTAGCAGACGAAGTTTGTTTGGGTGAGAACTGTGACATAATGACCTTCACAAAGCACAGGGACACTTTACTTCTACTTGGGAAAAAGCAAGCAGCAAAGCCAGCCCTCCTGGAAAAGCAAGCTTGCTCAAGCCTTCTTTTTGTTGTGAAGTGGATAATTGCTTTGGGGATTCCTCTCTGTTTCATTCAAACAGAAAATTTTGGAGTTAATTGTCTTGCAAAACAAGGCTCCAAAGCAAAAACAAATTCAGTGTGGTGGCACACACCTGGAATCCTAGTACCTGGAAGGTGAAGGCAGGACAATCACAAGTTCAAGGCCATACAGTGGAGTTCAGTGCTAGCCAGCTTGGACCCGGTCTCAAACAACAACAAAGCATTATCAATAACATCCTGGAGACCATGGCTTGACAAAGTGAGAGGCAGGGTTGTTGTCCCTCAGTATCTATGGGGCTTGGCTCAGGACTTCCCCCTCCTCTCCTCCCACCCACCCCACCTCCCTACCAGCACATAGATTGACAGTTGCTTAAGACCCTTATATGAAATTCCCTAGTATTTGCATGTAACCAACACATTGCTTCCCATGCACTTTAAAACACCTCAAGAAAACTAATAATATTTAATACAGTTTAAACCTTATATAAATAGTCAACACACTATGTAGGGAATAATGACAAGAAAGCAATTGTATGGGTTTGGTATGACCTCAGTTTTGTAAGGTGCATGTTTGTGATTTTATGTGCAGTTGAAGGTTGCACATAGAACTTGTGGATGCCAAGGGGCTGTCTGCACATGCAAAAAACTCATTTGAATCAGAGAAGTCCATTTATAGTGTCACTTTCCTAATTACTCCTATTATTAATTTTGAATTCATCCTATTACATGAAATTCATTTAAGGAAATACTTCAGCTAACAGAAGATCATAAACATAATGGATGTTTTCAGCTATTTATAGTTCAATATGCAAATTTAATAATATTAAAACTCAATCCTTATACCATAATCACAAATAGGTTAAATTATGCCATCATGTTTTCTGGGAAATTGGCTGAAGTCTGTTTTCATCTGTCGATTTAAATAAATATATACAAGTCTGAGGGAACACTACAATCTTTTATGATACTTTGCCAATTCAGAAATATTTTCATGAATGTTAATTGCCCACCAAATTACTAAAATCATCCAATGTGACTTGAATGATTTTGGTATTTTTCTCTGGAATATATGCCCTGTTCTTTTGTATAGCAGAGGCAGACCTATTTTGATCTCTCTCTTTTCCTCTCTCTTTTTCTAAGTCTGTCTGTCTGTCTCTCTCTCTCTCTTTCTCTGCCTCTCTCTGTCTAAATTCTAAATCTCAAAATGCTGAATTGCTTGTCCTGAGCCACATTATTCATTACTAATTCCTCCAGTGGGACAAACCTGGAGGGCCATTAAACAAGCAAGGAAAATTCCAACAAGCAGAATGAATTGTTCCTAAGATCTAATTATTATTATTTTTAAGATTGTTGCAAGTTGGCAGCTAAATAGTCTTTTTCTGAGAAGTTAAATTATGCGAATTTGTAATTAAATAAATTTCATTAAAACAAAGAGAATACGTCTAAAATCTCCACTTCTTAATTACTTTCTGTTGCCTACACTATTGAGGTTATTTTCATCTATTGCATGAGAAAGATATTAATATAAATGGTGCACTATATATCTTCCTACCTCCATGTTGAGTGATTTCAGCTTAGTACCTTGGAATTGGTTATTTTTAGGTCTCAGTTATCTCGGGATGTCAGCAACACTACAACTCAGAAATGCTTACACCCATTCCTCAGTCATCCATCATGCTATCCCAAAGATTTGAAAGCATTCAATGGTATATTTAACTACTTTTTATTGAAAGTAATTAGATTTTTAAAATTCTGAAATTATGTGTCTAACTCTTCTGTTACAGTTTCAGTATAAAGTACCCTCCAAGAAAGCAAATGCATGGAAGGCTTGACCATGTAATGCTAGACTATATAATAATGCTCAGAGCTGGGGTTTTGGAGTTATTGGATCATCTGACCTGAATGGACAAACCCACTGAAGTCTCATAATTTAAGGACATTATTGAGAGGTAGTGAAAATACTAGCAGGTGAGGCTTGACAGGAGGAATTGGGTCACCAAGAAGTTCTCTTTTGAAGGATGGATACATCTTGTCTTTGGTGTCACACTCTAAAATTAGGAACCAAAATAAGTCCTTCATCCCTTAAATCGTGTTTCCCTTGTACTTGTCACAGTGATGAAAACAAAACAAACCAGGAACATCGAATCAGTAAGTAGTTACAGGTGATGTACAAAC
Organism: Mesocricetus auratus; assembly: GCF_017639785.1. Taxonomy (NCBI): domain Eukaryota; kingdom Metazoa; phylum Chordata; class Mammalia; order Rodentia; family Cricetidae; genus Mesocricetus; species Mesocricetus auratus. Next base: position 100,800,988 of record NW_024429184.1, on the reverse strand, counting down.
AGTGTACGGAGACATAAAGGCATTGCATAGTTCAACGAAGAAATGATGAGTGCTAGCCAGCACTTGAGCTCTGGAGTCACAAGGACCTGCTACGTGAACCTGATGAGACAGGGACATGCCTTGCCAGGAGTCATGGCTGTGAGCTTCAGGGTGTTAAAAACTTGAGCTCTGTATTCTGCATTTCTGAGTATCAGTTTCCCCAAGTGTATGATCCAGGAAAGAAAGCTGATTTTCCAGAGCTTTTATGAGGACAGGATTATATCGTCATTCTCTGTAGGACAAATTTGGTTTTACTGAAGAAACCAAAGGATACTTTTCCAGGAGGTAAGATGTTAATATAAGTTCCTTTAAAAATTAATCAGTCAATTAATTTAGTGTGTGTGAGTGTGTGCATGAGTGTGTATGAGCGAGTGTATGTGTGTGTGAGTGTGTGTGAATTGTATGCCATAGGAGGCATGTGGAAGTCAGAGGAACACTGTGACAGTTGTCCTTGAGACACAGTTTTTCAAACATATTTTCTCTGTTTCTGTAAAACTTAAATTAACTGGGCAGACTGGATTACATTCTGTAACTGAACCTTTGAGCCCTTGCTTCAGAAGTCACAGGGATCACGTCACAGTGACCCACTCTGCCAGGCTGAGTTGATAGGGAAGATACCGAGATGAGCTTATTTTGGCTCACAGTTTCGACATCTGGGCTTCAGTCCCCCACCTTTTGGGTACCTGGGGTTGGGGGCAAGCCATAGGCCTTGGCACCAAGCACCTTTATCCCTTCAGTCATCTCACCAGGCTGTCAAAATGTATATTCTAATTAGAGGCTTAGAGTAGCTTTATAGAGGCTGCAGCCTTTCCTTTTGACCTATCACCCAATTGTCAAATCACTAAGGAACATCAGTAATTGTATCCCACCTCTTCTCTGACACCTCTTGCAACTGGACAGAATGACACAGGCATTTAAATTCCCTTCTCTGAAATTCCTTAACCAAATGATGTCTTCCGGTTGCACACTCGTGAGAGAAAGTTCAATAAGAAACAGGCAGCTGTGCTACAATACCTACATGGCAGGTTTTCAGCGAGACTCAAAAGAGATGAAAAGTTTCCAAATGTTAATTAAAATTTCCATTTCTACTTCTTTTCTTTTGCTTTCCAGAGTCTAAACTATTGATGGAATTCTATGCATCGAGTATATTACTGATATTACAAAAAATGTTAAGTCTTCCATTTAATGATACTGTTAGGGCAAAAGTTAATGGCTCATAATGATTTAAGGAGTTGAAGATGAAAGCAACACATTGTTTTGTGATAGAAGATGAAAACAACCACATAGAAGGTGATTAAAATACCCACACCGACAATCAGTAAAACCAGAAAGGGGACAGGGGGATAGACGGGAAGAGCTGCTGATGCTGGAGGCCTTTTGTACTGTAGGCGAAGATGCAGTTTTGAACAAACATTCAGCCTGATCCATCCACAATCTTGTTGATCGCTCCCAGCACTCGGGAGGCAGAGACAGGCGAATCTTTGTGAGTTGCAGACCAGCCTGGTCTACAAGAGCTAGTTTCAGGACAGCCTCCAAAGCCACAGAGAAACCCTGTCTTGAAAAACAAACAAAACAAAACAACAACAAAGAAGGCTTACAATGCTTTTCTTCTCTTTCATTATGTTCTGATGCTGTAGTATTCTGGAAATTGCTATTTATGTTAAGAATCGCTCCTTCTCTTGAGAAGGGTGGGGGAAATTAAACGAATCTTCAGAAAGAGACTCAGGTGACAAGGTAGAGATCTGGTGTCTTAAATGTCAGTCTGCCTCATGTCCTTCATGTATTTGTACTCATATGTGTCATATCTCCCTTGCTGAATCTGAGGGTGGCAGAGTGGATCTCAGTGAAGTGATTGATGCCCTGTGACTTCTGAAGCAAGGGCTCAAAGGTTGAGTTGCAGAATGTGTTCCAGTGTGCCCAATTAGTTTAAAATTTTCAGAGACAAAGACATATGTTTGTGAAACTGCCTCTCATATTGTATCCTCCATATTTACACTAAAATTATCTGCAATTTAGATTCAAGTGGGAATCCCATACTGTCACTTGGTAACCTTAGAAACCTGTGAAGGACATCTGGCTTTGTCTACCTTCTTCCTTGGATTGTTCACCATTGTCTTCACACAGGTCAGGAAGCCTGTGTGAAGTAAAGCTGAGATGGCCTCCAAGGCAGATGTCTACATGAGAAAGCCACCTTGCAGTGTTCGGAGCTGTTTGAGTTTCTCCTTCCATACTCAAACGTACCTCATTCTCTTTTGCGCTCTTTGTTTGATAGTGTTCTTAGCAGTTGCTTTTCACAAGTTTCACTAGCAAGGCACCCACCACAATGTCCAAGTGCCTGATACTGCGCAGTGTTGAACCGACCTTATTCCCATCCTCCACCACAATGTCCAAGTGCCTGATACTGCATGGCGTTGAACCTACTTGCTTCCCATCCTCACTTTCTAATTTACTTTTATTTTTGTTTTTGACACAGAATTTCACTGGGTAGGTCTGACTGGAACTCACTCTGTAGACTAGGCTGGCCTCAAACTTGAATTTCACTGGGTAGGTCTGACTGGAACTCACTCTGTAGACTAGGCTGGCCTCAAACTCAGATATCCACCTGCCTCTGCCTCCTGAGTGCTGGAATTAAAGATGTGTACTACCACATCTGGTTCTTTTTCCTTAAAAAAAAAATGAGCAGAATGAGGCCAGATGACAACTTTTAGAATTTGTTCACACTTTTCACCTAGTTGAGGCCGACTCTTGTCTTTGCAGCACATTCCAGGCTGTCTGACCCTTGACTCTGACCTTGTAGGCGGTAGTACTGGCTCTGCCTCCATGCTTTGGAAAGAGTGCTCGAATTAGTGTTCAGTGTCATAATATCCAGCCCTTTATGTGGATTCCTGGGGCCCAACCTAGGTGTCCAGGCTTGTGTGGCAGGTGCTTTTACCTGCTGAGCCATCGTCTCCTCAGCCCCACCCCCAACCTTCCTTTGATAGAGTCTCAAAATATGAGCTAGTTTGGTGTCAATTCTTGATTCTCCTGCCTCCACCTCCCAAGTACTGGAATTACTGACGCGGGCCCCATGCCTGGCTTTGTCCTGGCCTTTACCTGTAAAGCAGCCTCAACTGTTTGCTACCATTAGGGTTGGTGTGAAGAGTAAATCCACTGAGAGGCAAAATGCGCCAGGTTCATGGGAGGCGCTTGATGCTCAAAGGAAGATCGTTCATTAGCTCGGTGATTAGCTTGCATGAGAATCAGCTGGAGGCATGGCTAACACTCTGATTACCGGGCCCCATCGGCCCCTAAGTTTCTGATTAAATTAGTCTGGATGTGGCCAAGGGCTGCTGCTGCTGCTGCTGCTGCTAATTCTGGGACAGAGCCCTGCCTTCATTAATGCTCTCAATGGTTGAGGCCTTGCTGGGAGACTGCTTTCTCATTTCTGTTTATAAATGATTGGTGTTGGCTGGGTGCAGCTCTCAGCCCAGGCAGAGCTGTCAGGAGTGGGATGTCTGATTTCTCTTAACTCAAGCAGGCACAGAAGTTTCTGATTTATTTCTGGCTATAATCAATACCTCGAGGCAAGGGGCTGCTCTTAGCCAGCAGGAAGTCTAGAAGAGTAGAAAGACAGAGCTTCTGTTCTAAATTCAGAAGCAATCTCTCTTCAACTGCAGACATGCTCCAGTATCCCGGCAGGTGGGGAGTGGGAGAGGACCACTTCCGGGAACCTCCCCTGTTTCTCTTGTGCCCATGTCTGCTGGTAGTTCCTTCTGTAAAACAGCAGTGTTTGTATAGAATGTCTGCACATCCTCCTCAATGCTTTAAATCATTTCTAGGTTACTTAGAATACATCACGCAATGGAAATGTGATATAAACAGTTAACACACTCTATTGTTTTGTTTTGTTTTTGTATTTTGTTTTTAACATAAAGAGCGTGGGCATGTTCAATGAAGATTGAACTTTTTCTGACTGTTTTCCATCAGTGTTGGCTTGATGCATGGCAAACCATGGCTATGCAGAACTGAACACAAGGCCAGTTTTGCAGCTCCTGGACCCACGGTGGAAACCCTCATAAAATGCTAAGAATTCAGTTAGAATGAAATACTGACATTCAGCTAGACGTCTCACTTACTCGGGCTTGGGAGGTAGATTTAATGTAAATAATCCTTTACAGGTCAAGAACAAACATTTTTGTTTCTCTTTGTTGTCACAGGCTTGTGTTAAATGAAGAGCACCTTATAGTTGTTTTCTGTCCTTCAACTCTTTTGTAAATGACAAACTCATCCTACAGTAGTGCTAGAGAGGCAAAAAACTAACTCTCTCGCTCTCTCTCTAATTTTTCAAGACAGTTTTTCTGTGTAACAGCCCTGGTTGTCCTGGAACTCATTTTGTAGACCAGGTTGGCCTCAAACTCAGAGATCCACCTGCCTCTGCCTCCGGAGTGCTGGGACTGAAAGCATGTGCTGCCACAATCAGTTAAAACTCTGCTCTTTCAAGTTATCTGGAAATTAACTGACAAAGGTCAAAAGGAAAAGGAGACACACTGCATTAGCATGTTTCCATGAACGATGTCATTACAGAACAGCTGTTAACACCAAAAGATGGACGACAAGGGCTTACATGTTAACTCCCCAAAGGCTAAAGAATTGTGAAGGATGAAAGATGCCGTTTGGAGCTCTTGAAGGCGGTGAGTTGGTGACTAGGAAATATATGCTAGAAAGAGCTGCTCAGTCACGTTTTTGACTCAAAGTTGCTTCTGGTCCAAAGAGTGGTCCCATCTTGGTTAGGAGACAGGTTGTCTTTACAAGGGGAAATTTATTCCCTAGCTTAAAAAAAAAGGTGTTCCGGCAGCTTCTTAAATGCTGCCAGCTAAAAATAACCTGACTGGAGTAGCATTTGGGGGTGGGGGACACACCCTTATCACCTCACCTTTGGCAGGTTTTTGTCCCACTTCAGAGTACACACCAGACCACCAGGTGGTTTTGTTTCCTCAAGCTCTATCTTTGCAGGAACTGCCTTCAGTTATTCTGATTTCATTTGGACCCTGATTCTTTGCAGCATGTCCCAGTCACTTCAGAAAGGCCCCATCCTAGCACGTTCTAGGTTAGTATTTCTGGCCTTGCAGCATGTAATCAACAATTTGAAGAGAACCATGTTGTGGGAATTTGGCCTTTCAGTCTAATGACCAATGGAATAGAGTGGGTCGGCCACTGGGCATGGTTTTCTCTGAGGATATGTGATGCCTTAAAAAGGGAGGGAAGAGAGTTGTGCTTTCTCTGGGACTTGGAACTTTCCTTACACCAAGGCTCTATGAACTGATCTGGAATTTTCCCCATCCTTGCCTGGCGGACCAAGAGGCAGTTGGCTGCTTCATTGTGTATTCCTCAGTGTGCCATTTCCATTTCATCCCTTAATCAAATAGTCCTGATCCACGACATCCATGGATTGTGATTTTAACTGGCACCCAACGTGGGGCTAACCCAACGGTTACCTGCTCCGGCTTGTGGCCAGCCCCCTTGGCCCACCACCAGGTTTGGTCAGGGTGCTTAGTTACACACCCAAACTTCATCTTTTGAAATTTCTACTCTACCAGACATACAGATGACATTCAAGATAATTTCTAAACTTTCCTCAAGTTTAACATACCTGATATCTTGTGTATGATTCAGTGGAATCATCTACAATAGCCACAGGGTATCTCAATTTACTATTTATTTATCTGTTTACTTATCTTTACAGGGTCACATGTGTTCTAGACTAGCCTCAAGCTTGCTACACACATGGGTTTACATAGTGCTGAAGATGGAACCCTGAGTTTTTTTAAAGCTAGACAGCACTCTATGATTTGAGTTGCATCCCCAGCCTCCACAATTATTTTTGAGAAAAGACCTATTTGGTCATTTGTCCAGCTTTTTTAGGTATTTAGACACCTCATCTATTCCTGGAATCCTTGTCTATTCTCCAAAACTGAACTTTGTCTCGGAAATATTGAATGTAATTTGGGAAACTACCAAGCAGAGTCAAAATGGTGCTTCTATTTCGTCTGCTGCTGTCACTAGTTTCTTAGTTGAACATTTGCATCCTGGGCAGAGGGTGTTGGTGTTGCTATTGCTTTTAAATTGGTGACAAGGCTCATGCCCACATGAATGTAATCTGATTCTCTGCAGAAGGGGGACAGCCCACTTATCTTTGATCTCCTTTTCTCCCTCCTTCTAATTCTCTCTAATAAATGTTTTCTTGGGAGGATTAATGATTCTCTCTCTCTATCTCATTTTGTAGCCCTAACTGTCCTGCAATTCACAGAGACCCACCTGCCTCTGCCTCCCGAGTATTGTGAGTAAAGACATGTACTACCATCACCACCCAGCTGGATTAGTAATTCTAATAAGTGCTTATGTGCATTCCAGTAAAAGTTTACTAAATTGGGGAGAGAATGCAAACAGTAGTCAATCAACTTCGACACCAGATTTCTAATAGAAAACAAATCTTTTTTTTTTTTTTTTTTTGGTTTTTACGAGACAGGGTTTCTCTGTATTGTTTTGGAGGCTATCGGTCCAGCCCAGCCTCGAACTCACAGAGATCTGCCTGCTTCTGCTTCCCGAGTGCTGGGATTAAAGGCATGCGCCACCATCGCCTGGCAGAAAACGAATCTTACAATTAAAGAGTCTTTGATTGAAGGCAGCTTTTCAAAAATTTTGTACATATGACCTAGGCAGAATGACTGGTGCCTTTAATCCCAGCACTCAGAAAGCAAAGGCAGGTGGATTTCTATGAGTTTGAAGCCAGTTTAGTTTACATAGCAAGTTCCAGGCCAGACAAAGTTACATTGTGAGAATCTATCTCAAAAAAAAAATGTGTGTGTGTGTGTGTGTGTGGTGTATATTTGTGTTTCTGGGTGAGCGTGCTGTGAGTATGTAGATAGGCACAAGTATGTGAGAGTGTGTTTAGAGGGGCCAGAGCTTGACATTAGGTGTCTTTTGCATTCATTCATCACATTAGTTTTTGAGACAGGGTATGTCACTGAACACATAGCTCACTGATTAGCTAGAATGGCTGGCCAGCGAACTCTGTGAATCTGCCTGTCTCCTGCCTGCAATACTAGGGTTAGGGATGCCTGTCATCATGTCTTTCTGGGGATCCAGACTCACTCCCCAGTGCTTGTGTGACAGGCTCTTCAACAACAAAGCTCTCTAACATCTCCCAAGCTCTGAAGATAAAATTTTAAATATTTTAGTTATAAAATAATTCCATAAATTTCTAATAATAAGAAAAAAATAAAAATCACTTAGAATCTCTTCACAAAGGATAACCACCGACTGGGATTTGGGATTTTGATTTTCAGGTTTCAATTTTTTATTTATTGGCTGATGTTTGTGGTGGCAGTGACTGAATGCAGGACTTGGCACCCATCAGTATCCCCAGGACCGCAGACTGTATTCTTAATGTCTGTCTCTAGACACTGTACCGATCATACATATATAGGGTTATAATAGACTTCTTTTCTAGAAGTTGTATATACCTAAAAATTCTGCTTAAATGTATAGTAGTGAATGACTGTCTTCCAATTATTAACGGATGCCTTTTTAATCATGGTAATATAATCAACATTCTAAGATGTTCTTATTTTATCCTTGGTTTGTATATCCATTTGTCACTCATTCAACTAGCATTTATGGAATGGTGTCTCTGCTTCACGGGCTGAGCGCACAGCCATTATTTAATTTAAATATTTAACTTCAGCTGTAATGGCTTTACTAAATACTCTTCCTGAAGCCTAGTTTTAACAGCTTGTGCTTCTTGGCTTTAAAAATTGTGTGCCTAATTTTTAATGTACCAAATAATGTAAATTTCACTTTATTTTCATCATTTTTCCCCCCTAAGGAATGAGGGCTAAAAATGAACATCTTTGTTCATGGAAATTGCTGCTTGAAGGAAAACAATTAAGATCTTACACATGGGAAGCAAAAACCCATCTGATGAAGGCAAAGAGAAATTTAAATTATGATTTTCTGCTTATGAAAATGACTTTGTTTATGAAGTGGAGTTTGGCAATCTCGCTCAATGAATATAGTAATTTAAGCAAATTTTGCATTAAGAATGAATCCTAATAAGAATTCTCTATTGTGACATTGTAAGAGTTTAATGGCCATGTGTTTTACAGCAAGTTTCTGAAAGAGTTGGTCAAGTACCAGAAGCTCACCATGATGACAAATGGCTCTCAAGGAACTGCTTTGAAAGAAAACACTACTTTTTGTTTTTAAAACAAATTTGTTTAAACACCAGACATACTCCAGTACCCGTAAATCACATTCTTTGACTAGAAACTCTGAAGGGGCAGCTTTGTCTTTCAGGTCTTTCTTTCTTTTCAAAAACTTAAATTACGTTTTATCTATGTATTGTGTATGTGCACGCACACATCAGAAGCCAAGTCTAGAACTCAGGCTATAGGACTTTACCCACTGAGCCAACTGCAGTCTCCTTTCTAAGTCTTATCCCTGTGTCTTCCAGGGCAGCAAAGAGTTAGACAGTGTGTTATCGCTGCATTTCCTGCTGTGTTTTTCTTAAGCAAGCAATCGGTACCCTGTGGGTTGGCTCAGGCTTTGCAGCTCCTCAATCTGACCATAAAAATATGAGCCTTTTCATTTTCTGAGTCCCTCTTTAATGATGTTTCTTATAGATCATCCTCAGAGTTTTACTATGGCTCTCCCAATAAATGGAAGACCTTTGTCTCAAACAATCACAAATCTACATTGATTTACAAATGTAACTGCTACTGTGATTGTAATGGCCTAGTTTCAAGTAATGTTATTTATAGTACAAATCGCATAAAATCAATGGGAATACAAACTACTGTTGTTCATTTTCAGAAATGAGTAAGATGGCTTCCAAGTTTTCTGATTGCAAAGCATGTATCTTCATTTGATTAAATAGTTCTAGAGTTACATTTGCAGATTAAAGAAAAGCAATGACCTGAGGAAGGGTGTTCATTCATTTCCGAGTTTGTCATTTCCCTGACCTGGCTGCCTAACCTGTTTCACGTGGATAAACATGGACCATGTCTAGGGCTGGATCCAAGTCACACAGGATTGGGTATGGATACAACTTCTTAGCCTCTTTTAAGGAAAAGGTTAAAAAAGTTACTTTTATAAGACTTATGAAAAGAAATAACCAGAGAAACTTGGCATTGGGGCTACTAACTAGCCCAGGTATAGATGAACATGATGGGCTTTGGTGGTAAATCCACCTCTGGACTTACAGATGCATAGCAAACTGAGCCAGGCAGCTGAAGTAAGCAGCCTATCAGAATGTAATAGACTTGTGTATGGCTCATGGAATTAATTGAGTTACACAGAGCAGGCACTGTGGCATGGAAAACTGTTCATTCCTCTGGATGCCTTAGTAAAAGATCTTTTCTCAGTACCCAGGAGAGAATTCTATGGACTCATCCACGGCATGGGCAATTTGATTCTCTCCAAAGGATGAACAGAACTGTCTCTGATTACTTGAATGATCGCTCTTAGGGTTATCAAAAACAACATCCAAAATAAAATTGTATAACAGCTAATTTGATTTGTGTCTATAAGCCTAGATGAAGATTTAAAAATACTTAGTTGCTCACATTTATGAATAATTAACTAATAACATAAGGTAGTGTATAAAACAGGCAAATTAATGGCAGACCAAAACCATGGGATGGCAGAAATCTTGAGGTCCTGCAGGATGCCCCACACTCGGAGAAAGGTACATACAGTTTCACCCACAGACACCATCTCAATACAGATGAGACCTCACTAGGAGAATCAATAAAAGCCTTTCACATTCAGGGTAGGTTTTGGGGAAGGGGGACTCAGAGAGGCTCACTTGGAACAGCGGGTGAAGGCCACAGCACCCAAAGAAAGGTCATCGACATCAAACCAAAAATATCAGGCTCTAGAAATTACCATGCCCCACCTTGGCCTTCCATCTGAGGGCTGATCCCAGAAACCTAGACTGGAGGTCACCAAGAACTCGTGCTCTTAATTATCCTAACCCAGAGAATGTGAAGGGACGCTTGTGGAAGATTAAGATGGCAACTGTAGATTAGCTAGATCGAATAGAGAAGAAGAAGGAAGCTGGGTAGTTTTTTTGCTTAAAATAGCGACTTAATCAGCATGGCGTATATAAATTATAAAATTTGCTGCAGTATTTTGAAGCTGCTCCTGGTTTGGTATTTGGCATCATCATCTTTATGCTACAGCCTATTAAAGTATACCAATATGCCTGCGTGACCCTACCTTGAATAAGTTAATAATCAACTTCATGCTTTCATTTTATTACAATGAAAGCTAATTTGATGAATCCTATCTAGTAACTAATGTTAGTCAGAGAAAATCCCGTTTTACAATAATATGAAATCCAATACATAGACACCCATCAGTTATCGGGAGACTCCTTCATATTAGGAGATCTGGGTGTTTGCCGGAAGTTGTAAATGGGAATGTTGTTTCTTAGACATAATTTCGAGCAAACCCACCAGTTTACAGTAGAGTTGGTTAACAGAAAGGAAGGAGTCGGAGGGAGGGCATAGTGAAGGAGAAAGAGTGGCTACGGTGAAGAGTGAGGGACAGTGAGGCGGAGAAAAAGAGAGACAGAAAGAGGAAATATGCCTCTAGGAAGCACAAACCCGCACCTCAAAAGTCACTCATCGAATGAACACAGAGGTGAGCGCGGCTTCGGGGCTGCCAGGGCTGGGTAATGAGCGTCACCCAGCAGGTCCTGCTACGATCTGCTCTGTGCCTCTGGGCACAAGCTGACTCTAATGCCACTGGACGGCTGCCCTGTAAGTGTTTTCTTAAGTCTGGAATCTTGGCAATTTTTACACGCCCATCCAGAGGAAGCCTGCAGAGTGAGAAACACACAGCCAATGTACTTATGGAACCCCGAGTGTGAAGCGATAGTGTTTACATAAGTCTTACACAATTTGAGAATAACGCAATTTGACACAAGAGACAGGTTGATGAAATGTCTGAGTCTTTTTTTTTTTTTTTTTCCTCCTTGGCTTTATAGTTGAGTGGGTAGAACAGAGCCATGGGAAAGCTGAAAGCTGGCTCGGGCTCCTGGCTCTGTGACTGATATCCTGTGATTCAGGGCAAGAGACATGGCTTCGGCCCCGGAATTATTACAGAACAGACTGGGAGGAGAGTCGTGCGAGGGTTTGTACAGTCTCCAGTCTTCTGGGGTGTCAGAAGATTGGGAAGGTTATCCAGCAGACAGCAGCCAAGCCACACGCACTCCAGCCAGTTTCCTCGGGTCAGGTTGTAAAAAGAGAGCTTTTGAAGTCCAAACCTTAACCGGTGTTAGTGTTGGAGCCACGCTGGGCTGCTGGACATCGGAAGCAGCATGGAGGCCTGGGAGAGTGTGATAAGAAAGGGCGGCGCTGGGTTTGGAAATCCATCAGGCTGTGGAATGAACGCATTAGGCGAGCTTCAAGGGCCTGGAGCCAGAAAAAATGACTCGGAGTTAGATGTCATATGTGTGTTCTATCATCAGCAGAGGTAGTAGGGTAATCCCTGGCAGAGGGTAAGGGCATGAGTGCACAGTACAGGGTGGCAGTCATCCCTATCGGGTTCCCAGTGCTCCCTGGGGGCCACTTACACAGCCAACTCCATCACTGTCTTACAGAATGCGCATGGGCACTGCCCCTGGACTCTTGTTACAGATGAGGGAACTGAGGCATGGAAGTTATGAGGGTACCCCCAGGCCATGGCTCAAAGGCTGAGCATGAAGGCTTGCTATGCAGGAATGGAAGCAGAAAGGGATGCCAGTGTTGCCATGTTTTAGATCAGAAATGCAGTTGTTGGCACATGGGTAACAGTTGAAACCAGAGCGATTTCTCCACGTATCCCGTGGGCCATCACAGAATGTAGAAAGCTAGAGGAGTTTGCCATTACCTCCATCCTGGAGAGAAGCAGTTGCATGCTCTGCTTTGCCGTTCCAGGCTTGCTGTACAGCCAGGATGCTTCTCCAGGCTCTGGAGGTGCAGGATGGCTGGCTTCGGTGCCTGGACAGGAGGCGGAGCTTGGTAGCATTACAGAACCACAGACTTAAAGAAACTTTTCTTCACACGAATCATTGTTTTTCCTCTGTGTTAATCTGCAAAATGGAAGGGAGAGTAAGAGGGAAACAGGAGAGATGAATAAAAGGAATATAACGTAGACATTGTCTTCTTGATGTTTGATTAAGTAATGTTTTGACTTGTTTTAAAAAATAAACTGTTTTCTTAACAGAAGACAAAGAGGAAAGTTTGTAATTACTAATTTATTTGAATGAGTCAAGTAGTCTTCCAAACTGGGTAAAATAAATAAACAAATATAGGGGGAAGTTGAAGATAATTACGCCATAATTTACAGGCTAACATAATTTCTCTCTTTTTCTCTCTTTCCTCACACACATACACATACAGAGACAAACACACTGACAATCTGAAAAAAAACCTCATTTCAATAATGTAACTGCTACAATTCATTTAGTTAAGCTCTATTTCAATATTTTAAATGTATTTTTATGTGTATATGTGTGTGCCCCCTTGTCTTTCTGTCTACCATGCACATGCCTACTGCCTACAGAGGCCAGAAGGGGCCATTGGGTCCCTGGGACTGGAGTTATGGTCAGTTATGCACCCCCAAGTGGATGCTGGGAACTGAAACCCAGTCCTCAGCAGCAAGTGCTAACCGCTAAGCCATGCATCTAGCCCCATTAAGCTCTGTTTCGCCGGGCGATGGTGGCGCACGCCTTTAATCCCAGCACTTGGGAGGCAAAGGCAGGCGGATCTCTGTGAGTTCGAGGCCGGGCTGGACAGATAGCCTCCAAAACCAAAAAAAAAAAAAAAAAAAAAAAAAAAGCTCTGTTTCGGGGAAGACAAGATGGTGAGCAATCTTGAGGGCTAGTACTTCAACATACTGATGTGTATGCTTCTCCTTCTAGCAAGGGTAACACCTGTGATGAATTGATGAGTTGGTGCCCCAATTTCCTTACCAGCTGTGTCTTTTGAAAAACCCTACTGCTTTTTTTTTTTTTTTTCGGTTTTTACGAGACAGGGTTTCTCTGTATTGTTTTCGAGGCTGTCGGTCCAGCCCAGCCTTGAACTCACAGAGATCCGCCTGCCTCTGCCTCCCGAGTGCTGGGATTAAAGGCATGTGCCACCACCACCCAGCAACCCTACCGCTTTTTAAAACTATTCTTAATTTCTCTTTCTCTATAACTGGGAAAGAAACCCCACTGAACTTTGAAAGCAGTACCTCCAATTTGGGATCTGGTCCTGGACCATTATATAACATAGTAGTATGAGTTTTGCCAGCCACAGTCTTTAGCTGATTAATGCTTAGACTTAATAATCACACCCATAGCGCCTTTGCTTCACAGATTAGGAAACTGGAGAATCAAGTCTTATAGGATTGAATGCTGGGAGGTTTAAGAGGAGTTTTCCCTTCCTGGGAGCAGCTTCCAGATTATAACACAGAGGCTTATATTAATTGTAAATGCTCAGCCAAGAGTTCAGGTTCATAGCCAGTTCTTACATTTTAAGTTAGCCCATATTCCTTATTTACACTCTGCCACGTGGCAGTACCCTTATTAGCATGGCATGTTCATCTCCTGTTCTCTCATGTCTTGCTGGCTTCTCCAGACTCTGCCTTTCTTCCTCCCGTCATTCTCATTTTGGCTTTCCCACCTGATGTTATCCTGTTCAGCTATTGACCAGTCAGCTTGCTATTAAACTAATCATAGTGACATATATTCACACAATGTGAGGGACTATTTTACAGCAGAGAGGCCAGGGATGAAGATATTCTTTGCACTGCCCACACTCTGGCTCTATTATCCAGTTGTATTGAATATTTTCCCTACTAATCCTGGAGGGTTTTTTTTTTTCTCCTTAGATATGAAATGAACAGCAACATTCAGCTTTCCTGTTTAAAAAAATGTCACGGAAACAGAGGAGTTGAAAACAAGTACTCAAAGAGGTATTTGTACTCATTTGCTCATAACGAAATGGTTTCTAAGAGTCAAAAAAAAAAAGCAACTTGAGTATCTATAGGTAAACAGTATATTAACAAACCTTGATGGTTACACACAATGGATGCTCAGTTTTTAAAAGAAACATACACCACAGCACAGGCAAACCTTGAAGGCAAGTTAAGTTCAATAAGTCAATCATGAATGGATAAATACTAGCCACATGATTCCACTTACAGACTAGTCAAACTCATAGAGACAGGAAGTAAAAGTGTAGCCTGAGGACAATGGGGGGGGCACTTGTTTGGGAAGCCATTATTTAGCAACTAGGGAAGATGAAAACATTCTAGAGGTCTGGAGACAGGTGATGGAGATAATATGTAATAGTTTAGAGGATTTATGTTATTTTTGCTCATCGCTGCAATAAAAACACCATACAAAAGTGATTTAAGGAAAGAGGGTTTAATTGGGTTCACAGTTTGAAGCTATAGAGGCAGCATCATGACAAGGAAGGCATGTGGGTAGATGGACAGTTGCTTGCTCTTACCCGCTTGGACTAGAGAACACACTGATAAGTGTCAGTGTTTGGCAAGCAATCTCCTTTCTCCTTTTTATTCAGCCTAGGACTCCACCCCACCTTCTCAAAGTGTGGGTTTTCCCTTCTTGGTTAAGCCACTCTGGAAATTGTAACATGAATAATTAAAGACCCAGAGATTGATATTGGGGTTCAAACTTCAAGCTGAATATCAGAAAATCAAAGCAATTGGCCACTAGCTTCTTACCACAAGCTCAGGCTGAATGGGCTGATCCTGCCTCCACAAACTCTCACCAAGTCTCAGACTATAACCTCTCAGTGTGGCTGGAGAATGAATGCCTTCTACTGACCTTGCTTCTGTCTTATATACTTCCTTAATGCTTGGATTAAAGGTGTGAGCTATAATTCTCTTAGATTGATTCACTCTTGTGTAGATCTGGGTGGCTTTGGACTCACAGAGATCCATTTACCTTTTAATCCTGAGTCCTAGGATTAAAGGTGTATCACCATCTCCTAGCTTCTGGCTGCTGGGATTAAAGGTGTGTATCACCACTGCCTGATCTCTATAGCCTGAGGCTGACTTTGCTTTTCTGAATTCTGAGGCAAGCTTTAATAAATCATAAATAATATCTCACTACAGGAAACATGGCCGCATACATGCCCAGAGATGTATCTCCTAGGTGACTCCAAACCCCATCAACTCCATAACCAAGGCATACCAGATAAATGTATGCTGTGTTTATTTTATCACGGTGTTATTTGTTTTTGTTTTTGTACATGGGAAAATCTATTTTCCTGAAAGTCTGAAGACTGTTCATGTCATTGTTTTATTTTGTACAGCAACTATTCTTCATATGCTTTGTAACAGGTTTTCATGGACGTGAGGCTTTTAGCATATGAAACAAGCTAAAGTTCAAACACACTTGCTACATTAAGAAGTTTTATATTTCAGATGTATCAATCTACTTGAGGAAAGGAGAAAAGATCAATAGTGTATTTACTTTCTTCAGAGAACTGATGATATGAGAGCTTAAGAACAGAAGATCTTGCTGGAATTAGATGCTTGCACTAATTGTGTTCTGGACAAAGACACTTAAGATGCCTGTTGACAAAGACCCAAAGCAAGAATGATGGATCCTGGTGTTTCTGGTGGAAAATTAGCAGTTGGGAATCCTAGAATGAAACCTGAAGTATAAGGCCCAAATCTTAAACCCATGTTCTGCTGACAGAATGATTCATTTTCATACAGAAAAGTAATAGCAGCTATTGAGCCAATATTTCTATTTATCTTAAAAATTGGGTAATTTTTGTCTGTGAGCAACATTGTAAATATGAATAAGTTAACATTTTACTTTTTATGGAATACAATACTTTTGGGAATCCTTTCTTTTTTAATTAAAAATTATTTATGAGTATGAGTGTTTTGTCTGCCTGTATATGTATGTCTGTGTACCATGTGTATGTGCACCTGTGGAGGCCAGAAGAGGGTATCAGATTCCCTGGAACTAAGGTTACAGATAATTGTGAGCTGCTATGTGCATACTGGGAATCAAATTTGGATCCTCTGGAAGAGCATCCAGTATTCTTAACCTCTGAGTTATCTCTCCAGTCCCTAGAAATTTTCTAATGATTAATAGTATTTTGAGAAATTTATTATTAAATGAATGTTTAAGTTTAGATTTTTCACAATTTGGTATTATAATTTAAGACTCTACCAATTGTTTTCACAAACATTTAGAACTTATGATGTATCTGAAAGTCAAATCGGGTATGAAACCAACATTTTACTGTTAGCAGCTCTGGAGAGTGGATCTGTGTGTTCCTAGAATAGGGGGTTGGTCGTCTGTCTCAAATATCATCAACAAAACTGACAGCAGAGTGCTAGCTCTGGGATGTTTGTCCTGGTGTTGATGTGAGAGGCAGGAAGGACTTTGCCTGATTGTCAGATGTCAATTCATGTGTTGTGGAATAATCTCTTGTATACTATGAAGATATTTAATAAAAAGTTGAGTAGCCAATAGCTAGGCAAGATTTCATTGTAGATAGATTTTTTTTGTCCCACCTGTCAGCTCCCAAATAACCACATGAAGACTTCTTATTAATTATGAAAGCTCAGTCGGTAGTGTAGGCTTTGTTTCAACCTAACTCTTATAACTTAAATTAACCTAGTTCTTTAAATCTACTTTCTGCCTTGTAACTTTATTACCTTATCTCAGTTCTGCCTATCCTGATTCCTCCCTGTGTGGCTGGTGACTCCCCATCCTCCCAGTGTCCTCTGTGCCTGGAAATCCTGCCTAGCTATCCGCTGTTCAGCTTATTACTAAACAAATCTGAGTGACACATCTTCATGGTGTACAAAAAGATTATCCCACAGCAACCATGTTTCCATTATGAACAAATATACTCTGTAATGGCCTTCTAAAGAAAGGCCCACCTGGCCAGATGAGTAGAGTTCAAAGTAAGACTAGAGAAAAGCCTTGCTGGAGTACCTTTATGAGAATCATCATCATCATCATCATCATCTTCTTCTTCTAGATCTGGGCAAAACAGAATGTTAAATAAATGAGCCAGTATGCTTTAGGGATAAATGAGAAACAAAGAACTATTTCCAATAGTAGAAATTGCCTTTCAGCCCTCTTTCATCTTCTACAGGAACCCTGCCTCCACCCCATTAGATTGCTAAGTGCAGTTGTCTGTTGCTCACGTTTGTGTTTTGTGTCCGGCTTATGCTTCCGTACGTTGGTACTTGTCTCTGCATTGGTCCAGGGCTGCTGGATCAATTTATGCTGGCTAGTCAAGCATTAATCTTTATGTTCACATTGTTTTTCAAATAGAGTTTTGATGATGACCTTTGTTGGAGAACTGGACACAGACTTTTAAAAAGAGGCTTCTAGAATTTTTCAATTCTAGTTCTTTCTATGCCCTCCTGCATGCAGGGAGATACAAGATAGTACTGATGGCTTGCCTCCCCTTTTATTTCCATCTCCTACCCTGTAGTTGTTTGCTTTCAAGACTCATCAGTCTTTACAATATTTTGTAGCTGGAGGTGACCCCAGGACACCTGGCATCACTGCTATGTAAGTGAAAGGCTCTGGTAGAGCTTGCTGACATGGTGGAAAGTGTCTCAGCTTGTTCCTCCCTCTGCTCTCAGTCTTTCCCGTCTACTTCCTCAATATGAGATGATGAAGTGGCCATCTGGGGAGTCCACCCTAAGGACACACAGCAGAAAGGGAAAAAACCTTTCCTGTCTTGAGAGGTGTATTATTTAGCTCTGGTCAGCTTACCTCCGGACTCCTGGTTATGACTAATACGCTAGATTAATAGTAGCCTAGAAATCTTCCCTTTCTGCTCCTCATTACCTACCAGTTTACTTCCCATTCACGGGAATCTTTGAGAGCAGAGATTTAAGAAGCAAAGAAACACTAGAGCCTTTAATGAATGGTATTTCCCTAGGCTAACTTGCTTAATTATGAGAATGTTTAGTTAATATACAAATTATGAAGCTTGAAATAATTGGCTCTGATCAGCATCCTCATTATTATCATTAAAGAGATTTTTATTTGGTATTCATTTGCACAAGGAAATCTGCTCAGCTGTTTACCTGGTGAATTACTTTCTATGCGGGGGAAGCTTCTCTCGGGCTGGGAGATCATGAGGAAATGAATGACTTTCTCAAAGCCGCTACTGCGCATGGGCACATTTTTGTCAGTGGTGTAACAGATACTCCAATAAGAAGTTATTTATGAACAATTCTGTGTGATTTGATATCTATGTAAAGCAAGCCCAAAGCTGCCACCTCGTTACATCTTTTAGAATAATGTCATTTCCACTAGAAGTCCTGAGCGATTTCTTGAGGGAGATGGAAAATGACTGAGTCATGGTTAGCAAGCTGGGGATTTCTTTTCACTGTGGGCAAGGCCATGGGTGCTTCGCAGTGTGGATATCATCTGCTCATTTGTTGATGCAGAAAAAAGAAGTTGACAGTAGCTTTATATACAGAGATCGGAGCTCCTTGTGTGTACCCGCAGCACCAAGCAGCTGATAAAAATTCAGATCTATCTATTCTCAATGGATATGAGCTTGGGGGAATTGACTATCCACATGTCAGTAATATATCCTTGTCTCAAGGGCAAGGGCTTGAAGCCTTTTTCTGTTTTTATCAGAAGTGTACCCTAAAAGTAAAATAAAAAATGTTTTCCTTGAAACTTCATGCATTAAGTCTCAGATTGCACATGGTCCGAAGAACTGATAGCGATGACATGAATTTTCTTCAGTTTGAGATGTTTTAGGCAGCTGTGTTTAGGCTCACTGGAGGGAGAGTCACGTGACTGCTGCCTTTTGCTGGGTGGCCCTTGTCCGCCTTCCTAGCTTTTTGGCTGACTTACACATTGAATTTGGGGCACCATTTTCCGTTGGTCTGTGTAAACCTTGGCTGATCAGTTCATCTTGGGCATTATATAAATCTGTCTTTGTCTTTAATCTGCATTAGTTCAGATTAACTTCCTTGTAAACAGCACTGTGCTCTCAGATAAGTCGTTTGAGTGATGACAGTGTTTAGTTCTTCATTAAGTAAACTAGCCTCAGAGGTGGTAAACAAAGGGCCAGTGTGGACCATTCCTGATCTGCATCTCTTAAAAGAGGATGTATGCCTTTATGTTCGAAGTATGAGAAGGAAACGGGTCACTTCCCGGCTTGTGAGGAACTGTCTAGCAAACACGACAAACGATGTGGTTTCACGTCATTAAGCAGATCTTCTTCAAGGGATGAGCACATCTAATTTCAAGGGAGGCTGAAGAATGAAGCCATGCATCTGGATTCCTGGACGGCTCCTAAAACCAGACTCAAGATTCTGGTCCTAGGCAGGAAGAGAGTGACTATGGAGAAGGAATTAACTGTCCCTGCTGCCCTTTGCAAACAACTGTAAATGAGGGTGTGGCTACTTGTGAATGTGCTGGTTTCTGACATATGGGCTATAACCTTTGTCTCATTTAGCACTTCAAGTACTTTCTCCACTTCCTGGGGGTTTATAGGAGCCAGATGGTGGCCAGTTACCCCCCATAGGGCTTTATATTTTCTCTCCTTCTTTGCTTCGTCTGATTCTATGGACAAAGAACAGGTTCCAACGTAAATGTTTTGCTTCTAGACCCCATTTTATGAAGGGACATTGCTTTCCAGGAGGATCAACCCTGCCTTTCATTTATTTATTTATTTATTTATTTTTTATTTATTTATTTATTTATTTTTGCTTATTTTTGAAGAGTAGATGTATTTAAAGTACAAATTCCACCTAAGGACACAGATCAATTGCCTGGTCCTGCCACATATTAAAGAATTCTGTTCTCTATTTGGACATAGAATTTTAAAAATCCCACAGCTGTGAAAGTAGTCAGGAAAAAAAAAATCCCAAAAGTTCTTCCAAAACCTCCTGTATGTATAAAGAACATTTGCCATCATTGCGATGACCAGGCACAGGACTCCTTTTGTGTTACTTGGGACAATGACAACCTTTTGTAATTACCCCATGAGCTAGGATACCAAAAGACATCCCTGTCAGTAGTTCCCCATGACTCATTAATGCCACATCATACAGGCTGAACAATTAGATGATTTTCATTGAAACTTCTTGATGTTTTCTAATAGGAAACTTTTAAAATTTAAAATACTTAATAGCACAAGTTCTTTTCTTAGGAAAACGACACTTCAGGCACAGATTATGGTATGATTTTCAAAATAAAAACAGTATATATGCCTAACCGTTACATAAAAAAGGAAGTTCTTTTTCTCTGACTTAAGTTCCAAGAGAGCTGTGGTAGCATAATTTGTTCCCTTTGGACTTTTGGATGAAATAGCACCGCTATACACAGAGACATGAGGAGATTTGCTGTCTCAAAAGATTATGTCTTTCCATTCTATTATAAAGACCATGGCGCTGAAGGCATGAAGCGCCACAGAATAAAGAGATGTTAACAACCGCTCAGTGATTCCCACATGACTCTCTTTAATTCAACTCAATTCAGCATACTGCAATAAATCAATGGAATTCAATTTAATTAGACCCCGATCAATTATATTTTGGAAGCGTAAAAGGAAGCCGCTTCTATTGGGGAGACCATGTATATATGCTCACAAGGGAAGACGATGGGTCAGACTGTTTAAAAGGTAGAGAGGTGCTTGACATGGGACTTCATTGTGCCTGCAGAAGGTGTTCCCAAAACACCCTCAGGAGATGATTCCTGGTATCAGCATATCACCCTCCACTAAGGTGAGATCTGAGGTGATTATTTACCTAGAAATAAGCATGATGTCAACACCATCTGTGCATATCAAGTATGAGATATAGATTAGCGGTTTTGTCATTGTGTGGGAGATTTTGATATTTTTTGTATTTCATGCTTTTCTGTATCCCTGGAATAATTTATAATGACTGTATTATTTAATCTACTATAAACTGCAAATGCAGTGGATGACATTTAGCTTGTGATGAATCTGGGCATTGAATTAATGAGTTGTTCATGGCTACTTCTAAATGTGATGCTGTGTTAATTTTTTTCTCCTTATTCAATTTTCTTTGAAAACTAAAAAGTCACATTAGACATAATGTATGTAATAAAAATTGAACTTTAGAGTGGTGGTGACCCTTGCCTTTAATCTCAGAAATTGGGAAGCAGAGGCAGGTGGTTCTCTGTGAGTTCTAGGCCAGCCTGGTCTACAAAGTGAGTTACAGGGCAGCCAGAGCTGTTACACAGAGAAACCCTGTCTCACAAAGCCAAACCAAGCAACCAATCAACTAAGTAAATAAATATTATAAAAACAAATTTGGGTTTTAGTCCCAAACAAAGAGTTGAATTCATTATGGCTTTCAGGCAAAATGTCCTTTGGTTACACTGTGACCCACTTGACTTTCTCAAAAGTGCTAAAGTGAGAACTACCTGCAACTTGTCCCTTGCTTGGAATTCTAAGATGATGTCAAACACTTGATACGCCCTTGACCAGCTTCATCTTTCTGTCTTGTTCATTCTGGTGATTACTTTGCATGGAGGGAGTGACTGAAGGAAACCTTCCTGTCATAATAGTAAAAAATATCACAAGGGTTCCATGAGTGAGAATAGGGGGAGGAGTTAGGCTATCTGCTTGTTGCCAATATTGGAGGATAAGAAAGCAGAGTAACAGTTTTTTAGCTAGTCCCAGTCCCTAAGTGACTTTTTTAGCCTTGGTTGACTTTTCTGTAAATATCAGGACTGATGACTGTCTCTCCCTTAAGGGAAAAAATCTGATGTTATGAGGCTAAATTGAGAGAATGGATGAAAGTGTGTTTGCATAATGCTGAGCTCAAAGCAGGCAGCAGTATGCCAGCTAAGAACAATGATGACTATTTGTACAATAGCCAATGGAGACCATTGTATGAGTGGTGTACAAGTGTGTATGTGTGTGTTTGTGTTCACAAGTGTGTGCCTGTGTGCATGGGTGTATGGAAACTGACAGTTAATACTGTGTGTGTGTGTGTGTGTGTGTGTGCCTGTGCTCATGTGTGCATGTGTGTGTGGAGGTTGGCAGTTAACACCAGGTGATTTTTTCTCTATCACATTTTGCCTTACTTTTTTAAAACACGTTCTCTGCTGAACTGAAGGCCCACTGGTTCTGCTAGATTGGCTGGGCAGAAATCCCCAGGGATCTTCCTGTATCCATCTCCCTAGGGTTACAGCATCCACTCCTCCCGGCTAGAGATCTGAACTGAGGCTCTTACTCTTGTTCAGCAATCACTATGTCAACTGAGCCATCTCCCTAGACCCTGGGAGAGATCATGAAGGTCAATAACTTTTATTACCCCCTTTAATCTGCTTTAAAATTCCTCCAGTTGAACCTAGTGTAAGCCTTGAACATACTACATTATAAAATGTTCAAGGATTGAGACAATGGATACAAGTGTTTTGTATAGGCTGAGCTCTAATTAGACAGTCAGTGGATGTCACCTAAGGACAGTGACCAGGAACAATTATTTGTACAATAGTTTAAGGTCGGGTTTAAGAGCACATATTGATTTGTTTACATCTGTTGGATAAGACTGTCAGTCTAGATCCAGGTCTTTGACAGCACTATTGAGAAGAGGCACCACAGAGACATGGTTAGCTAATGACGGAGCACTAACTAGTCCCTCAGCTATCCCCTCCCCACGGGTGGTGTGCCCCATGCAACTGGTTACATCTTTTCCTGAACCTGCTTATTATGCATGGTGTAATTGCTCTCACAATTATAAATGTAATTAACATTTATGCAACCAATAAAGTGTCAAGTTGAAAATAAACTTTTTTCAATGAGAACTAAGTTAAAAGTGTTAGAAATATGTGATAGCTCGGCATTGCTACAGAGAAATACATTTGACCAAGTGTAGGGAATACAACTATAAATTGAAGAGCTTCTGCTAGAAATCTAGAAGGATCTAGCTTTTAGATATGGAGACATATTTGGGTGTAATTTCTGTAAATAGATAATGTTCTGGGCTGGGTTGTAGTTCAGTGGTAGAGTAAGTGCCTAGATTATGCAAGACTCTGGGTCCTATCCTTAGAACTACAGAGAAAAGAGCCAGTGTGGCTCTACATAACAATAGAGACAACAGCAGCAGCAAAAATAAATAAACAAGGAAAGAGCTGTACATATCTGTATAATATTAGGCCCTAAATTAACCTGTAAGCCCTACCCGCCCACCCGCCCAAAGACCAGGTAACTTCCTGGAATGCTGGGAGGTGTAGTTCTTAGAAAACAACAACAAAGCCTCATGGGGAAAGTATGGTGGCCTGTGGATTTTATCTATGAAAGCCTGGTGAGCTCCTATCTGGTGGTGGGGGAGTGGGGGAACTGAGCTGGAGCGTTTTCACATGGTGGTCCTGACCAAATTCCATCTTGGTCGGTATTTAATATTTTAATAAAAGCTTGCTTTAATTTAGCCAAAATGGTGGAACTGGTTTTCCTCTGGAGAACTTCAGTGTTAATAATAAGTGTGCTGCACTTGGGGGATGATTTTCTGATCTGAGACTTTGCTGACAGCGCTTGGCTTTGTGCTTCTTGGCCTCATCGTCTTTCAGCCATGTGATCCTTGCTCCTGCTTCAAGATTTGGGAAGTGTTGATTCTTTCAGGTTTGGCTTTACTTGTACGCCAGGTGGTATTTACTTAGTGGAGTCAAATAACCCACCAGTCTTACTGTCCATGGTTTGGCACACCTAAGTTTGTCCTGTTCCTACAATTTACGGATGTTGTTCTCCTTGAGTAACCTTTTTGCAGTGTCAGCAGTGTACAGGTGTAGATGGAGAAAAACACTTGTGTTTCTTACTTTTTGTCACCATGACTGAAATATCTAAAAGAAGCCAAGGGAGTAAAAAATTGATTTTGGCTCCTGATTTGGGAATGTTTGATCCACGGCTGTTTGTCCCAGCCTGCTGAGGCAAGTGTCATGGGGTTGGGAAAGCCACCCATGTCATGGCCAATGGGAACAAAGGGTAAGGAGAAAGCTGGCCCACCATTGACTCTCTCGCCATCCCCACCATGGGACAGTGTCGGACACATTCATGACGTTTTTTCCTTCGGTTAATCCTCTCTGGAATCCCTTCCACAGAGCCACCAGAGGTGTGTCTAAGCACCTCAAACTCCAGTTGAGTTGACAGTGAGGATCAGCTAGCTTGCTAGAGAACATGTAAATAAGTCTCCGTATGCAGTGTGATAGGAGGTAATAGACATCATTGGAAAGAGTCAAGCTTCCCAGGAGGTGAGTGCATTGACAATAACTTGTTATGAAGCCTGGAGCTGCTAAAGCAGCATAGACTCCACCGAGAGATGGGGCACTGCAGACCTCTGAGGAAGAGCTCTCAAGAAAGAATCCCATAGCCTGGGAAGCTAGAAAGCAGGTCATTCTTGATCTCTGCAGGACAGCCTGGGAGATGGGTGTGACTGAAGTACAGTTGTGGGAACAGTGGCTGGAACTCTTGAAGTTTTTGTTTGTTTGTTTTTCTGTATATATAGTCTTGATATCCCAGGCTGACCATGAACTTCTGACACCCTCTGGCCTAGTCCCTACCTCTTCAGTGCTGGGACAATAGTGCCTCGTCATACCTGGCTTAGGAAGAGTTGGGGACTAAACCCACTTTCTAGTGCATATACTAAGCAAGCATAATGTCAACTGAGAAACTGCACTCTGAGTCTGCTTTACTTTATTTTGAACCCCTTCTTGCTTTTGTGTGAAGATTAGCTAGCAGGGAGGTCAGGATATGAATAAAGATATTTATTTATTAACTTAAATTTTTAAGTGGCACACAGGGCAGTAGTGGCCTTTAATCCCAGCATGCTGGAAGCAGAGGCAGGTAAATCTCTGTA
Source organism: Mesocricetus auratus (assembly GCF_017639785.1). Lineage (NCBI taxonomy): Eukaryota > Metazoa > Chordata > Mammalia > Rodentia > Cricetidae > Mesocricetus > Mesocricetus auratus. The sequence goes on along the minus strand of NW_024429184.1, from coordinate 100,776,076 downwards.
AGTTCAAACTTAGGACAGGTTCCAAAGCTGTTTTCAAGACAGAGAAATCCTGTCTTGAAAAACCAAGATAATAATAGTAATAATAATAATAATTTTTAAGTGTCTTATGGTTGGTATCTCTTACCCTTACCCTACAAGTAAATATTAATAACATGAAGGCAAGGATCATGTTTGTTTTGTTGTCACTTTATCCTCAGCACCTAGGCAGCACTGGGCATGTGAGAGTGTTTTGTAAATATCTGTTAATCACAGGAGACAGAGCTACACAATTGTCGTCAAGGGGTGGAGTCTGAGTGCGACAGGTGACAGGAGTGGATGTCAGCAAACTGTTGCTTGGAGAAAAAGGAATGGTTGAGCGCCTTTGCTACCCACTGAGGAGCCTTACTGTAGTGACTGGCTCCCAGGGAACGTGAAACTTGCACCAGGCCCTGGATTCAAATGACAGCTTGATATAAATCGGAAGAGTTTTGATATTTTTCCAGTGATTGTAAAAATGCCAGGGCTGAATGGAAATGCTCTGTGTCTGGCATCACTCAAACATGGGCTGCTCCAGTGTTTTTGGCAGGGCATAACTCTGGGGGCTTCCCTAATTTCAACACTGCGAGCTCTTTGGGGAGAGAGAGCTGAAGTGTTAACGGAAGGGTTCTCTGGCAGGAAATGGATGTAGTAGCCTTTGCTCTGGCTTCCTTTTACGGGTTGTTTTCCTGTTAACACAGAGTCTACGGACATTCTCATTTCTGATAAGAACACAATAAAATGTTGCTTGCAGAGCTATTTCCCTTCCTTGCTTCAAAATCCCCAAGTCTCACTTATCGTGGCACCTTGCAGCTGCTGCTTGATTGATCTCACACGGTGTGTATTGCTGGGTCTCTGTGTGTTGCTACCACCATTGTGGATACACTCTTCTGTGGGTAGCTCAAGTCACAGCACTGCTGTTGTCCTTCCCACTACCTCAGCTGGCGTCCTTGTGGCTCTGGGAGCGATGCTTATGGAAGCAATTTGTGTCCGGCCGCTATGTGGAAACCTCCTGAATCCGCATTATTTAATAGTTAACCCCCCACCCCCATGCTAAAGTTCAGCAGCCTCCAGCACAGGTTGATTTAGATACATTTCATGCTCAAAAGGACAGAGGCCCTCTCAGTTCAAAACACCCCTGTTCGATATGGGCTCTAGCTCTGTAATAGAATGGGTTGTGTATATTATTAGCTAACTAAGAGTACAAAAACAAAGATTAAAGCGGGCCCCTCACTATTCATATCCACTATGCCCACCAAAGCCCAAGCATGTAACATGTTTAACTATCAGAATTATGGGCTCAGAAAAATGACACATCATGGTTGCTTCCAGTTCCTTCCTACCACGTTTAGTCCCAAGAAAGCTCTGCTAACATTTGCAAAATGGTGACTTAAATGAATTTTAGGGATGTTTTGGTGTGGCTTTCTTATTGCACACATAGACCAGCTTCATCACTCACGGATGGAGAGGTTAATGGGATCTGACTGAAAAATTGATGTGACTCTGCTATCTAAGTTACATGTGAAATCGGCCACAGTGCCCCACTGAACTCTGGGAGAGTGAAACGTTCCATGATCATTATGATGAATAAGGTGATGATGATGACTTTAGGGAGTCCATCATTAACTAGAATTGGATAAAATCTCAGAAATGTTAAGACAAATATATATATATATGTATATTATATTCATCCTGAAGTGGATAAATAGAAGACTCGCTGGAGATCTGTTTAAAACACAGAATTTGTTACCTCATAGTTAATGACTTGAATCCTGCCCAGTACCCCTGAGGCCACTAGCATCACCCACATCACTGTAATTATCTTTGAATTTTTCTCAAGCTCCTGCTGCACATGGTGGGGGCAGTAGCTACTTTGGTGCTTTCAGTTGCTCAAAATCCTGGCTTACTGAGAGCTTGTTAATGGTATCATCTAGTTTTTAATTGGTCGGCTGTCAAAAAGTTCAAAACTATGAGTCATCTCCCTGAGCAAAATTGAAGCCTCTTCGAATCTGACTTGAGTTCATTGTGCAAAGGAGACAGAAGCTGGCCAATGGGAAGCACTGTGGCTGTGACAACTCAAAAGCATCCTCTGTCTACTCAAGTTCTTTATCATCAGGGTGACCAGCCTGTCACTGTCCATTTTCTGCCCAAGGCAAAGGGTTAGTGCTGCTGAGGGTGACACACCTACAGATGTGGCAGTTACCTGGGAGTCACATTGCATTTGCACTTTGGATGGATGGAATGAAGAGACTACAGATGACCAATAAGTTTCTTGATGAGACTTGCTGAATACATCCATGAAAATCTGACCAGTGTGGCCATTAAAATCTGAGCTGCTGTGGTCTTCTGTCTGTGCACCCTCGACTATGTCCTTCTGCTTCTGAAGTGGTGTATAGAAGTACTCAACTTGTTACATTCCTTGTAGGCCCTCTATCGCTCTAAGTGAGACAGGCTTTGCTGAAGCTTACGGGGCATGGAGAAGGAAGAAAGCCTCATGAAATGCATGTAATGAAAGCCACCAATGAAAGGGACTTAGGGGGATTTCATTTAAATGAACTCAAATAATAGAATAGAAGCAAACACAAGAGGAGAGAAATGGAAAAGAATGCCAGGATGCCAGGAACAATGCCTGCAGAGCAGTTCACATGGGGCACGGAGGAGGCAAGGGACATAAGAAGGACATCTCCACATGCTCTCTCTTCCAGTGTGATCCCGCAATTCATACCTTAGGCTTATCCCCAAGAGAGCTAGAAACCTGTTGAGACAGGACTTGGCTCTCCACAGACAGTAAGAACAAAGGTCTTTAGTAAATCACAAGCTAGTTATGTAGCTTGGAAACAAGAAAGACAAGTGACACCATCAATAGCCTATATAACATATAAAATGAGCTGTGGGAGAGTGGACAAGCATGACCATGACATATGACCACTCCCTTGACCGGACAAACAATACATGATCATCTCTCTGGTTGGACTGAAGAAAAAGTCCAGGATGTGAAGGCCACTCATTGCTTCAGTCTGTGATAAAGACTGCTCGGTCTCAATAATGGCACCTTGGTCTCCATCAAATTCCCATCATAAATTTCACAAAGCCAGTGAACAGGACACCCAGCAGAATCCCATCTCTTGAGAAGTCTTTCTCTCTGGTGCTTTTTACATTTTTCCTGAATAAAAACTACTTTTTCTTCTCTGCTTACCTCTTGTTCTCCTTTCTTACTCTTGTTGATCCTGAGACAATGAACTGGGAAGCCAGTGATTCAGGGTGACTTTGGTGACATTTGATTACCTGATACCTTAAGCTCCTGAGTTAAGCTCACTAGATTCTCTATCACTTTAAGAAAAACCCAGATCAGTGTCCACGAAAGAACTGTGCATAGGGCTAGAGAGATGGCTCAATTATTGAGTGCATATAGTTTTTCAAGACATCCACATCAGGTGGTGCACAAATGTTCTGAGCATCCCAATGTCTCTTAACTCTGTGGGCAACTCCCCAAATGTGTGTGTGTGTGTGTGTGTGTGTGTGTGTGTGTGTGTGTGTGAAAGATCCATGTGTGTAGTTTTGTAGATACAGAAATGGACTAACAGCTTACCTGGAAGCAAGGGTAGGAGGGAATGAGAAGTGACTCATCCTCATGAGTAGATGGGTTCAATGGGAGATAATGAAAATGTTCCTAAAGTAGAGCCAACATTGTGGTGAGGGCACAGCTCTGTGAAGCAACACTGAACTGTGTACTTCAAGTACAAATGTGATGTATATATCATATCTTGACACAAAGGATATTTAGAAGTACTGTATTATTTCCCTTGAGCTTTTTAGGTTCTTCATTATGGATGGGTCGGTCAATAGGCCCAGGGAAAAGGAAAAAAAGGAATATGGAAACTCAGAATGGCAAATGGAGACATTGGAAGGAGGTAGATGTAAGAGAAAAAGCAACCGGGGGTAATTTCAGTTATGTTATGAAATCTTTAGGGAATTGGAGGGTCAGCTTGGTGGTCAAGATCACTTGTTCTCGCAGAAGACCCATGTTTGATTCCCACAACCAACATGATGACTCCAAAACTTCTGTCCACTTTTCTGACCTCTGAGGTCATTGGGCACATATGTTATTCACATACATGAACCCAGGCAAAACCTGTCTCCGACTCCCTATGTGGGATTTTTGGGAATCAAACTCAAGAGTTTTACCAAGTGAGGTTTCTATTCAGTTGGTAAATATAATGTTCATTTCTTAAGATAAGAGGTCAATTCATTCTGTTTCTATTTGTAGTCCCAAACCTGAACTGTAAGCCATCAGTTAGGTAGCCAGTTACTAATCTTTCCTGAATTCTATGTCCATCTAGAGAACCAGTAGCTTTAGGTGAGGGCAGAATAGTGGTTCTTTGTTTTCATTGTCCTTGTTGGGTTAAGAACAGCAGCTCTTGAAGGGAACAGTGGACTAGAGAAAGACAAGAAGATTAGGGAAAAGTAGTTGGCCAAATGGCATAGTATGTAGGCAGTGGAGAAAGTCCCTGGAACATAACAAAATGGTGTTCAGAACTTGCTGGTATAATTTGTCTTCTTCCTATTATAATTCTTGGTTGTGAGCCTAGCCTGTAACGGCTGAGCCATCTCTCCAGCCCCTTCCTATTATAATTCTTAAGAAATTTCACAGTCTTTGCTGTCCATCATTCAGAAGAAGATGGTTATTAGCCATGTTACTTCTTTTTTTTTTTTTTTTTGGATCTAAGTTCAGTATTTTTGTCACAATAAAATCCAAAACATAATGGATTCAGTTTTGTCTCTCATTTTCCAAAGTATTAAGATCTTAGCTGGCCACGATGGTGTAAGCCAGTACTCCCAGCACTTGGGAGGCTGAATTGGGAGGAAGGATTGAGAGTTTGAGGGCAGCCTTGCCTACATTAGCAAGACCATGTTTAAAATAAGACAACTTTTTTTCCTCCAAATGACTCAATGACAATAAAAGAGTTGAAACAGAGAAAAATTAATTCCCAATATTTACTAAGTAAAATCTTTGTGTGTATGTGTGTGTGTGTGTGTGTGTGTGTGACTCATATAGCATAATGCCTATCACAATAAACTGTGAATAAAAAGCAAGGGCTTGCTAACTCCACTTGTAAGGACACACATGTACGCTTTAGAAGAGATTCAAACAGGTGCTCCATTCTTCATAATAACCAAGAAATGGAAACAACAGAAACAGTCACCAGGTGATGGGTGGGAACTCACACAGTGAGGGGATATCCACTCTCAGAAAAGAACTGCAGTTCCAACGCTGGCTACCACATGGCTGAATCTTGAAAACAATGAGCTAAGTGAAACAAGAAAGACACGAGAGGACAAACCCTGATTTCATTTCTATGAGCTCTAGTTGGGAATTGGTAGAGAGAGGAAGTAGAATAGAGATTAATGGGGCCTAGAGGGAAGGGATGACAGGGAGTTGGTGTTTAGCTGGAGTTTCTGCTTGGACTGATGAAAACACACTGCATAGGACAAAGACTGAAAATGGACAACCTCCCATTACTGAAGTGCAAAGTTCTTGCTATGTTGTATCATCTTTGCTGTGCCCAGTCTTTGTCCCTGACCCCCAACATATACGTACCAGAAAAAGAACAATAACAACTATATGCTTGGGCTGGGGAGATGTTCAGTTGATAGAGTCTATGGACACTTAGGCTCCACTGCACAATCTAAGAGAAAACCCCAGTTGAGACAGTTTATACCTGCAATCCCAGGCAAGTAGACACAGGAGGATCCTTGGTGTTTGTGGCCCAGCCATTCTAGTTGATTCAGTGGGCTCAAAGCTAGTAAGTGACAGTGTCAAAGAGTAAAGAGTAATGGAGGAGGACACCTAATATAGACCTGGGGGTCTCAACATAAATTACACATATGAAAAGATACACGTAGACAGGAAAAACAAAACCATATCCTTTGCTCTAGTGTTTCTTGCTTTTAATTATTCCAGTTTTCTTGGAATCATGGGTATGTTGTCCCTACTGCATCTTCTCCTGTGAAAGGAGGCATGCTGTTCCCTCCACAGGATGATGCACACACACACACACACACACACACACACACACACACACACACACACACTCTTTGGTCTAACCCAGACATCAGGCTCTGCACAGTGTCTTGATAATTCTGTTATTGTCAATCAAGCATCTGAGCAGACACGCATTTTCTTCAGGGGGTAAAATACACTGCTCATTCCAATTTTTCTTCTCTTTTCCTTTTCACATATCACACAGTTGGAGTGGTTCATGTGAAATTGTGCAAGTTATTAAAAAGAACAAGAAGTCAGGAAAATCAGGCAGAAGCAAGATTTCTCCATCACCTCCATCTTGGCTGCCATTATCCACTCTTACTTTCCTTTGAAAGATGAATGTTCCTTATAATAAAAATGAAATGTAACTCTCTTACCTTCGCTTTTTAAGAAATGATCTCTGGCTAGGACTAAAGATTTTGCACATAACCACCAAATAGCAGCAGCTTAGAAGGTTTAAAAGGGGGAAGGGTAAATGGCAACACTTTCTAGTACAAGGTGCCACTACCCCAACCATAAACGCCCACCTACAGGCGCAGTTATCTTCAGTGTACAGACGTGAAACTGTTTCCAACGCTGTTGCATCAGCAAGGATCTCAGGCTTCTCAGCACGTAGAGTTTTCATATTTTACATTTGCTTTTAATTTTTATGGTGATGATTTTTATTATGACCACCCTAGCATTTTGTTGTTGTTGTTTTGTTTTGTTTTATTGTTTCCAGGTGGAAACCTTTGAAGTGAAGTGAGGCTGTAGTCATCAAACACCCCTTTAATCTTTTTCTTTTCTCTCTTGCTCACTCGACCGACTCACCGGCTGGCTTCCTTTTTCTTTCCATCACGCCCAAAGCTAGATAACACTTTCCTGCTGAGAAAATTTTCAAGTCACCACCCAGCTCTAGCAAATGAGGGCTGTCATGGTTTGGAGATGAGAAAATCTCTACTGCAGCTCTCACAGATCTGGAGTTGATAGTGGGTAATTGACAGCCGGAAGGACTTGGTCTCCTGGCAGAGTCAGAAGGAGGGTGAGCCCTGTGGGCTTCATTTGGGTGGAGATAAAACAGGTTTTCATTTGGTACTCACAGAGAGAGCATAATTAACCTTTTAGAAGTTTAAGGATGATCAAATTGTTATTCATTTTGCAAATGAGAAGAGAGAGCTTCCCTTCCTGCCAACAAAATGCCAGTGCAGATTTCAAGGTCACTGGATGAGTTCTTTGAGGAAAAGAAAGACACACACACACACACACACACACACACACACACACAGAGGATGTCACCATTAAAACATTCAGGATGAAAAGGAGCAAGTGTTCTTTTTTGCTTTTCTCCATGTTAAAAACCAATACTAATGTTTAGCACATAATCCACTGGGCATCTTAGAAGACAATAGCACTAGATTGTCTGCAAACAGAATACACATCTCTACCTGGTACTGGCAATGTGTCAGTATGTCTTGATGTCTGTTAGAGGTTAGAAGGAAGGCCGATTTGAGATGTAAATACATTTAATGATAGCCGGTGTAACATTGCTACCATGTGAGAACACTTCCCTGTCAGTGACAAACACTAGTGCTTTAACTACTGTTCTGTTTTGCTTTAAGTGTTTCACCAAGTCAGCACTGGGAAGGACGGGACTTTCACTAGCCATGGTGCTAGTGGTGTAGGTGGTTGCTGTGAGTGATATTCTTTTGTAGCTGTGTGCTGCGTCATATACACTTTATCTGCTGGTGTAGATTAGGGAAGGAACATCCTGGCTGTGTCTATTAAACCCCCCCCTTTCACTCTCACTCTCTGTCTCTCTCTCTCACACACACAAATTTATGATAATTTCAAAGGTAAAGAAAACTGCAGAGAACTTTTAATTCACAAAATTTCATTAGTTTTTTAAACACTTTGACTCATTTGTTTACTATTCGATGCATTCCTCTATCAATTTATCCATCCACCCACACATTCATGTATCCATCTATTCTTCATTTGTATCAGCATTTCCTCTGGTGCCCAGTGATCATGGGGTAAACACATATCTATGTTCCTATTATACAACATTATTTATACCGTTATGCATTTATTAAGCTATTAAGAATACAATGTGGGCACATTTTTTCCTAACTCCTGCATGTGTGTGTCCTAAGATACTGACACTCACTCATGACAAATAATACTATGTTAAAATGAAAAGGCTGAAATTTTCAAGCAATTCACAATCCATGCTGCAGACCATCATTCATATATTGCCAATGGTCCAAAATAATGTCCTTTAGAGTAAGACTTCTACAGTTTAGAGAGAATCTGAAAATTCTTTTAATTTTCTGTCTCCTTAGGAAAACTAAAGGTTAAGATTCAAAACCTTAATCTTTGTCTTTGGTGATGCTGTGTCCAAGAGTATATGCTATTTGTTCTGTAAGGTATTTCTCAGTTTGTGCTTATCTGACATTTCAAGATGCATGTTTCCCTCTCAAGGTAAGTAGCTTCTGTGTCTGTGTCACTGCGTGGCATCAGAGGTCTTGGGTTGGGGAGGGTAGAGATCTACATGGATAGTTACTAGCTGCTTCTTCATATTTAGTGAGTGCATTTCAGAGGGCTCTTGTATTATTTTATTTTCCACCTAAGGTCAGCATTTAGAAGCCTGGAAGGGAATTGTCAGAAGCTAGGAAACACTAAAGACTCTCCTTTGCTATTTTGTTTTGTTATTTTTTTTCCGTTCAATGCTGGGCATTGAGTTGAGGGTTCCACACATTCTAGGCAAATGCTCTACCCCTGAGCAATATTTTCATGCTCAAGATTCCTTAAATAGAACAAAGAAAGAAAGAAAGAAAGGAGGAAGAAAAGAAAGAAAAAAAAACTTGACTAAACATAGCTGAGTTACAGTTATTCCATACTATGTATTGTTCACTCCTGGGCAGAATCAAAGAGGCTTTTCCTTCTAACATCCTGTCCAAAGTCAAATTATTCATTGACCAGAGAAGCAAGGAATAGTCCACACACACGCGCACACACACACACACACACACACACACACGTGTGCGCACACACACACACACACGTGCGCGCACACACCACACACATGATTGTAAGAGAAGATGACAGGCAAGCAAAGGAACATTAAAGGGGTAGGGAATGAACTAATAGTGAGAACATGTGACTAGAAAGAACACCATATGACAGTCTACAGGATTTCAGTCTGTTAGGTTTGGATTTAAGTTTTCAACCTATATCGGGTCTCCAGGAGAGCATTAGTCTCCCCCCCCCCAGGTATTTCCTACCTCTGCCTAGTGGGAACAGTGGTATTTTCCTGCAGGAAACACGCTTAATTAAATTGAGATCGAGTTTATTATCTGTTTCCTTAAATTGTCTAGTTATGTCATGACTGAGAACTCGTTAAGAAGTCAATGTTAGTATGGAGATGCTGAGAGAAGACAAAAGAAGGTAAAACCGAGAGCTCCCTAGGCAGCTAGCAGAGGCTGGGCCTAGATATATGATTCATCCGTAAAATGAACTCCGGGCTCAGGGAAAACAGAATTCTCCTTGGCACTGAGTCAGGAGAGACGTTCTCCAGCACAGAAAAGGCTCTTTGCAACGAAGCAAATAGCATTCTTGACTACATCCTTACAGGAAAGCAGCAAATGTATTACATGGTTGACTCTTTGTCACCATGGCCCATTGCCTCACACCAAAGCATGGGGGGCTGAAAAAAGCCAGCCAGTTAGTGACAAATGCTTTTGAATGTCCTGTTTATTCTAAGATTGATTTGGAGAATACCAAAGGCGTTATTTTTAGATGTGCTTCTTTCTAATCTCCTCCAGCCACGTCTTCAGGTCTGTCAGATGGGAAGGACACAGCTTCCTCCCTGGTGTCAGGCAGGGTTGAATGAGGCGAACCCATGGAAACCACACACACAGCAGCACTGCAAGAAGAGCAGAGCAGGTGGGAGCTCTTGTCTTTTCATTTTCAGGGGAAATTATAATTGGATGTTTAGTCAAAGCTCCAAATAGATCATGTTCACAATAATTTACTCTGGAAACATTTTAAGCAGTTTTGCTAGGCTGCTACCAAGCATCACCTTGAAATGCCTGGCTTTGGAGAATTCTTGTGTGTGTGTGTGTGTGTGTGTGTGTGTGTGTGTGTGTGTGTGTGTGTTTTCTTTCTACTAAACTAGGCAAAGGAAGATGTGAAATGCACACCTGGGGATCTTAATGAGTTTCCCTTTTAAGGTTAGCTCTAACCCAGTTAATTGTTGGCATTGGTGATAGGGAACAGACCTCCTCAGAGACTGCCGAAGACTGGGCAATGAAGGCTCAGTACCATCTGGGAACTTGCTAGAAATACAAACCCTTGGTTCTACCCTAGACCAGTTGAGTGAAGAAGTCAGTCATCAGTGACTGCCCCTCTCAGTAGAAATATCCAGTGCTCATGGAGAGAAAGGAGGCACCACTATCCACTAGGTCATACTATTAAGTTATACATTAAGGAGAAATAAGATCAGCCTATCTTCATTCCTAATGTGTCTTAATTCCAACATTAGATTTGGCCAGTAGTCCCTAATCTGCCTCTATTATCAGTTTGGTGTAATATTGGCTTCAGTTGTACAGGGTTAAAGAAAGCTACAAATGATTCCATGAAACACCCTCCCTCTCTATTCAGCCACAGTGCTCAACCCCTCCTCTTTTCTGCTTCCCAGGGTCAAACATAGAAATTCTGGATGATTCATAAAGTGTATTTAAAAACTTCTTCATTTTTGAGAACTTTAATCATATGACACATAACATTTTCTATACCTATTTTCTACTTTCAACTCTCCCCATGTTCTCTCAACATATCAAATGCATGCCTACATATGATATATATTCTACTATAATACATAAATCTACAGTAGCACACACACACACACACACACACTCCATTAAATGCAAGTTAATGACGTCTATATGTGCATGGATGTAGGGCCATCCACTGTAGCAAAGGAAACATGCCAGTGTCTACCTCTTCAATAATGAATAATTCTCCCATCCCCAGCAGTTATCCACAGCCAATAGCTCTTCAGTGTTGGGTAGGGCCTGGACATCATCTACAACATCTGTACTGGGGTTTGCTCTGGCTTGATTTTGTATAGATATGGTGCAGGTAACCATAGGTGCTATGAGTTCATGGTTGCATTAGCCATGGCCTGTCCAGAGGACAGCATTTCACAGTACTCCTGCTCATCTTTAGGCTCTTATATTCTCTCTGCCTTTTCTTCTGCAGTATTTCCTGAGATTTGGTGGTGTAAAGGTTAATATAGATCTCCGATTAAGATGAACACTCAGTCTCAGTCTCGTTTTTTTTTTTTTTTTTTTTTTTTTTTGGTTTTACGAGACAGCGTTTCTCTGTATTGTTTCGGAGGCTGTCGGTCCAGCCTGGCCTCGAACTCACAGAGATCCGCCTGCCTCTGCCTCCTGAGTGCTGGGATTAAAGGCGTGTGCCACCATTGCCCGGCTAACACTCAGTCTCTTATTCTTGGACCATTAACTAGTTCATCAGGTATGGTTTTTTGTTTGTTTGTTTTTTGATACTTTTTTGCATTTTTTTTTTTTGGTTTTTTGAGACAGGGTTTCTCTGCGGCTTTGGAGACTGTCCTGGAACTAGCTCTTGTAGACCAGGCTGGTCTCAAACTCACCGAGATCACTTTATTGCTTGTAATTTGTTACATTTACATTTTCTTTTTTTTAAAAATTTAAATTAGAAACAAGCTTGCTTCACATGTCAATCCCAGCTCCTGCTCCCTCCCAGTCTCCCCCGCCCCCAGGTACATTTTTAAAAAGATGGATATTGACTCATAATCTTGTGTGAAGTGGTAAGGAGCAGAGAATTGTGGGGAGTGATGAGTACTGACTGATCTGGGCAAAGCCGTGTCAAGCACTCCAATGCTTCAGACCCATGGGCATGACAAGGTCTTACCTGGGTGAAGCTCAGATGAAACTGGCAAAGTCTTCCTCTAGTCTGAGTGTGAATGCTGACAGTGTGTGCAAACACCAGCAACTACAGCCTCCTCCTTGTAGATGGCTGCAACCTGAGCCTATTGCTCTACAACTGTGGTTCTCAGCCTTCCTAATGTTATGACCCTTTGAACCAGTTCCTTAAGTTGTGGTGATTTCCCCCCCCCCATCTCATTGCTACTTCATATCTGTAATTTTGTTACTGCCGTGAATTATAATGTAGATACCTAATTTATAGGATATCTGATCTACAACCTCTGTGGAAGGGTCTTTTGACCAGACAAAGTAGTTGCAACCCACAGGTTGAGAACCACTGCTCTACAGACATCTTCTGCCAACACTGTGAACTCCTTCCCCCCCTTCTGTATAAATTAAATGTGAGAAGGGTCTGGGTTATGACGTAGTCAGTACGGCTCCAGCAGAGAGGGTGCAGCCCACCTGACCTCAGCTTTTCCCTATGTGTTTCAGGCCTGCACAATCCCAATAAGGTTTCCAGGATCAAACCTAGCTGGAAAAGACAAAGAAAATACAGTTTCTTCTTGGTTAAGCATCTATATTCCATAGTAAATTTTTGGAAAAACAGATTCCTTTTAGTTTTAAATTTGCCTCATTTAGTCAAATGTCATATCCATTTCAAGAAGGAAGGATGAATGCACTGGTATCTTCCCGCCTGCAGCAAGCTTTTAAGTTTTTCCATTTTGAAAAACTTAGTTTTTACAATATGAAAATTATAGAGAGAGTGACATTTAAACCTTTGCTTTTCATAGCATTTCACACTTACACCATTTTAAAAGACAGCTATTAACATTTACAAAAATCTTTCAGAAACCAAATGTTCTAACATGCAGAATTCCAATTATACTGTGTAAGAGGGTTATCAACCATTCTTCTACAAGAATACTTTGAAGTGTCTGGTATTAAACCAAGAGCTAAAATGTCAGTTGCACATAGACAATAAATTAGGGTTTATAAAATCTTGTAAGATTTATTTAATATTACAATTTTGACCTTTAGTCCGCCTTCGCCATAGCTTACTTCTGTCTCCCTCCCAACCACCACCCTCTCTCTCTTCCCCTCTCTCTCCTCCCCACCCTCCTGTTTCTTTCTCATCTTGTGTGCACACTACACAAAATTATGTGACCTATTCATCCTGCCAGAATGCTGCCCCACTCTCTCACTCCTCCTATTTAGAGTAGCCAAGCCCTGGGATACGGTGGCCGTTTCTGTGCAGAGCACACTAGTGAAGTAATCGGCAAAATGTCACCCTTGGTAGCCTGTTTCTGGAGCGGGAAGCATCCTTCGGGAAGGCTCTTGAGGACAAACTACAGGCTATGCTGATGCCTTCTCAGAATCCGTAGCAAAGAAGATGGAGAAAGAGGCATCTCAAACTTATCGTCATTGCAATGTCAAATGAGATTGACTAGAAGCAAAAAAAAAAAAAAAAAAAAAAAAAAAGATATCAGACAAATTTCATTATCCTCATTGAGGAAAACAAAAGCCAGGAAATTTGCCTTAAAAAAATGGGTACCAATGAGGATGCCATTTCCCCCACATCTTGTAGGAGATGCCTGCAAACAATGCGTGTTCATTACTAGGAACTTTTCCAAGAAGGGTAATGATGTGGAAGGGAGAGAAGAGATACTGGAATGGAAGGGTAGGTAGCTGATTGTCTAGGTCTTTTCCGTTTGTTGACAACTGGGGATTGTGCTCTGCCTCCCACATATTGGAAAGTAGCTGGGGCCTGAGTAGTGTGTAAGAATGCTGTTAGTTCAACCAAATTATCTCATCTCTTCTCTCCTTCCTTTCTTGCTTCCTTCCCTCTCTTCCTCCCTTCCTCCCTCTCCCTCCCTTCCTTCCCCTCCCTCCCTTCCTCCCTCTTCCTCCCTTCCTCCCTCTTCCTCCCTTCCTCCCTCTCCCTCCCTTCCTTCCCCTCCCTCCCCTCCTCCCTCCCTCCCTCCCTTCCTTCTTTTCCTTTTCTTTCATGGAGATAAGCTCTCACACAGTCCAGGCCTCACACTTACCATGTGCCCAAGGCTGAGGCTGGTCTTGAACTCTTGATCGCTGCACCTTCACCTCCTGTGTGCCAGAGTGCCAATCTTATGACGTGAAGCACTATGTTCAGATTTGTTTTTCCTTATTTGTTTGCTTTGTTTTTAATTGTGTGTCCATGTCTATGTGTGGTATGTGCATGTGAGTGCTGATATCTGCAGAACTCCTGCTATATAGACCAGACTTCATTTTAAACATTCTATGTATCCACTACTCAGGAAGACCATGATTTACTGGTAACTAATATATGGGAAGGCCTATGGAATTTGCTTACAGTCAAACAGTGTGAAACTACAGAGTAATAATTTGTAGTGCAGCAGTGCGGCTTTGCGATCCTTGTATTATTAGTGTTTTCCTTCTGAGAGACACCCCAGTCAGGTAGATTGAGGAAACTAAGCAATTCTATTAACTTTGCAAAATGTTTTTTTTTAAAGAAACAGAAATCTGATGTTTACAAATGACCTGAAATAAGGCCTAACACTTGAACTTTTAGAGTGATCATTTTGTCACCTGCTTTTGAAGGCAGTTACGTGCTGGAGCCAAATCTAATAGTGAGGAATTGCTTCACTAAGTGCTTTTCTTCAGCCAACTGCCGAGTCAGAGCTTGTGAGTAACACACAGCTGGCTGATGCATTCATGACGCTTCTCATTTGTGGTAGATAGGACATTTTTTCTATAATTTTCTTAAACAACACATTGTGATGTGTGGTAAGAGCACATTTTTGGGTGTTAGTTTGTTATCGTCTAAGATAAATCTATACATATGTGACCTCAGTATTCATGAGCCCAAAGGAGGATGGCTTGGGCTCTTTAGAATATCGCTACAATTTTTTGTTTGTTTTGTTTTTTGAGGCAGAATTTCTCTGAGGTTTTGGAGGTTGTCCTGGAACTAGCTCTTGTAGACAGGCTGGTCTTCAACATACAGAGATCAGCCTGCTTTTGCCTCCCGAGTGCTGGGATTAAGGGTGTGTGCCACCACCTCCCAGCTAGAATATTGCTACAATTTTGGTACAAATTCATTTCTGTTTTGTAAAGAGAAGCCTTCCCGCTAGCCTGTTTCCAGAGCAGCATCAGTCCCAAATAAACACACAAGATGCTGTATTAATTATGAAGCTGTTGGCCTTGCTTGTTTCTTACTGGCTAGCTCTGACTTGAGTATTTATTCCATAATTGTTAATCTAAGTATTTCTCTTACAGGAGAAGTTTCCGGGCTTCTTATCCCTATGGCGGTTACATCTTGACTCCCTGTGTTTCTCTTTCCCAGAATACTCCTGGATTCCTAGTCCCACCTATCTTGGTTCCCTTTTGGCCAACAGTGCTTTATTGACATATACACAGGACTTCCCCTATCATCTCCTCTTTTCTGTCTAAACAAAAAGAAAGGTCTTAACTTTTTTTTTTTTTTTTTTTTTTTGGTTTTTCGAGACAGGGTTTCTCTGTGGCTTTGGAGGCTGTCCTGGAACTAGCTCTTGTATTCCAGGCTGGCCTCGAACTCACAGAGATCCGCCTGCCTCTGCCTCCCAAGTGCTGGGATTAAAGGCGTGTGCCACCAACGCCCGGCCAAAAGGTCTTAACTTTAACATAGTCAAATTATATATAACAGAACAGTTATCAAGTAAGAATACAGTTACAACATTTTGTCTATCAACATTTAGCAAGATTTAAAGAAAATATCATCTATCCCATCCTTGTGAGTCCAAAGTTCTATATGTAGCTTATCTTTTATCATAACTAAGTAAAACTATAATTATAACTGTGTTCAACTCCATCAAAGACCACAGAAGGATAATACATAAACACTAGTATTGACAGAGACATCTTACTGCCTGGACAGTCACCCGAAGTTCCTCTGTAATGTCGGGGCACTGTTTCACTGGAACAACTGCAATATAGAAAGACTTCTTACTTTCAGTGGGCAGCCACCTTACTTTACGCAACATCCCATATGCTCAGAATCAAGTATAACTAAAGAATCAGGCCGTGTTCTTGCAGTTCATCAGAGAACACTTGGCATGCCACCTTAAGATGTGCATAACACACATAGTTGCCATCCGTCTGTTGTACTCACTGAGATCTACACAGAAGATCTGCTGTCACTGTGGTCTCATGGACCCTTCCACCTGGGTCCCCTATACATTTCACACACTGGCAACAAATACTTCATGCATGAATGGGCCAGCTTTGTGAAAGCCTCCCATTGTATGTTGTCATGGTAGCTGAAGGGGATCAGATGTACTACTCTAAGATATGTCTCTTTAAACAAAGATTCTTTTCAACGAAAGACACTTAATAAATTGAAGCAAATGCAGGAATTCTTGGTGTGCATAAAAGCATTACATAGATTCCCCTTTTATTGCAGGAAGTCTGATTTGTGCAAGGAATGTTCATTTCTGAAAGCATCCTCCATGCTACAAGGGAAGACTGACTGGGAGGTAACTCATCACTTAAGAGGATGCGATTCTATGTCACAAGGCTTATTAAGCAACTTGTTTACCACATGTGTCCTTGTCACCATCCTACAACCTAGTCCTCACAGAAGCCCAGCCCCCTTTCCCTTCCTTTGTCTTTCCCCCACGTGTTATTGCTCTGTGTTAGCATAGTTGAGAGCCTCTTTGGGGTTCTCCACTTTGGCCTCACACTGCTTATGAAACCAACCTTTTCTTAGCTAATCTGACACTTGTCAATTTAATTCACAATCTTCAGTCACTGAATAGAAGAAGATGGAAGAGAGTTTTGCTTCTCTGAAGTCCCTTTAAGGGTAAATTCCATCATGTTTGGGAGATTTACTTTTACAGCCAACTACCATCCATCCTGTGATTGTAGGAACAGCAGTTAGCCATTGTATTCTGGAACTTTTCCCTTAAGAAGCCATTTACAAAGAAACAAAGATGAAATGTAAGTATATATGTATATATATTTATTTTACCATAAATATAAATATTAGTAAAAGTTAAATGAGTTAATTCCTTAATGAGAAAACTGGAGTGATGTTTCAACTGGTTTGAAGGAGATTCTTTTAAAAGCTTTGTGTATATTTTAGAAACACTGAAATGAATGAGAAAATGGCAGCAAAGGTGGTCTTTTTCACAATGGGAGACAGTCATGGAGCCTCTCTCTGCTCTACTGAGCCACACGCCAAACAGACAGATCCGTTTTCTACTGTTACCACTTCCCTGGCCTGTTCAGAGCTATACAAAGACAATGAGAAATGAGAATCGGATATCCCAGAGAGCTATTTCTGTCTAACTCCCACCTTAGGAGTTACCAATCCCCTGCCTCCACCCCACTTTTATATTACTTTCTCCTGTGCTGGTACAAATGCTGCCTCCCTGGTCTGCCTGCTTCTGGAACCATCTTACTCCAGTTGAAGCTCCACACCTTTCCCAGTTTAATCTTTGTTCAGTTCTGAGATTGGCACAATCCCTTTAAAAACCACTAATGGCTTCCTGATGCCTGTGAATAATATTTGAAAGCTCTAATCTGGTCCACTAGGATTTATCCACAGACTGTCAGGGTTTTCAGCTGCAAATCCAAAACTCAAAACAAAACAGATAATATCAACAACAATGAAACCTCTTGTTGATTTAAAGGAAAAATGGACTTGAGAAAATAATAATATATGAATCACAGATTTGCCAGGAGGGCAGCAGAAGCAGGTTTAGGAGCTTGTCAATAGAGCTGGTACTCAAAACCAGGCCACTCAACTGGTTAGACAAGGACTGTGCTGCTCCCACTGCTCCTGCCACAGATGGATTAGCAATTGCCATGGCTACAGTCTTCTGCTGCAGGTGTGGTGGTGCTCAGTTCTCAACTGCTGCCGGTACCACAGTTCAGGGGATGCTTTCTGGCCTAGCTTCTTGCATCAGAGGCTTCCTATTAAAAATCAAGGGAATGTTGGGAAAGTAGTTGGCGTTCCCTTTAATGGTTTAACTTGATATTTTCACGCATCCATCATTTCACTTGTTCTTACTTGACCCCCTCACTACCCTCCTTTATCCCCCCATCCCCTGTTGCCAGTACTTTTCCTCCCACACAAGTACTCCCCCTTCTCCTTTCACAACTCTTAACTTTACTTTCTCTTGTTCCTCCCTGACTCAACAGCGAAAGGAACCTGAGAATTCCTCAAAGGAAAAGGGAAGACATTGGAAATGCAGGATACGTGATAAATATTCATGAGTCTTCCCAACTTAATGTTCTGCTGCTTACAGTCCTCTACCACACATACCAAAAAAAAAAAGCCATTTAGTCTTTGTCTAATTTAGCAAATGTGTAACAGCACCCATATGCTAAGTAATATACTAAGTAATAAAAACAAAGCAAGAATTGGTATTTGTATGGGATTTTTGTCTGGGCAAAAGACATATGCAAGACAGCAGGAGTCCCAAAGCCTGTGTTACAGCAGTGTAAACCTGGTTAGCTTTGGGAATGCCCACAAAGGATGCGAACGTGGTGATGTTGATGATTCTGCCATCATAAAGGAGCAGGTTCCAGTTCTGGCTGTATTTTCCATTCTGCTCATCCACAAAGCCACGCTGTGCATGCTTTCTATCCCCACTGCAGTATGTACACCCTTTACTATCATGTTCACTGGCTACCCTGCTCGTACTGATTAGCTAAAGCTACCTCTAGACTTTGCCTGGATCTTTCTTTGCGGCTTTGTACAAGTGAGTGTTCGCTTCCTGGAAACCATCTCTGCTGCCAAGACGTCTGTTGACTTACTGCTCTACCATAGCCCTGACTGGTACCAAGGCAGCTGCCTGCACTCCCTAGCCTCATCTCCGACGTGCAGCACAAGCTACCTGTAGAGTGGCATTGACCTGTCCCTGTCTTCTACACACCAGCTGACCTTTCTGCTTGCTTCCTGCAGGTTTTGGTAGTTTTATTTGACTGGATCAGTGTATCAATGGATGACTTTCAGTGATTCCAGTTACATCTTAACTATGGTTTTTTCTGGACACAAGTGCCTGTGTGTGTGTGTGTGTGTGTGTGTGTGTGTGTGTGTGTGTGTGTGCACGCACAGCATTTCAAGATCTTAAAGCATGATATGTGTGACACCTAAACTACACATACTGTCATGGACCAGCAGAGCATCTAAGTGCAGGCCCGGTAATAGATTTTTCTTTCCCTGTCTACCTCTGAACTTTGCTGCCAACGGGGAACCCAGAAAGCATGGATGTTTGAGCTGTGAAGTTGTGGAATTGGTGCTGCATGACACAGGGTATGCTAGCCTTTGTGTCTTTCTTTCCTGTAGCCTGTGGGTCCCCAGAGGCAAGTAAGTGTCTCTGATTCATTATGGAATGACTCAAAATCTCCATCAAACTGTCTCCAATTCGAAAAACAGATGTCGAATACATAAATAATTGAAATAAATGGTCTTCTTACTAAAAAAGCAGTTGGCAGCCTGGGTTTCACAGGATGACTTGACCCACTTAATATTTTCAAATGACATGCATTGTCTCAACAGCCATCTGACTGGCTTCCAAGAGCGGAAGTAGGTGGCAGGTGTGGGGTCTGGCTGGTTTAGTTTGCTGGATCTTTGACTTTCTAGCAGGTGAGGGCAAAGAGTGTTGGTGTTGAGAGAATGGAGTCAAAAGAATGTGCTGTATTCCATACTTTATGTCTGTGACTTCCATGAAGCCAGACATCAGGAATAAACCTATGACTTCATAATGGCTGGTTCTGGAAACAGTGTCCTTATTGCCTCAATTCATAGAAAGATGGCACCTTTGACCAACTGCTTAACTATTAAATATTTAATACTTTTCACAGACTCATGGTCTTAGAGTAAGCCTGTTAGTTGTAGTAGAGAACTGATTTATCTGGTCACCCTCAGTATCTGTAAGGGATTTGTTCCAAGAACCCATGCTGATAACTGAAATCAGAGAATATCTTAAGGCCTTGTAGAAAATGGTGTTATATTTATATGAACTTATACATGCCTTTTGTAAACCATCTGCAACCACTTAAATATGATATGCAATGTAAATGCTAACTGGTGGTGTTTGTACAGTATTGTCTGAGGAATGATGAGCAAGAAAATACTATGCTTGCTAAGTAAAATAATTATCAGGTACCCAATATTTTCAGTCTGCATGTGGTGGAAGTAGAAACCAGAGACAGACCTAGAAAATGGGGCAGAAGTGGTGGGGACTTGACTTACTAGCAACTACAGCAATGGTGGGGCGCAAGCGTTCATGCTTGAACAAATTGAACTTTCCTGTCTCAACAGAGCCCTGCTGGCCTTGTCTCTCCTTTGCCTAGTGCGGTGGTTTGAATTGGAAGAGCCCTCAGAGGCCAATGTCTTTGAATACTTGGTCCCCAGTTGGTGGCCCCATTTAGGAAGGGATTAGGAGGTGTTGCCTTGTTGGAGGAGGTGTGTCACCTGGGGCTGGCTTTGAGGTTTCCAAAGGCTGGCATCATTCCCTGTGTGCTCTGTGCCTCCTGCCTGAGGGTAGAAGTGTGAGCTCTTGGCTACAGCTCAGCTGCCCAGCTCCAGCCACCCGCTGCCTGCTATTTTTGCCTCACCATCATGGACTCTGACCCTCTGGAACTGTAAGTCAAATTAAGTGCTTTCTTTTAAAACTTGCCTTGGTTTTGGTGTTTTATCACAGCAATAGAAGAGGAACTAACACACTTATAGTATCAGTTTCCTGCCTCATTCTGCATGGAACTTTCTGCCTTAAACATGTATCTAAGACTGCTATTAGCTTGACTGCTAGAATCTTTCATTGGTCCTTAGTCTTTGACACCAACATTGCCTAGGTCATAGGAAGTATTCAATAAACTGTCACTGAATCAGTCAAATTAAAAAAAAAAGAACAATATGTTGGTGTCACAATACAACCAGGAAGCCAAATGTCCCCGCAGTTCTGCTCTTTAACCCCCTTTCCTTGATGACCCTAGCTGTTTTCTTCTTCATTTCTACATAGAAGATGTCTGGAGTGTGTAATTTTTTTATTCTGACACAGGGTCTCACGTTGTGGCCCAGGGTGGTCTCAGACTCACAGTCTTCCAGCGTTAACCCCCCAAGACCAGGGTTACAGACACGCACCAGCACAACCAGAATCAAACTCCTCCCCCAACAGCTCCTTCACAAATCGGCTCCCTTTTACATTAGGAAGCCTTCACAAACCAGCTCCCTTTTACGTTAGGAAGCCTTTTTGCTTTGCTTCCCTTTCTCTCATCTTTACACACGTGAGCCTGTCTCCCACATGAGATTCCAAGCCCATTTCTTATCTGGGAGAGACATTGCCGCTTACACTGTCCCTTCTGCTGTATCTGCAGCTTCCAGCAGGCCCGCATCCTCTCCATCTACAGCACCTTCTGTTTCCTTCCTCTCATTGCCGCGTTTGTTGATGAATGTCTGCCCTCTCTTGCCTTGTGCTGGTTTGCAACTTTTTATGCTAGGGACTGCATCTGTTCTTGCCAATGCCGCATCACAGTTAAACCTTGCAGACATCTCAAGCTTATCTTAATTCCATTTTCTGACACATTTCAGCCTGTGTGTAACTCAGGCTTAAGTCTTTGGTTCTCAGCACCGATGTCTCTGCTATCCTGTCACTTTTCTAGTCTCTCCAAATCTCTGCCTTTGTCTCATTATTTTTTCTCTAACTGCACACCAGTTAATATCTTTCATCTTTCTGCTCCTCTCCTGTTTTCCCCATAACATTCACTGCCTGGAAAATCACATCCTCACTGATGAGCTCCGCACCTCTGAGCAAAATGTCTGTGTTTCCCAAGCTCTCACAGTGCATCTTACCTCTCTTTCCTGATTCAGTCCAAGAACCTTCTCTCCATGCTATAGCCCAGCTGCCAAAATGACAACTCACCCTTAGGTTTCCAGTCCTGTTTTTTTTCTGCTCCCCAAGAGCATATTTCTTACTGCCTTCAGCATCAACTTCCATTAACTTCCCTTTACCCCAAATGAAAGCTTTTGTGGTTCTTATGCCTAATCGCTGGCCAAGTGTCTGATACAGAGGCGGTACTACAGTGCTGTTGAAAGAAGGGACCTATAGATCGCTACTTGAGCCAGTCTGGAGCTGGGTAGTAGGTTCTGATGAGCCAGCTTTTGTGCTGTTTTGAGCTTCTGAGTCTTCTCTTTCATCCCACCAGCTCTGTTCTGCTAGCTCAGGCTGTCCTAGCTCTCAAGAACACTGATGCTGACTTTCATAGCTGCTCGCCCTGACGCATCTTCTTCCGGCCCTTCATCAAACACAGGTACAAATGCCACTAACTATATCTTGTGAGGCATAAGACTTTCTTTACTTATGTCTGTACTCTGTTGCTCAAAGACCAGATGCAATTATAACATGAACCACATACTCAGAGATGCATGGATCTCAATGTGAACACATCTAACGTGACAGTTGTTATGCTTAGACACAGAGATGGCTTATATGTCCCCAACTCTCTTGTATGTCTCCACATTGTAAGAGGATTGATATCTGTAACCAGAATAGGGTAGAAGCAATGATTTGCTGCTGCCAGCGCCACATCATGAAGACAAGACAGATTTTCTTTCTCTCTCTCCGTATCCCGACCTCAGCTGTACTAAAGTCATCGGCCATGGAGAGACCCACGGGGAAGTGAACTGAGGTCTTTGACTGTCAGTCCTTTGAGTTTAGAAGTGGATACTCAGCCACAGACACATCTCAGACCCTCGCAGACAAGACTCAGGAAACCTTCATTACAACCTTATGGGAAACCTGAAGGCCAACAGAAGTGTATCAGGATGGCTGACCCTCAGAGACTACTGTGGAAAGTTGGTTGTTGTCTGAAGCTGTGAGGCTGTGGGTGATTTTTTTTATACAACAGTAGGCAGCATATACTGTTGGTCTTGGTGCTCAGAGCCTGCATGCTTATCCACATTCCCTCACATCCTGCTATATGTCCTGCTAATTGGTCCTCACACAACACCAGAGCACACAGACATTGACACCCCCATTTTCCCTCAGGCTGTCCTCCCATCCTGACTACCCTTTCTGCCTATGGTCACACCTACTAGTTGAGGCGGGCTCTGCCCTCCAAAGAAGAACAACTACAACTACTTTGCTCTTGTCCTGCATGTAACCGCTCTTGTCTATGATGTCTCCATTTGAACATTTTTTTCTTGCTTTATGAACTGTTTTGCCCTGTGTAGAGCACGTATAAATGTCTGTTGAAAGAGAACATTATTCTTAGAACCTGAAATACAAATTCCTAGCAGGTTGGCTTTAGTCATTTCCATTTACACAGTGTCCTCTGGATCATGCTGAACAAGTGATTTCGCCACCCGTGCCTACTCTTTGGCCTTTTCATCTGCTTCAGGGACCCGTCTTCACTGGTGAGGCTTTCAAAGACAACATTATTTCCCAGACAGTAGTGGTTTCCATAGTTCTTTGATTTCCTCGAACACCCCGAAGAAGCGGAAGACCTCGTATTTGTGTGTGTCTCAGCATTTCTGCCGACACACCTGGCAAGCAGAGCATCCCACCGGGCCTCCAACTCAGGCTTTAACTTTTCAAGCCATTTGAAAGTCTAAATAAATTTCCTCCTGGGAGCTTCCTTTTCATCAACTTCCATGACTCACTTCTTAGCACATAAGATGCTAATACTCGAAAATGATTATCCGAATGAGCAAATGAATTCGCTTTGCTGTTGGCACCAGCACTGTATTTGATGTGAAAGCAACTGCATCCAATTCTTTTTCCACCTCGGTTGTGAAATTAAGGTGCACATTTTATTTTATAGTTCTGCAGGGAATGGAGAAACTGCTGGAGCAAATGGGAAACAGGATCAGGAATAGGACATTAAAAAAGAGCATATACATTGGGAGAAAGTAAGGAGATTTCTTTAGTGTTTCTATCAAGCATTCAAGGTTCAAAGGGTGGCATATAACAGGGCTATTTTTCAAGAGAAATCTAGTTACCCAGACTTGTACAGGGGTGAGTGTAAAATCACTCTCAATACTTTGAAGGAGTTAAATTTGATGTACCAGATGGTAGCAGGGACTCATATGGTTTCAATTAATATGTAGAGGATAAAGTACATTTTACTGCAAAATATTTAAATTCTCCAATTTGTATGTCATGTCAGTGAACTAATACTTCAAGCTTAAAAAAGTGAGGAGGTACAAAGAGAAAGAGAAGAAGAAACATAGATTGAGACGTCATGTTTTCAAAAGACAAATCCGATAAATGACATCACAATCTCACTTATAATCACTAACCTATCAAGACTGCTTAGAATTCAACAACAAGAAAACAAAACACAACACATACAGCAAAATTGGCAATAGATCTGAACATAGGGCATCCCATAATTCATGTATTGAGAGTGTGTATATGAAATGGACATCCACTGTCAAGTATACAGAAGAATTACCATTTAAACCAACAATAAGATATTAATATATATCCATGAGAGTGGTCAAAACCCAAACTCCTGAGAGTACCAAAAAAGGAGACCATGGAGTTACAGGAGCTCTCATGCTGATGGAAAGGAAAATTGGTACATCCCTTTGAGAATACAGTACTTGGAGGGTAGCTTGGTCATTTTTTCCAAGCTAGGCATGCTTTAGTTGTACCAGTCAGCAATCATGATCTTTGCTATTTAATGAAATGGATTAAAAACTCTGAGTCTATTAACAAGCTTGCCCACAAGTATTACAGCAGCTCATAACTGTCAAAACTTGGAAGAAACTAAAAGGCCCTTCGGTAGGTAAATAAGTGGTTGTATCTTCAAATTATGAGATATTTTTGGCATGAAAGGGAAAGATTTAGTTAACAGAAGGTAAGAGTATTAGCCTCTCCTAGGGATGAGCTGTCTTATTGGTTATTCAGGGCAGACCACATACAAAATGGACTCCACTGGTTGTATTCAGATATTTTTATGCACACACATGCACGTATACATTTGTATAGCAACAGTAATCAAAGAAAAAGAGGCTATCAACTTGAGAGTAGATGGACGTAGGAGGGGCTCAAGGGATGGTAGCTGGGACAGGAGGGGCAGGGGCAAGCAATGTAATTATTTCAATTAAAAACATATTTTTTAAAGTTTCTGGAAGAAAAGAAGATAGAGCAGTGTTAATTACTAATCTAAAAAAGTTGGATACTGTATGAGTCCAACAACATGGCTTTCTGGAGGAGGGAAAATTACAGAGACTGGAAAAACATAAAAAACAAAAACCCTGCAAGTGGTTGCCAGAGGCTAGGGTGAGGTATATCCCATTGGTGGAGGACAGAGGATTTTTAGGGGAAGCAGAGTACTCTGAGTGACAATGAAAGAGTTGTTGGACACTTACCAAACCTCACAGAAAAGTCTGGGTAGGCAATGGTGGTGTAATGTCAGCACGTGGTAGGCTGACGCAGGAATACCTGGAATTTGAAGCCTACCTTGACTACATAACAAGTCTCAGGTCGGTGTCCCTTCAAGGAGAGACTTTCTCTATAAGCCCCCAAATCCAGACCTAAATAATAGCCTACAATATTCAATATCAATGAGTCAATGCGGCTTCTGGTACATTAAGTTCATCAGGATAAGGAAAGTGCTACTTTGGATAGGACACTGATAGTAAGGGAGGCTCCTGAGTATATATGGTAACCATGCGTTTTCTAACTCAGTTCTGCTGTGTACCTAAAAGTGCTCTGAAACAAACAAACAAATACTGCTAAAAGGAAAAGAAAGGGTTGATGAGATGCCTCAATAGCTGGTGAGATGTCTATCTGTGGGTAAAAGGACTTTCCACCAAGGTTAACAACATGAGTTCAATCCCTTGGATTCTCACGGTGAAAGAGGAGAAATGACTACCTCAAATTGACTAATGGAGGCATCATGCAAACTGTGGTATGCATGCACCCTACTCTGATTGCCACAAAATAAACAGATAGATAGACAGACAAATAAATAAGTGAAAAATGATTAAAGCAAGGAGAAAAAGTAGAGCTGAGCATATAGGCTAATTGTCGATGGAATGCTTGCCTAGCATATACAAGGTTCTGAATTTGATCCCTAACATGGTCACCTGCTCCCTTCAAGAAAATAAATAACCAAAGGAACTCACCAGAAAACAGGTTAAAGAACTGGTTTATCATCAGGTTGAAAATTGTCAGAATACGGGGCTGGAGAGAGGACTTGACACTTAAGAGCACATAATGCTCTTGTGGAGGACCCCAGTAATGGGAATGCCCTTCTGTGTACTGTGAATGTATATTTCTCTTATTGGTTGATGAAAAAAGATGTTTTGTCCAATAGACATGCAGGATGAGCCAGGCAGGCAGTATAGTTAGAGCTACCAGACTAGGAGAATTCTTAGAAGAGGAACACAGAGAAATGCCATGTAGCTGTCGAGGAAGAAAAAGACCTAGGCTTTACTGGTAAGCCAAGAACATGTGAAGATACACAGATTAATAGAAATGGGTTAATAATTAAGAGAGAGCTAGCCAATAAGAAGCCTGAGCCATCAGCCAAACAGTTTATAATTAATATCATAAGCCTCTGTGTGTTTTTTGGAACTGAAGGGCAACAGGATCAGGCTGGACAGAAACCTCTGTCTACACCCCAGTTTGGTTCCTGTAACTCCAACTCCAGGGAATCCAACATCCTCTTCTAAATGCTTTGGACACCCTATTCACATGCATATGCTGTCTCTCATTTCTCTCTGTCTCTCTCTTTCTCTCTCTGTCTCTCTCACACACACAATTTAAAAATTATGTCATTGTGGTAGTCACATCTTTAATCCCAACACTCAGAAGTCAGAGTCAGGAGGATCTCTGTGATTTTGAGGCCAGCCTGGTCTTCATAGAAAGTTCCATGCCAGTCAGGCCTTCATAGTGAGCTCCTGTCTCAAATGAAATAGCAAACATTTTTCTTCTTTCTTTATTTTATTTTTTGATGAGAGACATATAATCCATTCTTGTTTACTGTGATAACAAGTATGTTTGGTCATGTACTTTCCATGGCGTTTTGTTACATTTGGAGCTTCTGCTTTGCTTGTTTCCTTTTCAACCATCTCTGCATTTATCATCTTCACCCCACCTGGCCCTTTGCCCAAGTTATTTGCCTCGCTGAATATATTCCAATTATGTATCAGTTACATCCTTATTTTGTTTTGTTTATTATCATCATCATCATCATATTTATTTATTTGCTTGTTTGTTTTCCGAGACAGGTATTCTCACAGAACTCCACTTGCCTCTGCCTCCTGAGTGCTGGGATTAAAGGCATGCACCACCAAATCTGACTATGTCATTGATTATTAATTTTTATTATTGTTACTTTGGCTTTCTCGAGACAGAGTTTCTCTGTGTAACCCTGGCTATCCTGGAACTTGCTTTATAGATCAGGCTGACTTCTAATTCAGAGAGCTACCTGCCTCCGACTCTCGAGTGCTGGGATTAAAGGGGAATAGTACCATGCCTAGCTATTATTATTTTTAAATTTAAATATTGAGAATTTCATACATGAGTACTGTATTTTCATCATTTGTACTTCTACCTCCCCCTTGTGCTCTCCATCTCTCACAAATTCATGACCCCTTCTTTTTTAACATATATATTAGCAAAAGAAGATTTTTTATATATATAAGAAGTCAATATAATATAAAATATTTGAGTTTATTTAGTATTACTCATATGTATATGTGTCTAGGGCTGACCACTTGGTATTGGATAATCTATCAAGGGGCTCATGCCTGGAGAAGACTATTACTTCTTCTCTCAACAACTGTCAATTGCCCTTTCCCATTAACCTCAGACTGGGGCCCCCATGAGATCTCCTTCATCCACTGTGGCTTTTCCACTGATGTTATTATTGTTTGAGTCTTGTCTAAATACATCCATATTTTTGAGATTTCATGAATGCAGCTTCTCTGTTATGTTTAGAAGACATAATCTATCAGCAGTTCTCTTGGTCCTTTGGCTTTTACAATCTCTCTGTCCCCTTTGCTGTGATTTTCCTTGAGACTTTGGTGAATAGGTTGTGTTGTGGATGCATCAATTGCCGTTGAATACTACTCCACTATCAGTTGTTCTTGGCATCTTGATCAGTTATGGTTTTCTGTTATTACTCTATTGCAAAGAGAAGCATCTTTGCCAAAGAGTGAGTGCTATACTCATCTGTAGATAGAAGGATAAGTATTTAGAATGAAGTTGGGCATTACACTGATTAGGGAGAGTAACAATAGTCGGTATTTCTCTAGAGTCCATGACCTCTCCAGCCACAGTTATTGGTTTTGTTTACTATACCAGGCACATATTCTCTTGTACTGAGTGGATCTTAAGTCCAATTATATAGCTGTTGGTTACTGCCAAGATATAAATGCCACTATTGTCCCCCTGACTATATCTTGATTCAAGGCTTTAACTCCTGAGTAGGACTATTGATTGCTTATCTCCCTTGGCAGTGATTTTCTATTTCTTTTGGAATAGACATTTTTCAAGTGTGTATTTATTGTGACATAATTTTGGGTATAATTTACCATCGCAATTTGATCTTT
This sequence comes from Mesocricetus auratus, assembly GCF_017639785.1. Lineage (NCBI taxonomy): Eukaryota > Metazoa > Chordata > Mammalia > Rodentia > Cricetidae > Mesocricetus > Mesocricetus auratus. Next base: position 100,747,521 of record NW_024429184.1, on the reverse strand, counting down.
CCTCCATTGTTTTTTAAAAGAGATTTATTTATTTATTTTTAATTTCATGTTTTCAAGTATTTAGTCTACACATATGGAAGTGCACCATGTGGGTACCTGGTACTTGAAGAGACCAGAAGAGGATATCAGAGGCACTGGAAGCAGAGTTACAGATAGCCCTCAACTACCATATGGATGCTGGGAACTGAACCTGGTTCCTCTGCCACAACACCTACTGCTCTTTTTTTTTCCCAAGCCAAAACCGATCCAGCTTTATTAAAGATATTTTCCATAAACAATCATGGTATTTTCAGTCAGGACATGGACAGACAATCATTAACAGTTTACAAGAACTTCCAAACTCACTTCTTGTATGGAATACCAAAATCAGAAAGCCACTATAAAACTCGGTCTTCATTCAATGTTTTGAAAAGGGGAAGAGCTTAGAGTGAGGGTTGACATTTCACATTAAGGATGTTGTTTAACAACTTTTCACAAGCCGACCCTGACTTTCAGGAAACAAAATGAAAATGGCAGAAATATCAATCTGAAGATCCACAATCTTGTATATAAAAGGAACGCTGCTCTTTTGAGGTTATTATTTTCACCGCAAAGTCCAGATTGCCCAATAGACCAGCAAAACCAATTTTAGGGGGTCAGATTCCAACAGGTCTCTGGTTTTAAGGGAGTTAAGTCTATGTTGATGGTACAGGGGGAAGAAGTTATAAAAATGAATTTAGAGTTTTCCCACACAAGGTATTCTGTGCCATGGTGGCCACATATGTCAACACCAGGACATCTCTCCTAGGCCTAGAGGAGACTTTCTAAATTGTCAGGGAAAGATGTTTTCTATCACTATTATCAATCCAGCTTAGGAGACATTTTGTTAGTGACACATGTTCCTTTCTCCCCAAAACAATGAAGTGTTCTGTGTGCTAACAACATAGCTTAAAAAAAAGTAAAACACAATTCTGCATTTTTATAAAACTTGATAAAAATAGTATTTCAAACTGTACAGTCACCAGAAGTACACAGATGCACACACTTTCACTTGGCGTCTCCAGCACCTTCAGCTTTTTGTGCCTGGTCTGTTTTGGCGTCTTCATTTTCTGCAGGATTATTTGCATCCTTGCCAGCATCTGCTTTCCCCTTCTTCCCCTTGGGTACCTTCTCTCCCTTCTTTGCAGGGGCCTTTTTAGGCTTGGGCTCTGGCTTTGGAGGAACAGGTTTAGCAGACAACCTTGCAGATCTTCTCTGTGGTTCGTCCGTCCTTCACCTTGGCTTTATCTCCTTTAGTATCCCCTTCAGCCTTTCTTTTGGGCATCCCAGCGCTGAACGCTGGGATGCAGCGGTGCACAGGATTGGTCCGTCCGGGGGTCGTTCTCGCTGCTTCTTCCCACTGCTCCCCTACTACTCTTAAAACCTGAGCCATCTCTGCACTCCTGTCTTCTATTCTTCTGCTCCAGCCCCCAACCATAGGAAGTATCTCAGTAAAGGATGACTACATGTGTTGAGTGATCTAGTTCATCCTGACACCTTTGCTCTTGCTTTGGTCCAGATTCTCATCACTTCCTCTCCTGCTCACCTGTGTCTTAGTCATGACACAGCAGGAGGTATCCTCTTGAACAGAAATCATAGCTGGTGTGCTTTTTCTGTGACTCCTCTAACTAGCATCTCATCTCACTCCAGATGAAACATAAAGTTCTACCCGCGGGATCTGGCGTCTCATGCTTGTAATCCCAGCACTTGAGAGGCAGACATGGGAAAATGAGAAGTTCAATGACAGTATCAATACCACAGTAAGATGAAAATCATCCAGGTCTGCACAAGAACCTGACCTGAGAAGAAAGAAAAGAAAAGCAACAAAAGACAAGACTACCCGAGGTCCTTATGACATTCCATAAACTGTATGATGGATTCAATTCAGCTTCGTACAAACACCCTCACTGACCGTGTTATGGAGCAGTCTCCTACTGTAGTCTCTCCTTGCCACCTTCTTGCCTTGGAGTTTTCTTTACAGCACCCACCTCCACCTGATATATTAGACCTCTTCTGGAAAGTAAGCACTATGAGAACAGGAACTATGTATAGCTATTTAAAAGAAAAAAACGAAAAGAAAAAACACTTTATGATATAAATCATATGTCAGAACTCCGTTAAAATGCCCTATGGAATGAATTATAGTATATTTATTTAGTTGTGTAGCCATGGGCACAATATAACTTTATAACACTGTCATTGTGTACAAGGGGCTAATGCAGGACTATCATGAGGTAGAGGATGGCCTGGACTACATAGCTAGACAGTACACACACACACACACACACACACACACACACACACACACACACACAGAGAGAGAGAGAGAGAGAGACAGAGAGAGAAAGCAGAGAGATAAGAGAGTTAGAGAGACAGCTAGAAGACAGAGAGAGATAGATACAGAAAGACACGCAGAGAGAAACCCCTCTTCTTAACCATTACCTCCCATTGTCCATGTTCTCTGCAGTGTTAGGTAACACTTGTTTCTATGTCTGTTTACTTGCTTATCACCGCCATTTACACATTTACTGTAAATGAAACAATGCAGTATGTGGTCATTTGTCACCTTCCATTTGTTATTATGTTTCAGGGTTCCTCTATGCTGTAGTGTGCATTGGTATTTTGTCACCTGGTAATATCTCTTAATAGCTTCTACCATACTTTGTTTATTCATCACTTTATAGACTTTGCATTGTTTTCCTTTTTTAAACTGTTATGAATCATAGTGCCATGAACATTTTGTACAAGTGACCGTGTGGGTAACTTTTTTCGATTCTCATAAGTAGATGTGCAATTTCTGGGTTATATAGTCATCCTACTGTTTATCATCTCAGAAACCAAAAGATCATTTTCTGCACTGGCTATGAAGATTTATGTTCCCAGTCTGGGGTATAGCTGAGTGGTGGACTCTTTATCTACCATGCATGAGACCCTGAGATGGCTTCCACGATAACATACACATTTCTTTTTCATTCCCAGTGACAGGATGAGGGTTTCAGTTTCTCTATATCCCTGCCAACATTTTGGAAAATTCTAGTAGCCATAATGTGCACATCTAATTGTTCAGTACCCTTTGCTGAAAAGACCGTTCTTCCATCACAGAATAGTTCAGTTGCTTATTTGGAAATAATTTGATGGGGGATGTCCTTCTGTATGCTGTAAATAAATGCTTTTCTTATTGGTTGATGAATAAAGCTGTTTCAGCCAATGGACAGGAAGTATAGGTGGGATAACCAAACCAAGGATGGTGGGATGAAGAAGAGCAGAGTCAGAGCAGATGCCAAAAGACACAGAGGAAGCATCATGTGCAGACAATAAGGTAACAAGCCATGAACCACGTGGCAGAGGATAGGTAAGAAATACGGGTTAATATAAAGTGTAAGAGTTAGCTACTAACAAGCCTGAGCTATTGGCTGAGAAATTATAGTTGATATTAAGTTTCTGTGTTAGTTATTTGGGAACCAGAAAGCAGGAAAGAAATGTCTGCCTACAATAATTGGCTGTAGCTATGAGGGTTAGCCTCCTCAGCACCTCCACACATATGCCCATGCAAGCCCCATTTTGGCCGTTTAAAAAATACCTATTTATGTGTCTATGTGAGCTTCGGTGTGTATTTTGTGTACTACGTGAGGGCAGGTTGCCTGTGGAGGCCTGAAGAGGGCATGTTTGCCTGGAACTGGAATTACAGGTGGTTGATAGCTTCCCAGTGTGGGTGCTGGGAACTGAACCTGGGTCCCTGCAAGAGCCAGACATGCTCTCAACTGCTGAGCCATCTCTTCAGCCTTCCTATTTTGTTTTGATGGCTGAAGCTTTGTCGGACCTTTGCCCTCCCTCCCTCCCTCAGGACTGGGGTTACAGGTGTGTGTGAGCACATATACCTTTCTTCACATACGTGTTGGGGATTCACACTCAGGTGCTCATGTTTGTGCAGCAGGCGGTCTTACACCTGAGCCATCTCCCCAGTCTAGGTTATCTAATAAGCTGTATGATAATCAGGAGAGCTTGAAATGGGTGCCTACCCGCACCACATTTGCTCATCCACTTCTGGCTTTGTTGGGTCCGAAGCTCCCCACTCAATTCCCCTTAGGAAGGAGCAAGAGATAGTTAATAGAGGGAGGAGGGCGGGCTTCAAGATGGCATCCTCTGGGGTCAAGGCTCAACTCTGTTTCCTGACTCTGTAGGTTTTGTGATGACCTTGAGCACAGGGATAAGTTTTAAGAGTGGTCTGTTCATGGTGTGTGTAAAGTGTCTAGAATGGCTGCAGCACTATACTTTTGTCTAAAGCAAAATAAGAAAAAATCCAGCAAAAAACAAATGTGACTTGTTACCCAAACGCTTACTTACCTAACTCCATCTGCTTGCTCCAGCTCTTCGAGTGTCATCTTGTACCATGTTGTAACTGTGTCTCCAGCACTCACAAATGCCAACAAATTTCAGTTCATATTCTCAAATACTCAAGGCAAATAAAGCCTGAAGAAAGAGAGTTCACTTAGTTCACAGGGTTAGACCATGTTTCCAGTATCTGGCTCTTGTGAGGGTCACCTTGGCTGCACAACACTCATGTAGGATAACATGACAGCAGAGAGACATATGTGGATAAGAACTCAGTGAGCAGGAATGGATCAGGTTTGCTCTTTTATAACTGCTGGGGTCCCATGAGAACTACATTAGTCCCTTCCAAAGTAACACTCCCAGTACCTAATGATGTCCCACTGGATCCCACATCTTAAAGGTCTTAACACATTGTTAATATCACCGCACTGGGTACCAATCTTCCATCTTCCAGTCCATGAACCCTCTGTAAGGGTCCTTGGTTCAGTACAGAACACACCCAGACACCGACTTCGTGGCACAAAGGAGACTTGTTACACTGGAGGGACAAGTGCAGGGAGGGGGTGGGTATTGGACAAAAGCACATGGCAGGTGTTTTTACAAGAGTATGTTTGTGTTTAAGGAGAAAAAAGGGGAAGTCTGGGTTAGGATGAGTTGGTAAGTCCTGATTGGACAGGTTGGCCGGTGTAGCCAAATAATGAATTTTTATTGCTGGACATTGGTGTTTTGATAGTTGGACTCCAATGATCAGTCTCAGGAATGAGTCAGTGGCCATATAAGTGAATGGACCTTGAGGGATCGCTTTAGGATTACAATCTAACAGTTCAGCAAAGGAGAGGGAAGGAGAAAGGGCAAAACCTTCTGGCTCCTTCCCGTGTTGAAACAATATTAAAAGTACTAAATAGGTTACTGTAGAAAAATTGGTAGAATAGTGGCAGTATATGTCCTTTTGAATATGTCTGTAATCAAGAAAGATTTTAAGAAACCACAATCCAGTGTGCCTCAGTCTGGTGTCATTTTCTTTGAACAAACCACCACCACCAACAACAACAACAACAGCAAAATCAGGAGATTGGGGTGATGTGGTTAAAAACACTTGCTGCTCTCACAATGGTCCCAGGTTCAATACACAGCTCCCACACAATGGTTTCCATCAGTTCATAACTCCATTTCCAGGGGCTCTGAAATCTTCTTCTGGTCTCCCTGGGCACAAGGTGCACATACATGCATGCAGGCAAAGGACACCCACACATTTAAATTAAATTGTAAGAAAATATCCGAAGCTCTTTGCTTTGACTGCAATTTGCAGAGCCTGGTGAATCTGCTGACTCAATGAGCTACAACTGACAGCAAACGCTCAAGGAACATGAAGTGCTAAAAAGTTCGGAGAATTTGATTCTTTTCAGTCCAGTAACCAGAAGCATTTGATCTTTTATTACTGAATATGGTTGCTGTAAAAAGAAATGAAATGTCCTAAGTATTCAGGGTTGAATGACCACCGGAGCTTTCTATTTTCCCTGTTCAGACAGCCTTAACTTTATGTTGTGTATAATAATATCTTAGCACAATCAGGCTTTATGAAGAAAATGCGTATTTTTCCCCTTACTGTGTTAAAATGGTCCCTTTAAAGTGCATATTTCAACAGAATGAACTTCTCTTCACATCGTAGCTCTTTTTTATTAACAATTATTTTTCCAGATTGGTCTTCAGTTTTTGCCTAGGTAAAACAAGTCAAGCAAAAGCAGTACAGAGGGATGTTTTTATTTGAAAGGACAGAAAATGTGGTTTTCTTCCAAACTCTGATTCCCATTGACAGATGCCCTTAAACCAGATATTGCAGGTTCCCCAGAGCACCCTTGGGATCAGCGCTTAGCCATGCCCTGGAAACAGTCCCACTGGGCTCCATAATTCAGCAGAGTGAGCCCACCCCTCCCGATTAGTATAGTCTGGAGGTTAAACTAGGTGTCTCCTCCTACTTCCCTTCTTCACCAGATTCCTTAAACTATCACTGAATCAAGGGCACTAAGTTATGAAAACAATACTTCCTCAGAAGTAAGATTACATTAGAGAGAAGGTTCCAGGAGGAAGGCTATCTGTGGCAGGACACCATTACCTTACACTCATGAAAAATTCGTCCCATTTTAATTTTCAAATGTCTTGGAATGCGTTCGCTGGGGGGAAAAGCAGCTTCATAAAACATAAACGAATGCCTTGAAAAATACTTCCATTTGCTCTATCATGGTTATGGGAGCATGCGTTGGAAAATGTGTGACTATCATCTCTTGGGCTAGAAGGAGAAAAATAAGCAGAGGTATGTCTGGTGCTGTGTTGAGTAAGGCTGAATGGTCTTGAAATTCATAGGGGGTAATGATATTTCTTTCATTTTTAAAAGAGAAGTCATAAGAGAAATTTAGAGCAGACACTCTGCTTTTAAAAATCTTTTTTTATTTAAGAAAGGGTTTCTCAGTAACTTTGGAAGCTGTCCTGGAGCTAGCTCTGTAGACCAGGCTGGCCTTGATCTTTAAAGGCATGTGCCACCACTGCCCAGTTTGAGACTCTGTTTTTCGTCTTCAGTTCCAGAGAACCAGATCCCAGTATGGCTGATCTTTCACCAGGAACGTGTTCCCAAGGGAGGCAATGCAGCAACATGATTGATTCTATGTCTTAACTACAAGTGGAGATTCAGCAGACCAACTTACATGGTAAGCTTGGGACCTGGAAACAGTTTAGCCTGGGTATAGACCTGCCATGAGTCTTTGGTGTTGAGTGACTGCTCCATGCACCTCTGAGTTTATTATCCTGAACAGTGTTTGGAGAAATGAAGTGAGAGCCAATGCCTGAGACCAGTATACTTGAAAGGGAGGCAGAATGACATTCTTAACAGTGACAGGAACAGTATGACAAGCCTGGATTTGGAGAAAATTGTGTTTGAAAGGCTTGTAGCTATGAGGTCACTTATCTAGTCTTAGTAGGAAATGGATGGCTTACTTTACATGATCTTTTCAAAATCTCTCCCGACCACCAGATCATGGTTGATCCCAGAGACACTGACGTTCTTGGCAAGTGCTCCCCAACTGGGTTATGTTTCTAGTCGCTTAAGAATGAGTCAGAGTGCAGCACAGTCTCTATCCTTCCCTAGCTGTCTTAGTCACTGTTCTGTTGCTGTGAAGAAATATCATGACTAAGGCAACTTATGAAAGTAAGCATTCAGTTAGGGGTCTGCTTACACTTTCAGAAAGTTACCCATGATCTCCATGGCAGGGATCATGGCAATGCATGGAGCTATAGCTGCAGCTAACAGCTGACATCCCAAGTTACAGACAGGAGGCAGAAAGAGAGCAAGACAAGGCCTGACCTGGGCTCTTGATGCCTCAAAGGTCACTCCCAATGACACACCTCCACCGATAAGGCTATGACTCTATCCTTCCCCAACAGTCCACCAACTGAGAATCAAACATTCTAATTCATGAGCCCATGGGGGTCATTCTCCTCTAACCACCACACTAACAGTACAGACCATCAGCTGGAGAGACACACGCTAGAGTACATGCATGTACACATATGCATATAAAGGCTGAGCTGCTGAAAAAACTGAAGTTGCCAAATTGAATCCCAAGATAGCCCATGGAAGAGAAGACTCTGGGCTAATTGGACATCAAAGTCACCACCCTCCAGGGCTCCCTGGTTGTTTACAATAAGAATAAATCTTTGAATTTATTTTTAAAATTTTTGTCATAAGATTCCTGAGTTTTATGGCCCTCCAACTACCTACTTTCTCCAATGATGAATGCTAAGACAGTTTCAAATCCAAAGGGTCAGAGTCAATCCCTGAATTTGGGCAAGGGGCCATCTCCTTGCTTTGCATTTCAAGTCAGCCAAGTGATTCTCTGGCTCATTCGAAAGTGTCTTGGGAGTTACACAAATGTATGCAAGGCATCTCTGATTCATCTTTGGCATCTCTGCTATCTATTTAGATGCTGCACACAAACAAAGTCTGTCTTATCCCATGTAGCCCTTCCATGGCACTATGAATGTGCTACGGTGCTTGTGTTTAACATGCAGGCTGAGCGCAAGTACCAATCTGATGCAGTTCGACTTTCATAACCTCCAGTTTACAGTTGAGCACTGCCTTTTTAGTGCTGACAAGGAAATCAGATTGGACGACCCTGCGCATACAGCTTCACAATGTGTGTAATCCTGGCTTTGCAACTGAGGAAAATCAATGAGGGAGCATTGATCTCCTTGCAAATGCAGTTAGCTCAGAAACTCTCTGCCAGGGATTTGGGTATTCAAGTCACTCAGCGGCACATGCTTTCCAACCTGCCTCTTGTGGGATAGCAGTTTTCTAGATCTCCCCTTAGCTGCACTGACATATGCATACAAAACCATGACTTCTAGATGAAAAAAGCACCCTGTGCATCCACAGCTCAGCCTCTATGCTTGCTCAAGGCTAAGGGAAATAGACTGTATGTCAACGACATTACACCATGTCACCGGGTGAAGAAAACTCCTGCAGAAGGGTGGGAGTATGTGAGGGAAAATATTGCCTTCAGCAAGATGGATTGGATCCCCGTCTGAGCTCTTTGGGGCATTTTGTTCTCTAATCAAGAAAGCAAATGGGATGAAGAAATTACCTGAAAACCCCACAATAGATAAAGATGTTAGTGCAGATACAAATGAAGATGAAAAATATTACATGGCCAAATATAGTATGTACAAAAATGTGTATTGCAATATTTCATGCTTGTTAGTGGAAATATTTTTACAACATGTCTCCCATGTGCAGAAAATAAATCAAGCCTTTAAAAAGAGACCGCGGATGATTCATTTAGTGCTGTCATAATATGGTGTTTTCTTTAATGAAAATTTATATCATTTTTCCTGGACTCAGTGGAATAAATTTATACTGAAAGGTGGGAGAGAGTGATAAGTTCAGAATGAAACACAGCCAACACTTGGCAGTAAACAGGAGTGAGGAATGGTCCGACGCCCGTTTTCTTTTCCTTTTTTTTTTTTTTAGGAGATTTCATATTCAAGCCTTCATTAATGCATTAATGAAATAGAAATCTAACTGGCAGCATTTTGTAGAAATGTAGCACTTTCAGACAACTCTCATGAATACCACAGTCACAATGAGTCACAACCAGATACTGACCAGGTGCTTTAGAGAGCTCAGCCATGAGCATCTTCCGGAGGAGGGAACCATGCTAAGAGTTCTGGCTCCTTAGCGGCTTTTATTATTTGTAAAGAGAAGTCTTTTCCTTGCCAGCAGCTTTGGTTTATCCCCTGCTAGTCTCCTGGGCTCTGCCACATTGTAGTCCCCAAATAACACACAAGATGCTATATTAATTATGAAGCTGTTGGTCTTGCTTGTTTCTTACTGACTAGCTATGACTTAAGTATAATTGCTAATCTAAGTATTTCTCTTACTGGAGAATTTTCCGGGCTTTCTACCCCATGGCGGTTACATCTTGACTTCCTGTTTTTCTCCATCCCAGAGTCCTCCTCGACTCCTAGTCCCACCTATCTTGCTTCCCTATTGGCCAACAGTGCTTTATTGACATACACACAGGGCTTCCCCCATCAATTATTATTTATTTATTTGTTTGTTTTTGGTTTTCTGAGATAAGGTTTCTCTGTGTAACAGCCCTGGTTGTCCTGGAAATTGCTTTGTAGGCCAAGCTGGCCTCAAACAAACAGAGATCTACCTACCTCTGTCTCCCCAGTGCTGGCAAGAACAGTGTTCTCTCTGGAAAGTCAAGCTATCATAGCAGTGAACATAGCTGTGAACATAGCTTAGGAGACAACCTTTTAAATGGTTAATGAGCAGGGCAGTGGTGGCACATGCTTTTAAATCCAGCACTAAGGAAGCCAAGGCAGGTTAATCTCTGTGAGTTCTAGGCCAGCTTGGTCTACAGAGCGAGTTTCAGGACAGGCTCCAAAGCAATACAGAGATACCCTATTCTGAAAAACCATAAAAGGGGACCTCCTGGCCTGGGGACTGTGGGCAGTTCAACTCACACCCCTTGCAGACACAGTGCTAGTCCTGCCTCCACCCTTCGGGAGAGGAAGTGTCTCAAACCCACCTGCACCCATCATGAGACCCATAAGAGTATTGGACCTGCTTGCACCCACCGGAAGACAACTTTGGACCAGTACCGATCAGGAGAGGCAGAGATCCCACCAGCACCCACTGGAAGAAAGGAGGCATGACAATATAAGACCACATTTAACAACAGAAAAATCAATATGACATCCTCCCCCCAGAGTCAAGGGACTCTATACTAGCAAGACCTGAACATCCCTACACAGATGAAGCAGAAGAGAACAACCTTAAAAACAACTTCATGAAGATGATAGAGACCCTAAAAGAGGAAATGAGAAAATTCTTTAAAGAAATGGAAGAAAAAACAAACAAATAAATTCAAGAAATGTGGGAAAAGACAAACTAAAAATTGCAAGAAACAATTCAAACAGTACAAGGTTTGAAAGCTGAAATAGAGACAATTAAAAAAGCACAGTCTGAGTGAATGGTTGAATTAGAAAAGCTGGGTAAATGATAAGGAACTACAGATACAAGTATAACCAACAGAATACAAGAGATGAAAGAGAGAATCTCAGGTGTTGAAGATACACTAGCAGAAATAGATTCATTGACCAAAGAAAATCTTAAGTCCAACAAATGCCTAACACAAAATATCAAGAAAATATGGGACACCATGAAAAGACCAGACCTAAGAGTAATAGTTATAAAAGGAGGTGAAGAAGCCAAACTCAAAGGTACAGGAAACATATCCAACAAAATCATAGAAGAAAATTTTCCCAACCTAAAGAAATACATGCCAATGAAAGTACAAGAAGCTTACAGAACACTAAATAGAGTGGGCCACAAAACGTCCCCTCCCCACATAATAATCAAAACACCTACCATACAGAATAAAGACACAATATTAAGAGCAGCAAAGGAAAACAGCCAAATAACAAATAAAAGCAAACCTACAAGAATTATACCTGAATTCTCCATAGGAACTCTGAAAACCAGAAGGTCATGGATAGATATTCTACAAACACTAAGAGACCACAGATGCCAGCCCAGACTGCTATACCCAGCAAAGACTTCAATCACTATAGACGGAGAAAACAAGATATTTCATGACAAAACTAGATTTAAGCAATAGGTGTCCACTTATCCAGTCCTACAGAAAGTACTGGAAGGAAAACTCCAACCTAAGAGAGTAAACTAGACTCAAAAAACATAGGCAATAGATAATTCCACTTTACCAAAAGTCAAAAGAAAAAGCAGGGTAAATCCACACACAATACCACCACCACCACCAAATCAAAAACAAACAAGAATTAACACTCAATGGTCCTTAATTTTCCTCAGTATTAATACTCTTAATTTGCCTACAAAAAGATGCGGGCTCACAGAATAGTTACTAAGACAGAGTGTACACTTCTGCTGCATATAAGAAACACATCCCAACTTCAAAAACAGAGGTTACCTCAGTATAAAGGGATGGAATAAGATTTTCCAATCAAATGGACACAAGAAGCAAGCTTTTGTAGCTATCCTAATATTTAACAACTTAGACTTCAAACTAAAATCAATCAAAAGAGATGAAGAAGGTCATTTCAAATTCATCACAGGAAAAATACATCAGGATGAAGTCTCAATTCTGAACATCTATGCCCCAAATATAAAGGCACCCACGTTTGTAAAAGAAACATAAGTAAAACTCAAATCATTCATAAAACCTCACACACTTATAGTGGGAGATTTCAACACCCCACTCTCATCACTCGACAGGACTACCAGACAGAAACTTAACAAAGAAGCAAAGGAACTATCAGAAGTTATGACACAATTGGGATTAACAGACATCTATAGAGCATTCCATCCAAACACAAAAGAATGTACCTTCTTTTCAATGACACATGAAACCTTCTATTAAATTGGCCACATACTTGGCAATATAGCAAACCTTAACAAATACAAAAACATTGGAATAACCCCCTGTATCCTATTGGATCACCATGGTTTAAATTTAGAATTCAACAACACAAATTGCAGAAACCCTACAACTCATGAAAATTGAACAATGCGCAATCATACCATTCCTCTGTCAAGGAAGGAATAAAGAAAGAACGTGAAGGCTTCCTAGAATTCAATGAGAATAAGATACAACATACCCAAACTTATGGGACACTTTGAAAATAAGAGGAAAGTTCATAGCACTAAGTGCCCACATGAAGAAACTGGAGAATAGTCACACTAGAAAATTAACAGCACAACTGAAAGCTCTAGAACAAAAAGAAGCAAACTCACCCCAGAGGAATAGATGCCAGGAAATAATCAAACTGAGGGCTGAAATCAATAAAGTAGAAACGAAGAAAACAATATACAGAATCAATGTAATGAAGAGTTGGTTCTTCAAGAAAATCAACAAGGTAGACAAACCTTTATCCAAACAAACCAAAAGGCAGAGAGAGAACAAGGAAATTAAAAGAATCAGAAATGAAAAATGGGGATATAACAATGGACACTGAGAAAATCCAGAGAATCTTCAGGTCATACTTTGAAAACTTGTACTCCACAAAATTAAAAAATGTAAAGAGATGAACAATTTTCTGGATAGATATCACTTACCAAAATTAAATCAAGAACAGATAAGTAATTTAAACAGAATTATAACCCCTAATGAGATAGAAGCAGTCATTAAAAGTCTGCAAATCAAAAACAGCCTAGGTCCAGATGGTTTCAGTGCACATTTCTACTAGAAATTCAAAGAAGAGATAATACCAATACTCCTCAAATTGTTCCACACAATAGAAGCACAAGGTTCATTGCCAAACTCTTTTTATAAGGTTACAATTACTTTGATACTCAAGCCACACAAAGATGCAATTAAGAAAGAGAACTACAGACCAATATCCTTCATGAACATTGATGCAAAAATACTCAATAAAATACTGGCAAATCGTATCCAAGAACACATCAGAAAAATCATCCACCATTATCAAGTAAGCTTTATCCCAGGGATGCAAGAATGGTTTAACATACAGAAATCCTTCAATGTAATCCACCACATAAACAAATTGCAGAAGAAAAAATCACATGATCATATCACTAGATACTGAAAAAATTCTTTGACAAAATCCAACACTCTTTCATGATAAAGTTCTTGGAGAGATCAGGGATAACAGGAACATACCTAAACATAATAAAAGCTATATATAGCAAACCAACAGCCAACATCAAACGAAATGGAGAGAAACTAAAGGCAATTCCTCTAAAATCAGGAACAAGACAAGGATGTCCACTCTCTTCATATCTCTTCAATATTGTACTTGAAGTTGTAGCTAGAGCAATAAGACGACAAAAGGAGATCAAATTAGAAAAAAGTCAAACTTTCACTACTTGCAGATGATATGACAGTTTACATAAGTGACCCAAAAAACTCTGCCAGGGAACTCCTACAGCTGGTAAACACCTTCAGCAAAGTGGCAGGATACAAGATTAACTCTAAAAATCAGTATTCCTAATATATACAGATGATAAATGGGCTGAGAAAGAAATCAGAGAGACATCACCCTTTACAATTGCTACAAACAACATAAAATATCTTGAGGTAATGATAACCAACAAGTGAAAGACATGTATAACAAGAACTTTGAGTCTTGAAAGAAAGACATTAGAGAAGATACCAGAAAATGTAAGATCTCCCATGCTCTTGGATAGGTAGGATCAACATAGTAGAAATGGCAATCTTGTCAAAAGCAATCTACAGATTCAATGCAATCCCCATCAAAATACAGCACAATTCTTCACAGACCGTGAAAGAATAATATTCAACTTTATATGAAAAAAACAAAAGGCCCAGGGTAGCCAAACATCCCTGTACAATAAAGGAACTTCCAGAGACATCACCATCCCTGACTTCAAGCTCTATTATCTGAAAACAGCTTGGTACTGGCACAAAAACAGACAGGTAGATCAGTGGAATCAAATTGAAAACCCTGATATTAAGCCACACACCTATGAACACCTGATTTTTGACAAAGAAGCTAAAATTATACAATGGAAAAAAGAAAGTATCTTCAACAAATGGTGCTGCCATAACTGGATGCCGGTGTGCAGAACACTGCAGACAAATCAATATCTATCGCCATGTACAAAACTTAAGTCCACATGAATCAAAGACCTCAACATAAATTTTGCCACATTTAACCTCTTAGAAGAGAAAGTGGGAAGTACTCTTGAATGAATTGGCACAGGAGACTGCTTCCTGAACATAACACAGATACTGAGATCAACAAGTAATAAATGGGACCTCCTGAAACTGAGAAGCTTCTGTATGTGCCTTACTAGCAAAGTCCTTGTCTACCATGCATTTGATCTTTGGTTTGATTCCAGCATCATATTAGAAGAAGATACAAAGAATAGAATATGCCATGCCCGATAGTCACTACCCTAAGATTAGCTGAGGAACCAAGATTGATGGACAACTCAAAAGTCCCTAAACCACAGAAAAGCTGCTAGTGGAACTTCCTAGGAATCCACACATCCAGGGAAAGCTGCCTTACTGGGGAATAGTTGTATACATAATATCCGGAAATAAGTTTTGCCAAGTTGCAGGAGCCTTGCCCTGGAGAATCTGTCATTACTGGGATTGGAGAAGCTGCCCTTGCTGTAGTTGATAAAGCAATGGGCCTGCTCAGAAGCTGGGAAGACTCCTAACCTGGAACCCTTGGGCTGTGCCTTCTCCTGTCAAAGTTATTCACCATGCTTCTTAGCAGAAGGATGATATTTAAATGTCTCAGATCCATTTTCAATGAGCAGGCAAAATGCTGAATTTGGAATTGAAAGGCCAGTTCATTAACTGACCAAAATATAGATGTAAAGCCAATATAATTCTTGAGTTGAACTTTCAACATCTGAATTATGGTTTGTGTTCAACATGTATATACTCCTGACTGTGTGTGTGTGTGTGTGTGTGTGTGTGTGTAGGGGGTGTGTATGTATGTATGTGTGTTGGGGTGCATTTTAATTTCTGTAAGATCTTTGCGGGAAACTACTTGGAACAATTTAAACAGCCCCTGTGTGAGAAGCACACAAGTGATTTAAAAATTCTGGATCGGTCCAAGACCGTAGTGCACACCTATAACTCTGCCTTGTGGGGAGGTTGAGGCAAGATACAATCAAGGGCAGCCTGGCTACGCAGTGAGTTCCTGTCTTAAATCAGAACCAAAAACAATTACCATAAAACATCTCAGAACACATGATTGTATTCAGAGAATACGGAGAAGGAAGACATTTGGGGGTGAATAATTCAGCTTATAACCAGTGGTTGCTTGTCATTGGGTACCACAAGGTCTCGGTTCAAATTCCAGGCCAGCCAGTTGTATCTTTGGGCTACGAAATCCCATTCGCTTCAACTCCCACCTTGAACTTTGTTTTTCTCATCTACTCCCTGAGACCATTGTGCAGATTAGGCCCCCTGACGTTGCAAAGCATTTGGAACAAGTCTGTGGAATGTGCTAAGAGCAGGAGATGTCAGCTGTTAATGATGGTCTTGCAACTGTCATTTGTACACTTTATTATAAATACATAATTACTACTTCTCATGTGACACAGTATCTTTCAGCATAAGGGAAACAGCCTACAAAGAGACAATTACCAAAATAAAAAACAGTTTTTTTCCTGAAGACCTTCACTTATGCTGCTTCTGCCTCAAGGACGGCATTGCTGGCTTCTGAATCCTTTGCCTACACGGCACCCACTCAAAGGCCTTCTTTGGACCTCCATGTAAAGTTAATGCTAAGTTTTGCTGCGAGCCTCATGGACTTATCTTTTCTTTTCTTGTCCTAAAACTCTTGTCTGAAGCTCTTATATTTTGATTTGTTCTGTCTCCTCCATCATAACATAAACTGTGTTTCTCACTGCTACTGCTCTGGTACCTAGTTTCTCAAAACCTGGCACACAGAAGGTAGCTAATTGTAAAGATTAGAACGGCTCACACACAAATCACTGCAGCACACTGTTTTGAGGGCAGTGTAGGTTGCACAAAAATGTGTTGCATCTACACAATGCAATGTCACAAATAGAAGACCTTGAAATGCAGAGGGGAGTATATTCACACATTTCGGAATAATATTTTTATCATTCATTTGTTTTTGTTTTGTTTTTTTCAAGTCAGTGGAAAGCTTTTTTCTCAGGACATTGGTACCCATGTTACTAGAACAATACGTGGATATCTAAAAATATTAGCATCTGTATCTATGAGTGGAGATTTGGAACTCCCTTGGCAATCATTGTGACTCACTGAAAATGGTCTGGAACTGAGCAGTTAATGACCTCTCTCTCCTTTCTTACCCAACCCACTCTGCCGCATCTGATCAGATCCAGGGCAATCACAGACTTCAAAAGAGGTTAGGGTCAGCTCTACAGGGCACAGAGAAAGGAGAGCAAAAGCTCAGTGAGTACAAAGGCCATCAAATCTGAATACACATCTCTCTGACTGAATCCACAGAGCATAAGAATTGAGACAGTGATTAGTTTTGGCTTAGGATTGTTCTGTTAGGCCTGGACGGTCAGGCAGGCATTTCAATGGTCAGACCTTGTTTTGCTTGCAGCAAAGAGCAATCAAGTAAAAACACACATGCACCTTTCTCCCAGGAGAGTTTAAGTGCAACTGTTCAAAAATTCTAGTTATCAGATGATTTGGAATAGGGAGGGCTCTGCCTGTTTAACTTGTTTTTGGTAAGTACCTTGTCTATTGTAGTTTGATGTTGAATCACTATTTAATCACACTGAAGGGAATTTCAGTTTAAACCTGAATTCCAGACCACACCTTTCTAGTACTTTCCAAACAGAAACTGAGATAATAGGTATATGCTAATACAGTAAATAAAACCCAGATCCTTAAGAATCAACTTTAAAGTAAATAACACAAAGTATCTGCAGTTAGTAATCCAACCTTGGTTCAACAAAGTTGACAGTCGAGCATGAATTGACCTTCAAAGGGATCAGTGGACAGCCAGTGGTGACAGTCCCTAACCTGTAATAACAGCCAAAGAATACCTGAACTTCCCTTTTTCTGTTTCCAAACAAGGCTACATTTGGAGTGTCCAGAAGTCATAACAGTCCATTCTTTAAAGTCTATTTCTACAATAGAATAGAACATGGAAACATGGTATCAGCCTTCCTAATGCTTTTTTCAGTGTGAGATGTAACATTTCTAACTGGACCCATATTGCAATGTACAAGAGATCTCTAGGACTGAACTTGTACAACTGGATGTTTTCACTAATTACAATTCCTCCAGTCTTTCAAGAGTTTAAGTGTTGGACAACACTGCTCAAAACCATTTCTAGCAATATTTGTCATTTGTGGTAGAATGACAACAGAATCCGTGGTGAGGCTGGAAACTTTACTTAATCGTTGGCCATCTTTTGGCAAATGTTGAATAGTGTTCTTCAAATGTCAGCGGCTAGGGGAGTTTGAGTGTAAAATTAACAAATTCTTCTGAAATCTTGGACCTTGGTTTTATTAGCTGTAAATCCTATGAGAAAAATACTTTGATATGACACGTTAAGTTTACTAGGGAAAAATTATTAAAAAGCCCCACAATGCTCATCTTGGTTTTCTCTCACAGGGAATGTAAAAAGTGGACAACCAGAGTGTGAGGCCATTCTATGGCAGGAAGATAAAATTGATGAGTAGGAAAACATACATATGTATAACCCACTTCCTGCCCATCTGTGCTGGAGAGTGAACCCAGGGACTGGCATATACCAGGCACGCTCTGTCACTGACTAACTCCCACCGCTGAATGCATTTTTTTTTCATGCAAACTGATATCCATCTGCAGTGAGAGCATTGCTCCGTCTGACCCCTGAGCAAGCACATATACAGGCACTGTACTTAGATCACCTGCAGTGATTTTGACCAACTTACAAAGTGCAGTCAGTACACAGTCATTAAGAGCAGTGAATTGGTTTCTTTTATTTCTCCCTTTTAGTACACACCAGAGTGTGTTTTAACCTTTCATTATTGCTCACTTCATTAGGAAAAATGACCCCGTGTTTCTTTTACATACTGTACTATTCATCAGCAAATGTAAGAGGTCCTTGGCATACAAGGGTTGGGGTTTGCTTTTCATGAATCTTGCCTGAGCAAAGCTATATGAATCCCAATTATTTTATCCACTGAGAAGTTTAAATTAGTGCTTTTCTGTGTAGGGCAACGTGAGGTTTTTCAGATCCTTAAAAGAAACCGAATGTGCTATTTAAATAACTGACCTTAGAGATGCAGCCAGAATATTACTGCTATCATTTCTATCAGCTGCTGCTGTTTGCAGTCTTTAAAATAACACCAGCTTCTAATGAGGGGGAAGAAAGCCTTCCTAGACTTGAGTCAACGTCCAGTGTCTAACTTTCTCTTAGCTTCTTGTGTGGTCACCTATAATTGCTATCCAAAGGCCCACAGGGCTGTTTTCCAAGACCTGAAGTCATGTCTTTTACGGTTTGACCCTACAAGGTACTATAAAAACAAAGCTCCTTATTGGTGGGGAGAAAAACCCTCTGGTACAGCATGGTCCCTTGAAACCATCCAATTTGATCTGTGATTCCTGTTGAGATATGTATTACATCACGCTCTATTTTTGGCTTCTCTCATTAATCAAAACCTATCCCATTTATTAAACAGCTTCCTGGGGCTCAGGCATTTGGAATGAACAGGGCCAGCAAGCAGCTGCCAAACGCCATGAAGGTGGACTACATGTGAGTCATTTCAAGAGGGATTTCAAGTGACTGAGAGGCCTCTTTATCTCTTGGTGACTTAAGCAGAGAATGGAGTTGTCATCTTAAGGCAATGGAACCTGGAGCTGTGGATCAGCCATGGGGAGGATACGGGTCCCAGCCCAGCAGTCTTTCCGGGGCTGCTGATGAGCGTGACCTTTGCAAGAAATGCACGGAGCCTTGATTTCTACAGTTAACCTTTGCAAGTCGGAACCCCTCTGTGAAACTTACCCCCAGCCCAGGGAAGCTCAAATCCAGACACATACACATTTCATGAAAAAGCAGCTTGGAGCAGGCACAGGCGCGGAGCATACATTATCAGAGGATGAGGACCTACTTTAAAGTATTCTCCCAACTGTGTTTTTTTCATGCATCTATATACATCTTCCTCTGGAGCAGGAAAAGTGAGAGTCCTCATTGCTGTCACCTCTATATTTAAATGTATGTGCTACTCCTCAGTATGCCCTTTATAGAAACGGGTGGTAGGAATGGAAAATATGTGTGTTCGGCATTCCCATTTTCTTAATGTTAAGTAACAATCAAGACTATGTGTTGAGGGGTGAGGGTGGATGGAACATTAATAGCCTCAGTTTCTGCCCGTAATCAGAAAAGAAAGCCATTTTTATGTGGCAGTGTCTCAAATGTGTTCTTTACCCCTAACCTTCTGAATAGTCACTACAAATGTAGAGATCTTAGAACATTATGAAGTGACTCTGGTGGTATCCTTTTAAATGTTATTGGCACATATTTGCTGTACACAGTGATGGGTTTCTTTCTTTAAAAAATATTTATTACTTTATGTCTATGTGTGTGTACCTGAGTGTATGTATGCACTCCACATGTGTACAGGCACCTGGGGAGGCCAAAAGAGGGCGTGAGATCTCATGGAAGTGAAGTTATAAACAGTTGTGAGCTCCCAGAGTGGGCACTGGGAACCAAACCCGGATCCTCTGCAAGAGCAACGAATGCTCTTAACGCCCCCCCCAGCCATCTTCCCAGCCCCTTGACCAAGTTCTTTGCGCACCTCATCTCATGGGCTTACCATGCCTTTGCTCCTGCTAGGGTGAGTTCAAGCGTCATTATGGATAGAAAAGTCAAGTTCAAAGAGGTTAAAGAGGATGTCAAAGGTAATCACTAATAATTCCGGCATGTTGACCCCTCTTCTTTCCGTGACTACAGTGAGGGGTATGACAACGGGGGTATGGAGAAGCAGTGCCGTGCAAAGGCATTTGATGTGTCTTTACAGCCCCTCATCCTGTAGCTGCCTGTTCATTGTATTCATTCTCAACCCTTGTCAACATGCAGGAAAACCCCGAAGAACAGCGCCCGTCTAGAAATCATCTGGCCATTGAGAAACATGCTTGCCTGTCAACTGATCCCATATGGGGAGACGGCCATGAGGAGTGGGGAGTGGCACTTGGAGATATGTATTCCCATTAGCGGTGGGATGCTGGGAAGGGGGGATGCACTACAAAATATTAAACAAAGAACAGATGACTGCCAAGGCCATTCATGAACTCCTCTGCTCACCCCCTACGGATGAGGCAGAGAAACTACACACGAGTGGTTTGTGAAATACACAAATCTGGTTCAGCACTTGCACTGGGGATACAGCGGCAAGTGCTGAGAATACAAATTCCAGATCTGGCTACAAATAACTCCGAGCAAAGACTAGGTGTGAAGAACTGCATGAGAAATGTGTAAGGCAAATGAGAATTCGGGAGTGGGATGGGTTATTTCTGGCTGAGGCAACAGGGAAAGCTTTGTGTCCAGTGATGGGGCCGTGATGGATGAGCGGGACTCAGGCAAAGTTCCAGTTCTCAGAAGTGAGGCTAATATATCACTGCCTCTGCGAGTCCAGCTTTAGGATGGTAAGGTTTTGGTGAGATGTTTAAGATTCCAGTCACGTTTATAAAATGAGGTCAAATGTACAAAGCACTGCCATCCAGTACAGCTGCCTCACATCAGTGTGTCCTAAGTCTTTACTTCTCCAGATTTACATCATGGCTCCTTATAAAAAATAACTGTTCTACAAAAGCGATATACAATATCACTTTCTATTTGAGGAAACACATTCAGAAAGACAGTCTCTTGCTCTCACTAGTAAATGAGAAACTAACATGGTGTCTTTCAGCAAACAAAATGCTAAAAAGAATGCTCAGCCTGGATTGGATAGATGGCTCAGTGGTTAAGAACACTGACTGCTCTTTCAAGGTCCTGAGTTTGATTCC
Source organism: Mesocricetus auratus (assembly GCF_017639785.1). Lineage (NCBI taxonomy): Eukaryota > Metazoa > Chordata > Mammalia > Rodentia > Cricetidae > Mesocricetus > Mesocricetus auratus. The sequence goes on along the minus strand of NW_024429184.1, from coordinate 100,726,138 downwards.
CAGCATTCACATGGTGGCTCATAACCATCTACAGTGGAATTGAATACCCTCTTTGGGAATAAAGGAATAACTCATCTACATAATGAATAAATAAAATTTTAAAACCTACAAGAAGATACTTAGAGAACTCCATTGGTTAGTTGGGTAGGCAAATGTGGACTCTTCCAGGACAAGAAGCTATTCTGAGAATGTGAATGTGAGCTAATCGGTCAGTGTATTTACCCCTCCCCCATTTACCCCTCCCTCCCAACTGCACACTTAAAGCTTTCATACATAACAAAATACTTGGGGGAGTTTAAGGGGACTCTCTCTTTAGTTTCAGCTAACTACGGTTTTTCCCTTTCTGTTTTCAAATAGGGGAGCAGCTGTGGAAAAGACAGAAAGTAGCATAGCTTGGAAAAAAGGGGGGGGTACATGTAGACGTTGAGGACTGAGCTTGCTAGAATAAGACGTGATCCACCTCAGAGGGAGGAAGGGGATTGTCCCCTCTGTGTTTCCAAGTCTAGCTCTGCAGAGATATCTAGGTCCTTAGTGTGCTAATTGTTCAGATTTCTGATATTAGAGAGAGTTATTCCTTAAACCTCACCCATTGGACTGGAAAGATGCCTCAAGGGTTAAGAGCACTGGCTGCTGCTCTTCCAGAGGACCTGGGTTCAAGTTGCAGCAACCACATGGCAGTTCACAGATCTAGGGACCCTGCCACCCATCCATGGCAAAACCAATGCAAAGAAAAAAAAAAGCCTGATGAATTTTTTTCTCTGTGCCACCTTCAGTGTGGACCTGGAAGAAATCAGTATGGTAACATGTTTTGAGCCTTCAAAGCTAATGCTTGGTTCTCAGCGGGGAAAGTGACTTTAATTAATTCGAGAAGACCTTTCCATTGAGAAGCAAAAACACTGCCCTAGGCTCTTTAGAAAGCTTAGCTTGCACCTTTCCCCTCTGCTGTTATGAGGGAGGAGTAAGTGTAGCCTATGTCCTTGCCAGTGAGTGCGCTCTATTAGCAAAGAAGAAAATAAACAAATAAGCAAGCAAAAAAAAAAAACCTGTTGGTAGTCAATTATCTTCTCTATTCTAATGAGGTCTAAGGCAGAATATAGAATCTTCCATCACAATAAAATATGACTAAAGACCTCATCAATACTCATTTAGCAAATGCTTTGGAGTAGACCATCATTTTCTAATGCTTAGGAATTTCATTATTTCTTATTTCAGTGACCATGTTACAAAAAATATTAAGTGAAATGGGATTAGGTTTGCCATTTGTCATTCACTGGGAGTAGGCTTCTGCTCTGACATGTGGGCACTCATACCCAGGGCTTAATGCTTTCACTAATTGTAAGGATCACAGAGGCTATGTTGATTGGTGGGAGAAAAAACATTCTTTATTAACTGCTCAGAAATAGTTAATTCTTCATTAGTCTGAGTCCTACACTAGAGGCTGCTGCGGTGAACCGTGGATTAGAGTTTATGATAGTAATAACCTTTCTGAAAAAACATTCGTTACTATACTTAATGGCCAGATTTTAGCACATTAACCTTCCAGGGGAGGTCAACTAACAAAATGGATGTTAACTGCTTGTAACAACCAATTCCTCTGAAATTAATATTTAGATGCCTTTGGTGTCAAAAAACCTTCCTTCCATATCAGGGCATTAAAAACACTTCTGAATTATTAATAGCAGGCAGAACTCAATGCCTGAAAGATTTCCATTCCAGCGCTCTTTTTCCCCCCTCAGCCTCCTCCTATTTAGAGTTCTTTGCTGCAGGAACAAGGAAGGCATTCAGGGAAATGAGGTCTCAAAAATGCATGTGGGTCAACAATGCAGGGCAGTTTGGAAAAGGTCACTCTTTAAGTTCAACAGAAATAAACATAATAGGAGTGTGAAAGGCAGCAGAGAGCACCCTGGGAGCCTGGCAGAGACAAACTCCCCGCCAGCCCCAGGCTTCACAGCGACAGCCCTACCACCACCTGTCAGGAGCTCCTTAACGACGTTTTTGCATCCCTTCTGCAACTGACCTCCTGACTGGGCTCTCGGCCCCTCCCCCTCCTTCAATTGGAAACAAACCACATTTATGTCAAAACAACTTCTGAACTATTTCCTTCCCCAGCAACCCCAGAATATAAAACATGTTCTGAATGGCTGCCCCATTCCCTGGAGGAATTTTATGATTTCGTTACTGCCGCACAGCATGTACGGCTGCTTGGCCGAGGTAGCCTTGAGTCCCTGCCAAACAATGAAGCAACACTATTATTAGCCTTCCCATTCAACAGTAACAAAACAGCCCATGTTTCTATTTTCAGATGGCTTTCTTCTGGTGCAATAGATATGCAGAAACTTGAACCTCAGGCCAGGACTGGACCAGCAGGGCTAGGCAGCGATCTATTGCCAAAACGCAGTGGCCTGAAGGAGAAAATATTTAATGGTAGTATTTTTAGGCAGAGGTCAAATGCAGATAAGCTGCCAAAGTGCTGTCTGCCAAAGCCTTGACTGGTTTATACCAACTCTGTTGGGGTTGGGCTAGCACCCCTGACATGTCTGCCCCAAGAAATCTGCAATGCTTGAAAATTTTGTCAGACAATGCAGTTACATGTGGGATTTGATTATCAACTAGCCCCCACTTGGATGGAGAGTGGAGCTTGCAAAAATCACACAGTGAGGGAGTAGAGAGATGGTTCGGCAGTTAAGAGCACTGGATGCTCTTTAAGGAGTTTCGATCCCAGCACCCACGTCCTGTAACTCCAGTTTCAAGGAATTCAATGGCTCCTTGGTCTTCTGTGGGCACCTGTATGCTCACTCATGTACCCTACCCTCCCCATCCTCAATAAATTCTTACAAAAAAGTGCATACATAAGAATGTTGAAGCTGAAAGGTTCAGGCATTACTCTGGCCTGCCCTGTTACCTGGCAGGATGCACTCAGGCAACACTCTGGCCAGCCCAGAGTTCCGTGAGAACCAGGCAGGTGCAAAGGACCCCTTTAAAGGACTGACCCCTGCCCGTTTATGCTCTCTTACTCTCTTGCTCTTGCTCTTACTCTCTTTCCCTCTTACACTCTTACTCTCATCTTACTCTGTCTCTCTCTGTCTCATATCTTATCTCTCTCTCTGCTCCACACGGGTTGGTTACCTCTCACCCCCCTTCTCCCTCCCCGTCCACCAATAAACTCCACGTGGGATCGTTGAGTCGCGGTTTGTGTCTCCTTACTGGATAAACCTAAACATTTTAACAACAGCAGCACTCTGACATGCTCAGTGACAAGCCACCAGTGATGACTCCAGAAGGCCTGGGCCATAAATGCACATTCTAGGTTGGCCTTTTTCTAATGGGGTTGTATGATATAGGAATTCCATGTAGACAGATCATTACAATGTTGGGACTGTTTTCATTTGTAAATAAGATTTTCTATCTGACCATTCATCCAAAGCAAATTCTGTAAAAGAATTATTTTTATTTAACTAGATTTTTTCATTATTTTGGGCATAGTTGCCACTACACCATTATGTATCTAAATAATTCTTCCTGTTATAGTTGTAAGAATTATTATGAGAGAGTTATAAAGGAAATTGTCAAATTGCTTTCCCAAAAGTTTCCTGCAATTTATAGCTCCCCTGGAAGATATATGTAAATGCTCATTTTTTTTCAGAAAATTTTAAAATAATTTATTTATTTGTATTTCATGTACATTTATGCTTTGCCTGCATGTACAGCTGCGTAAAGGTTTAGGATCCTCTGTAACTGGAATTGCGAACAGTTGTGAGCTGCCATGTGGATGCTGAGAATTGAATCTGGGTTCTCTAGACAGACACAGTACTCTTAACCAATGACCCATCTCTCTAGCTTGAATGCTCATTTCTTTATTGCCTCAATGGTAGACACATATTTTGTTTTAACCACTGAATATCAAAAAGTAAATATGTCATATTAGTTGGTCAGTTTTAATTAGCAATGGAATATCATTTACCTTGTTTATTGAACACATAGAATGACTTTGTGAATAAATATGTTTATACAGTTTTTAAAGTTTAGGATATAGTGTTTAATTTCTGCCATTATATCTGAGAGAGAGAGAGAGAGAGAGAGAGAGAGAGAGAGAGAGAGAGAGAGAGGAGAGAGAGAGAGAGAGAGGGAGAGAGAGAGAAAGCTAGGCCTGGTAGTGTATTCCTGTAACTCCAGCCTTCATGGAGCTGACTGAGGCAGGAAGATGATTTTGAGTTTGATGCGGACTTGGCCTACAGAGTGAAACGCTGTCTCAAAAACAAAACAAAAACACACACCTGACAATAAACAATAGGACAAATAGGAAAAATGCATAAATTGAAAGGAAAAAAAGGGACACTACTTTGCTTTTTCAGATGTCTTTTTTTTTCCCTAGAAAAACGACTTAGACCAAGCACAGAGAGAAAGATCTCTTCCCAAATATAAAACTGAAATCTGAACTGTTGACATTCCCACTCCCTCCATCCCTATTCTTTACAGAAATATCAGTGATCGGCTGCTGGGAGCAAAGTTAAGGAATAAATAACATACAGTTATTGCCTTGTCTGTTTTATCTCCAAAGCGATAAGAGTTCTGGAAGCTATTTAACTGTCCTGTGAATCATTAACTTCATTATGTTTGTAGAGAATTTGTTATTTCCTCTGCGTCTTGGGACTGCGGGTCCTCCTTCAACAACTGGGTTAGGTGCTGAGAGTGATGAGGGTATTGTACCTGAACCATGTGTTAGTGGTGAGTAGAGCTGAAGTCAGCATGTGAGTGGGGCACTATGGACTTAATGAACTCCCATGAACCATTCCCCGAAAAGCCTTTTATGGTCTCTGTTGGCTCCATATGGCATTCTGATGAGCTTACACTCCTCTTTAAGTGCTTCTATATCAGAAAACAAGAGCAAAGCTGAAACAAAGTGAGTCATCTGGTTTTGTCTTTGCTTTCCCGGCATGAGATAATGTGGAGGTGTTAATTGCAAGACTTCACCGAGTCTTGGCTAATAACAGTGTGCAAACAAATGCATGTCAGGCTCAGCCACAGAAAAGCCTCTACTAATAAGGTAAAACTAGCAATTAGCGCTGACAATGAAGTAATACTTTCCGTTGAATATTCATTAATGGAGTTCTTGTTTAGAATAAGGGAGGCTTCGGATTGTCCAGATGGAAACCCAGACTAGGAAGCCTGGCCATTCCCTTTCAGTGAATTCAGCCCTATTTGGTGAGCAGGCACATGGAATTCATCCCCCTTTGTACTAATGCACTGACCCCCTGCTTCAAAGGCAGAGGCTTGATGGCCACTAAGACGCCTCAGTTGGTGACCATAGCATAATGCGGAGCAAATTGAATTCCCAGAAAAGGAAAACCATATAAGCTGACAACGTGCTGCAAACACCATGGGTTTTTGTTTGGTTTGGTTTGGTTGTTGCTGTTGTTGTTGTTGTCATTTAAAACTTTCCACATTAATCTTACGGTTTCTAAAATAAGGAATTTGACGAGCTCACTAGCCTGCTCTGTCTGTCTTCTCTTTTCTAGATGGCAGCTTGACAAGTGTGAGAAAGCAGGATTTGTCTTTGTCCCTGGTTCCTGTCATAGAGCACCTAAAGAGTATTGGTTTCCTCAGTGTCAGAAATACCCATTGATGTGTGTAAGGAGCATCTTTGATAACTCCTGAGTAGATACTTAACGACATGACTGAGAGTAGATTCCAAGGCCGAGTCAGGATGGGGCCAGTCTACAGTAGAGCCAGCGACTACAGCACTGAGCCCTGGGGCTTCCAGCACCACCCAGGAAGGGGAGAGCAGGACAGATATTATGACACTAAAACCTCTTCCTGAACAGCAAGATTTGATGATTTTCTAAACAGGAGACATGGAAAGAGTGGTCCTCCCAAAGAGGGCACGAAAGCTCACCCACATCACATGCTATGTCTCACTCTCCATCTCTTCACGTGGCTTGATCTGTATCCAATGTGATAGACTTGATTATAACCTGGTAAACGTGCTTTCCCTCAGCTATGTGCCGTCCTATCAGAAGTATGGTAGGAAGACCCTCAGCACACACACACATACACACACACACACACACACACACACTCACACACACACACACACACACACACACACACACACACACACGGAGGGGGGGTGTTAGACAAAGAAAGGCAGAGAGAGAGAGAGAGAGAAAGAAGCCAGAGGAAGACATGGGGTGTCCTGTTTTGACAATCTCTGCTTTCTTCCCATGAGACAGGATCTCTCCCTGTACCTGGAGCTAGGCTGGCAGTCACTAAGCCCAGTACTCCTAGCTGTGCTCCCCACAAGTGCTGGCCTTACTGGTGAATGGGCTCCCGTAGCTTTTTGTACAGGTGCCGATGATTGAAACTCAGGCTCTTGTTTGTTCAGGAAGCACTCTTACCCGGTGAGCAGTCTCCTAGACAAACCCACCCCATCTTTGGCTTTAACTGTTTTGACTTTCAAAAACATGGTTTGGTGAAAGTGGTTTGGGGTACAGATTAAAAAAAAACCCACAGCCTCAGACATCTTTGCCGTTAATATGGTCACATAACACACTTCTGGTCAATGACACCTAAGAGGAAGCTACTTAAAGCTACTAAAAATAGGAGAGATGTGGTTAGTGGCTCATTTTACTCTCATGTCTAGTCTGTCCTTATAGTCACTGGTATCATCTAGCCATTTTATAATGGACCGTGAAAAGTGAAGAGATTAACAGAGCCTCTAGTGCCCCGCCCCCCCCCAGGTACTATTCACACCATTGCTTTTTCTCTCTCTGTTTTGCACAACCAAATGTAATTCTTTTTCTTTTCCCTTCTTATCTCTTTTCCTTTCCTTTCCAGTTCTCTTCTTCCTTTCTTATCTTCTTCCTTCCCTTCTGTTCATTTGTCTGTTTTGAGACAAACAGGCTGGTCTTGAATTCACAAAGCTCTTCTTGCCCCTCTCACCTGAGTGCTGGGATTAAAGGCGTGTGCACCAGCGTGCCCAGTGCCCAATGTAATTCTTAATAGAATATATCAGAATCGGAATTAATCAGCAAGGGACAGAGGCTTTCAGGAACGATATTAAAAGTGAATTTGCTTAATGGAAGAGACGGGAGAGTAAAGGCAGATAATCCTGACTGTATTAAACAGAGAAAATCATTGTTGCATTCTAGGAAAGCATTCCACTGACTTTCAGATATGGAGTGTTGGTGTTTGCTGAATTTCTTGCTATTCTAAGAAGAAAGCTGTAAAGGGGGGGGGGGATGAACCTATTCAAGAAATGTACAAAGCTGACAAATAGATGTGAAAGAAAACATTGTACTGTGAAACATTTATCTAATATTCTTTATCAATAAAAACTCAGGAGTCAGATATCAGCCTAAGAACCTAAATGAACATAGAAGCAGAAAAGTAGCCTCCAATCTCTCTCTTCTTCCTCCATCCAAAAGGGCTAAGAATCTTTTTAAGCCCCACCTTACTACTTCCTGTGTCTCTCTATGTGTCCTTTGTCATCCAAAACTCTATGGGTAATTTTGGTCTCTGATTTAAAGTAAATTTTATTGGCAGTCTTGGGAGTGTCAGAGTATGATCAAAATATCCCACAACAGTACTGCTACAAGAGAAACTTTTGCCCAACTCCTATATTGAAAGGCTCCCCAAATTTGGAGCCTTTTGTAAGCTGAAATGTGTTTGAATATAGAACAATATTCAATATACAGAGTTTGAGAGCAGATAGCTTGTTTTCTCTTTAAGTGATATTCTAGACCCAGGTATAGGATGGACAAGCCCAGCATGTTGGCTTTGTATTTTATTGCTTCTTAATCTCCAAGGCACTCTCCATGCTGCCATGAGCAAAGATGACTTTTATTACTTAGGCATTATAGCTAGTAGGAGGGGGAAGAGGAAGAGAGGGGTACACTCTTTTACTGGCTTTATGTTCTAGAAGCTGAATATATTATTTCTACATACATCTCATGTGAGTCACCATATTGTTAATGATATCAGAGCTTCTAGCCCTGTGGTAGGTGGGAAGGCATGGACACCATGTCGTCTGTGTTAAAAGCTGACTACTCTGGCAAGTTTAGGATTTTTGGGTCTTCAGAAATGACATCATCAAGTATGTCACCACCAAATGTCAGTTCTTGACCTCCACCAGACCCTCTGCCTTCCCTTATTTTATCCCTCCTAAAGCATTTTCTCTGAGGTCCTTTATCTTTCTCAGGGAACTGCTTCTAGAAGGAATCCAATTCCATCAAACAGGAAAGATTCACCTGTAGGAAAAAAAGACTGTAGTTGGTCCAAACCCAGAGCTCAGATGAGTTTTATTTTAAACTTCTGTCTTCCTCTAAAACCATCCCCTTCCCCTGTGAAGAAGATATTCTCCATTCTTGTGATGGCCCTATACATAAACCTGTGTGTCTTTTCTCAGGGCATCCATTATTAGTTTATTCCAGAGACCTCACTGATCCTTTCCAGGAAAAGTTACCTTTGCTTTTAGATAATCACAACTTGCTCTCCTTCTCTGTTCTAAAGATGCAAGCTTGTAAAAAACCATTCTTGAATTATTTTTGACTTCGTATGCTTAAATACATAAACAGAGCAACATTAATAAGATCATAATATGTTACATTCATGCTTACACAACTAAAGCAAAGAGAGTGATGGTGTGGGGAACCTCAAATCTTGGTTGTCTGTGAAAGCAATGTTGGGAGGGGCAGAACCTTGTAGAGATGGAACCCTGAAGAAGGTGATTGACGGTATGAAAACGAGATGGAAACTGGCCAGCCTTTTTAGGGCAGGGAGACCTTGAGAGTAAACAGGTTTCCCTGATTAAAAGCAGGGAATAACCTCGGTTATGTTAACACATCTATCCTTAATCAAGGTCAGAAATGGCAGAAGTGTTTAAGCCAAAATGTCTTTGAGTCTGCCCTAGCTAGAAGCCCAGGAAACCTCTCTCTCCCTCTCTCTCTCTCTCTCTCTCTCTCTCTCTCTCTCTCTCTCTCTCTCTCTCTTTCTTTCTTTCTTTCTTTCTTTCTTTCTTTCTCTCTCTCTCTCTCTCTCTCTCTCTCTCTCTCTCTCTCTCTCTCTCTCTCTCCCTTTTTCTTTCTTTCTTTCTTTCTTTCTTTCTTTCTTTCTCTCTCTCTCTCTCTCTCTCTCTCTCTCTCTCTCTCTCTCTCTCTCTCTCTCTCTCTCTCTCTCTCTCTCTCTCTCTCTCTCTCTCTCTCTCTCTCTCCCTCTCTCTCTCCCTCTCTCTCTCTCTCTTTCTGTGTGTGTGTGTGTGTGTGTGTCTGTGTGCCTGTGTGTGTGTATGAGTCTGTGTGCCTGTGTGTCTGTGGGAGGTTTCTCATTATCTCTCTTCCCTTAAATGAACACCCTTGCCTGGAATCTATATGGGTTGAGGATTAGGCTGGAACTGAGAGGCCAACTGGACTGACCAGTTTACCTCCCTCTGTTCCTCCACCCGAAAGCCTTATTGACTCCAAGATCGGGTGCTCAATCCAGCTTCCAGGGACCTGTTGCTGATACACAGGAGCTCTGTCTATTGTCTCTGAGGCTCCCACCTATGAAGCTCCAGTAACACTCCTTTCTTCAGGTGTCCCCCCACTGTCTGAATTTTATTCTTTGGATTCATGAGACAAAAACCCAGAGACCACAGACTTAGTGGAAGTTTATGTCACCATGAGTGTCTGACACCCTAACTCCTGAATTAAGGCCTACCTGAACATAGAGAGAAAATCTCCCTAGAATTCAAAGACATCCTGCTTATTCTGTACCAGCATCAGTAGGGGTTCTGCCTTTGAGTTAGAGAACTCCACTTCTCATTGGACTTCAGCTACTTTCTGTGGCAGTGGGCTGTTATCTGGGTGTCTAGTTTCCTGTCTTGCCATGCAATCTCCTCCCCATGTTCTGCTATTTTTATGATCAAGCCATGTGGCTAGACATCCCAAGTTCCATGCAAGACTTGGCGTCATGTTCTTGGACTGCAACAACTGTGAGCTAAATAAATCTTTTTGAATAAATAAGTAAACAAATAAAGTATTCAACTTCAGGTGCTTTATTTTAGAAGAAAAAATAAAGGTAGGCTGAAACTATGGAAATGATTTCCAGCAGACACCATTGTACTGACTTATCTAAGAGGCAGCATTGTGAGAGATTTTATTATTTTAGTTTTTTTCATTTAGGTTGTGGTTTATCTAAAGTATATGAGTGTTTTGTCTGCATGTATATTACAGATGGTTGTGAACTGCCATATGGGTGCTGGGAATTGAACCCGGATCCCCTAGAAGGGCAGCCAGTACTCCTAACCACTGAGTCATCTCTCTAACTCCTTTATTCTTTATTGAAAGGGGTGTTTTGCTAATTCCATAATCAAGGAGTGAACATGACATTTGTCAAATGACTATAATTTACAGTTGATTATTAAAAAGGAATATTTGGTAGATTTTAATTACATTTCTTAGTTATAGAAGTAATCTGAGTAGAGGTAACTCTAAGTGGGAAATCCTTTTCTTAATCTATATTTTGAGAAGAAGATAGACAATAACTATTTTTTCTTTAAAAACTATACACTGTACCAAAAAAGCTCATTCAATTGCTACATGGACACGAATATTTATTGGTAACATTAATATTTCATATCAATTATGCCATATTAAAATATTGATTACTTTCCTGGTTACTTTGACCAAACGTCAAACAAGCAACTTGAAGGTAGGAGGGGTTTACATTGGCTCACAGTTTGAAGACACAGTCTGTGATGATGGGGAAGGCATTGTAGAAGGAGCATGAATCATCTGGTCACAGCTGACTTGCAGTTAGAAGGCAGTGATGAATGCTTTTCTCCAGCTTAATTTCCTTGTTTATTTAGTCCAGGACCCCACCCCCCACAATGGTACTGCCCACATTTAAGGTGAATCTTTCCATCTCAAATCACCAAGTCTGAAAACTCTCCCATAGACATACCAAGAAATCTGTTTCCATAACAATTTGAAATGCAGCCAGGTGAGAAAACTATCTTAACCATCATGCTAGAGAAATGGTTAAATGTGAAATATCAAAATTCTTTTTTTTTAAAAAAAATCCATTAAAAGATAGATGTTGAAAAATACCCAAGACATAATATTAAGTTGAAAATGACTATAACAATATATATGGTTCAAGTTCATTTGTGTAAATGGAAATGGACAGATCCCTATAATTTCATGAACTTGAAAGTTTCTATAACAAGCCATTGGTAATGATTATCATGAGATAGTAGGATTGATGACCCTGGTATGAAGAAAGAAGAATAATTTATCTTCTACTTTATAACCTCTGTTCCCAATGGCCTTCTACTTTATAACCTCTGTTCCCATTGGCCTTCTGCTTTGTAACCTCTGTTCCCATTGGACCTGCTTCCCAATCATAGATTTGTCTTAAGTTTGTACTAGTTTTGAATAGAAAAAGACTAAAGTTTACAAAAGACTAGGGGCTGGAGAGATAGCTCAGCAGTTAAGAGCACTGGCTGATCTTGCAGGGGACCTGGGTTCAATTTTCAGCATCCACATGGTGGCTCACCATGGTGATCTGATGCCCTCTTCTAAACTCTGCATCAGGCACACACATGATGCACATATGTACATGTAGGCAAAATGCTCACCTGTAAAGTAATAAGAAAAACAAAGGTTAAAAAGGGTATCTACAAAAGCAGTTTAGTTGCAATGTATATTGCCTTTAAGAACCCTCATTTGGGAAGCATATAGTGTGAGGAATTATTGAAGGACTTTCTAAATTGAGTCCTGCGTCCTAGTTTATTTTTATTGATTAAGAATCCACTGTAGAAAAATATCCATTTGATTATTTATTTAAAGAACATGTAACCTGATGCTTATTTTCAAAATCTGTTTTCTTGATGTGCCCACCCAGAGCTGTAAAGCACAGCCCCACCAGCAAACTTCTGATTGGTTCCTTGCCACAAGGAGGGCATCTGACCTCCTAGTGACCAGGACAGGAGGGGGCAAGGTCAGGTGAGCACATGGTAGCCTGTCATGGCTGCTAAAACAGAGGGGGGTGTGGGGAGCTGGTTCCTCCAGAAGGAAGCCAAAGAATATCAAAAGATCTCTTAGTAATCTAATCCCTCAGGAATTGTTTTTCTTTTCTATAAACTTAACTTGAAGGAAGCATATTAAAGTTGATGCTTCTCAACAATGTTAGAAGCAGGCTGAAGGACAATGAGAGGTGCTTTTTCTCTCTAGCCAAGTCCAATACTGTTTCTGTGAATGATACAGTGTCTGCCAGATCATGTCAGAGAAGAAATCAGCAGTGGTACCACACCTTCCCTGCAAGGCCTACAGTGGATTAAGGCGCTGGAAGCTTATTCTGGCAACCCAGGGGAAAAAATGCAAATTTTCATTTCATGAGGGGAAAGGTATTAAATCAACCAGATTTGGGTGTGAAATGAGTGTGCGGGAAATAGAATTTCTGCAGATGTTCAGGAAGCCCATTCCTCTTATGAGACTGTGGCCACCGCCTGGAGAGACAACACTTGCAATTGGTTGGTTCTGTAAGATGCTGTAGGCGAGAGGGTGCGACTTCTGTGGCCTCTATATGTTTCCCTGCCAGGGCACCATGAGAAGTGTTTATTTCACAGGAAGTTAAATAGACACCGTCTGACAGGCAAGTAGAGGTACGTTCTGCCAGTGTGTCCCAGGCCCAGGGCAGGGGAGCCAGAAGAGCAAACCCAGATATCCCCCCCATGTGAGTCCCAGGCCCCCTGCAGGTGGCCAGAAGACAGAAAAACCTTGGTTGGGTGTTTGAGCTTCTAGCTGGGGAGGCAGGTCTTTTGTTATGGAGATCATTCACAATGAACAAGCTTTATGTTGACATAACACCCCATTATTCACTTCAGTCCTTCAGGGATTGAGTGCTGGCTGTGTTATATAGACTTCTCCATGCTAATGTGATCAAATGATTTTTAAAATCTAATTTGCAAACAGGGAAAGAGTGAGATTTGCTGGCTAATAATAGCACTTGTCACTGATGAAGAACCCACTACAAATCCCCCCACTGTACAGCCATTCTCCCTAAACTGCATGTGAACCCTGAACACATGGAATTACTAATTCTAGCTTATACCAGAAGAAACTGAGGCTGTAGACAGTTATGGATTGAGCCGGGAATGAAGCCTGCCTCAGCCAGACCCCAAGGCCTTTGACTATCTGAGCCATAAGGCTTTGTGATCCCAGTGAAGAGACAAAAGAATGTGTGTTCTGTAAGGAAGCGGTTCTGCATCCCTCTGAGGAAGTACCTCACAAGCTAACTCTCATCGATCCTGCCTGGCAAGCTGGGATCAGCAGAGCAGACTGGCAGAGTGAATGGTTTAAAAGGAACAGCATCAGCCAAAGAACTCCTTATGCAAAGACACCCGAAATCTAGGGCAAAGGCCTCCTGTTCGTTTTATCTAACAGAAGGTAGGTACTGTTGTCTGGAACCGTAATGCATGGCTACACTATTTGGGAAAATCACAGTTCTAATTAGATGAGCAAATAAATGTTCGTTTCAATTTATTAATATAGCTGTAGGCCTTGTTACAATTTATCTCTGGGTTCTGAGACCAATCCATCTGGGGTTGGGAATCATTGTGGGGAAGTCACGGGTTTTAATAATGGATAAAGGCGGTGAATTATTCAAGCTGAAGGGAGCAAGCCTTGATGCCTTCACTCACTTCTTTAATTAACTGTGAGATGCTGGGCTGTCTCCGGTTTCCAAGTTTATCTGCATCAGAGCTGTGGAATTTTCCTGGGCCATGGATATGTCACGTTCAGGCCCCTGCTGATCCGAAAAGAGGGAGCTAAATGTATCACACTGCCATTCTGTCCTTTTATATTCGGAGTTCTGTGCCTGCTCAAGCCTTACTTTTATGCAATGATTCTTGAGCAATGAACACCTTTCTTGATAAAAATCAACACTTTTATCCCACTGCACCTCTGAATAAGATTTCAACACATTCAAAATATTTCAATCCTTATATAAAGTTGGGGATTTCTTGGTAAACCAGAAATCCAGTTCTGGTTTCTTCAGCTCTCTGAGTTTGGTTGAAAACAGCTTTTATTTTAGCTTCTTGAAATAAAATGACACTCTAAAGAGGAATTTTCAGTCTTCAATTGATAGGGCCTCAAACAGACTAAATCCAGAGTGTGGCTTGCATCATCTCCGTGGAGCAAGTATGGTATTCATGGACTTTGCCAGATGCCCAAGGAATTCCAGTGGCTTAGAGCTGCTCAGGACTGCCCACTAAGTCAGCATGGTTGCATTGGTAGGGTCTTCTTCTTTGCCTAACTTTGACCTTCAGAACGGGAAATGTGAGTTAATAGACTTTGCCTCAGAGTGAATCAGTAGTTTTGCTCTGAACACATTAATAACGTGCTTAGATAATTGATTCTCCTTCTCTGGATGATCTATTTTGCTATTACCTGCTACCATGAAAGTTTAAAAAAAAAGTGCCCATGGACAGTAATACAGCAATTTAGGCTGTGACAAGAGAATTTTTCTTTCAATTTTGTCACACTAGAGAGAAGGGAAGGATCTGGAGGAGGTGTGAGCTCACCACTTCTGGGTAGAAATTGAATCACTATTTCTATAAATCAAAAGTCATGTTGAAAGCTTTGTGAAGCAAACAATGATGTATATGAATTAGCAGCGAGGCAGAAGTCAATATGAATCAAAGTGGCTTTACAAAGGTATTGATGTGTTCAGCTCCTCCTAAGGTTGAATACATTTAAACCTTTATCCCCTGGGCATAGTTGACCCAAATGAATCTATTCACTTTGAAATGAGACCTTAGTTGTGGCTAGAAATAAAACTGTATACACTGACCCAAATAGAGTTCTTCCCTGAACTGAGTAACACTAGCTGTGGCCTAAACAGAACATTTTTCCATAGTTTGGAATCTCTTGACCTATAGTCAAAGTAAATGTAATTTCTAAGAATTGGCCCCATTGTGTTGTTTGGATATATGACAAGTCATTTGCATGTTTTGTATTGTGTCTTGCTTTAAACAGGAGACTGATTTCAGGGGAAGAAAGTATTTGTTAATTTGAGACAGTTTTACAAGGTTTCCCAGGTTGGCCTTGAACTGGAGATCCTCCTGCCTCAGCTTCTTGAGTGTTGCTGGGACTATGAGATTGCAGCAAAGTGACTGATTCTGTATATGTCAGTTTCAGGAAACCACTTGGGCATTGATTACATCACCAGATGCCACGAGCATGCTTGTGTGTTTGAACATTGACTTTAGTGATCATCCAGGCATCCTGCAAGAATTTAGTAGAATAGTTAAAGTACACAAAACATCCGATCATAATAAAGTGACTGCAGAAAACACTCAGGATCCATATTTCTACAATACACCAGGCATCATTGAACATGAAGAGAAGTCATTTGATAAGATTTTGGCCATTCGGTAACTCAGAGAGTTCTTTGTACACTGGGTTCATTTATCTTCCTTCTCTTCGAAGGGTATCACAGCATCTGACTACATGCTCCAAAGGACCAATTGCAAATGCCCTGGTCATGGACACTTAACACAGGGACTAGTACTTACTAAAAAGAGCACTGAGAATGTGGAAGTTATTTATCTCTTAAACCCATGAAAAGAGAATTGTAAATTAAAATGTCTACATAGGTTCAACACCTCTCTTTCAGCCCTCCCTTCCCTTTGTCGTGGAACAGCATTCAAGTGTGGGAATGTTTCTCTCAAACATGTGTAAATCACACATTTCACCATGCTGTATCCAAGAGCACCAAGCCAAGAGGACTAGACAGAGGAGGCAAAGGGCATTCAACAGTGCTCCAGCAGTTTGTTAATGAAACATTTACTCAAGCAGTTTATATGGTTGTAATAAAAGGGGGGCCCTCTTTCATGGCACCCTTTCATTTCCTAGCATAATCTTTGAGAGGATTAATAGGGGGGTGAGCTTATCGCTTGAGTCTCAGGATTGGTAATGCAGGGTTCTTAATAGATTGCCTCTGGATTTAGGATTACTGTGGTGCAAATTCTTGCAGGCTTTCAATAGAATAGAAAGCAGTTTGTTTGCCCTCCTTCCAGGAGAAGGGTTATTGACTTGGAGATGAAATGACCTAAGACTCAGAATTCATTCCTACTACTCCCTCCCATTTCTGACATTTCAAATACTTGTGTATTTTGGACTAATGTGCAACAAATTCTACCACTGCTGTGATGAAGATGAACTACCCAGTGCAAGTTTAATCATAACCAACAAATGATTCCAGTGCTTATGCCACAGATCTGGTCTACATAAAAGGAAGCTCCCCAGAAGACAGGTGTAGTTTTTAGAAGCCGTGCATTCTCTCTGTGTCATTCAGAAAGATCTCCTAACAGCTCAGTTAAACTACGTACGCTCTGGGACCCAGAAATGAACAAGCTGCCCTTTTCTTTTTCCAGGGAACTTGGAGGCAGCCTTTGTTACCTATGTTCTGAAAGAGTACAGTACGGATGGATCATACTGCGTTGGTCCCGTGACTTCACACTATTTTTAGCACAAGGAAGATGTTAGTTGTAACAGTGTACAATGGGCTAATCAGCCATAATAGAGCTCACACTGTTTCCCCCTTCACATGGTGCTTATTATGTGCCTTGAATGTAAACAGCTTTCTGCTCTGACAAAGATGGCAGTTTGCCATGGTGGGATTCAGCCTTCCCTACAGCTCAGCAAACATTGAATAGAAACAAGCCTGGAGACTCTGGAAAAAAAAAGCCACCATTGTTTGAATTTATGTCAGTTGCAGCCTTAGACAAAATTATTTTTTGCTGTTTCTACCCGTTCCTTCCTGTCTCCCTCCTCAAATTAGTGAGCATTCATACACGCCAGTTATCTGTGTATGAGAAATTATTTCTATTATTTTCCACCCACAGTTAAAGAACCAACAAATCACATTTATGTAAAGTCTTGAATGGTGACATCCCTCCACATTTTACAGCCATTGTGAAATATGTGGAACTTAATGTAATGTCATGATGCTTGATCGCAGAGAACTGAAGTCACTTGAAACCATGACAGAGACAGTCCTATTGAAAATTACAACTAACACCAGAGACAAGCTTATTGTTTTATATCATCTGTATGTGCCATTAACAGATTCAATAGCTCACTCTCAAAACAGATTTAGACCCATTTACTATAAAGCAAATTATGGATGGCACAGATTCCAGTATTTGTTGTCTCATGATTTTTCCAGCTACAGGGTTTATTTAAAAGTTTTAAAATTTTGTATCACAGTGATCCATCCACATGGTAAAAAATAAGCTACTAGTGTAAGACTGCTTATAAAGAAAAACTGGCTTCTTCATAGATAGCTTCTCTATCCCCCAAGTCAAAGGCCTTTCCTGGCATGTGGATTTTAACTTTTATGTTTCATGTTCTTCTCTGGATACTGCATTCTGAATTCCAAGTAATAAGCTTATAATTACATTTCTTCTTGGATTTATTCAACACCTATTTATTGAATGCCTACTGTCATTCCACACTGCTCTCAGACTAGGCAACAGTAACCAAATCAGACAAAAGTCCCTATCCCTGGAGCGCCAAATCTATTGTGGTGGTAAGGAGGAGAGACAGATAGTAAACAACATTTATGAATAATTTATGTTATATGAAAAAGTGAACGTGAATGTTGAAGAAAAGAAAAATGTGGAAAGGGAGCTTGTTCATGGGGAGTTAGCAGTTTAACATAAGGTGGTAGCTGGGGATGTAGTTCACTTGATAGAGTGCTTGCCCAGCATACCATGAAGGCCTGAGTGGGATCTCAAAATGGCATAAAACAAGAATGTTGGCACACATGTGTAATTCCAGGACTTAGGAGAAGAATGCAGGAGGATCAGAAGAACAAGGACGTCCTTAGCTACACAGAGAATTTGAGGTCAACCTGAGATGGATCTTACCAACAATGAAAAAAAAATAGAAATAACAAGAAAATAAGGTGGCAGTTAGACACGGCCTAAGAACGTAGGTAGCATTTGAGCACCACCATGAAAGAACAACAGAGGAATCCATGTGAGTGTTGCAGGGAAGAGTGGTCCAGGCAGAAGAAGCAGTGAACATCAAGGGCCGAGGCAGAAGCAGGCTGGGCTGGGCTAAAGAACAGAAGGAGACCAACACGGAGGAGGTAGAACCAGCCATGGAGTGGACCATGAGTCTTACTAGACAGGAAATTGAAACCACTCAAGACATTTCAGGGACCAGCCTCCAAAATGAGCAACTCTGATTCTCATCCCTGACTAAAAGCCAGAAACATCCCTGGTTCTGTTCTAGACGGAAGTCAGAGAAAGTAGGGGGTGCTTGGAGGGCATCTCTTTCCTGCTCTAGATTTCCATTAACTTTCTTCTCGTTTTACACCACTGAATGAACACCACTGCCTGGAAGACATACGTGAGAATGTGACCAAAACTGACAGGCCCCTGGACACTTTTGGGTGGTCAACTGGACTGACAATCCCATTACCAACATCTCAAACAAGAAACAACTTGTTAGTCCCGAAATGAGACTTCTGGAAACCCTCTATGACAACTGTCTTTGGGATCCACTCTTGTTATATAGAAACTCTGCCTACTTCCTTCCCCTTAATGTTACTTGTGAGTCTATAATAAAATCCTCTATAACTATTCATTCTTCTGTTGCCTTGGATAATTTATTCTTTACCTTTGTAAGACAGGATCAAGTCACTGGCCTGGGGTGGTCTCAGTGGCAGTTGGCTGTTTATCATCTTGATAGTCGCCCCCCCCCCACTTACTGAGGTCGTATGTTCAACCAAGGCAAGAAAGCCTCAGATGCTCACAAGGACACCCTCCCTCTTTCCTCCCCATATCAAAATGAGAGCTGCAATGGGTTGGGATGCCTAACATCTAAGGCACTTCTTGAATTGCAGTCTGCAGTCAAAGGAAAGGAGCTCAATGGAAAAGATTTGAGCAGATGATATACAAATTCATATTGAAGGTTTGCTGTATGAAAGGAAGGTGTGTAGTCAGGGATGGAAGCAGGTCATCTTAATGTTTATTGCGATTCTGGAGGGAAAAGAAGAAACTCAAAACAGAACAGTGGTCACAGAAGGAGGGGAACTAGTGAAACTCTGCAGGGAAGCTTGTGTGATTTCCTGATACACTACAGTTGTTTAAAGAAAATGGGAGAATGTTTTTGTTTCTTAGCGTACTACTAATGTGATAAAAGAGGGTATGAAGACAGTGAGACTTACAGCAAAGATCTGGCTACAATCATGTTAAATTCAGTAAGACTTTTAGACACTGAGGTGATAAATTGAGCTACTGTTTAGGGACAGAAGAAGTATAAATTCCATGTTTACATTTTGATCTTTAGGCCAGGCATAGTGGCACACACCTTTAATCTCAGCACCCAGGAGCCAGAGGCAAGCAGTATCAAAGCCAACCTAGTCTGTGGAATCAGTTCCAGAGAAAGTGAGTGTAGAGAGAACCTGCTTCAAAACAAACAAACAAACATAAAACAACATTTTGGTCATTAAAATTTGGCATTAAATGCCATTATATATGGCATTTAAAGTCATGATTTAGACAAATTCCATCAGGATAAGAAGAGAAGTCCAAAGACTCAGTCATGAAATGTTCCCACATTATGAGTCTATGATGGAGAACCCTACCAAAGTTACTGGAAAAGAGAGTGGCAGAACAAAAGGAAGGTTATATACTAGTCTTGCATGACTTCCAGAAATAAAGCTGTACTGGTTGGTTTTGTGTGTTAACTTGACACAAACTAGAGTGATCAGAGAGGAAGGAGCCTCAGTTGAGGAAATGGTTCCATGAGATCCAGCTGTAAGTTGTTTTCTTAATTAATGATCAATGAGGGAGGGCCCACATCATGGCGGCTGATGCCATCCTTGGGCTGGTGGTTATGGGTTCTGTAAGAAAGCAAGCAGAGCAAGTCATAGGGAGCATGCCAATAGGCAGCATCCTTCCATGGCCTCTGCACCAGTTCCTGCCTCCAGGTTCTTGCCCTGTTTGAGTTCTCCTGACTTCCTTCGGTGATAAGCAGCAATGTGGGAGTATAAGCCAAATAAACTCTTTTCTCCCCATCTTGCTTTTTGGTCATGGTGTTTCACCACAGAAATAGAAACACTAAGACAATAGGCCCTGTTGGAGAAGAATTATGAATGAAAATGGAGATCCTACTGCGAAGTTTAAGTGCTAACAACAGAAGGATCACTCATGTAGAGAAATCCAAAACAAGGTCAACACAAACGCCATACATCAATGAACAGCTTTAACAAAAAGTATGGCAGATGCAGCTGAAGGTGTGTGTGACTACACACAGTAAGACTCTGGGAAGAAAAGCATTTTAAATGATTTAGAGCAGATCTGTACGGTAGCGCTGAGCTTGAATGTAAACTGTAAGAGAAGTGAAGTTGAATTTATTTTAACAAGGAGGCAAACAAACTAAATAAGTGAACGTGCATCTGCTGTTAGCTCTTTGGCAAATACATCTTTTTATCTGCTGACCCTGTGCTAGTTAGTTTTTTGTCAGCTTGACAGAAGCTAGAGTCATTTGGGAAAGAACCTCAACGGAGGAAATGCCTCCATCTAGATTGCTTGAAGGCAAACCTATGGGGCATTTTCTTGATTGATGTGGGAAGACCCAGCTCACTATGGATAGTGCCAACCGTGGGAAGGTAGTTCTGTGTTGTATAAGAAAGCAGGTAGAATAAGCTATGAGGGACAAATCAATAAGCAATATCCCTCCAAGCTCTCTGTTTCAGTGCCTGCCTTTGGGTTCCTGCCCTGAGTTCCTGCCCTGACCACCTTCAGTGATAGAATATGACCTGAGAGTTGTAAGAAGAAATAAGCCTTTCACCCACTAGTTGCTTTGGGCCATGGTGTTGTATCACAGCAATACAATCCCCAAGTAAGACAGCCTTGTAACCAATTACCCCACAATGGAGTAAATGAAAATTACAAACGGCATCATAATCCCAGTTCATTTGACTCAGGAAACTGGGAATCAGCATAGCAAGTCTATAGGCAGACTTTTCTTTTCTGCCAGACAGTTCCCAAATAACCACATAAAGAGTTCTTATTAATTATAAAAGCTCGACTGATAGTTTAGGCTGGGTATTTTGTAACTTAAATTAACTCACTTCTATTAATCTATGTGTTGCCCTGAGGCTCATTTACCTCAATGTATGTACTTTCCATCCTGGTCTCTCTGTGTCTCTCAGCACCTCCCCTGACTCCTCCCATTGTCTCCCCAGAGTCCTCTGTGTCTGGCTGTCCTACCTATACCTCCTGTCTAGCTAATGGCCATTTAGCTTTTCATTAAACCAGTTTGAGTCACAACTCTTCACAGTGTACAGAGGTATTACTCCACAGCAAATGCCTTTGCCCCAGACTTCTTAAACTTTCAGTCTGTTGACTAGGATTGCTGTCATCAGGTCTCAACTGGAACATTTACTCGCAGGCCCAGTCCTGTGGTTGCTAAAAGACTTCACTTCCTAGCAGGCTGCGGACCTGAGAGATCTGGCCCTTCTGACCTCAACTCCTTCCTGTAGTACGTGATCCTAACTGTCATGCTGCCAACAGGAAAGCATCTGTGAATATTTTTAGCATCAGAAGAGGAAGAATGTTCGAGCCTGAAAATAAGGAAACCTTGTGATGGGCTCCGTTTTCCAGGAAATGCTATTAGAATGTGGAAATCTTACTGCCTGAACATATAACTGGGAGAGGAAAAGTCAGGAAACTGGAATAAAGCTGGAAATGAGAATTGAAAAAGTCTTAAAACCCTGGGCCATCAAGAAGGCTCAGCAAGCAAAGACACCAAGTCTGAGGTCCCGAATTTGATTCCCAGGACTCCTATGGTAGAAAGGGGGAAACAGCTCTCTCAAATTGTCTTTTGATCTTCACAAGCACACCTGGAACTGAAAGTATGGACAATTGTGAGCAGTCACATGGGTGCTCAGAATTGAATCCAGGTCTTCTGCAAGAGCATCCAGGGCTCTTAACTGTTGAGCCATCCCTCCATCCCCGACCCTAAGAATTGTTAACAACCTTAGTTTGAAAGATGAAGAAGGGCCTGAAAATATTCCTCAGCGCTGAGAAGATGGCTTAGTTGGTAAAATCTTGACATACAAGTCATGAGAACATGAGCTCAAACCTTAGCACCCATACAAGAGAGCCAGGCCCAGCAGCATGCACCTGTAACCTCAAACATTATAATGAAATGTGGAATCCCTTCTTCCTACTTCGTTAGTAGATATATTCAGGAGGACTTAGCTTTCTGACCTAGTACATAGTCACTGTGGTGTTATGTGCTCAAATACTTTTGTCTTCAATTGTAACCAGCAATATGCCTAAAACTATTTTCACTGAGATATTATTATTGTTGTTGTTGACACATCTTACTATATGGCCTTGGTGGATCTGGAATCAGATAAGGCTGGTGTGAAACAAAGAGATCTCTGTCTTCTTCTGCCTCCCAAGTGCTAGTATTAAAGGCATGTACCACCATTCTAGGCTGAGACAATTATTTTTTATAAAACAGATAGTGCAGGGTCTTATCCCAACCATGGAAGGCTGAGCTGGGTCCAAGGAAGGGTAAGTGCGCTCCTCACCCATTTCCCTGCCTCCCAGGATCCCGGAGACAATCAGAGGCAGCAGAGAGTCTAGTCAGGCAGGAACTTGTTTATTGTCCCACAGCAAGCATCTTTTAAAGGAAAAAGCCGCAGAGCAGGAAAACAGCTAGTCAATGGTTTTAAAAGTCATCCTATCATGCACCTAGGCAGCCTAGGTTTTGCCTAGTGAACCTGAGCTGTTCATGCAGTGACCTCATCTGGTTCCATCTAGGTCACCAATCATCTTTTTTTGTAAACAACTCAGTACTCACGTATCTGACTTCCCCTCAGCGCCATCCTTGACTGCTCTTGTACCCTACAGATTCCCCCTTTTTGTTTTAGACTATGGCCCACCTCATTTCGAAGTACGGAGCTCTTGGCACCTCGGCAGAGGTTCACCTCTAATAACACCTTTTGTCAAGGCCCACTCAAAAAGGAGATAACCTCACAATGTACGTGAGGGAACATCAGTTGGGTCTCTTGAGTCTTTATTCTGACTAGTCTGAACAGCCTATTGAAAAGTCAAGGCCCAAAGACACAAATTAAGGTTATTACTATAAAGGAAAACAACAGGGTGGAGATTGCCTTATCCAGCAGTCTGTCCCCATTTTCTCACACCTCCATTGTGCATAGTAGAAGGCGTCCACCCCAGCGTATTTGGATATGTCTATTGCTGTTAGATTGCTCCCTGAGCTCATGTGAAAGTCAGTGTCCTTTAAGGCTGCCCTATTGGGAACATGTGAGCAGCCCGGGGATTAGGGTTCTGGTAAGTGGAGCAGGTGGCATATTCATACCATCCTTGATGAAGAGAGGTCCAATCTCCCATGTCCCAAGATTCTCAGGCCAGGTCACAGGGGACAAAGAAGAACATGGGTCATTAGGTCTGAGGGACTGCCTCATTCATGGTGCTGTTGAGGACATCTCCATTGGTGACATCGATCACCATCCATAACATCTTTTGGAGACAATGAGGGTTCTGCTGGGTGGTCAGTAGAGTAGTCAGCAGCAGCAGCAGGAGCGTCAGAGCAGTCAGGAAGCAGGATATCATCTGTAATTTTTAAAGAACACAAGAGGTACTCAAGGGTTCAGCATGCTTGCACATGGTTAGGTATCATTGTATTGGCCTTCTTATTTCAGAAGACAAGCCTTAACCACCATTGTGGCTTGTTGGTCAACCTGTTCTTGGTCATCTTCCTGCATTGTGGGAACAGGCAGGAATTTTAGATTTCTGGCCAGAAGCCAGATGAGTGCTTCCTCCCCTATGGGGAAGACACATCCTTTCCTATTGTAATTAATGGATCTGGGCCCCTCCATTTGACCTTAACTTGGGGTTGGGATTTACGTGGTCCCAAAGTTTTTGGAACTTAGATTCAGTTGCTCCCTTAGAAAAATTCAAAATAATAATAGTAAATAAAGCCATTCCTAGTTGTAAATGGAGGCTGATTCCCCCTTTTTGTTTTAAAAGTTGTTCTTTAAGACATTGATGGTTTCTTTCTTCAATTGCTTGTCCCTGAGGGTTGTAAGGGATTCCTATAGTACGTTTGATGTGCCAACTATTGAAAAATTCTGCATTGGAATTACTGGCAAAGCAAGGGCCATTATCAGTCTTAACCTATGTGAGTAATCCTAGGGTTGTGAAACATTGGAGGAAATGTGCTTGAGTATGTTTGGTCTTTTCTTCTGTATGTCCAGTGGCCCAACAGGCCCCTGAATAAGTGTCTATGGAGACAAAAACATACTTCTGTTTGCCAAAAACTGGAAAATGAGCAACATCAGTTTGCCAGAGGGTATTGGGCCGTATAGGCGTCTGGGGTTAACTCCTGGCACCTGTAGAGGGGGAACTCAGATATGGTTCACATGATTTGCAGGTGTGAACTATCTTTCTTAGTTCTTTTAGTTCATTGGTAATCTATTATGTAGTCCCCTTAAATTGACATGGGTCATATCATGCCATTGAGTGACTTCCTGTAGGGTTAGTGCCTCTGGGGCTGTCCCCAGTCTACCCTCCCATTCATTGCCCTTAGTCAGGAACTCTGGGAGGCCTGAGTGTCCCCGAAGGTGTTGAAGGTAAATTGGTGCCTCTTGTCCCTCTAAAAGGGTCTTAAGAGCCATCATGGGGGAGGATATAGGGTTATTATCAAGCCGAATGTGTGCTTGTGGGATATGGGGAAGTAAGTTAGCCACATAGAGACTGTCTGAAAAAAGATTGCAGGGTTCAGAGATGTCAAGTCATGCCAGTGTCACAGCCAGTATTTCCTTATATTGGGCAGAACCCTGGCAGGGTTGAAATCATTGGTGGCTTGGTGTTGCTTGGTATCCCCTAAAGGCAATGTAGGCAGAGCCTGCTCAGCCCCCATCAGTGAAGATGCAAATGACTTTCAGGATGGGCTCAGATGGAAACAAGGAAGGTATCTTAAGGGGGAGCCTCTGTAAAAGAGGAGCCCATTTGGACGGCCGATAGTGGCAATCAATACTCCCCATAAATCCTTCAAAGATGAGAGCAAGGAGGGTGTTAACCTAAGTAAGCTATTCAACATCTGCCACCTAGACGGGGAAGACAATAGTATGGGGGGGGTTAGCCTATAGGGTTGCTGGGCCTGGGTCCTGCCCTTCATGATGGTGTCTGCGAGCTGATCTGCCTGAGAGTATTCCTCCCATTCCAATCGCTACCCATTCTGGGTTAGAAGCCCTGTAATCAGGGAGGCTCTGGCAAATAGCCAGAGGGACAAGGTCCCAGGCACTGAATACCTCCTTAAAGAGCATTTGCCCAAGGCCTTCTTAAAGACAAGGAGCATCTCACGGTGTTCCTTTTTCATAGTTATACTATCGTGAGGTGCCTTGTCCTTTAGCAGGGCATACAGGGGTATAAGGTCTTCTGTGGGGATTGACACCCCCGGTCTCAGCTAATTAATCTCCCCTGGTTAGCACTAGAGTTGGGTCAGAGATTCAGGCACCTCTAGAACAGGCATAAATAGGCTAACCTGTGTCATCATGAGGTGTGACCCAAGTACTTTGAAGGGGGGCACCTTTTGGACTTTTTCTGGGGCAACAGTAGAGCCCCCCTTTTTTAAGCAATTGGAGCACCTGTGTCAAAAAGCCCTCCGGATATGCTGGATCCCAATGTCCCAAAATGAAACCATCCATATAAGCACATATATTATTGAATCCTTCGACTTTAGCATAGGCCTTAAGAGAGTAGCAAGATACTGTGGACAGAAGGCCAGGCTATTAGCCATTCCCTGTGGCAGCACTGCCCATTCAAAACGTTGATCATGTTTGGAATAATTAAGTGAAGGAACAGAGAAGGCAAATTTATCACAATCCTCTGGATATAGTGCTATAGAAAAGAAGCAATCCATAATATCAGTTACCATAAATGTATGTTCTGTGGGAATAGGGGTCCAGGGCATGCCCCTTAAGGGGGTGCCCACAACTTCCATCCTTTTATTTATCTTGTGCATATCCTGGAGTATGCACCAAGCCCTGGATGCCTTTTGAATTACAAACACAAGGGTGTTCCATGGGCTCATAGAAGGGCAGATATGTCCAAGCCTTAATTTTTCATCCACTAAGCTGATGGAGTGCTAGCAATTTAGGACTAGTCAGCAGCCACTGCTCCACCCATATGGGTTTTCCCGGTGCCCATCTGACAGGCTGCACTGGGGGAGGGCAGTAACCCTTATGATTGGGGGTATGCCCCGATAGACCTCTCAGGCTATCCCCTGTAGTTGTGGAGGTTGAAAAAAATCCTTCTCTGTGACCTCCCCTAGGTCCTTTCCCACCCTTTGTACCTTTCTTTTCCAGAATGTCCTTATAAAAAGCACAATGATCTGTGGTCACAATAGGGTCCATTTGGCCTAGCATGTCCTGTCTCAGCAAATTGACAGTAAGGCCCTTGACTACTAAGGGGTGTATCTTTCCTTGGTCCCCATCTGGGCTGGTCTAGCGCATTAAGGTCATTGTTTCTCTTTATTGGGAGTTACCTCCCACCCCAAAACCGAGGGCCCAGGTACAAGCTCCCAGGTGAAAGGCACTTCCTCCTCCCGGAGTACTGTTCTGTCTGCCACTGTGTCTACCAAACCCTGAAACTTTTTGGCGCCTATAAAAACTCTCATTTTTGGATGAAGTCCTTCAATCAAGCGGACAGTCTAGTAGGCTTGTGTTGCCAGGGTATGAGACCTTCCAATCCTGCCTTTTGAGAGGCTTCCTCCCTTTTTTTTAATGGGGCTGGAGGCTGCCCCTCCTTTAGTTTAAAGACTTCCCCTTCAGGTCAAATTTTGATCCACAATCCTTCTTCCAATGGTATCCCTTCCTGCACTGAGGGTATCATGGGGTAGAGGGAGGCTTAGTCCCTCCTGGCATGTTAGTGGGGGTGGGTGTTGAGGACAGTCTCTTAAAATGTCCCTCCTTCCCACATTTAAAGCATGTCCCTTTTCTTGGCAGCCTCGATCACCCTTGACCCTGGGTTGCCAGGACCTGGGTGATGGCCTCTGTCATGGTGGTTGTCTGTGCCTTTAAGACCAGGGTCAGAGACTGGGACTGGTGTTCTTGGGTACCAACATCTTGAGAGACTACCACCTGTCTGCTCAGGGAACTGTCTTTTAATCCCATGCAGGCCATTCTATGGTCCCCATTCATCCCTTCCCATATCAGCAATCTGATAAATTGTTCTCTGAGGTCTCCGGGCGGCAGTTTGTGTCAAATGCTCTGTTGGACCCGGTCTATAAACACTGACAAAGGCTCACCCTAGCTATGGGGGACTCAGTATGCCCATTATCCTGTTTACCCCAGGCATTCAACCCAGCCTGCCTTACCTGATTCTGATAGGCCCAGGGATCCCTGCTTGCTGAACCCGAGTAGAGTAACCGTGTCTCCCGTTCCTGACAGCACAGCGTAGGCAATAGGGACGGTGAAATTATCAGCTCGTACCCTACGTTCCTCCTTATAAAAGGCACACCATTTGGTAAACTGAGAACTAGCGAGGACTGCCTTGGCCACATCCAGCCAGTCCTTGGGGATGCATGGACGATAGGCAATGTCTTGTAACAGGGTCTGTGCCCAAGGGGAATTGGGCCTTTCGGAGCTCTTTTCAGGTCCTTGGCCTCCCAAGGATACCAGTCTAGAGGCCTGTCCGGCCCAGGGGCCAAGTTTACTGGGATGGCTTGGGGGACCCTAGTTGCATCCTCCCGTCCCTCCTAGATTGGGTAGGTCTCCAGATCTCGACCTGCTGTTGTCGGGTCAATCATAGGGGTCCAGGTCCTGTGGATTTTCCCTGAGGACAGTATAGGGGGACCTGACCTCTTTGCTCCTGGGAGTGTAAGGTGGGGGGTCTGGGGTTATCTGGGGCAGATGGTTCGACCTAGTCCTCCTCTGCCTCATCTTTGGTGGACTTCTCTGGTCCTTTTCCTTCTCCCTTCTTACTGACAGTAGAGTTACCCATACTGAGGGCCTCACTTACCGAGAAACTGCTTGACCTTGGGTTTATGATCTTGATTAGACTTTTGTTAGATTATTAAAGAACCTCCCATTTGGCCTTCCACATCAATAGCATTTGCCTCTACCAGGCAAATGACTCACTGTTGGTTTTTAAAATTGCCTCCCAATACACAATGACCTTTGTCCAGGAACTGGATAAGCATTCATAACATATTTACTGAGGTAACTGGTCCCAGGCCTGTTGGCTAAGGAAAAGCTCACTGAGAGAAGTCCTGTAGTATCTGGACATGGCTAAGTTCTTATGCTACTACCTCCTTGTTCAGACACTGGCTGAGGATGAACCACATACCCATACACACTAAAAAAGAAGACAAAAGCTGGCATAAGTAAGGGTAGAAGTTGTCATCTAAGCACATTCCTGGTCATCGTATAGTGTCATTTCTGTAAAGGCACTATGGGCCATATACTTCAGACAGCCACAGATAAAAATATTTTAAAAATATTCCTTACACATAAAATCCTCAAAACAAAAAGTTAAAACATTAAATTAAAAACAAAAATATGAAGAGTTAACTTGCTAACTTCATAAAGTGTTGATACCTTCACATCATAGCACCAGTGTCTAAGAAAAACTATATATTCCATACTTAGCAAATAAAATCAAATACCTAAGCTGTCATGATACTTAGAGTAAGCACTGAAATAAAAAAATGAAATGAAATAATGTGCATAAAACACATAAACATAACTCCCCCAAAACAGTCTCACAAGCAAACAGAGCAATGCACACTGAAAAACAAATAAATAAATATTTGTGTCTATTGTATTTCCAGGTTTTTGAGTTATAATTTTAGTTTGGGCAAATGAATGCTGTTACGTGCTCTCAAACACATCTAGCAGGAATGCAAATTCATATTGCTGCAAATAAATTTAGCATAAAGTTTTAGGACTTATTCAAAATAAATCCTTTACAAAATAATTCACATCAATAGTCAAACATAAGCAAATAATCAGAAATATGGAAGTTATGTGTGAATTTATACCTTATATGTAAACATATTCATCTCAGCTTTAATTGTGCATAGATCAAAACCAAAAAGAGACTGCTCCCCAAGTGAGAAAAAGAGTTATATAAATTATATTATATGTATAAGATAATGTAGTATATAACTATTAAATGAAAAGGTATGATGAGTATAGCTGGAGGCTTTTCTGTTGTCTCACAGCTGCTTATAAAAATATCACTCAGAGGCTAAATATTAACTATGGGGTACCAGATGTAGCATGAGTTCTAACTGGCTTTAAAAATAAAAACCCAGATTCAGGTATTAGAGGGTGAAAGCTGAAAGATCAGAGAAGCAGAGCAGTCAACCACTCAAGCTCTTACTCCTACAAAGATCTACAAAAAGCTCCTGTCTCCTCTGGCCTTATATTCTTCTCTCTGCCCTGCTGTTGTGGGATTCCCACCTGGGTTCCAATGCTGCTTAGCCCCCAAATAACACCCAAGACACTATATTAATTATGAAGCTGTTGGCTGTTTGCTGTGGTTTCTAATCGGCTAGCTCTGACGTAATTATTAACCCATAATTACCAATATGTATTTCTATAAGGACTTATCTTTCCAAAGACACAACCTCATGTATCCTCTCCCCCGAGATCGCATGGCAACGACTCTCTTCACTACATTTCCCAGAATCCTCCTAGACTCCAATCCCACCAATCTTGCTTCCCTATTGGCCAACAGCTTTACATATACACAGAAGGACTTCCCCAATCACCCGGCCATATCACTTCCTATCTGTCTGTACAGACCTCTATGGTTCGCTAGTAGCTACCCCTACTCTCTGATCTTTAGGAAAGCTTTATTTTTTAGAGTACAAACAAGGTATCACCACAGAGGAGCCTTTAGTGTCAAGGAGTGATGTTGATGAAATCATAAATGAAAGCAAATTCATGGTATATATGTTATTACCTCATATATGGGTAATACCACAGAAGAGGAAGGGAAGAATGTAACAAAATATGAGCATTAATTAAGGCGCCTTTAGATGACCTTATTGTCTTCTTTTTCTTTTACTTCAAATGACTACCGCTAGAAACACCCATCTTGGTACATCCTGCTTGCCTGCCATTGCTTCCTCCATGCCCACTTGTCCCTTAGCATTCACTGTGGGGTGCCTGGGCTTTCCTGGGTGGTTCTGAGCCAAGCTAGTTAAGGTTCAGCCAGATGTCACGGTTGAAGAGCACGTCTCCCACAAGACTCCTTTCACTTTATCCTTTGGTGTAAGTTCTGAGGTTCCAAGTCATCTGCTCTCTGACCGACCAGTTACAAATTTGAGAGTTCTCTCTACCTTCTTGCATTTTCTAGTTCCTTAGACTGGCTCATAGAGTTCCAGGGAGTACTATATTTAGGGTTACAATTTTGCTAGGAAGGATACCCATGAGTACCAATGAAGAGAATGCAGGTTGAGAACTGAGAGGTTCTTAATATTAGACTACTGTGTCCCCTGGATAAGTGCATTATTAAGTCCCAGTGCATTATGAGGTGTCACCAACCTGGAAGCACTCAGGTATCCAGAGGTTTTGTTTTGATTTCTTCCTATGGGGTTTGACTTATAGAAACTTGGTGACATGATTGAAATCAATCTTTGGTTTTCTCTCCCTTCTTCTGGTGTCAGGGACTGAAGATGGTAATGCATAGCTTAAGTTTCAAACTCTTTGTCTAAACATGTCTTTTGGCCTGCTACAGTCCTAATGGTAATTAGAGGCTCAGCATGGATAATTGTTGGGGAATACTATTTTAAGGTATGTGACTTTTGTTTATGCTGTATTTGTTTAACTCTGTGAAGCTGTGTTGCTGTTTCTGTCTAAAACACCTGATGGTCCTAATAAAGAGCTGAAAGGCCAATAGCAAAGTGGGAGCAAGGACAGGCAGGGCTGGCAGGCAGAGAGGATAAATAGAAGGAGAAATGAGGATGAGAAGGAACAAAAGGAGAACAGAGGAGGAGGATATCAGGGGCCAGCCACCCATCCACCCAGCCAGTCACTGAGTAAGATATACAGAAGTAAGAAAAGGAGAAATCCCAGAGGCAAAGGGTAGTCAGGATAATTCAAGATAAGAAAGCTGGCAAGAGCCAAGCAGTGGTGGCATATGGATCTGTGTGAGTTCGAGGCCAGCCTGGTCTACAGAGGCAGTTCCAAAACAGGTTCCAAGGCTATACAGAAAAACCTTGTCTCAAAAACCACGCCCCCCAAAAGAAAGGAAAGCTGGTGGCAAGAAATAAGTCAAGCTAAGGCTGGGTATTCATAACGAAGAATAAGTCTCCATTCATTTGGGAACTGGTAACAGAGCCACCTCCAAAAGTCCAAAGACTAAAGAACCAAATAGTAAAACATCACACAACAGATCACCTTCTCAGTATAAGTTAGTGTGGAAGAGGTGCCTATCATCAAAAGCAAGACACTTATCACTTGGGAAATCCCAAGAGTTTAGAGGCATTGTTCCAGGAACCAAGGACAGAGCCCAGCCAACTTCTTTACATCAGTATCTGCTAACCCATTGGCTACCTCCCAGATGGAGATACCATGCTTGGAATTCTTTTCCCTGGGATTGGCACCCAGATGGTATTTTTTCTTCTTCAGTATTGTTCACAGCATAGGAATGTTTTCTAAGATTTATTAATGTGTTAAAGCAACTTTCCACTGTCTGTGAGTTCCAACATTTATAGCTTCAGTAGCTCAGGTCACTTTGCCAAGAATTACCAACACATTAACATATTGGTCCTTGGCAATTCATTACTGAAAACAGTGAGACAGCAGCAATCGCCACACCAAAGCGTGTTTTCTTTTTAAAAGACATCGCTTTTCCACCTTAGTGATAACTTGTCCACAGAAACATGTTACTGAAGTTCGAATGACGTAGGAAATTAATAGAAAATATATTAAATGTGTGCCAAGAAAAGCAATGTTACTGATGAGTGCACAAATGCAGAGGGAGAATAACAATCTCCAGAGTCTTTGTACAGAAACAAGTAACAAAAACACGTGAATAGTAGCAGAGGCTGAGATAGTTTATTAAGAAATAAGGTATTCCCAAGAGAGGGAGTAGGCCAGAGCTGGAGGAAAGTAGAAACTGAGGACTTCTGTACCCAGAAGATCTGCACCTTTGGGGCTCATTCTATGACATTTTTTTTTGTGTATGCATGTTCTGTTACATGATGGCCTTACTGGGATGGCTATTTGCATTCTTCCCTTCTGTCATCTGGCTTCTTTTACACGTAAATAAAAATTTTTAATTTTACATTAATTTGTAATATCGAGAATGTATTACGATGTGTGTATGAATTAAGGCACATTTAGGCCTGAATGGTACACCTGTGCAAGTCAATGAACAGCTTTCAGGAGTTGGCTATTTCCTTCCACCTGGGATATATTCTCTCTTTTTCTGTACTGTGTGTTCTGGTACAGCTGGGCTGTGAGTGGCCAACCACCTCTCCTGTAATCCCAGAGTTCTACAGAACTACACCATACCCACAGCCTTCTACCTGCTTTCTGGGGGTCCACCTCATGTTGTCAGGGTTGCGACAACCCACTCTCCACCCTCCTATCCTAACACAGTGACTAATGCAAGTACCAGACAGACATTGGCGTAGCTGTGTCTCTGAATGTTTAATCCTACCAATATCAAGCAAATTATACAACATATTGGTATTGTCATTTTCAATATCAGGATGCCTGAATGTTGGCGTTTAGAACATCATAGTGTCTACTCTCCACTCCGTAAAATATTTATCCAGATATCTGCTTCTCAGTGGGGGTGGTCAGTACTCTCTACCTCCTGCCTATGGTCTGAATGTTTGTGCACCCCTACCCCTCTTCAACTTATTTGTTGACATCTAATCCCCAGGATCTGGTGTTAGAGGTGAGGCCTTTAGGAAGTAAAGGGAAGGGAACCCAAGGGCCCCATCCACTACCCATAGGTACATAGAGGTCACTATTTCCAGGAACAGGACTTTCACCTGACACCAAATCTTCCTTCACCTTGTGTAAAGAGAAGCTTTTTCTTTGCTAGCCACTTTGGTTTATCCCCCGCCAGCCGCCTGGGCTCTGCCACATTGTAGTCCCCAAATAAACACACAGGAGGCTATATTAATTATGAAGCTGTTGGCCTTGCTTGTTTCTTACTGGCTAGCTCTGACTTAAGTAATTACCCCATAATTGTTAATCTAAGTATGTCTCTTACCGGAGAATAGTTCCGGGCTCCTACCCCATGGCGTTACATCACGAACTCTCTTGTGTTTTTCCTTCCCAGAATCCTCCTGGACTCCTAGTCCCACCCATCTAGATTCCTATTGGCCAGACAGTGCTTTATTGACATATACACGGGACTTCCCCAACAACCTTGCTTGTTATCTTCAGAATTGTAAGCAATACATTTTTATAGGGCAGAAATTATCCCATCTAGGATATTCCTTTTTTTGATAATTTGTAAATGTGTTAGACTTTTATCCATCACTTTTATCGCTACTGAATGCATTGTGTAGTTTGGTTAGTGTTTTCCTATACTTGAAAGTCAGCTCTGAGAGGACAGAGACTGCCAGATCTTGCTCAAGGATATAATGCCCAGATCCTAGACTACATACTAAGATTAAAGAGATGTTTGATGACTAAATGACTAAATGTGTCCTGTGTCTGGAAGTCATATTGCAATAGGTAGAGAGAGGTACTGGTATTTGTTGGTGGGGTCAGACCACACTTCCAGAAGACCTAGGATGAGAGAGATGCTTTAATATGGTATTCTCTGAATAGGCAACTCCACAGAGACAGAAAGTAGATCAAGGTTTCTTAAGGTCTGGGAAGAGGAGAGAATGAGGCATATTGCTAACTATTTTAGGAGGTATATAAAATTCCGTAAGTTAACTGTGGTGGTGGCTATAGTCTGTGAATGTGCTCAAAACCATTTAGTTTCTCACATTAAATTGCACTGTTCAGTCTTTGCTCAGTAAATGATGCTTGGGCAAGGAGTTGCGTAGGGGTGTGGTCATA